>NW_027464587.1:24860000-26060000 GCF_043290135.1 Rhipicephalus microplus
AATTCACTCTACCTCTAGTACAATGTTTCTCGGGGTCGAACTTGATGAGCATTTAAAATTTAATTCACATATATCACAGCTTACGTGGAAAGCCGCGCATGCCATTCCAATCTTGCTTAAAGTTCACCCTTTTTTTCGTTTCGAAATACTGTTGCCACTTTACTACGTTTTATTTAACCGCAAATTAATTCATTGCATTTCATCATGAAATACGTATGCCCCTCATTTATAAGCCACTCAACATCTTCAAAAATAGGCATGAAGAATAATATCTTTCAGTAGCTTCATGTCCAATGCATCAACCTTACTCTGCTAACAGATATCTATCAGTTCAGAATCTGGTAAAATATAATCTCGGCATTCTTATCTACGAATGTGTGAATAGAAAATCACCAATTCCTTTACTATAACCAAGTGAGTTTCCTCGGGTGTCATCTACTCATTTTGCTAAGGCTTACTTTTACCCAAACTAATTATCACAGAGTTACCATAAAATTGTAGTCTATATCCTAGTGGAATTCCTTACCTTTGGATATCAAAAATATATCCCTCGATATGTTTAAAACCGCTTACGTTAGCACTTAAGTGTTATTATTTGACAGTGCTCAATACTATACAAGGCGTGTTATTGCAGTTTGTGTGTCTTTTTGCTGATATTCAATGTGTATAACTTATAGTTCCAGTATAACCCTTATCTATATCTTGTATACCTCATTTTTTTCTTTACCGTCACAATGCTTGGTATTATACTGAGTGAGTGTTACTGTATTGTTGTGTCAGTTTTTTGTGCTTATCCGCACATTTCTTAAAACCCATATACGCTATTTCGTGCTTATGTAAAGATTTTATGTTTCATTATTTTTGTATCCTTACCACTGTTTACTATTACATTGTATCTCTAATGAATAATTTTTTAGGAGGCCTCACGCACAGTTTTGTGACGTTGAGACCTCCTTCTGTATTTGTATACAACATATGCAATGTATCACTTGCATTCCAAATAAAATTCAATTATATAAGCACGAAATTATCAGTAAATAATAAAATCTGGACACCAACTTTGACCATGGTAACAATGTTGTTAATAGATATAACAAAAAGGACACGGCCGAGGACACCACCTTGCGGCACACCTGATGTGACTGGATTGATTGGTTGATTTGTGGGGTTTAACGTCCCAAAACCACCATATGATTATGAGAGACGCCGTAGTGGAGGGCTCCGGAAATTGAGAGCACCTGGGGTTCTTTAACGTGCACCCAAATCTGAGCACACGGGCCTACAACATTTCCGCCTCCATCGGAAATGCAGCCGCCGCAGCCGGGATTCGAACCCGCGACCTGCGGATCAGCAGCCGAGTACCTTAGCCGCTAGACCACCGCGGCGGGGCAACAACACTGATCAGCTATGTGAAAGCCGTATGCCCCCTCCAAAACGCATGCTGACAATTAGATAAAGCATAATGCTTTTCTAAATATGGAGTTATGATGTTTGCAAATATGTGTTCAATAAGCCTGCAGCAAGACGAAGTTAAAGAAATAGGACGGTAATTTTCAACAGGAAGACAATCTCCCTTCTTATGAATTGGTGTAATGGGGGCTGTTCTCCCATCACTGGGTAATTCTGACAATAACAATGACATACGAAATATTATAACGAAAAATTTTGATAAATTTGCCGCATATTTCGCCATGCCGCACGCGCGAGCCCCCAAAAGAAGAAAGCGACGTCCAGAGAGCAGTGCACCGCACTGTGTGGCATCGCAGTGAAAGGATGACAACGTATCGTTCTATCACTTCCCAAAGGATGCAGACGACGCGCGACGGAGAACGCCGCAGATCAGAAACGTACGCATGGGAAAGAAGGTGACGGATACTACGGTAATTTGTTCTGATCAATTCACTCGCGACGACTTAATTCTCCTGAGTACACGATTATTCAGCTTGTGTGCATTCTTATAAATATTCGGGCTTCACTAAGCGCATCTATACAAGCAAGCGCTTCAGGAAATTCGTTGCGTTACGTGCGTGACTGTATTTTTTGCACATGCTTGTTTTGAGTGCAAGTCCTAGTCCTAGTTGTCGAATTAAGCTGCAGTAATCAATCTCCCCGGATATTTTTTTATGTATGCATATACACGCACACACAAGCGGAGCGTGCATGTATGTATGTGTAAATATACATCATGTCCGTGAATTCGTAGCGTGCGCATATATATCTGCTTTGAATAGCTTTGATTAACTACTACTGCCAACACGAACAAGCGACTGTTCGCAAGCACACGACCTTATTTATGAGAAACCTAACAACATGAATCGGCAAACAGAACGAAAGGAGCACTGTTATTACAATCTTAGCTATGGTTTGCTTTATTTCAAGATTCCCTGGCCCACGCATTCTTATTCGGCATACTTATTCGGCTTCTGATGGGAGAATGGAAATCGATGGGATAGATGCAATCGGTAGCACAAATCGCAGCGTAGATACCACTAAAGCTGTTCTAACCTTGCCTGTAGCAGAGCAGCGGCGCAGCGCAAAAGTGGTAGCACCTCTCGAAGAGCCCCGGTGTTCATGTTCGCTAGACAGGTTCTTCAACATGAAGTAAAGCTACTGTTCGCCGAACAAGCTCAATGTTTGCGCGCACTGGCAACTGTTCCCGCTGTTTCTCCAGTGAAATCATTTATGCCGATAAGAATGAAGCGGTCCGCGGCCAGCAACTTTTCCCCTTTGGCAAAGCAACGCGATCCGACGCCATAATCAAGAAACTTCAGCACAGCCCCAAGCAAAACCTCGTTAAGCGCAGCCATCTTTGTTCTTTCAAACAGTGTTTCCAAAACACGAAGCGTTGTATGGAGTTGCAAAGAGCTAAAACATCCTTTTTAGTTTTCATTTTCTTTTTTTAAAGTTCATAGAAGCCCTCAACTATGTGACTTGAGCCATTTATTCACATGCCTATCCCGCATACTGCTGAGTGCACTGGCCCAGTAAGACACCTAATGAAGTGTTTAGTTCATTATACACCAAGAGTACGCGGCAAAAGAGCAGTACATCGACTTTTGCACCAACGTTCTAGTTGCGCGATGCCTTCACTGACGGTGAAGCCATGCTCAGTGAATGCCTGCAGCCACTTCGACGCGTAATCCTTGCCATAACACTGGGAGGAGACGAACAACGCTTTCACATATTTTACCGAGAGAACGCTGTCATCGTATGACTCAGTAAGGCCGGGCCAAACGGATAAAAACGTTTGCTGCGCAGCAGCCCTTATTATCGTGCTCAACAGCTGACCCCAAGGTCACACGTTCGATCACTTGCGCGGCGGCCGCATGTCGGCGAAAACGAAATGCTAGAGCACTCTGTCCTTGCGCGACGTCAGTGGACGTCTAAGAACACCAGATGACCGAAATTCGCGTAGCCCTCCGATACGGCATGTCCCATAATCATACCTTGGTTGTGGGACATAAAACTGCAGATATCCTCAGTACTAGACGGATAAAAAATGCATACGGTAAAGAACAACAAACTGATCGCGTGGACGCGACCTAAGAGAAAGATCGAGCGTTGTGTGGTTGTGGCGACGAGAGCGAGGTTTGAGAGCGCTGCGGAACCCTTAATGATTGGGCGACTGTTTGCGGTAGCACAAGTGAAGCAGCGCCATGAAGCCACTGTGCCTTCATGAAGAGCAATGACAAAAACTCCTTCCTGAAACAGTGAATGGCTACATGTTCCTTTTGTTATCCAGGTACATCACAGGATTCTATGTGAACAATATGTACAAGAGGTAATTCCACTAACGAAGCCAGATTTTTTTTTTCGGATGGGATGGTGGTGGGGAGTTGTAGTACGCTTTAAGTACACAGTCTGCCCGTGTTTTTATGTGTGCGTGAATATGCATGTAAATTTGAAAAAAAAAATTAATCTCGGGGTTGAACTCCCGAAGCCAGCACCAGTCCCCTGGCTGCACCACTGAAAAGTAAACGCAGCTTCGCGCCAGCGGCGCCAGTCGCTTGAAGGAACTGCATGGGTGCCGCAGCCTCATTTGTTGCTAATAATTTTTATTTCGATCTCCTTTGCATATTCTGTATCTATATCTTTATCTCCCTTTGTTCCCTCTCTCTCTCGATGTCTGTCTTTTTTTCTTTCGATGATAGGCCTAATCTCTCAACCTCGCCCTCAGTTCCCTTTTCAGCCTGCTGCTTCCTATGCTATTGCCACTTTCCTTCCTTAAGTTTTGTAATCGCCCGTGCTAACTGCGCCTGTAGTGTTGAAGAAGCTTCAGGACTGTCGTAGATCGTTTTGTTAAGATTAAGCCCACTTCGCGAACAAGAAAGGTCATTCCGGAACCTATGCGGCCGCTAGCGATAACACTAGAATATACGATGGCACGTGTATAAATGCCGACACGCTTCACCGTTTGTCAGTTGATCGACAGTCGACGCTCTGTTCATCGCTATCAGTGCCGGTGTAGTGCTGTAATTTGACTTTGCCTCTGCGAGGCCGCACATTCGGCCAAATAAACAGTTTCATCTGACCATCCCTTCGCCTGCGTCACGACCCCGTCACACTATAATACAGGGTTCTGTTTCCCGATTCAGCGGCGGCTGCATTTCCGATGGAGGCGGAAATGTTGTAGGCCCGTGTGCTCAGATTTGGGTGCACGCTAAAGAACCCCAGGCGGTCGAAATTTCCGGAGCTCTCTACTACTACGGCGTCTCTCATCATCATATGGTGGTTTTGAAAGCCCACACATCAATCAATCTGTTTCCCGATTGCGTGCCTTGGTAGCTGTGGTCACAGCGCTCGCCTTCGAATCGCGGCTTCACACCCCACTTCGTCAAAAAGTTTTTCCGCCACGAATGCGTCCCTCCCTGTTTTATTCTATCTCTTTTCGTTACTCTCTGCACTCATTCACTGAGGCACCAGAGTTATCCGAATCGTGCGCCGGATCATGTCGAAGCAGATGACTGCTGGGTCGTTTTATGATGAGCGTATTAAACGCTGTTAAACATTTTTACGAGGGTCTAAAGGAACGTAATGTTAAATGTTGCTAATTCGAGTTGTTTTACGCACAGGTGGTTTTTGTGCGTTTTCATATGTTTTTTTATATATGTTACTGATATCCTACAAGGTTGAATTACCAGCTGTAATGCCTAATGAATTGAACCTTTTTCATGAAGAAGTGAATTAGTTCAATGAGCGAAGCACCGTCTGATTGATGGCACTGGAGTGGACTGGGCCAAGCTGTTGAGGGACTTTCTGGGGACGAATCACAACCGCAGTTTGGCATAAACAGATACGCTGTACAAAACTTCAAGGCCAAGGATATCATTCAGGAGTATTCATCTCTGGGTGATTTGATAATCCACGACTACGAGGTTTCACATCTCCTTCTTTACAGCTGCGTTTCCTTCGACGAACCTACAACTGCTGGCCTGCGCTTCAACGCATGTATTCCTTGTCCCAATTCCCTTCATGCGGTTCCCCGCGACCAAGGATATGGAAAGAAAATTCGCGCGTTTGCAATACAAATAACCAGTACATGATGTACGCAAACAACAGAACTACTGGGTGCAGTGGTCCTGTTTAAATGGTATTGATCAGTGAACTAAAAACACCGGGCCTGCGTGGACGGCGCAGCACAGACAGCTTGAAGAGCGGCCTTTCAGAGCCTTCTCTAAACACTGATTGCGTAAGTGCTGCAAGCAAACCTGCTTCATGCCCACTATGGCGTTAATAATACAAATTTTAGGGTAGTAGGCCGGCATTCGCTATGCTATTTTTAGCCATTCATCTGAGAACCGTGGTATCTGCTAAACTATTTCGAGGAATTTTGTCCCAATTGTTCACGCAGTGGCGGACGACGATAAAGAATTATGCCTTAAGTTAGTAGGGGAAGAAGCAAAAGCTTTTGTAATGGGTTGGAGCATTAGACGACCCAATCGTTACGATATTCGCATTGTGCGACGACTGGCTGTTCTTTCGCTGCTTTGAAACGCTTTTTCAGTCGTATTAACGCGATTGCTTTTCCGACACGAAGCCTGCCTAAGGCAAGTTTGCCAACAAGTCTCAAGCGCCGGTGAAGCTCAGTGATAGAATACTGGGCAGGCATCCAGCAGATCTGGGTTTTGGCCCCACCGTGTCATTGGTTACTAGGTTCTTGTTCTTTTCAAAATTTCGCGCGATGTGGTTACGGACACAGGCGGCGGCGCCAGCTGAAAACTACGGCGCTGCGCGAGACCCGAGTTGTGATCTCGTGACAGCTTTCGCTGTAAAATTGAGGATACACGCAACGACTGTTGATAAATACACACACCGCTCCATTGAATGCGAACACTAAGATAAGAACACCAAAGATGAACTTATAGTCCCCCAAAAAGTTGTTTTACAATCACTATGTATGTGCTACTGAAAACATGAACAAGAAATTGGAGGCCCTTAGCAACACCCTCTTGTCTATAGTCGGTGTTGGCCTTAAGCTTCGCCATTATGAGTTCAACGCGATATCCTGTTCGTATATAGTGCATACTTTTAAGTGTGTGATGTTATTGTATGACGCTAATCGTTCATTACTACAATGTAATCAGTTAAGTTGAAAGTGGTTTTTGATATATATTTCCGCATTCTGTGTAATGGGTAGTAAGCTTTAAACCAGGACCTGTAATACATGTGGAATCTTTTCGAACTTACTATGCACACCCACTGCATGATCTTACGGAAATACGCAGTGTGTGTGACTCTTGTAGAGGGCGGCCGGCATGAAGTGTCAAGTGCAGTATGGACGCGAACATTTACTTTGCAAATTACATTTCCGGGCAAAGCGGGAATTCAGCTTCATCGGTCACGTACATCCCGTCCCGCAAACTTTTGGTGTTGATAGTACGCTGTATCGCGCATGCGCCGCCATGGCCCGCAGTATTAAAAGATTCCTCGGATAAAAAATGATCTGCAAGATATCATGTTGACGGAGCGCACCCATTTGGCTGCGTACGGTTGTGAGCCACCCAGGTCACGAAGATTTCAAGACGTAGTAAGAGTTCTCTGCTAGATTGGCCTTCGAAGACCCCTTCATCAAAAACGTCACCGACAAGTGCCTCACGCGAATTCGAGCGCATCTTCGTGTTGGCTAATTGCGCTTTCAAATCAAATCAAACTTCAAATCAAATCAAACTTTATTTCAGGAATGCATACATTTACATGAATAAAATTCTACATTACAGAGGAGGTCCCGAAGTTAGAAAACTGTCGGGGGGACCTCCGTTAGAGAATAAGTCAAGTGCGATAACAATGCAGCAAGCAGTGAAAAACACTTTGTACGAATTAAACAAAGAATGGTTAAAATTTCATAACAACAAGGCAAGAAAAGTTCTGTGTAACAGCAAGCGGTATAGTGAGTAAAAGAAATACTAAAATTAGGAGTAAGGCCCGAAGGCAGAGTTTAGAAAACACGTTTTGTGATTAGGTACTCTTTTAACATTTTTCGAAACGAATAGAATGTGGGACATAACTTTATTTCAAGTGGTATGTTGTTCCATACGGATACACCTGTAAATTTAAGAGTTAGTTTTCCATAATTGCTACGCACTTTAGGGAGAAGGAAATTGTGACAGGCTGAAAACCTGGTGTTATTAGTATTGACAAGATGTTGTGTAAATAGCCCTGAAACACATAGACCATGATAAATGAGGTGGTACATTAATATAACTAACTTTAGAGTGTATAAAAGATTAATTGGAAGCACGGAAAAATAAATAAAGAGTGGCGTAGAAGGCGATTGAAATGGAGCAAAGGCGATGAGACGTAGTGCCCGTTTCTGAAGATGTACAAGGGGCTCCAGGTGACTGGCATATGTATTACCCCAGGATGAAATGCAATAGGAAAGATGGCTCTGAATATATGCATAGTATAATGATAAAATAATGCGTGACTGAAAATAAGGGCGGGCTTTAATGAGAACATGAATGCCAAAAGAAGCTTTCTTTAATATTGAGAGTACATGATAGTTATATTTCAAATGCTTGTCTAGTATTACGCCTAAGAACTTCACATCCGCAAGGGATTGGCAACGCCAGCGTTGTCGTGAATATGATTTCATGCAGAGCGCATCTGAAGTATGCAACGTGGATTTCGGCGAAGTTTACGTGATGTGTCACGATCTATCAGTGGTTACGGTGCTCGACCAAAGGTCGTGAGTTCGATCCCGCAAGCATTTTAAATGGAGGCGAAAATACCCGTGTACAGAGTGCACGCTAAAGAACACCAGATGGTCGCATTACCGGCACCTCTCCTACTCACATCGTAGCTTTGGTATTTCAAACCCCACATATCATTATTCGTGACATGTGCGACTGGGTGTATGCATGTCGACTGGCGCGTCTACAATAAATAGTAGCGCATTTTCCTGTCGCCTCATTTCCGCATTTGTAATGACTCGGTATCTGATTGGGTTACACGGAACGTGAGATACGCGTGCTGCGGACAGCACTATAGCATCGGGCCTACCACATGCATGTATTCAATGGGCGCACTCATGCGAGGTATTCAGCTAATAATGGTGTAAAAGATAACGAAGCTAACGAAACAAGTAAAGAATCGGAGAAGCATATAACCCAGATATGTAGCTCCAAGTTGGGCATTCATTCTCTTAACTATAGAACGTGCGCGCCGACTCGGTAAATTCCAAGCTGGCAGAAATAGACCGTTAATAGCCAAGCTTTTGCATTTTAAGCGAAAGCAAGACGTTCTCCATAACGTTAGTAAACTGAAAGGCTCGACAATTACTGTCTCTGAAGATTTTTTTGAGCAGGTACGTCAGAAAAGAAAAATACTGAGTGATTACGCAAAAACGCACAAAAAGAAAGGTGAAAAGGTCTTACTGAAATATGACACTGATACTGAATGGTAAAAAAAATATGGTTACGACACAGAGAAACAGCAAGTTCTAGCACTGCAATGACCTCGTCAATCTGGAGGAGTGAAACTTTCCTTCCTGGTAATTAACTGCAGAAGCATTAAAACAAAGTGGATGAATTTTGTGCATTTCTTCGGATGTCCGAGCCGTCTGTGGTGCTTGGAACTGAATCTATAGATGATGAAACACGTGATGACGAGGTGTTTCCGGTAGACTATACGCGCAACCGCAGCGATAGGAATGGCCATGGTGATGGTGTATTTATTTTAGTTAAAAGTGACATAGTGCCTTCCAATCTTGACGTTGCCGTCGGAACATTTGAAGCTGTCTGGTGTCAACTCGAGCTGGCAAATAAGAAGCTATTAACTGTTTGTAGTTGTTATCGTGCACTCGATTCTCCCACAGAGGTGATATCACAGCTTGCAAGTGCCGTTGATGAGGTGCATTCGGACTTCTTGAGTATCAGGGGGGGGGGGGGAGAGGATTTTAATTTGTCAAACGTTCACTGGCATGAGCACTCAACCACAATATCGCCATCTGGGGCATCTGCTCAAGAGATGATTAATATCGTAAATCTGCATGCACTACACCAAATGGTACTACAGCCCGCACGGGAAAATAATATCCTTGATTTAATTTTTACATACCAACTCAGCTTCGTAACTGCTACTCACGTCCTGCCCGGGATTAGTGATCACGATGCCGTGCTATGTGAAATGAATGTACATTACGTTAAAGCATCAGTGTGCGACCAAAGGCGCGTATACAATTATTCTAAAGCTAATGTTGAAAAAATAAATGAGTCTCTGGATAATTACTTTGTTGTATTTGGGACCCTTGCGGAACAACTGCACGTCAGTGAGTTGTGGATTCTTTTGAAAAACAAAATAACTGAATTACGTGATGCGTTCGTTCCAAGGTGGCACTTAACGGCTAGGAAAGCGAAAAGTAAGCCGTGGTTCACGAAATAACTGCGCAGACTTACAGAAAAACGGTTGAGATGTTACCTTACTTTTTCTGATACCCCGACCGATATCAATAAGTCACGACTGAAAAATGTAGCACTTGAAGTTTAGACGTGCACCTTTAAAGCAAAACGTGAATACACTGAATCTTTGCAATCCCTTCTCAAAGGTAAACCAAAAGAGTTATGGAAACATGTCAAAAGAAATGGTAAAGACGATGATTCGATACCAAAGCTTATTTCTGGTCATGACGTGTTCCATGACGACATTGATAAAGCTGAATCCCTCAATCATTATTTCAGTTCTGTTTTTATGCCGCTGATGGCAACCGGAGATGGTGATCACCACTCAAATCAAATACGAACTGATAATATGGAGGATATTTACATCAGCAGGCACGGCAATCAAGTGTTCTTGCAAAGATTAGACAGCTCAAAAGGATGCGGTCCAGATGGCCTCACAAACGCGTTTCTTAAGTTTTGTGCGCCAACACTAGCACAGTTTTTAAAGGTGCTATTTGATAAATCACTTCCAGATGCCAACCTTCCTTCAGATAAGAAAAAAGCATTGATTGTCCCAATACATAAGTCTGGTTCACGGAGTGACGTTTCTGATTACCGACCAATATCGCTGACTAGTATGGCATGTCAAATTCTTGAACACCTAATATATACCTCCATTGTTGAACACATGAATAAGTATTCACTATTTACGCCACAGCAACAAGAGTTTCGAAGAGGTTTTTCTTGTACTACCGAATTGACAGAATTTACGCACGACATAGCATACGCGATAGACAAAAGAAAAACAATTGACTGCATTTTTTTAGACTTCAAGAAGGACTTTGATACTGTCCCACACTGTTTACTTCTTGAGAAAAGGACTATGTACGGCATTAATTCACAAGTCGTCGCATGGGTCGCTGATTATGTGACATTACGCCAGCAGACTGTAATCGGTAATGGTGCCAGTTCGTGCGCATCGCAGGTATCATTGGACGTCCCCAAGGGTTGGTACTGGGATCACTTTTATTTCTGATTTACGTCAACGACATAACTGAGGGCGTAGAATCCCACATACGGCTGTTCACAGACGACTGTGTTTTGTATAGGGAAATTACGGATTCGTGGGACAGAGCGTTCATTCACACAGACTTGGCCAAACTCAGTGATTGGTGTACACGATGGCACATGCAGTTGAACTTGAATAAGACAGTTTATATGGAGTTCACTCGTAAGAAATTACCGTCTCAGACATCTTACACAATAAAAAATGTCATTATAAGTAAGGTCAATGAATACAAATACTTAGGAGTGAACTTATCGTCTAACTTAAATCGGCAGCGACATGTTGACTACGTAACAGGCGAGGCCGGGAGAGCGCTTGGATTCCTTCGCCGTAACGCGAAGAACTTTAATATGTCGACTAAGGAATTGCTTTATAAAACACATGTGCGTTCCGTTCTTGAATATGCGTGTGTCGTTTGGGACCGCTCTACGGTGTGTGACACAGAAAAACTTGAAAGGGTGCAGAACTTGGCCCCTCGATTTGTTTATGGACGTTACGACAGAGAGTTCAGTCCTACGCTCGCGAAAGAATTATTGCAATGGGATACATTAGATTGGCGAAGACGCAGACTTCGCTTGAAGTTTTTTCACAACATCTTTTATTCAAAAGATGGCATTGATAGGCATCTTTACATAAAGGCACCTAAATACTATTCCAAATACTATTCCCATAGGGTTGACCATGAGAATAAGGTTATGGAATTTCCCTGCAAAACACATTCCTTTAGCAAGTCTTGTTTTCCTAGAACAATACGGGGCTGGAATCAATTAGACAAGTCTGTTGCAACTATATCGTCCAATGACGTATTTTTTGCACTGCTAAAATAATTCTTCTTGTATTAGAGTTGCTGTTCACCCATGTTACTGCTAGTGATGACTGCTGTATGCTTGTAATTGTATTTTCCTTTATTGTGCATTCTTGTTCATGTAAATATGCTTTTATTACTATAACACACTTCATTGTTAAGTTAATTATTGCATTCTTGTTTACTTGCAATCTTGTTTTTTTTTAGTTTGTTTGCACAATGATTCACTATGGCGCCCATTAGTGTACACTCATGATCTTCTTGTATGTGTATTTATTTGTTTCCGTGATGCTGCTAGCGATTGCTACCAACAGTAAGCTTTGAATTTTTCTTTGCTCCCCCTCCACTGTCATGCCATGTGGCGCTGTGGGTATGGCATAAATAAATAAATGAAAAATAGTATACTCCGAGCACACAACATTTTTACTCGCCGGCCACGAGGCAGCAACTTTTCGAAAGTGTCTGAGCAAATGTCCATGTAAAAAATGTGGATACCGTAGAGACTAGCTTTTTGAAAACCACGTGCGGCCGGGTGATGCCAATTTTCCAATCGTTGAGAGGCCGCGGGGATGAATTGAGCGATATTGCGTGCGGCTTCCACGATGACGATCGAGACGATATGCAAAAGCTGTCGACATGCTTAAAATGAATAACTTTTTGGCCACTATGTTTTCCTGCTGCTGTCAAAACTTACGTTCAAGTGCTCATCACCTAGCGTGTCTTTGTTTTTTTTTTTCAGGAAAACTGGCCATGTCGCCGTCCGCGATGTGTCTTCAATGGTCCCGGGAGGTCTCGCGTAGCATTAGCAAACTCAGTACCAACGCGTATTCCAGACTCACCATATGAAGGAGGCTGCCCCTCTGCGCGTAGTCCACAGCACTGTCATGGGCCGCAAATCTGCACAGAAAGCATTGCGCGGGCCGCGTGTGCACACCGACCGTTCTTCACGAAAGGCGTAATCCTCCCGAGCCCCGGCACACAGGTTCTCACGAGTCACCGCTTCACACAAGGGCGAAATTTGCACACATACACGCACGCGCGCACACACACACACACAACGGCGGCTGAGATCACAGGCGCGTCGTATAGCGACAACCAGTTGCACAGTCGTTAGGCGCCGTTTGAGGTCACATCCCCGACAGTAGCACGGAGGCCCGGGTCGTTGACAGACGCACGCAGATACGCACTAACGTGCGCGTTGCAACCAAGCCGGAGCGCTTGTGCACCGCCAACCGCATTCCTGAGCGTCTGAAAGGAGCGCGGCCCAGGAGACCGTCGCCCATTGGCCGAACGCGTTGCCGCCTTTTACCCTCGCCAGGGGGCTGGCACCACTACATGGGGCGCCATCTATCGAGTGCGAGTGGAGCTTTCACGGTTGTCGGGTGTTCACTGTATATATTTTGTCCTCAGGTGAGTGCGCAGAACCATTCACCGGGTGGGGGAGCCTGAAGAGGAAGCCTGTCTTTCACTGCCTGGACCTGAATCGGCAAGACCAGTCAATAGAGTGTAACGAGCAAAGTTGGCTGGCAATACTGAGGGCCTTTTCACGTGGATATGAGGCGTGGGCTAACAAAGCTTTTTTATTAGATTGCTACTTCATAGAGAAAGCGTTATTACAAATTTTAAGAAGGCTTAATCACCCCCGTCCCTCTCCCTTTGCATCATCCTCCGGATGCCCGTGCTTCTCTTTGCAAACAAAACTTAGGAACGTAAGCTTTTTATTCAATATTTGTTTCTTGGGGCACTTGTCTTAACCCTGTGGTTAAATCCTCCGTTCTAAATGAGAACTAACTGGTTCTCACCGATCTCTTTGTAAACGTTTCTTGTAGTAACAAGTGACAAGTCAATCTGTCTGTAGAAAAAAAAAATCTGGCGTTTGAAAAGCCGCAGCGATGGCGTGATTATGCGATGCGCTGTCGTGGAAAGCTCCAGATTAGTTTCAACAGCTAGAGTTCGTTAAAGTGGACCTACATAGAAGTCGAAAACTTATTCAGCGCCAGCAAACAGGGCCGTAACAGAAAGTCCACAATTGTATTTCCAGAAAACAACAGACTACTTATCCGCGCAGTGGCGCTACCAGTCCACATACTAGCCAACCAGAAAAGTTATCTCTGCCTAAAAGGTCACTTTATGGAACGCTCACACAAATGCCACTATTGCGAGAGATAGCTTGGGCTTTAATATCGTTCACGTCTTTACCTGTGTGCTTCGCCAGAACCGCGCAAGAACCGTACAACGGTGCGAAACCACACACCAAACAATGCATCGTGGTGTCGGCTCTCTTACGTCCTTGTCTGCTGGCGCTGATTATGTTTTCGTGTTCCATTTACCAACACGACCAAAAAATTCCAAACGTACATTAAAGTACATGGCTTTTTCTAATGCTTCGTCCCATCTGAATGAGGCCACCGTAGCCGGAAATTGAGCTCAGCACTATGATAGCTTGGCCGCTATTCTATTCGGGCTTCTCGTTGTAGCATTACGCACGACCTTCAATATGACCACAAAAATTCTGCAACCGATACCCCCCCCCCCCCCCTCGTTCGTGCAGCTGCAGCTCATTGGGTTAAAGCAACGTAGCACGAGAAATTTTGGAGGCCTTTTGCGTTAGCAAAATTTCCTTTATCCTTACGGTTGCCTGTGGTGGCTATACTTTTCGCTGGATTGGTGAATTTGAGAGGCCCTTGGCGACCTAACATTATGAATGGTGACATCGCTAGTTTTTGGCGATTTTCAGCTCATGAATTGACGGAGTTATGCACTGTGTATTCAGTGTCTCCAAAGCAAATGTGCGAGATCATTTTTTTTCTATATTTCTCGGTTTTACACCCACCGTACAAGGCGCTCTTTACGCACAATTCAGTACGTCTGCGCTGTTTCTGGCATCCATCTTCTAATTCAGTTAGATGTTGGAGGCCCAGGCACGTCGGTGAGTCCGCCAGCAACTTACGAGCAATAGGGGTCCGTGGACTGCTTCGCATGTCACGAAGCATTGGTGGTATACTACGTTTGGGTGCTTAAAAAAAAAAAAAGCTTTAGGCATCGTGTTTGAAATGGCCAAGTGGCAGTCAGGCCACGTGTTTCTCGCGCAGCTCCAATAGTCGTGAATAGCTTGTCGACTTTTGCAGTACTATAGTACCCCTAATTTGGTATCTTGAGTTTAAATTTTTTATTAACATACTTTTCGTGTGGGACAAGAGGTCGGGGTTTTAAGGGCAGCATACAGAAACTACAGTGAGGCAAATGCATAGCGTAAGCATGACCACACACAAAGCGATGTGCGGGCCGGTTACGCAGTACTTTCGAATGCATTTCTGTTGCTTTGTAATTATATTCTTCGATTGTCGCACCACTGCAGCAAAGTTCTTTAAATATGCAGGAACACTGCATAGTACATAATTTTTATCACTTTATAGGCAGGACACACATATCAAACAGTGACGACTCTTTGCCGAAATCTGAAGAAAAATGGTGACGCTTGGCATCAAGTTGTCTTTTGGCAAATTTCACCCGAAAGTCAGTGGCATCCCTGCTCATCCCGTACTAGTCGGAGGCAAGATATCTATGGAGTACATGTGTCCTATAGCGTTTTTAGGTAAACAGTGGCCCGAGCACGTTGCGATAGAGTTGACGAGAAGTGGGTTTATATTACTTATTTCATCAATGAATACACAGTTGCAAGTGAGCATCCGTCTTGTGTATGTGTTTTTCTTTGTTGTTGCGGTCGTTATCTATCTATCTATCTATCTATCTATCTATCTATCTATCTATCTATCTATCTATCTATCTATCTATCTATCTATCCTATCTATCTATCTATCTATCTATCTATCTATCTATCTATCTATCTATCTATCTATCTATCTATCTATCTATCTATCTATCTATCTATCTATCTGCCTACAACTTTTAGCTCTCCTGGCCGTTTCCATAGTGGTATCAATACCAAAATTGGTATGGCGTAACATGACTGCATGACGAGCATAATGGACTAGTCATAATATGAAAATCGTTATACGTATCTCATAAATGTCATGATTTACATTTCATGCTCTTACTGCTGTTGTGTTGGTTTCATTCACATGAAATATTGCAAAACTAGTATGGTATGACATGAATACATGGCGAGCATAAGTGAAAAACCCTAAAGTGCAAAATATCACACGCACGTCATGTAAGTCATGACTACACGTCACGCTAATGGTGCACTTGTGGCCGTTTTGTTAGGTTCACATATAAAGAATTTAGTATTACTGGACGTGAATGCATGAAGAAAGTATTTGACTGGTGCAAACACGATAATCGTGAGACACGTGTCATCTAAGAACATGTCTAGATGGCTCACTCAACTTAATTGCTTTTATACCACGACTGCCATAAGTTGTGGTACTTCAAATATATGTTGTCAATATTTGTGCTGAATTGCAATTCACCTGTTAAATTACTTCTCTTTCGTGGTAGTGGTGTGGCCCCCCATGGGGTGAAGAAAGCCCCCTCTCGACCGTGGAGTGAGGCCGAAGCCGCCTGGCAAGGCAGTTAGCTTCGAGGCACAAACTGGGACGGATCGCGAGGCAGCAGAAGACGACATGTAATCTTTCCTTTTAATACAGTTTGCTTTAAAATCTTAAACTTGCATTCTTTTTTTCATTATCCCCCTGGCATCGAACTCGCGACCTTCGGGCCAGGGGCCCAGCACCGGTACACCACTGTGGCGGACAGCAAAGAACGTGCTTACGCGACCGTGAGAAAGTGGTTAAAACACAGTGCTCCACTTCAAGTGGCGTCACTTCGTTCAAACGCCCTTCGCCTGCGTACACATCCTTTCTGAACTTCCTTCACACAGAGGAGCTAGCGTCTCTCAGACTGGTGTGCGGACGCACACCTATCGCGCTCCGCTGCTAATGCCGATTCTGACCGGTCAACGGCCTCGAATCTTCCTGAGCTGCACGGACCCTCTTCCGCGAAGTTCACCTGAACATTTCGACACCTAGTTCACCAAGGTGGGCTTGTTTTTCATCATTTTAGAGGCCTTTTCGCTGCACCAGCGAGCTAAGCCTAGGCGAGGTTAGGCCAGCCTCCCCGCCTACGGCGCTCGCACGTCAGCTGCGATATGCCGCAGCAGATTGCCATGGAAGGGGACGACGTCACCCCTGAGGAATTACAAGGAAACGGATGGTTCTCCGTTCTAAAAAGACGGCAAGAATCGCGAGCGAAGTCACACGCAGCCCGCCAGTCTGGAACGCAACGAGGCGCGACAGCGACGCCGAATGCTACTCTACGACGCGTCGCAGCTGCGAGCCGACTGCCGGCGATGCCACGTAGTCACAATCGAGTCATCGTGCGACCGGGAGGCGGCCTCAACGTGCAAGCCTGCAGCCCGCACAGGATTCTCGCCGCACTAACCATGGCAGCTCAGCTAGCGTCGTCGGTAACGGAGGAGGACATTATTTGTCCCAACTCGATGCAAAACATTTTTGTCGTCAGTACGCCCAGCGCTACTAATGCAGCAGCGTACAGCCGAGTAACAGAGATCATCCTCACCGACCAGAGACACCCGGTTACGGCCTACCTCTCACCTGCCGGTATCACGAGCCGAGGCGTGATTCGCGGCGTCGACACTGACTTTGACGACGCAGCACTCAACCGCATGCTAATCCAACAGCGCAACTCAAGCCTACTGGGAGCGCGTCGCATCAAGAACACTGGAACTGTGATTCTGATCTTCAACGGGCTCAAAGTGCCCAACTACGTCTACTGCGGCCAGGTCATCTACCGCTGCACGTTGTATAAGCGCCAAATAGACACCTGCCGTACCTGCAGCCAAGTGGGCCATCGCCAAGACGTGTGCCCCACTCCTTCAACCAAGGTCTGCGACCACTGCGGTCACTTACCAACGGACAATCCACACGTGTGCAACCAGCCAGTGTGTGCCTTATGTGGTGAAGCACACTTCACGGGCGACCGCGAATGCCGACATCGCTACCAGCTGCCTTACCTGGTGCGCCGTCGTCGTCAGTGCCGTCGCCGACGAAAGCAAGCCCAGCAGCAAGCACCCACCCCAGCAACCAGCCCGGTTGCTGCCAAGACCACCAAACCGCAAGGACCTCCTCTAGGCCCACGAAATCTTACTCCCACTGAACAGCCTACCTGGGCCACCAAGGTGGCATGCAAAGGTGAGGCCCACGCAGCGCAGCGTCAGGGACACTCGCCACAGCAACCTGACCCAGAACTAGCACAGTTAAAACGCATGAATGCGGAGCAGGCTAAAGAAATCCAATCGCTTAAAGAAGAGCTAGCAAAACAACAGGCCCCCGAATCGCGCGAGGGTAGCATTATCAGCGGCCCCGTCTCGATACGCGGCGCTAAGAAACGGGCAAGCCCGACGCTCCAGGCCGAAGAGCAATCCGATTTTGACCGGTTTACAGCCAATATATACGCGACACTAGAGCAGTACCGCGCAGAGACCATGGCCGAGTATAGCGCTTTCAACTCTAAACTAGAGAGCATGCAGAAACAACTTATCGAGTTGGCTACATGGCCAGCACAAATAGACGCGAGGACTAAGGTGTTGGAGGAGGACCTGGCACGCAGTAAGCGTGCTGGGCAAATACCTAGACCCTAAAATGGCGTCGTCACAATCATTCACAATTTGGCAATGGAACGCAAGTAGCCTCCGTACGCGGAGAGAAACGTTACAACAATTCATTGGCTCTATGACCCAACGACCGGCCGTCATTCCCCTGCAGGAAACGCGTATCGACCGATTCGCTCTTCGCGGATACAGAGTCGAGGCCGTCTGTGGGAACAAAGCTCGAGGAATAGCCACTTGTGTGGCTAAGCCTTATGCTTACACGACACATGCAGTACGCCCAGACCTCAAAATAGAGCATCAGATGATAGGGATTATCCCCAGCGCTCAGATTAAGCAATCGGTATTTATCCTTAACGTGTATAGTTCACCTTCACACAGCACAGAAACATTCACCACACTACTAACTAAAGCGACGCAGATAGCAGGCAACCATCCCCTCATCATCGCGGGGGACTTCAACGCCCCCCATGTACAATGGGGTTACAATCGCACAACACAGAAAGGACGCCACTTACAAACACACATCACTCAACACAATCTCATGTTACTTAACGACCTCTCTACCCCCACACACATAGGTAACTCAGTGTCACGGGACTCATCCCCTGACCTGACCCTAGTACGCAACGTTTCGAACCCCACATGGGTTAATCTGCAAGCTAACCTCGGTAGCGATCACTTTATCTGTAGCACAACAGTCAATATAGGCAGCCTCGAGCCCAGAGACTTTAAAGTAGTAGACTGGAACTTTTTTAGACAAATACGCAAACAAGACACCAACCATTACTCTTCACTCTCTGAACTCTTTGCGAGGCTACAGCGGGACGTAAAACAAGCTACCAAAAATATTTCTACAACACGCAACATAGACCACATGGACAGCCACCTCGCACATCTCCTGGAGGCTCACAAAAGTCTTCAAGAAAGATGGAGAATGCATAAACTCAATCGTAGGCTACGAAAAAGAATTGCATTGCTCAACCGACAAATCGAAGAGTACAGTCACACACTAGCACGCAATCAGTGGAATGAGGTGTGTAATTCGCTTGACGCACGCATGAGAAAGGGTCTAAAATGGGACCTTCTCAGGCATCTGCTCGGCGACAAGCCCACCAAGTCAGAGCAATGACTAACTCTAGATAGACTGTTACACAAAGCGCGAGGACAGCAACTTACCGACGCGCAGATTTTAGATACTACAGCAGCCCGGTATCTATGCACCGAACCTACCTCACATGAAGACTATCCACCTATACGCGGGGGCTGCAGACGACCCATTTGAGCATGCTATATCTAGCGCTGAAATACGCGCGGTAATAGCAGAGCTCAATACTAAGTCAGCCCCGGGTCCTGACGGAGTCACCAACAAGCTACTCCACAACCTGGCTGACCATGACATTGAATCACTAGCCACCCACATGAATGAGGTTTGGGAGCAAGGGAGCGTCCCGCCAGAATGGAGGGCCGCGACCGTCATACTCATTCCCAAGCCGAACAAACCCCTGGAACTCGACTCTCTACGACCCATCTCCCTCACATCCTGTGTGGGTAAGGTCATGGAGCACGTCATTCTCCGTCGAGTCACACAATATTCAGAGCGAAAACACCTCTTCCCATTCAATCAAGTAGGGTTCAGGCCGGCTATGGCCACGCAGGATGTACTTCTCATGCTGCAAGAGACGTTACTTAAAGTAAGGAGCAAAGACCTCCGAGCAATCCTAGCTCTTGACTTAGAGAAAGCTTTTGATACCATAAGCCACGCTCATATACTACACGAGATTCAGGAGGCAGGCTTAGGCCGCCGTTTCTACGAATACGTCGGCTCTTTCCTATGAGCCAGAACGGCCACACTTAAAGTTGGGGATCTCAAGTCACACACCTACAACCTAGGCCCGCGCGGCACCCCGCAAGGGTCGGTGCTCTCACCGTTTCTTTTCAATTTAGTCCTCAGGCAACTTTCGCAAAAGCTTCGACACATCGAAGGTGTAGAACACGCGCTCTACGCCGACGATATTACTATTTGGCGTACTGGAGGGAGCGATGGACAAATCGAAGCGAGCCTTCAGGAAGCAGTCACTGCAGTACAAACATTTTTAAAGCCCACGGGCCTCAGACTATCGGCATCTAAGTCCGAGTTGCTGCTTCTGCCACCACAGTACGGCCGCACCAAAGCCGAACCTACCATACACCTCTCCACAATGGATGGCTCGGTTATCCCGATAGTGTTGTCGGTTTGAATTCTGGGCGTTACCCTACAGGAGAATGGCAAAAACGACTTAACCATCACACATCTCACCAAAAAAGCTGAGGCAGTCATGCACCTCGTCCGACGCGTCGCTAATAGACACGCAGGACTCACAGAAGAAAGCTTACTACGCATCTTTCATGCGTTCTTAATGTGCCACGTTCACTACGTTGCCTGCGCTCACCCGTGGAGCAAAGGCGATGAAACTAAAGTAGACAACCTCATCCGAAAATGCACTAAACGAGTACTTGATCTACCCATGTCCACAAGCATGCAGCGCCTGCTATCCCTTGGGGTACATAACACGTTCCAAGAAATCATCGAAGCACAAAGAATGTCCCAACTCATGCGCCTGTCTTCGACAGCTGCGGGTCAGGAACTCCTCTCACAAATAGGTCTTCCTATCCCAACTCAAGTGAACGAAGCAGAATCATTACCGCAACACCTTCACGCTAAAATCACAGTGCTACCCTTCCCCAGGAACATGCACCCGGTGCACAATCAGGCTCGAAGAAGGGCACGAGCTCAATCCTTACTAAAAGCGGCCAACCTACACGCGACAGACGTGGTTTTCGTAGACGCCGCTAAATACGTGGACAAACCCTACTTTGCAGCTGTAGCGGTCGCCCCAGACGGAAAAGCTCTTAATGCTCTTACCGTAAAAACTCAGAAAGCCTGCGAGGCTGAACAAGTGGCCATTGCCCTTGCTCTAGCACTCCCTCAGCGCGACACAATATTTACCGACTCTAAACCCGCTGCACTGGCATACCGCCGCGGCACACTTTGGCAGTCGGCATTAACAGTTCTAACATCTGTTCAGATAACTGTAGACAAGCATATCCGCTGGTTCACTGGTCATGAAGGGATCAACGTTCAACCAGGGGTCCCCAACGGTAATGAGCTGGCCCATAACCTCACGCGTGATCTTACGTGCCGCGGGGGGTCGCGGTCCGGCTCACTGGCCGGGGACACCAACACGCACCGGGAGCCGCTCCTATCATATCATGAAATTTGCTCGCACTATAAGTTATTTAGAAAGGAATTCCCCTCACCTCACTCAGCACTAAATAAAGCACAACAATTAACGCTTCGACTGCTGCAAACGCACAGTTACCCCAGCCCCTATATCTGCAGCAAATACCTACCAGATATAAGGCCAGAATGCCCCAAATGCCAAAATTCAAGGTGCGATTTAAGTCACATGCTGTGGCAGTGTCCAGTGCTAAACGCTAGCTTCGGGTCCCCTGCCACCGAGGACGACTGGTTCAACCACCTCAGGAGCCCCGACAGGGCCCTTCAACACCAGGCCGTCGAGAAGGCCCAAAAGGTGGCTGGCGAGCTCCGACTCCCAGTCCCCACATGGGCGGAGCCACCGGGCTGGCCCCCGTAAGGGGTGCCCAGGCCCCTTGAGGACCTTTATTAAAGTAATTCTCTCTCTCTCTCTCTTTCGTGATTCGAGGTAGTGGTTGCATAAACAATATGCTCAATAATAGATATTATTATCTATAAGTGTTTAAATGATGCTTTAATTTCAAGAAGTATGAAATGTTTTGCCATTTTTTCCAAAAAGCAACACTTTTCTGCTCCGAAATCAATGTCACTTTTATACTAGTCGTCATTATGGTCTTATATTTCCAAAATTGTAAACAGCTGCGTGTGTAGAGATATGCCTTAACTTATGGTGTTGGTTGCATTTTCAATTCATATATTGTATAAAAAACATGTTTTAGCGTTCAGTTTTCAGGGTATGCGTATAAAACTGTATGGAAAGTTTCATCCTTTCAGTACTTTTATGGAAGTGCTTGCATTTGTACTTTTTTAGCATTTCAATATAGCAAGCAGTCCTTGAAAAATGCTGTTACATTTTTGTCTGCTGGTTACCCCAAAGATGCATTTAGTAGTGTGTTTGTAATATGCATTGACTATAAATAAACCACATTTGAGAAAATGTGTAGGGTGCATTAAGAGCTTGTTTGAAAAAGTGAAGTATGGTTACCTACACAGTACAACACTTTTATCAGGACTACTTCAACAGCTGTGACTGGTACTAGAGGCTCAGCAAACTGACCATTTTCGAAAACAGTTCATAAACAACCCTATTTAATGAAATGCTTTAGGTATACATACCGATACTACCAAATTGGGGGAGCTGTTTAATTATTCACACTAAAATCTTTTTTTTTAATGGCACCCTATGATATCGGGATATAAAATGGGGTTGCATATTGAACAGGCAGGCACAAGTAAAAAAAGCGATGGTATCAACACATTATCCATTAGCTCATATTTTCTAAGTAAGGTCTCCAACATGCCCTTTCAGTATCGTTAAACAGCAAGGCTGAGCTGCCTAGTTTTTACCCGTTATGTTATCGAAATATCCAAGGTGTGGTGGTATCAGTCGTGAGTATGCTGTACACTACGTAGCCGTTCCATAGTAAAAAGGAAAGTCTTGTGAGCTCTCTTCTTTGTGCCTAGTAGGTTCATATACTTTTTTTCTTGTGGTCATACTTCGGCCAGTTAGTGGCACTTGAATCTCGTATCTTGAATCCTCATCTTGAATTCTCGTATGCCTCCTTCGGCCAGTTAGTGGTGCTTGAGACTTCTAAACTAACTATAAAAAATTATTACTGCTCGTTTCACATACACTCCAAAAACACACACAGGTCTTCTGCAACACAATGCGGCTTTGGCAAGTACAAAAAAGAAGTAGCATACTTCTATACACTATCTTTGAATTGTAAGGGTGCGGGATATCTGCATGAGACTGCAACGTTTGCAAGCGCATAACCATGTGATATATCGGATCCTTTTTTTTTCTCTAGAGTCTTCCTATAGCAATCCGTTCCAAATATGCAGGCTTTGACGGTTTCCTTCACAACTCGAAACGGCACATTGTCCAGAGAGATTCTACAGCTGGAGTGAATCATGCAGAAGACAATGGCTGAAAAAAAAACAATACATACCATTTCAATGACGGTGCTTAGTTTTATGCATGGCAAATGGCAATGTGAAATCTAGTTGTTCTCCAATGGCAGCCAAAAGAAACAACCTAAAGATGCCCTGCCTCCGCCAAGAAAGTGTGGCTTTCCTCAAAGAAAATAATTGTGATTATATTTACAAATCATGCAGACTTTTTCGTGTGGTTTTATGACGGAAGATCTTGAGAGCAGCACTAACAAGTTACAGTTTGGCTGGGCCTTTGAACTTTAAAATAATAATACGACAAAAAGCTTCCCGGTGACACGTACATCAGGATCTCATATGCAGTCATCAGGCCTATGCCTCGCTCTCGACGCCTCATTCACACTTCTAGGAGGACGATGGATGGAACACACGGTCATGTCCCGATATGAAGCACAGCCCAACTGCACATAGTGTGTCATGTCTCGCTCGATTGCTTTTTCAATGTACAAAGAAAAAAACGCACAGGTGCATATACAAAACAAACGACTCCACTTCGCAGAATTCAAAGCATTTATGTAAAGATCACAGGGGTAGACTCGTTAGTTTCTTTGAAGTCTCCATTAGCGTGTATGCGTTCATCTAACGATTAATGAAATCGAAAACTAACAGCCAAGTTCCAATTATGTTTACTATAATTTTTGAACTTAAGGTGATGACCCGGTAACCCGAACAACGATCCACTAAAACAAAAATAAATAGGTGCCAGAAAACTTATGAACTCGTAACCAGAACAACGACAACCCAATCTTCCGAAACGCCAAAATATTTCTATAATGTTGTACTAACCTTAACTAAAAACTTGTGCCAGGTTGAAATTACTACTGCGCTTTGCAATGCTGAATCAAAGCACATAGTGACACATTCAGAAGCAATCGTTATATCCTTAAATTTGCAAGGCTTGGTAAGGTCTCTTGAGGTCCGCACAGCATACCCCTCGTTGACGGCAGCCAATGACTTTTAAAAAAACTTAAGCTCATCATCTGGAAGGGACACCGCTAGGGGGATGCATGGAGTGCAGACATGTTTCGCGTCGGCTCCATAACTTTTGTATGTTTTTGGTGGTTTGTCTAACTCATCGTGGAAACCATTCTCGCCATCGATCAGCGGAAGTTTCAAGGACTCCTCTAACACCAAGTTTGCCGCTCACTTTTTGGCCGCTTATCGGAGCCTTTTCCTCCGCTACGCTGGCACGAACGCCAAGTCCAGCGTCTCTACGTACTGTGCCATAGCCCGGCCGCTGCGGCGGTAGGGCTAGCCAGCCTGAAGTGTCACCGGACCTCCTCGGAGCTCCATATTTCCGACGAAAACGCACCAGGCTTTTCCAAGCGATAAATGGATGTCGTCGTGGTAGATGGAGAAGAGATACGGCCGGAAGATTTCGGCGAGGGAACAGGATGGTGCAGCGTCCGGAAAACAAAACAGGTCGATGGCGCGTCTAAGTCGGCGCAAAAGCAGCAGGCGAAGACGCAGCAAGCGACGGCAGCCGCGTCGACTACAGGAATAGCCCCAGATGCGGTCACGGCTGCGTATTACAAGAAAAGGTGGGCCCGTAAATTGCGGCACCTCGCTAAGGCGAGTCGAATACCAGAGCTACCACCCGATGATTTCAAGATAATCGTACGCCCTAGAGGTGGCTTCAACGGGGCCGAATATGGAATGGATCGCCTTTCTTGCAGCCTACGTAACGTGGCGGGTATGGGCAGAGAATCAGCTAGAAAAGATAGCATCTGCCTCAATGTGATGCAAAACGTCCTTGTACTCAGCACACCGTCAGCAGACAGAGCCACACGCTACGGAGCCATCAGCAAGCTTTGCATCAGTGGCAAAGAGTTCGCTGCTAATGCTTATCAAGCCGCCCCGGAAAACACTTCCAAAGGCCTGATTAGGAACATTTCCAAGGATGAGAGCCCGGCGGACATATTTAATAACTTAGTGACGCAACGCAACCCCGGAGTGCAGCACGCTAAGCGCATGGGTACCACGGACAACATAATCATATTGTTTGACGGCTTCCACGTACCCAGACACGTTTACTATGGACATATGCTTGTCAGATGCTCCCTGTACAGGAAGCACATCGACGTGTGCTATGAGTGTGGCAGGCTGGGACATCGCTCTGACGTGTGCCCCGACCCGCAGGACAAGATATGCCGGGGCTGTGGCAGCAACAACCCGCCGTCTGACCATCGATGTGAGCCGCGGTGTCAACTGTGTGGCAATGGCCACCTCACAGGAGACCGCAGCTGCAAAGCGAGATACAAGACTCCGTACATAGTCAAGCGCCGCCAACTAGAGCGAAGACGACGAGAAGAAGAGGAAGTGGCCGAGGTGTGCGGCAGCACATACAACAGTAGCATCGGCACAGGAGACAACGCAGGTCACTACGGTCATTATCCATCGTTTGACAATAAATCATGCAACGCCAGCCCAACAAGACGTTCGACTAGCCGATACGCAAGAGGTGGCAGGGGGAAACGCCAGTCCCGTTCTCGCAGCTGGACACCGGCGCCGAGAAGCACGTCGAAGACGCGTGGTGGTGCCGATCAAGGCACTGCAGCTTTTAGCCAAGGGACACAAAGTCTGCAGCACCGGACGCGGCTTCAGCCGCAACAAGGACACATGAGCACTGGGCAACAGGTGAGATGGGCGGATGTCGCCGCTTTTCTCGCCAGTGGCTTCGCTTCCGCGGGTCGTTCTCTTCACTCTAAGCCAAAAACGGCCGAAATGGGAGCAACGGCTGTTTTTACTCCTTTAGACCGACTGTTACTCTCCGAAAAGACCAAGCGGAACAAGATGGCCGACTTGTTCGAGAAGGGGGGAGCAAATGTATTCATCTTAAGTTTGTAAGGGAGCAACGGAAGGAGGAACCGCTGTAAATGCTCTCGTCACGCGACTGTTACTCCCCGCCAGGACACCGCACACAAATATGCATGCCGCCCACATTGATATTCATAGGCCAGATTATTGTTTGTTCTGTGTGCCAAACTTCACCAAACCAAAACAGTTATTTATTTTAGCATCCGCAGATAATATAATAGCAGCGCTGGCTGAACACAGAAGGCTTGAGAATACAGCTATACGGCAAGTACCTAACACACGAAGCAGCAGAATGGAGAGTTGGCACGTAAAAGCGGACCGAACGCCGAAACACGTGCAAAACAACGATAAAAAAAAGCCTAGACACGCCGTTCATCCGCGAAGGAAGGGCGTCAAAGTCGATCAAGCACCGAAACACGTGCATAAGGAGCCCCCCCCCCGATATATCGCAGAAGAAAAAAAAAGCGGACCCAGACGCGCTTTTCATCAGCCGTACACTTAGTAGCACGCTTCACCGTGTAGTTTAAGGGCAGAATGACAAATCTGCGCCATCTGCGCCCGCATGAAAAGTGTGGCGCTAGTGTAGCAAGCGATGTAATTTACAAAGGAATTTTTATTCAGTGTTTATGTTTACTAGCACTAAATAAAAATTACACTCAGTTTTTTATATTTAGTTATGAGTTTTAGTGTACCTCAGTTTTATTTTATAAGTGTATTAAGAGAACACACTGAAAGCATTGCGCTGACGCCTGTGCTGCCACTGCTCGACGTTTTTTTTTTCGGCACTACTAGGTTCGCGTTCGCACTACTCATATTCATAGGGTCTGTGGTCGGCGAGTACATGGACATGCGAGCTTGTGAGCTTTGTTTTGATCGTGTGTGTGTGTCGCAGATTTGCGTTTCTACTTATTCGTGATGAAAATTAGTGTATATTTATCTTTATGGAGCGCGAAGTTGTTGTGGATTTTGCTGCTGGGTGCAACAAACACATCGTAAACACGTCTTCAGCTATCTGCAAGCCTGTTCGCTCGTCGGACAAAGGACCGTGCATGCATCAACGTGCAGGTGAGTGGCATTTCCAGCAACATTTAATGCTCTTACAATACATTGTTGAGTGGTTGCGATATTAAGAGAGGAATGATTGGCTCTTTCTTATTTACCGTATCCATTGCTAGCCATATCGGACTAAATTACCTGTATTATTACCGCCTGCATACCCTCTTGCTTCCCCTGTCACCACTGCAGTGCCAGTGTACTTTTGCAGTTAAAAGTTCATTTCCGCAACACTACCTCGCTTGAAAAAAACATTGGGGTGGGGTTGTAGCTGCCTTCATACTGGCACTTTTCTACCATTGGCTTTATGTAACATTAACGGCTGAGTGTTGGGGTCTTGGGCCGCAGTTTTTAGAGCTGTGAAGTGTATGTAAATCAGTAAGTGAACAAATCATTGTCGCATCACTTCACTGGCATAGCCAGGTGGTTGCGCACAGAATTTTTTCAGGCCGGGCGTAGGGAGCCCATAATGACGACCATATTCGCTTGCCCGGCGTCCAATTCAGATAAGCGGACCCCCCTCCCCGCACGCCTCAAAAAAAAAAAAAAAATATGCCCACATCACTGCGTCACTTGCTTCACCTCTGCGCTGAACGTACTATTTTATAAGCGCACCATCAAGCGAGCAGTTTACATATGGACAGAACAATTGGAGGAGGAATGACCCAAATCTTTGAGATTTTTTTAGTGATGCAAAACCTTCGCAAAACTGAATATTGTAAAAGACAATCATAAGCGCTGTATGTTCTCGTTAGCGTTGTCATTATTCTGCATCATGAAATCTTTATGCGCTGTGAAAACTTGTATGCCGTTAAAGTCGCATATCGACGTTAATACCAATCGACGAAAATTTCGACAACCTCAATAACGCCGTTTGGGATTTGCCGCATGCACATAATTAGGCTGATTCCCACTTGACTGTTCTTAACCTGACTTCACTGCTACCAAATGAAACAATATTTGATGCATGTCTTTTACTACTTTTTTTCAGTGATATGACACAAATTTGGTTATACTGCAGATAAAAATGCTCCCAACGATGCTAAAGTACAGAAAGCAAGTGAATTTTGGTAAGTGCAGACTTTTTGTACTACGTATATGAAAGCATCGCTTTTTAGGGGCCAACTGTGCATATGTTGGTCATCATGCCACATGGTTAAACTGGCACTGACAATTTGACATGGCTCCGCTGGCCCGTGTGTGTGTGCTCACACTGTTACCGTTAAGATAAAATGTTTATGTTTTCATTGCAGGGATTGCTGTTTGTACTAGAAAGCCAACTGCGAAGATTTGTTTACGCTGGTGCTCCTAAAAGTATGCTTTCCCTATTTATATGGATTTTGGCTTGCACAAAGCATAACACTTAGGCCTAGATTCACAAAGCTGTCCATGCGCAGGCCTTCATAACATCGTTTTTTGACTTGCCTTTACCCTGTTTTCTGCAGATGTTTCGTGGGTTTAAAAGTGCCACAGCATGTTGACCTCCCCCACTCTGAAAAATTCGCGTCCAAAGTTCTGCAAGAGTGGGCTTAACTTTCTTGTGCACCTCCTTGCTGTTCCAAGATCCTGAAGTGTTATGCTCTTACTAGAGGTGGCAGTGTTTCTAATGTTTGTATTTCCATCACATTGACCAAGTATGCGATCTTGGCTTGACTGGTAGCACATCCTCAACAAATGTCTTTGTGGCACATGTAGAAGGCAGTACAAAATAAATAGGCAGACATTCACACCGGGAGCTAACTTCGAATAATGCTTTTTTTTTGGAAACCACGGTGCGCTTATTCCAATTTGTCTAAGAAAACAGTAACCTGTTTGGCTGTGAACCAACAAGACGTTGAACTAATAAAAGCTTCACATCTTGTTGCTCTCAGATATATATGTATTGGCAAGCTATCTGTGACACTGTCAAACAAAGAATCAGAATACCTGTGCATGCCTTAAGATATATTGCTTCGTTCACATATCTCGTGGCTGTGACTCGTCAACCGAGTGAACAAATGCACCCTAGTTTACTAAATTTAAAGCATTTTTTGAAGGTATCACGGTCTACATTTATTTGTCTATAACTATGTCCAGCCGTTTGCATCAGGTACAAAGAAATATACTGAAGATTATCATGTAGCCTCTGTGAATGGTTGCTTTCAAGCAGGCTTTGCATGCTTGGCTTGTGCCTACAGGTATTGCACAATTCAAGACGCAGCAGCGTATGATAGAACAGTCGAATCGAGAGCAACTATGTGCACGAGCTAAATAAGTATTTTAACATGAGCGGACGGTACGTGTTATTTGCCACACACATGATCTCACTTAGAATGCCCATTGGTGAATGAGCTCATAGAAATGTCACTCAGCTGTGTATAGGAAACAAGTTAACTGAACCTAAGGGTATCTTTAACTGCTACAAATATGCCTTGTTGAGGTGCTGCACATTTTCTTCCAGAATATTGCTATCTGAGACATCATGTGAAGAGCGTCTACCACATCAGCATTTATATGGCTTGCCAAGTAACGTTTGGCCGAACCTTCCTTTTTTTTTCACATTTCGTTTTGCAGTAGACATCCTAGAATGTAAGCGCTGCTGCAGTGTGTGTGACTCATCGTTATGTATTGATTCTGGCATGTTTAACCTCACACTTGTATTTTTTTTTTCTTGCAGCAATGAGATGCTTCGCATATGCCTGCAGTGACATTCCGCTGCGCTAGCCTGATGGAAACACCAGCTGCGAAACTTGAGTTCTTCAGAATTGGAGAAGTTGCCCTTCTCTCACCAATTATGACACAGACTGCCCTATGCTAGAAATTCAAGATTGTTTTTCCACGGATGACGCAGAAAACTTAGGATGTATTATGGTGCTTGTTTAGTGCTGGCTGTGGTGTGGTGAAGTCTACTTTTACGTGTGCTCACACGTCGCCTCATAAAAAGAACAATAAAGCATTTATTTTCCTTTCAATATTGTCCACTTTTTGTGTTAGAAGCGCCCAAGCAGTGATCTTCCAAGGAGCTCTCGCCATGTGTTAAGCGTGTGACCAGCATACTCGAGATAGCCATTTCCCCAAGGAGTAACTGGAAGTATGTGCAGTTGGTTTTCAGAGAGTAACTGTGAAGTCGTGGGAGGAACGGTAAAGAGTAACTGTTGCTCTTAGAAGAGCAACTGGGGGGAGTAATGGTTGGTCCGCAGTGGAGCAACTGGTAGGAGTAACTGTTTGTCCGCAGGGAGGAACTGGAGGGAGTAACTGTTCATCCCCCGAAGGAGGAACCGAAAGGAGAGCAACGGTTCGTCCACTAGCAGTTACTCTTTTAGGGGAGTAATGGGAGTGGCAATGCAATTGCTCCCTGAAAGAAGCAACCCATATACCTCTGTTGCTCCCTTTTGGCTTAGAGTGTTGGTCCCGCCGTCGGTGGCGGTGGTGGGAGCGAGCGCTAGAACAACGCCTAGGACCGTTACAATCAATAATTTCTGAGCTTAAACGCGAAAACGCTATTCTCAAAGCGGAAAATTCCATGTTAAAAGACGAGGCTCCCCAATCGCAACCTTCGCAGCAACAGGTGACGCCGCTGCCACCTTCGTCGCTTAGGTCCTCGACTTCCACGCAACCCGAGGCGGCGGAGATGGACACGAACGATGAGAGCGGTTCGGGGGAAGAGGCAGACGGCCGCGACGACCGCCCATGTACCGCGAAAAGAATTGCACTAGATCCTGCAAGACCCGAGCCCCCCCCCCGGCAAAGTGAAAGTTATGAGCAACTACAAAAACGCATCGATATTATACAAAACAGCCTTGATGAGCGTTTTGCAAACCATGTGGCGCAGGTGAATGACATGTTAAACAGTGCGATAACTAAACTGTCTGAGCAAATGACTCAAATGCTCACCGCGCATGTGGCACACATAGAAAACATAGAAGCTCGACTGCCGCTAGCTGAGGGCAGACCGATTAGAACGATAAACAAGCCGTACGCTAGACAGCAACCGAGTCAACAACAGCAAAACACGCTGACCGACGCAGAGACACCAATTTAGCCGAACCCAAGTCGGTTGACGGTGATGGGTTAAATTAAATGTGACTGTCACCATGGCTAGACACGCACATAATCGCATTAACACTAGCCAACAACAGTATAAGATCTGGCAGTGGAACTGCCGGGGTTATAGGAGGAAGTGGGGCAATCTAGAGCAATATATTCGCGGCCGCGCAACGAAACCTGATGTTATCATTTTACAGGAGACAAACTATCCGGCAAAACTTGCTGGTTACAAAGCCATAAACGCGGCAGCGACTGACAGCAGACAGAGAAAACAACGGGTGACATCCGGCTCGGCACATGGCGGGTCTCCGGGGGTGGCCGCGGGACACCGGCGGCGGGGCGTTCCGATCACGTCGTCGGTGCGCCTGCAGTCGCGACCATCGCGCTCGCCGCCTCCGGCACTGGCCGTCGCCGTACTTGTTAGACGTAACGTCACAGTGGCGCATCGTAAACGTGAGTGTGCAAATGTACCACACGTTTTCGTAGAATTAATTCCTAGGCGTGGGCGAGGACTGTTTGTCCTTAACGTATACAGTAAACCCACGTTGCAGCACCCATTGGGGAGCTGCTCCGGATGGCTAGAACGGCCACCAACGGGGAACCTCTGCTAGTCGCGGGTGATTTTAATGAGCCGCACGGGGACTGGGGATACATGCGTGAAATGCCTAAAGGCAAACACCCTTGGGAAGACTCGCAAGACCTACGGCTTGAACTCGTCGCGAACCCCGCCAATCCAACACGCAGGGTCCATAGCGTGAGTGCAGACACGCTGCCAGATCTTGCGTTCGTATCGAATGTAACCGCAGCGTCTTGGCAAAACATGCAAGAGGACTTGGGGAGTGACCACTCGCTTATAGAGATTATAATTGACACGGGCCCGATTGATCGTGGAGCATGCTCACAAGGCAACGGCCGTGAACTTAAACTAGTAAAGTGGGACGCGTTCCGGAAGAAACGAGAAGAAGGAGGGCGCGGCGACGAGCCGGTCACGAATATAGACGAATAGACTGCGACGCTCAATAGGGACGTAGATGCGGCGACGTGTGACATTCCGCCCGAGGCGAAGCTTGAAGTAATCGACAGCTGGCTGCTACATACGTGGGAAGCAAAGCAAGCCCTACTTAAAAGGTGGAAACGCCAAAGACACAACAGCGCATTGCGAAAACGCATGGCACAGTTAGACAGGCAGATCGAGGAACACGCGTTCAGAGTATGTATGGCACAGTGGGAAGACATGTATAATGGCTTGGAGAAGCAGATGCGTGGGGCGGGTGCTTGGCGTCTCTTTCGGCATTTGTTGGATCCGGAGGAGACTCGGGTCACCGAAGGCCACAAAATTCGGAGACTTGTTAAAGATTATGAAGGTGTGAATATCCTCGCCACAATACGAGACCGTTACTTCAAGACGGAAGACAGCATCCACCACCCTGATTACGATGGAGTTGCTAATGATAAATTAGACGCAGACTTTAGTGAGGCAGAAATTCGGGCAGTCCTTTTCAAACTGAACTCCCGGTCGGCGCCAGCACCAGACAGGGTTACCAACAAGGCTCTCCGAAACTTAGATGATGAGTCAATCTCCCGATTGGTAACTTACGTCAACGAGTGCTGGAGAGACGGCTCCCTTCCCGTAGCATGGAAAAGAGCTCGAATTGTCATGATACCTAAACCAAGCAAGCAAATTGCGCTCGATAATCTGAGACCGATTTCGCTTACGTCCTGTGTAGGAAAAGTCATGGAGCACGCAGTTCTCATTAGGGTAACCGACTTTCTCGATGACCGTGACGCATTCCCGCACACCATGCTGGGATTCCGCCGCAATCTCTCCGCACAGGATGCCCTACTTCAGCTAAAGCACCGCATTGTTGACGACAGTACGAGCTCCACCAAGGCGATTCTTGGCCTGGATATTAAAAAGGCACTTGATACCGTCAAACACCAATCGATACTGAAACAAGTTGAGGCATTAGGTCTAGGTCGAACAATGTACAATTATATACGTGATTTTTTTGCAAGCAGGCGCGCAAGTGTCGTGATCACCGACCAAGAGTCACAATATTTTAAAATGGGCTCGACGGGCACGCCACAAGGCTCCGTAATATCACCATTACTTTTTAATTTAGTGCTATTGGGGCTACCCGAGAAAATAATGGAAATACCTGAACTGTATCACAGTATATACGCGGACGACATCACCCTCTGGGTTTCCGGAGGAGGTTGTGACGGTCACGTCGAGAGAACGCTACAGGCGGGAGTAGACAAAGTTCAGGAGTGCTTGCAAGGAACGGCCCTCGAGTGCTCAGCAACCAAGTACGAACTTTCAATCTACAATCCCACAAGCAGAGGCCGCAAAACCCAATGTGGCGAGGAAAGGGAATTTTTCAAAATACGTGTTCTGTTGGCAGACGGCACTCCCATACCACACGTAGACAAAATTCGAATTCTGGGTTTACACATACAGGCAAATGGCCATAATTGTGAGACTGTGCGCCGACTCCGTCGTTCAGTAGACGACACAATCAGACTTTTGCGTCGTATCATGAATAGACGTAATGGTCTGCGCGAACAGTGCGCAATCCTTCTCGTGCAGGCCTACGCGATAAGCAGAATAACATACGTTGCCCCATACCTCAAGTGGATAGGCTCAGAAAAAAACAAAATCAACTGCATGATACGAAAGGCTTTTAAGAGAGCTATCGGCCTCCAGATCAAGGCGAGTACCGAAAGATTTCTAGAGCTCAGACTTCACAACTCACTCGACGAGTTAATTTAGGCCCATGACGTTGCGCAATACGAACGCCTAACGAAATCAAAGACGGGTTGACACACCCTTGAGTCGCTGGACATCAGATATCACGCTCAGCAAGGATAAAAGGTGGAGGTCCCTACGTCAGTCCATGACCGCTTGATTGTTCCGCTGATTCCTAGGAATATGCACCCGACGCACCACATCGGATGGCGTAACGAGCGTGCTAGACAGCTTCAAAAGAAGTTTGGTAACAGTACGGACGTGGTATACGTAGACGCCGCGAGATATGGAGAAGGGAGAAGAGCCCACGCAACTGTGGTCGTTGACCATCAGGGCAAATGCCTCGCGAGCGCCACGGTGACGACGGGACACACAGAGGCGGCCGAAGAAGCCGCGATAACCTTAGCACTCGCCGCAGCACCGCATGCAGAGATTGTGAAAAGCGACTCGCAGGCGGCAGTCCACAGTTTCGCGCGCAGCCGTGTCTCGCGGGAAGCGGCACGCAACCTTCACATGTGTGGAGATGGCGACTCGACGTCGCGCTCACAACCCCAAATTCCCATGGTTTTTCTCCTATGGACCCCGGCACACACCAGCGTTCCGCTCGCGGTGAACGAGGCGGCCCACGCCGCGGCTCGAGGTCTCACTCGCCGAGCCACGGCTCACTATGTGGCCGCTGCCTCTGACTCCGAGAGCGGGGCGATGCATCTGCTTGATCAAGGCACTTTGATAGGCACGCAGCAACAAGATTCAGAATGGTCATGGGGTGATCGTCTTACAACGTTCCGTGACATCACCCAACACTACAGGCTCGAAAGGCGTAGGTTCCCGCCACCACACGAGAAATTAAACAGGCGAGATGCCGTAAGCTTTCGCTTACTCCAAACCCATTCCTACCCTAACCCGGTCGTTCTACGCCACCTCTACCCAAATATATACCCCACCGATATATGTAAAGCATGCGGGCACAGAGCAACGCTAAGCCACATGCTCTGGCAATGTGCCGGCGACGACAGTCGTGAAAACGCCACCAATCGCGATGTGCCTATAGCGGCCGTCAATACCAAATCACAGGAAGCCTCGAGCTCACTCGTTCCTGCCGCCACCTCGGCTGCGGGAGCCACGGGGGACCTTCTTCGTCGGCGACGCCCCCGCTGGGAGGCGGCCCTCCAAAGCCCAGAGCTGAACGACCAACTCTGGGCCGTCTGGCAGGCTGAGGATGCCGCCCGCGTCCAGGGACTACGCGCCACCACCTAAAGCCACCGAGACCAAATTGCCGGCCCATTGCGTCCAATAAAGTTTTTTCTCTCTCTGTCTCTCTCATCATCTGATTTCAGGTAGCCATGGGAGTAACACTCTTCATGATGATGGAACCCTTGGAGGTACTTGTTCTTGTTCACCTGTTGTCCGTGGCATATACCCGGTCACATTCTTCCGGTCAGAAGGCTCGAGCTTCGTCTTATCGCAACTCCGGCCAGAAGGGAAACAGCACAATGAACGTTGCAAAAGAACGGCTCTTGTGCCGCCAGCAATAGAGGCAGTCAAAAAACGAAGCAAAAAAGCGGACCGCAGCCACAACGCCGCAAGAAAGAAAAAATAAATAAATGAAATGGTGCTACGTCATTGAGGCAAGGCGCCACCCGTTGGTGTTTTACGTCATCGAGGCGAGGCCCTGCCCTGAATGAATTTGTTGTGAAAACAGTCTCACCCGTGGGTTTCCGCATGCGAGGGATGCGTACATCATAGATCTCGGCTTTTACGTTACGCCAGTGCCTCCTCTATTTTTTCTGTACCTGTTGCGTCGCGCCCCTTCCCATTGCTCTATGATTGGCGCTTTATTTCTCCGAGTGACCGCGTAGTGGCGTCGGTTAATATCCTTTCGCGTGGCCTTTCTTTGTTTGCCTGCAAAGGGTGGATGCGGCACAGCCACTGGCTTTTTCCTGTTTTATGCGATTACTTTCCTTCGTATTCGGTCATTTCGCATTCGTGCGTTTGTTTTGGTAACGTATTACAAAAAAAAAATGCGCCGTAAGGTGTCTTATTCTTTGAGTGCAAGCGCTTGAAGGGTCGACACATCCAAATAAAGTTTGTGCAAATAAAGTTGGTGCAAATAAAGTTTATCCAATCCAATCCAAGCGCTCGAAGTCGTGCTCTGCCAAGTATCGATCCCGATCAAAATATAAGTGGAATTCAGAGGCTGGAGTAATGAAACAAGACATAACAACTTTATATGCTCAAAAGACAAAACTAATAAGAAATGAGTCAGTACAAGTTAAGAAACAACCGGTTGAACTGAAACCACTTGTCAGTCCAGCGATCAAGGTGCGCTTGAATGACATGCAAGCCTGTCGTGGAAGTTTTTTAAAGCTTCAAAAACTTGTGTGACAACGGCTTCCTTTTATAAAGCATAGCCACGGATTTTTTATCGCTGAAGTCGACAGCATAGTTTGTGAACAGCGTCTTCATGAACTTCTGCACACAAGTTCTATTAATTTGCGCCTTTAGATTCGGTCACACAGCAGTACTGGCAGGCCAACAATTACATGCGCACTCTTCACGATGCACGTCTGTAGAGGCTATGCAGAAGCATCACGTCCACAAATCTTTTCAGGGCATGCAGCACACACACGAGCTCCGCAGTGGAGTAGCACAAGCCACCTCTGTCCTGGTGGGAAATCAAGCCGTCCGTAGCACTGTTGCTCCTCCTATTTGCTTTCAAGACTAACGACACACAGCGCTCGCAGTCAGTCTTTTCACGACGCGAGATATGTATCCTGTGATGAGAGAAACTACTGCTGTATCTGGCGTGGGCATAAATGGCTTCGTCGAAGTGCAGAGTTCCTGCAGTAGGTGCTTGGCCGGTTGCAGCAGTGAATGCTGCGACCGCGCTTGTTGTTGATGTGCTGCTTGATTCACCGCTCCTAATAATACTCCCCGAGGAGGCGAACGAAGCTGAGCTCTGTTCGCGTTGCGTCGCGCTCGGTATGCTTGACCACGGCCGCCTGAATTCGACGATCTAAGAATTACGACGTGGTGCTTGTGTGTACGCTTGAATGAGCGTGAGCAGCTGCTTTTGCGTTTCGCTGAACCCATGAAGTCTGGAGCAAGTCTCGACACGTAACCACGCTGCGCTGTATGGCTCTGGCTTCAAGATAGTCACAACCAACACACGACAGCAACAGTAGCGAAGGCCAATATGGCGGCCGAGAAAACAACAGGCCTATCGGATATATACTTCAGTCCGACTCAGGATAGAAAACAGGGCTGGATATTTAGGCAAATAGGTTATCATTCTTCATTCTACTCTACTTGTCGCGTGTGCGATACAGATCGCGTTTGCCGGCAACGGGCTCGGTCGTGTTGTATATCGCACGCACGAAATGCATCATGAAGGTCAGCTTCGGCGTCTGCAGCTCGCCTGTGCTTTGCGAACGCCTGGAAATTGGCCGCCATTGCCGTCAGCCTCCCGTACGCTCGCTCGTCGAGTGCTCGCCTGTCTTCGCCGCCGCGATGAGCGCCGGGCTGACGATATTGGGCTGAGACCTCGTCGCTGTGTTGGGAGTTGTCAAAAACACGTTGAGGGTTCTTGTAAAGAGCTTGGTGTGATGTTGCGCGCTGTAAGTCCACTAACACGGGCATGCGGGGCTTTCGCTAGCGTCGGAACTCACTGAAAACTGGTCGCCATTACAGTTGGCTTTCCCGTCAGTCGGCCGCAAGCAGCTCGGCGCGATCCGTTGGCCGCGGCGGCGGACTCGCATTTGCGCGCTGCACTCGCTCGAGTTTGTGGAAAAGGGCCGCATTACCGTCGATTTCTTCGGCGCTAGCTCCAAACGAACTCGGCGCTCTTCGTGGCGGCGGTAAAGCGTACGCTCGCTCTCCTCTGCGAAGTTCGCTAGCGGCAGACACTCCGCGTGCAGCGCCGTGCTTGGTCTCGCGTTCGCTTGCTCGAGCTGAACGACATCGCTCGCTTAGGACTCGCCGACTTGTTGGCGGCACGGTGGTTCGCGGAGTTGTGTCTTCGGCCGCCACTCCTAAGCTGTTGCGCTACGGGGATCGAAATGAGTCTTTGACGATGTGTGACATCACGGTGAAATTATTAGCATGTCATATCTCACCTATGTTTTCATTTCACCTTGCGCGTATTGCTCATATGCATTTGTATTCATCCCCTGTCACGCGTGACTCACTCTTTTACATAGTTATTGTGCAGCTGTGGGCATACACCGTGCTGAAGACTGTGTCGCTCGCGTCTGCGATGCCTGTCATCCATCTCTTCGTCAGAGCAGCTTCAGAAGGACTGTGTGAGATGTGAAGGTAAAGTTATTTGTGTGTCATATTTTAACGCTTAATTTTATATTAACGTGCACGTACTTGTCATATGCGTGCATCTTCATTTTCTGTCACGTGTGTCTTACTATTTTTACTATATTATTGTACGTGCAGCCGCGGGAACACAACAGGCAGAAAGCTGCGTGCGCTGGCGTCTGCAATACCTGTCATCTATCGCTTTCGTCGGAGGAGCTCCCCAAGGAGTGAACAAGATTTGACAACAAGACTGGACTTGTACACTTCCCCATGAATTCACTTAAAAGTGTGGAGAAACGTCACGTGTATGTACAAAAATAAAAGATTTCGATGTCTCACTTTTGTTTTTCGTTGTTGCCGAGACTGCAAAAGCAGTTACACATAGGTGGCTGACTACTTTTTCGGGTGTTCTTTTCTGCGCACTTTGTTTCTCACTGCGCAGAAAAACAGGTGAAAAAAGTATTAGGCCTAGCGGAAAATAAACAAAAACAATGCGTGAACTGGGGACAAAAAGTCCATCCGATCAGAATATTTGAGTGGATCAACCATTTTTCCGGCAAGGCGCAACTGTTTGGACTAACGGTTGCCTGGTAAGGTGTAAATGTGGGGATTAATAGTTGCTATATAGGGTGCAATTGTGAGGACTAAATGTTAGAGCTTTGAGGTGAATTGTGGGACAAATGGTTACTCACTAAGATGTAAATGTGATGACTAAATGTTAGTCTCTTGAGTTTGTCTGTGTGGACTAACTGTTATACCCGCTGCCATTAGTCCTTAAATGGTTTAATGATTGTGGCAGCCCCATTAGTTCCCAAAAGGACGAACCACACACCCTTTTAACACTCTTTTGCCTTAGAGTGCACTGGCACCACATTGGACTGCAGAGTCACGCCTCAATATTTGACGTTCACGTGGCCCGTGCATGCTCGTCCCCCTCGCCAGTTGTGTGTGATATGCGATTGGACAGTACCATCTACACGTGTTCCCTGATCTAGAGATCTGGGGAGCACATACCCTGTATATAATGTGAATAAACCCTCTTCAAGTCTCTCTTCCTCCTGCCTCGGCAACTTCATCCCGGACCTCCGGGACCTGCGAACCCCGGTCGCAACAAATGGTTGGCCGCGTTGGTATACGACTCAGCGACGAAGAATGACATGGACCACAAGTCAGCCGAAAGCCCTGGAATTCGGCGGGATCGACGCAGCGTACCACAACCGCATGTAATGAGGTGAGTGCCTGGCTTTGTGCTTGAGATGTATCGAGTCTTTTAGCCTTGGACTGTTGAAAGATAGATATAACCAACAACTGCCTTGTCACTGTGGTTGTTATCTCGGCACAAAGCAGCACTGGATGTTTATCTGAGCAAGAAGCTTAGGTAATTCGTTAGGAACAAGTGTTAAATTTTGCGGGAGTTTTAAGGGTACGTTGCGGAAAAATTTGGCATGTTGTAAAAATCAGTAGAGTGAGAATGAAACAGGAAAGAGGTTAGAGAGGGCGGTTGGCCTCGTAGTGCCACTTGTGTGCTTAAGCTTGTGGTCTCCGCTGTTAGATTTGCCAGGCTTCGATTTCTCCAGACCCAGAATTGAAACGCTGGTGGGTTTGTGTTTCATCACAGCTGAACAAAAGCAAGGTAGTGGTCATGGACCTCAGGAAACTGACGAGAGAGAACCTGCTGAACTTGTGTTGGAATCTTGACCTAAATTTTGACGACAATATGCCAGCATCTGAACTCCGTGAAGTAATTCTTGAAAGTAAAGTTGAAAAGGTGGAAATCGAGAAGTTCAGGAATATGTATTCATGGATCACGAAGAGGAAGAGAAGCGCAGGCGGAACAAAGAGGAAATTGAGCACATGAATAAAGAATATAGGAAGAAGATGCAGGAGTCGGATGAAGATCGAAATAGAAAGAATACATCGTAAAGTGGGGGCATTGCAGCAAAGAGGCCAGACATCCTTAGAGGTAACGCACGAACAGTGTGATGTAGTGGCGGTACCGTTTAAAGCCGAAGAGAAGGCTTCAGGCCACACATTTGCAGATGTAGCACACGAATGGTGCGATGTAGCGGCCATGCCATTCGAGGCCGAAGAGAAGGCTAGTACCTGTAAGGACATGGTTGAGATTCGAACCCGATCCGAAGAAAAAGAGCTCGCGGTCGAAGCAGGGTGTAAGGGTTCCGTGGTTGTGGAAATGAAGTTAAGATTAACAGAGTGCTCTACAAGGATTGAGCCTTGCAGTCCTGTAGACGATATTGATGAGCGTCAGAGGCGGCCGAAATGCTCCAAAGTTGGCACCAAGGAGTGTTCCAAACGGAGAAAGCGTCCGAAAAACCGAAGCGCGGCAAAGCTCGCGATCAGCGCGGCGCGTTTGGCGAGTAACTTCAAACGGCGTGGTGGATTCGTGAGAAAAGGCCCGTTGTCTGCTCTGACTGGCTTGAATCGCATGCGTCTGAGCAACCAGAGAGTAAGGAAAAAAAAAGCGCAATCTAAGCGGTCGCGGTCTAACGATGAACTGATAGGCAATCATCCGGACTGTGCGCGAGACAGAGGAGCATATCAATGATGAAGAACGAAAGGCTCCCAGGTCTGTGCAAAGAAGCGTGCACATGAGAGAAAGCGTCTGAAGGGCAACAGTAAGGCAAGGCTCGCGATGAGCTCAACGCGTTTGAGTAAGGGCTTCAAACGTAGGAGTGAAATCGCGAGAAAAGTGTCGTTGTAATCTCTGACGGGTCTGTACTGTATGCGTCCGAGCCGCCGGAAAAGAAAAGCGCATCGTACGCGGCAGTGTTCGAATGATAAATTGCTAGGCAATCATCTGGACAGTGCACATGAAAGAGCTAACAAGCTTGTGGGTGCTGATGAGCATCAGAGGTGGGCGAAAGGCTCCGTAGACGACACCAAGAAGCGTGCAAAATGAAGAAAGCGTCCTAAAAACAGGCAGGCGCAAATAGCGACGCGTTTGAGGAATGTATTCAGATGGCGGAGCAATATTGCGAGAAAGTTGCCGTATCACAAGCGTCCGAACAGCTAGAGAGCACAGAAAAGAGAAAAGCATTGTGCGCGTAAGCGATGGGAGTGCAAGGGAACCTTCTGTGGTTTTCGCGGCGCATCGGACTGGGTGCGCAACGCAGAGGTCGGTGGTTTTCGCGAAGTGGCGGGAAGGAACGACAGCATGTCTGTTTCAAAGAACGTCGCGGGGTTCGCTAACAAAGGGATTTACCTCTACTCGTGCTCTACACCCCGCTTGACGAGAAACGCCTTCCGGGCGCGACCACCACGAGTTCGACTCAAAGTTGTTGAGAACAGCTGTTAGTTTATCAAAAATGTTGACGCAGGACTGTAGAACGGAATGTATTGTTTGTTTACTTTAGTGATTTTGTAAATAACTAAGTTGAACTTTGTTTTCGTTAGCGCTTTATCGTTTTGGTGGCCTATATGCGTTGTATATATATCTATCGTAAGGATAGTGACACGCATTTGAGCGAGTCGCACGGCTTGAGAGATGAGCTCCTTGGAAGGAAGGGGACGGTCAGCCTTTTGTCGCTATATTGACAACATGTTTGATGGGCCGCGGAATTGCGAGATCCGTGGCTCGCTACTTGTCTCTAAGTGAGAGTAAGAACTCTGGTTGCCAGCGAGGAGCTTTGCGGGGCTCGGAGGCGAAGCGATTGGGTTTCGCCATTGTTCTATTTCCCGTTCGCCAAGAAATACCCACACGACGCGACACCGCGCCTTTGTCATAAAAAGGGAGTAGACAGCCGCATACGCTTTTGACGATGGTCACTAATGAATTTGTTTTGTTTTGAAGTTTGTTTTTGACGGTTTCAGTTTTTTTTTGGGTTTTAAATTTTTTTCTCTAGGTATGTCAGCTAGTAGATAGTGTTTAGGTAACCCATTTTCAGTTTCGGTAATTTCTTTGGGCGTTAACGTTTCTCTAAGGTAAGCGTTGTGCGATTGCATAAACGACACACATAGGAGCCTGCGTCATGGTAGACAGATGTAAATGATTAGGGGGGACGTTATGAGCTAAGTACGACTGAGCGCAGCGACGCAGAGATATTTCTTGCGAGTTTTTTCAGCGATCTTGCGAAAGTTTCTTTTGTTCATTCAATGATTTATTCGCATGTTTCCGGTGTGGAAAAAAAGCTATTTCGTAGGTTTATGTGCATGCTTTCTAAGAGTAGTGACCACAAGGGAAAGTAAATTTGTAATTTATCCACGTAGAAGCACGTGCATTTATGATGAATAATGTGGATGTTCCTGATGCAGGTGCAGCATGACAGTTGTCTCTTCGTCAGCTCTGAGGAAACTGACGACTAGCTTTGGCGGCACAAAATTTTGGGACCTAAAAGATAGCATGAAGCAAAAGGCTTTATTTTATGAGTATGAGGCCTGGTAGGTTACAGTGGATTACTCACGCTAGCACACAGGTATGCCATGAGGAGCGCATCACTTGGCAGTTAGTTTTTTTTTTTCAAAGCATGGAGTTAATGGGAAAATAATTTTTTGAATCGGGATTGGGAATTTTAGCGAAAGTTCAGAGAAACGTTCTAATTCCTGCTTTGTGCTTGGTAATACTACCTAATGAAGCTTGTTTTGGAGAATAGACCTCTCCCTGTTCGTACACATTGTGACGTCACGAAGTGCGTTGGCATCGACAATGCGCTGAGCTCGTTTGGTTGTTTTGCGCTGGTTGGCAAAAAGCTGCCATTTCAGTAAGGCATCTGTAGGGAAACGCGATGGAGCTTTCCGAGTACGTGGAGTCTCTCCATAAAAATGCGCGCCAGCGATACGTTGAGAAAATACGTGCTAACGGTGAACAGTACCCTGATCCCTACTCCATTTCGGCGTGGATAAATGATTCGAAGCGATGACCCAACGTTCGCTTTGGCGTCATTTATGTATATCTCGTCAACACACGTGGGCTGTAAATGTGGAGAACATGAAATGTTACAGATATATAATCACTTACGGTCTCGCTACGGAAGGGCATGTGTGGGAAGTGCTCATTTCCGGCATGACTAGCAGCATGAACTGCTGCTTCCTCAAAGCAAATGTGACGCCATCGCAAAGAACTACAGTCAAGCCCTACGATGCCTGGGTGTTCGTTCAAGGGGACGGCAGCGTCAGCACGCCGCACTGCAGTTGCATGGCTGGGTAAGTTATCGTAGCCTCCATTTCTATTGTTTTTGTTTTTTGCGTTCAGACATAAATGTATTTTCCTACCACCTTGTGAAGCTTGTGCATGCAGGCTTGCAAACCAGTCTTTGCAATGTAAGCGTACAGCGTGTGCCTCGCTGCCGCAACTCGCGCTATCTAATGCTAAATATTTCATAGTCGTCACAGCACCACTCGGACATTTTAGATTCACGATGAACGATTGTCATGTTCTTTTGCTATGTGATCGCTAACAACTGTGTCGGGTTTCTTGAAGCTTCGTATTTTTAGCGGAATGTATACACAGTGAAACGCGAACTGGCGACGTTCGCATTGCTTTACGCAAATACGTGTGCGCTCTCTCCATTGTGTGCATGTTGGTTACGCGAAGCTGTGTTTCTTTATTTCCGTTCTAAAAAAAACTGCACGGTGTTTTATGGAACCCATACTATGAAACTGATACTATATCTATGATGTGAGCTTCAGTACCTTAACGACGGTAGGGCCCTTGCCGTTTTTTCTTTGAAGCCTGCTGGCAGCACTGTTGAAAGTTTATTTTCAACAAATGATAGTTTTGGCAAGACTTGCATCGCATAATTTGCGTTTTCTTGCAGATTAGGAGAGGTGTGTACACATGTGGTCACATTGCCGTTCAATGTGGAGCTGGTGGTGTCGTCTGGGTTTGCGAGGTCCACAACATCGCAACTTTGCGAATGGAACAACCAATTTCAAGAGAGCGTGAGCATAAATTTTCGTGAATTTCTTGATTCGAGAAACTGCAGTTTCTGTATACAGTTCTCACATTAATTTGAACTAAAAAATTATAACTGAGCCAACTATAAATTCCTTTCAGGCAATGCTGAATGTGCTTAACCGCAAATGCAATTTTCAACAATGTACTGCATTGTTGTATTACTGTAAGTGACCATAGGAATGTCGGAAAGCGAAAGCACAGGATGAAGTTGCATGTGTATGTTACACCGTTCACTACATAATTCGCATCATACAAGTAAAGTTAAACTCAATGTATTCAATATGACTGTGCCGAACAAAAGGGAGGGAAACAAAGACAAACCCACTTTCAACTAAACTTATTGTGCTACTGAATCTGCCTATATATAGATGCAATATAAATGGCACATGTGTGTACATTTGATAAAATAGCATATAAGAGTTGGGAGATGTCTCCGCCAAGAAGACAAGTTTTTTTTCCTTGACAGCCAGTGTGACTGGGTGACACGTGTGTTAGTTCACCTTCACTGGCTCTCACCAACGAAGAACTTTTCTTCGTGGTGACAGCACCATTCATCTCTTACTGTTGTTTTATACAGTGTACGTACTTGTGCCACCCATATTACATGAATATACAACTATGTAAAAAACTGGGGGTGTCCAGGGGAGCGGGTGTCCAGGGGAGCGTGTGGGTGGGGCCCCTATTTCAGGCCTCCGCTGGTTTCAGTGGCGTTCTGCGCTTGTTCGAGAAGCGCTAGTTGCACCCTCAATCCTCATTAGTGAGCAGTCTCCCAGTGCTCCCTTCAGGAAAGTTTGCCAACTATTTGCGGTGAGTTAATTTCGGGTGGCCTGTTTTGACAATCTCACGTTATGTGGGCGAGTGAGCCTGCCTCCACACCACGGACAGCTACTGCTGTACATTGTGGGGTGAATGGCATGTTGCAAATAAAGGTTTGGATAGGTATGCGTTTGTATATACACATGCAAAACTGAAATCTTTCAGAGGATTTGACCCCTCCCTCCGGCCACGCCCTTGCCAGAGCCTTGGCAGTATTTTGTAACTAGGTTGAAATATGGCTGTGACTACAGTAATCAAGGTGAGACCTTGTCGCCTGCTTTGGCATAAAACTGAGTCGCAAAAACTAATACGGTTGAACCGAAAGCCACAAATACTGCTAAAATATAATGAACCAGATAAACCTTTTATCAAAATATGAGTGTCGCCACCAAAAGCGTGTAAGAATTAGTGTTGAACGCTGTATCTGCAAGAACAATTTAAGCAAACACTACATTCGCGTCTGTTATCCGTTAAGCAGAATGCAGTCGTATTCCCCACCTTCAGTTAAGGAGGCAGCTGTAGCATTGTGAAAACTGTGAGTTAAAAAAAAAAACGCCTTCAATTTGTAATGACTGCAGCATCTGTAGTCTCATAAAAGTTTAACGTGAAGTTTACAGCTCCGCCGCGGTGGTCTAGTGGCTAAGGTACTCGGCTGCTGACCCGCAGGTCGCGGGATCGAATCCCGGCTGCGGCGGCTGCATTCCCGATGGAGGCGGAAATGTTGTAGGCCCGTGTGCTCATACTTGGGTGCACGTTAAAGAATCCCAGGTGGTCAAAATTTCCTTCCTCGACTACGGCGTCTTTCATAATCATAAGGTGGTTTTGGGACGTTAAACCCCACAAATCAATCAACGTGAAGTTTACACTTGATGCAACTTCTTTTGCGTCGGCAGTACTTTTTCTTGCTAAGTCATACCCTTTATATGTCTGATCGGTGCGATAAAATTGACCAGCTGAAACGTGGAAATGAAATCGTGACGAAGAATGCTGATATTGCAGATAGTCTTTACATTTTTTTTCAGTCAGTTTTTACAAGGCGCAGATGTGACACTGAAACAGAGGATGTAATACGCCACTTATCTGAGCCGATGGGTGAGATTACTATCAGTCGAGAAGGAGTATTGAATAGTCTATTGTCTCTTGATTCCAAAAAAGCATGCGGACCTGATGAAATACCCACCCCTTTTTTGCAGCGTTATGCGGAGTGGATATCTCAATTCAATTCAATTCAATTCAATTTTATTTCATCCCAAGGATGAGGGCAGGCTCGGGAGAAAAGTGACGTTTTGTCACTTGAGGAGAACCCGAGCCTCCCTAATACATGGCAAGCAACGTGGACATGAGTAAAGAAACATAAGCCATGAACATATAGGCAACGAACATAAGCCATGAGATGTTTAGCGCAGTACAAGTCGGAAGATGCACGTACAGTAATGCTATATACAGAGACTAATATGCGTAAGTAGTTCGGCACAAATTCCGAAGTACAATGCAAAATATGACGGAATACAGAATACTATATATATGACAACAATGCTATGCATAGAAATTGCGTGTACACACATACACATAAATATACACACACATATGGAGATGCATATACAGACACATATATATACACATACATACACACATATACATATATACATATATATATATCTTACTCTTTAGAAGTTATTTTTCTAATATCTATTTATACTAGTTCAGTGCCATCGGACTGGCGCACAGCTGTAGTTGTCCCTGTGTTTGAGAGTGGTGATTGGTTGTCCGCCAATAAATACCGTCCCGTATTGCTCACATCTATCTGCTGCAAAATATTGGAACATGACATTGTCAAGCATGTCAACACATTCCTAGAAAATAAAAATTACTTTTATTCTTATCAGCATGGCTTTAGGAGTAAAGTATCGACTACAACACAGCTTATCGAAACTGTTCATGACTTTGCGACATCTTTAGATATGAGTGAACAAATTGATGTCATGTGCATAGATTTCGCTAAGGCCTTCGATAAGGTACCTCATGACAGATTACTGTATAAGCTTCACTGCGCTGAACTAAGTCAACTTTTACTTAATTGCAATAAAGCCTACCTAAATGACAAGAAGCAATTGATATCTCTATGTCTAGCTCACTAGAAGTGTTTTCTGGGGTTCCACAAGGCTCGGTTCTTGGGCCCTTATTGTTTCTGATATATGTTGATGATATCGCAAATATTTAAAAACCCCATGTTAAGCTCAAACAGTTTGCTGATGATTGTTTAATTTACACGCGAGTGACTGGTAGGAAGGTCCAATTGAACATTGCCAAATGTCTAAAAAAATTACACTCATGGTGTGTAGCTTCGGGAATGGAAATCAATTATTTGAAATCTACCATCACCCTCATTTCTTAGAAAAAAACGATAATTCCATTTGAATACTGTATCGGGAATTACACCTTGTTGAGAGTTAATGCATTTAAGTATCTAGGTCTCACAATAACGCATAACCTAAAGTGGCACACACATATTGATTATGTTTGCTCTAGGGCCTCACGAAAATTGTACATATGAAGAAAAACTTCAGGGTGCTAGTATGGACGTAAAACTTCTTGCTTTTAAAACTTTCATACGGCCGATACTGGAATATCCCAGTATTGCCTGGAGTACCCACCAAAAAGTGCTTATAAATAAACTTGAACGCATACAACGGCTTGCAGCTCGCTTTATATGATCGAGATATAAGCAGAACGACTCAGTCACAGAAATGCTACAACTATGTCATCTGGAGACGCTCCACAAGCGCAGACGCAAAAATAGATTAAAGTTTCTCTTTCAATTATTAGAAGGTGAGTTTAAAATTAACAGAAATGACTACATAGAACGACCTGGGAAACGAAGCGAGAGGGCAAACCATACACGAGTACTGCACCCTTATTTTGCACGAACGAAGGCGTACCGTCATACTTTTTTCCCCGATGTCGTTAAAGATTGGAATGGGCTACCGAGTAACATAGTCAATGCGGGTGATGTTAATATATTTGTGCATTTCCTTGATTCACATTTATGTGATTTATTGTAAATATTATTGCGATTGTTATTTGTTGCATTGTGAATCAGGGTGTGTGTTTTTCGTTTGAAATGAAGAGCTTTCACGTATTTGTATATATGTATACCTGGTTTATCATTGGGAGATGTATAGTTATATCCCCAATTTGTTTGTACAGTGTGTCGTACCTTTCCTGTAATGACCCTCAATAGAGGGTTAACAGTATTTCTAAATAAATAAATAAATAAAAGTGATGGATTACCAACTTTCCCAGAATGGTGTTCTCATTGAGTTCAATTTCTTAACCTGACGTTTTGCACTTTCAGCACACAGAGCTGTATATAATGCGCCGATGCATACGCTTTAGAATCATTTCGTGTGACTTCAGATAGAATAAGTATATTGTTTGCTCTGTGAATAGTAAACCTTGTCAGTGGTAAACATTCTCTCATCTCTGGTTCTCCAATCTATACTCTTTGTGCTTGCATTAAATATGTTGTGGCAAAGACACGGTGCTCAGGCCACGCTTTGTGCTTGCAACTGTTTCTTTGGAAAAGATAAGTAAACTTAACTGGACTAATCAACTACTCAGCTTTGTCTTGTCTGCTGGTAATTGCTGTCCCGGAATGAGTAACTATTGGCTTGATTTCTCAAACAATTGTGCACTGCATGAATTTGTAAAAAGACAAAAGAATGTGCAATGTAAAGCGTGTTCTTTTTTATAGCATTCTTGTCGAGGCTTGCCTACAGTGAGCAAAATATCTTGCATGTACAATGAATCAAATTTTTCCGCCATGAAATGACATGGGATACGAACACAGCAAGCGTTTCTCCGAAAGCAAATCGTACTATTTTCATTTTGTTAGTGATTGATTTGTGGGGTTTAACGTCCTAAAACCACCATATGATTATGAGAGACGCCGTAGTGGAGGGCTCCGGAAATTTTGACCACCTGGGGTTCTTTAACGTGCACCCAAATCTGAGCACACGGGCCTACGACATTTCCGCCTCCATCGGAAATGCAGCCGCCGCAGCCGGGATTTGAACCCACGACCTGCGGGTCAGCAGCCGAGTACCTTAGCCACTAGACCACCGCGGCGGGGCTTCATTTTGTTAGTAACTTGCAAAATATGAGCTACTTTCTTATATAGAAGACAGCATGGTTTCTCCACCAGGCCCTTAGATTTCAGGATCACTATATTTACAGAAATTACCCATGCATTCGACAAAAATTATTGTCAAGTCTAAGACCATTTTTGTGCCTGCACAAGAAGTACATAAGTTTTGCGGCTTCACAGTTATATTTTATAATTCCCAGATATATCCTGAAAGTTCCTCCCAGTGTTCGTGATGGTTGCTGTTTCTTTTGTGGGAATGCTTGTTTTTGTTAATGCTTCTACTGGTACTTCACCTGTGCTGCAGTGCCATCAATGAGTAATTTCTCGTAAAATATGTAGGTGTAGCCTGCAAGGATCAAGGACCTGCAGATCACAAAGCACCAGCATGGGAAAGTGTCAAAAGGATTCAAAAGGAAGGGCAGTTTAGCCCAAGCTCCACGGGCAAAGTTCCCTGATGCGCTTGAACCTTTGTTGGATACGCTGCCCAATGCAGCAATGTTTACAGCTTATGCAAGGTTTGCCGCAATGAATGAAGACACGGACAGCGCTGATGAATGTGAGGGCTTTGCTTTGTTGCCAAAGAGTATTCATGAAATCTTTGACAGCACGTGGAACAGCTAAGCGCAAGTGACCAAGAAAAAAAATAGATTCATTACTGATGTGGAACCTGAGCCATATCGAAGTAATAATAATCAAGGAAAAGACAAGAATGCAAGGAAAATGTCTTCCTTGGTTTCAGCAAAGATGTGCCCGCATCACAGGATCGATGATCAGCAAAGTTGTGAAGTGCAAGAGCACAAGTGCTGCTGAGCGACTCTCGACCGAAATCGCAGAGTCTCCTCTGGTGCTCTTTGAGAGTCGGCACAGGAGGATGGCTGCTGTGAGGTGTGGGACAGAGCATGAGGAGGTGGCAAGGAGGCAGTATGTTCAACATCAGAAGTTACAGCACACTAACTTTCAGTGTAGACATGCTGGTTTGTTTATATACGAGAAGTTTTCGTATGTCGCTGCCAGTCCAGATGGCATCATTGAATTTAGTTGCTGCGGCCGTGGGGTGGCTGAAATTAAGTGTCCTTGTAAGTATAGAGATATGCAAGTTGATGACATCAATGACAAAGTCTTTTATCCTGACGAGAATCATTGTTTAAAGGAAAATCATGAATATATGTTCTAGGTTCAGGCAGAAATGACTGCTGCTGAAGTGAATTATTGTGATTTTTTGTGCTGGATCCAGAAATCTTTTGTTGTTGTGCGTGTTACAAGAGATCCAGACTTTATGGAGAAGCACATGTCAGCGCTGAAAACGTTTTTAATGTATTCGTTGCTTCCACCTCTCCTTTCTAGAAAGGCCATCCCCGGTGTACAGAAATATAGCTCCTGAGCTCTTTGGCAGATATTTACAGTAAAACCTCACTGATATGAGTATCCCGGGGTATACCCATAGATATTCGTATCATTCCAAATTTGTATCACCAGAAAATGTGGAAAATTGTCATGCGAGATAAAAAAAATGGACGTGTTTTCATTTCTTCTTTTTCAGGGCCACAGCAAAGTCACGAACAGCTCTAAATGATTGCCAGTGAAGTTCTTAGAAGTCGACGACTATGCTATCTCTCTTGAATATACGGCCTTTGCGTGCATGTGTAATTAATGAACCAGGTGACCCATAACAGCCGGTAGACCCTTCTAATCTTTGCACGCTTTTCCTCATCACACTAGAACACCGCAGCTAAAGTAACTTAAAGGTGTACTGACACCTTTTTTCAAAGGAGAGTTTACTCTGCCATACAAATATCCTTCACATGGAGACGGCCCTGTGCTGGTCTAAAGCTCAGCAAATGCTGATATTTTATTTCAACATTAAAGTGAATTATTTTTGGAGAGCCTACTGACATCAACACTAGCTTGACGTCAGGCTGCAGTACTAAATTCAATGATTTCACGCAATAGTCTGGCCAGTTGTGATGACTTCAGGTACTAAAGCCTCCAAGATGGCCCCTTCTGCATCACCAAAATATTAAAAATGGCCGCTTGTGCGCCGCCAATGGAGCCGTTATGTGGAGCTGCCATGGAAACGTCACCATATGTGGCGCGAAGACGTGATGAAAAGGCGCATGCCACATAGTGCTCAGGGTACAGTAGGAACTGAAACTAAATTGTAAAAACGTGCTGTAATTACTTTTACAGCGAAAGCTGTTATGAGATCCGAACTCTGGTCTTGCGCAGTTATTGGTAACCACATCTCACGAAATCAAAAAGAAAAAAAAAACCTAGCACCAAAGACATAGTGGGGCTTAAAACCCGGGTCAGCTGGGTGCCAGCCCAGTATTCTACCACTGAGCTACGCCGGTGCTTGTGAGTTGTTGGCAAACTTGCCTCATGTAGGCTTGATGTCAGGAAAGCAATCGAATTAATATGGCTTATAAAGCCGCTTTATTGATAGTATGCACCATCAGCGATTGGTGTGAAACACAGCATGAAATTATCGGGCTCGATCTGTTATACTGCGAGATTATCCTTGTTTTACTATGAACTAATAATCTAGCAGCGAAGATTGCGTCATGTGTCAAGCAAGTCTGTTGTCCCTGAGTCTTCTGCCTGGCATTTAGTTTTATGTGGCACTACACCAATGACAGCTCTTTGGTTGTCAAAGTAGTGGTTATATCTGTGGCGATGTATCAGCAATGAAACTGCAAAATTAGTGCATGATTGGTGCCACCTGTTCAGTAGTCTCTGACATTAAACTGCATGTAATTGGAGGATGGTGGTGCAGACTTGCGCAAAATGCTTTGCAAGGTGTCTGAAAAACTGTGTTTACTTGTGTATCAGCATGCAGCATGATATAGTATCACTCTGTGTGGTGTGATATGCAAATTACTGCCAAGCTTCTAGCAAGTACTCGAGTCGCTTGACAAAACGTTTAAATTTGGTCGTTTTATTTGCATGTTATATATGCTAACTGTTTTATGCGGCACATTTTGTTTGTGAGGATGGTGCTTGTATATGTGGTTATTAGTAGTATCTGCTGTGTATTTGTGTAGTGAAACGTACTTTTGCCATGAATGTTTGATGATTTTTAATAAACGAAGAATAGAACATGGATTTTTCAGAATGCATAAAAAAAGTGGACACGGAAAGTCCTGATGGAGGAACCGAAAATGAAACAACTGCATGCCGTGTAGGGACACAGGCACAGTACATGAGATGGAATTAGTTGGCAAGGTTCTGTTTAGTGATTTAGAGGCTACCATAGGAAGTGAAACTTTACCTTAATGTAAAAAGCAGTACAACTTATATGCAAAGAAGCTGCTCAATCTCGAAGCTGTCGGAGTGAAAAGAAAGAAAATGTAGAATTGCATTTGCGAACAAGTACGAGGCTTTAAGAGATGAAGACAATGACGTAGATTATATGAACGGAAACTCAACCAGACAATTTCAAAGCAGCAGTTGAAGTCTGAGGAAAAGCAAAGACAGGAAAGCAGCAAACTCTCTTAAACACATTAGAATGAATAAATTACATTGTTTTTAAACAAGAAGTTTTGTTTTCCTTTATGGCATATACTGCATACTGAGGAAGGCTGTTAAAGGTGCTTTTTTTACACTAGATGAAGACATTATCTCCCCATGGCAATTGCGACACGGTAGTAGTGCAGCTGTATTAAACACTTTACAAAGCAGTTGCATCGTAAAGTCACTATGCAACACTTCTTCAAATGAAATCGCAAGCATTGCGAAAATACAAATATGAATTGTGTGCAATGTGGTTCTAAACATTGTTTGGTCTCACAAAGTGCCTTCCGGCGCAGGCACAGTACGCACCGTGGAACAACAAGCAGTCATTCATTAACGCCTTTTGCATAAACACAAGCTCACCAGCTGATTCTTAGAAATAAGTGTGGCAAATGCCATCAACTGCAATAATGCCAAAATAAAACAAGCAACATTACATACATAAAATATTTCAAAAATGTAGCATCAGAGACTCGCCACGGCATCTACGGAACAGAGGTGTGGAGTCATCTCCACAGACAATATTTTATTATAGCATTCAAAAGAAATTTTCAAGTACTTGAACTCTCACTGAAGAGCTTTTTGCAGTATGTTCATAAAGGTTCAAATAGGCTAATAGCCACAATGGACTTTAATCAACCAACAGAGAGAGTTGGGTTCAGGAAAGGATACTTGCATTGTACCACCTTCACGTTTCAACTACAAAATTGAAATACCCGCGAAAGAAAACGAAACATATCGCCTTCGCCGGCTACGAGAAGGATATCGACTCAATGGATGCCTACAGTTCTGGATGCATTACGCCGTCAGTGTATACCGTAAGCATACGTAGATGCTTTAACAAGCATCTGGAAAAATTCCACAGTCACCCTACTCCTGCACAATAAAGTCAGGAAAATCCAGGTAGAAAAGGGGGTTCGGTGTGGAGGAGCAATCTTAGCAATTTTGTTCATTGCTTGTTTGTTTGGAAGAGGCATTTAAAAAGCTAGACCGGGACAAAATGGGAATGCGGATTAATGGAGAAAATCACAACAAGTTTTTCCTTTCACCATGCTCTTCAGCAATCGTAGCGACGAACTGCCAAACATGAGGGAGGATTTCAACGGTGAAAATACTTAAGTAGGATTAAGAATGAATATACAAAAAATGACAATAATGGGTGGCGCACAATAGATGAAGAGTTCAAGATTCTAAACGAGAGTCTATTTAAACAGTACATGTATATACATGGGTAAACTATAAACAATTGAGCCCAATTATGTCGAAGATGTTCAACCAAGAAAACAGTTGACTTGGTGCGCATATGGTACATTTGTGACTAGTAGTTGCCACTGACCCTTAAAGCAAAAAGAGTACAGTGACTATCGGCCAGAAATTAGAATAACTAATGAACCTATATTGAGCTTAAATCAATATAGCAGCCGAGTGGAAGAAAAATGATAGGCAATAAATTACTGTGATGATTATGTCAGCTCGGGTCTCTTAATCACTAGGATGGCCCAACGGCAACACAGAGGCTTTGATCTAAACGTGAGAATGAACTGACAGACGCGTTACATATACACAAACTTGAACAGCTTCCAGTCTATTGTTTATAGCTGGTCATGAACATGTCATTTTGCAGTGAATGTCTATCAGAGCAAAGGTAGTACACTCGCCCCGCATCATGCTGCTTGACGATGCTGTCACTGTAGGTCCAGGCATGCATTGGGACGAAGGCCTGGCCTTAGAATGGTCGGTGATTTCGCCCAGCACAGTATAGGTCCAGGACACAACTCGGTCACACCTTAACACACTGAAGCAAAGTGAATACAGGACCCAGCCGCAAACTCAATAGGAGTGTTGGTCCTGCCCAGTCAGTTTCGCCTGGTGGCATGGCCGATTGTCTGGTGAAGTCCCCATTCATCTGAGTCGTTTTCTGTTTTGTGACCATGATACACACGATAGGCCGCCTCTTTCAAATCATTACAGTTCCTATAGCAATTATGAAACAGAAATATAGCAAAGTAGATCACATTACAGAAGAGAAATATTGATATCTTAGACGAAGTGGACATGAGGAGCTTATTTAATGAGAAGGGCAAACGACTGATGGTCGGCTTGAATGATGGAGTGAATACCAAGAGAGGCGAAAAAAAAAACGCCATGTACGGCAGAGAGTGTAGATTTGATCAATGCGAAAGGTGTAGGAAGTGCAGAGCGGTCATCAAATCGCAGTAAGAACTGTTCATTACTAGCTAAATACACCCTTTACAGTGCCTCATGCATTTCTCCGAATCAATCACTCTAGACACATCTTTTCTATTCCCGTCTTCTGTCAACATCAGCGAGCTGCGCATTGTCCATGACACGGAAGAGTGCTTATCAACGCATTAAGTGCCTTCCTCGGCACTTACTCCTGTGTACAGCCAGGTGTTCGTGTCCCATAACGGGGCACGCTGAAGGGCTAGCTCTGCTCACGCCTTCGCAGACTTCGCTACCGTCGTTGCAGAAGACTTCTCTTTGTCGCAATCACGCGTTCACCTCATAGTCGGTATGAGCCAGATCAAAGGTGCTAAGGAGCGTTACGCCAAACAATGACGACACATGAAAAGCTAGCCCCCTAAAATCCTTTGCACCTAAAAAAATTTGCACTCATTAAACGCAACCAGTTAGTGCAGGACAGGGCAAGTTGGAAGACCTCGAGGGCTCTGTCCGGCAGGGGACTTGGGCTGATGATTTTCATGAGACTGTTGGCATGTCAGCAAGAGAACTGTAGACTATTTAAAATGTGGCAACCGATTGGTGAGCGCAGCAATCAACAACACAATGTCATCTAGGTAATCGTTCATAAAGTATGGCATGGTGTTCTTTAGAATGCGGAAGCGCTTCATCCGTCCAATCACCTGTTCAACTCGGATGCGCCGACAAAAAATCTCTCGTGACTCTCCTACTTCCGCTTGTGAAAGCTGGTTCTTCACCTTAGTGAAGGCAAGTATAATCAGTCTTACTCCGAGTACTGCCAGCTCTTTTGTAACATTGAAGCCCTCACATCATCACCACATTGCAGCTTCTTAGTGAAGTCTGTTAGGACGACCAGCTGCTTGTCGCTAATCTCGTCACCTCAACACTCTGAAATATAAGAGATAAGCCCATTCGGTGTGATCCCTACCAGCACTTTTACAGTGTTGGAATTCTTGTACGATGACCATGCACTTTGTGCTGTTGAAGCACTTGCTTTTTCTAGTCAAATTTCTGTGCTGTCGAAGATTGCATGGACACGGCGAAACCATCTGCACTTGAATATCTTTGGTTGCCAGGCATGATAAGCCTCATCGTCTGGCCACACAACAAGTCCCTTCAACTCTGTCTCTAGTGTGGTTAGGAAACTCCGAAGTATTGTAGAAGCATGATTCCTCGATATTTTAAAGAGGTCCGCCAAGAAACAAAAGCGGATGTCAAGTCGCAGTCTCATTAAAACGAGAAGTACCTGGTCTTCGTGGCTTATGGTATCTGCAGAGCAGCAGGATTGTTTGTACAGGGAGACAACCTACTTGATTTTTTCTCATTTGGGAGACAACCTACTTGTTTTTTTTCTCATTTGGTCGGCCTGTAAAATATGCCACCCGGTCTGAGTTGCCCGTTATCTTCGAATACCCCCACGGAGCAATGTCTTCACGTCCAACACTTTCTCTCGCCCAATTCTCTTCAAGTTCCTTCTCTAAGGCTGCCACTTTATCCTGCAGCGCATTGTATTCAAGGCACTTCTTCCGATATTTCTCCTGCATGTGCAGGTGTAGGTTGACAGGAAATTCTCCAATGCGATGTTGTCTTGGTGAGGCTGGTGGTGAGGTCAGCACGTCCTCTGGGACAATACATGGCACCACATTGTCTGAAACAGGCAAAATATGTGATCACTAGCTACAAGTCAGGTGTTCCGTTTCCAACAACTTTCATTGAAGGTCAAGTAGCGCAATACATAATCAGCAACACATCATACCTTACTGTCATTGCAGCTGTGAAACACTCAGTTAGGCGAGGTTACAGCCACCTAAAATTGAATATGGGGCCCCAAGCCATGTGTAAGCCGTAAAGACAGTTCAATGCTCACTAAAGGTCTGTTCAATGTGCAGGTTATGTTGGTGCACATGACAGCTTAGAAGATATCTGCTGTGCGACACAGCACGTATTCACTTTTCTGCGAAAAGCACATTCATTCAATCAGACATCTTTCGCAACATTTGCATTATCTCAACCAAATGCTTACATTTGAGATGCACCGCTGTCGCATGGTATTCTAAGTAGCAGTGGCAGGAAGCAACCATAACAGTATTACCTGTTTCAGTTTAACTTAAATGGAGCAAGGTAAACATAGGTTGCCAATAAATTACCTGCAACATATTACCAGCAACTGGTTCCTGCCAAAGTTTGCTGTATGGAAATGATTGAGCAGCAATGGTATGAAGGTTGAAAGTTTAAATAACTCTCTTTGCAAAGGTATGCCAAAGGATCTCAAAATTCTTGGTGTATAGTCTAAAGCCGCCCCCTGCTCAATGCGAGAGTGACATTTTTTCATCGATTGCCGGCTTCATTTTTGTCTTGACTTCACTAAAACATTCGATACTGTACCTCACTGCCATGCCACTTCTAGGCTATTTGCTCTTTGTGTAGATTCAATATTGCTATCTCTGTGACATAACTTCTCTTCATGTAGTAAACGACATATCTTCTAACCTTCGCGACATTTGGTGCCCTAAAGGCGTGTCATAGGTCCATGAATCTTTTTAATATGCATGAATCACCTGTACAGCTGAATCATCTACTAGAATAGTAAACATAACCTAGCGCTTAATGTCACTGCAAGATCACTGACCACGTTTTTATGTCTAAATGCACTTAATCCCATTGAGGTTAAAAATAAGTATGTACTATGCATTCTTCCATTCTAAAGTCAGTTATGGGATGTTAGTCTGGGGAACGACATCACAAGGGAATTACCATAAGTTAATAACTATACAAAAGAAAATATTGCGCTACTTTGAAAATTACAGGGGGAGTCTACAAGACTTGCGCACTGCTCCACTATTCATTAAACATTCCACAATCAGAATTGATCAATTATATCATTTTAAATTACTTCAGTTAATACAAAAGACTAAGCTATATGAAGAAAGGTGCACCGGAAGACCACACTACAGTCTGCGAGAACAAAAGAAACGAGCTCCTAGAACAAGAACCCAATATGGAAAACAAAGTATTGCTTACCAGGTACCTCAGGTTTTAAATACCCTTGCAGATCAATTGAACTTTAGGGCTAGTAGTGAGACTTTCAAGAAACAAATAAAGAACTTATTTATAACCACCGGTCTACACTATCGAAACTACGTAATGGAGTCTCATGCCTCTGCAAATGCTTAAATTGTTCATAAACTTCTATGTCAATTATACGAGTGTATACAGCGGAATTCATTGTATCCGCATGCATTTTGTGTATGTTTTTGAGTTGTTTCATTGATATTGCTTAGTTGTGAATTTTAACGAGAGTGACCTCTAATTCTTAAAATGTGATATGTAAACTTCTTATGCTATTTATGTTTGAATTTTGTGTTTACAATTTCAGGTTGCTTGAAACCAATGTATTGAATATATATATTGTTTGTCAGTGCTGATGCCTAAGCTTTGCACTGTCACGGACTGCGGAGGGACAAGGGCCTTTGTCAGGCTATTCGCCTTTAGCCCTTTGCCCCTGCAGTGAGCTCTGTATCCGGCTTACTGTAAATAAAAATACTACTACTACTACTATTACTAAATTGTAGGTACAATGATGGTGACAACCTAAACTATTTGCCACTTTATGCTGCTGTTGAAACATCTTCACACTTTCACAAACATTCAGTTTCATATAAATTGATGGTCAGAACAGGCACTTAAGTCATCAACATCACCTTCTCTACATCTCATTGTGAAAATATTAGTGGTACATTGCTTGTTATATTGTTTAATGATGTCGCACTGTAGTATTTCTAACATTTGTTTTGTTTTTCTTTGGACTTGTGCTTGTTTTTTTGTGATGTTACTGATACCTCCCTTACTCATTACCTTTCAGCGGGCCTGCAATATATTGTTTCCTGAATAAATAAAATAAACACATTTACTGAAATAATACGTTGATGCAAAACATGTATTCATCACGTTGGTTGATCTCTCATAAAAAGCCGCAGTGCAACTGTGACAAGACACAAAGAACACATGACCACATCACAAACAACTAAAGCTAACTATCATTAACTGTGGTTTATGAGCACTAAACACGTGTTGGTGTGTCAGTGTCTAGCCTCAGTCACACTATGCTGTCTGCCAGCATAACCTCATTTTGTTGGTCTGGAAATGTTCATGATTGAATAAAAGGTGACAAGGTTAATTGTCTTCTTGCTTCACAGCTTTATGCAGTTGCAATGCGTAAAGTTACAGGCAAAACTATCATTCTGCGTTACAATGTCTATGAATGAATGAAAATAACGCCAGTTTTTATACTTTCCTCCACCTGAACAATTTTTAATTACGAGCGGCCAAGTGAGCCCTGCGAGAGGTTTGTATCTTGATTACAGATATTAAACTAGCAGTTAAATAAAAAAGACCATGTTGGCAGCAAGTTGTCTTTTCGTTCACTTTACTTTCTTCTGATCTCACGCCATAATACAAACGTCAAAGATCTTAGTGTATACACATGTATTAATCACTTTCTTGGTTTGAACAGTAAATATTATTGTGTTTATTATTCTGCATTTATTATATATTTATTTTTTGTTTAATTGCACAACACATTAAGTATGGATTCTTGGTGTCCTTTTTTTCTAGTTTGTCCCGTACATGCGTTATTACGAAGTAATTTTCTATGTCGCTCCTTGTGTTCACTGTGAGTGTATGAAACACTCACCCTACACAATTTTTATACCACTTATTGTATCAACTATGTCCTCTTAAAAATGCCCACCTGCTTGGACCTAAGGGTCTACGGTATGTAATAAATAAAAAAAGAAAAATAATCTCCTCTACCTTTCTTAGGTTTCTGGTCTGCTAGTTATAAATAATTTGTGTCTAACAAGTGAGAACAAGCCCTTAACATTTATTTTCCTTTGTGAAAAATATAATAAAAGCATACCTCACCATCTGAATTTGCTTCAATGTTCCATTGCAACAATGGAGCTGCGACTTCTTCATCTGCTTCTGAAAAAAAAGTAAGAAACAATTTCAGAAAACCTTTAGAAGAAGGGCGAATTGACAGCCACCCGTTTGTAGCCCGAAGCCACAAGGAAATCCCTACTATGGTGGATAGAGGGGGAGGTGTCGGCAACAGTGCATCTGTCTGGCAACATCAGCAACAACGTCGGGGCTCGCCACTAATGGTTATGACAGTGCATTTTGTTCCCGAAGAAATGTGACATGCATTTATCGCTCGCTAAGAATGAGACATAAGTGTATCAGTCACGGAAATCTCTACACACGTCTCTCGCTCACAAAAAACGCGACGTATGTTAATCGGTCACGGAAAACGTGACATGCAATTCTCATCTGCGTGATCCCCATCTGTGTGGACAGTGTGCACTAACAGCGCTTGCTGATTATGCAATTCAAGAATTCGGATTTCCCGCCAAGCACCGGTTTCTACGGCAATGTGCGCTTAACGATCACAGAGGAGACAACGCGCCACTTTTCGGCATCATTAAAAAGTGCTGCACTGCATGGCATGGCCAACCCCCGCCAATGCTGACACCACTCCCTCTAGCCACTATATTCCCATGCAATTTTCCGAAAGAAAGCTTAATGGCCGAAAAACGTGTCCTGGTCTGGGGATCAAGTCTCAAAACAACACCTTCCTGGGGGCAGTCCAGAAAGCTAGCAAGTGGCAGGGCAAAGCCGAATTTATTGACAACTTGAACCACATAGACACATATTCCAAATCGATTCAGGGGAATCCGATAACGTGGCGGGTTATCAAAATTTATTTGCCAACTCCTCGAAAGCTCCCTTTGCATAACCTGTGTTGGCAGTGGAACTGAGTGTGCTATTGTGCTCGATATAAGCTACACTGCGAGTGCGTGGTTCAGTGCAATGAACAGTTGTGCAGCGATGCCGATCTTGGCATACTTTCAAGTAATCCGGAGAGAGCTTGGCTGTTCCTATTCGCATGCATTACTGCCGATTGCTTGCTTTCACCTTCAGCCTCATTTGAAGAAGCATTTTGCCATTTAATTAGCTGTACTGGAGAAAAATGTGAAGAAAATGCGTCAAGTGCTTGAGAAAGTGGCGGCGATGAGCATTAGAAGGAACATCCAAACTATAACTTGTAACTGCAAATCATGTCCAGATCGGTGCCACTGTAAAACCATACAATGTGCTTGGACATGCACTCCCACGGTGTAGCTCATACTGAGCGAGACAGTACATTCGGCAGGAATGGTTGCTGCTGCAATGTCACTAACCACCATTGCGTCGTTGAAATTGTAGCTGAAAACTTCGAGTACTAGAGCCAAGATATGCAGTGGTTTGCATAATATGCAGCGCAATGCTAGGAAAACATAGAATTTGTTCTTGGCTTACCTACCACACTTGCCTGCCTTCTTTCTTAGCCTTGCAGAATATTTTTACTGCAGTAAGACGTGAACACAGCAGACAGCATTCCGCATCCCAGAATATCTTGCCTTTCTTTGCATCAATGTGCAATTTTGTACTTGTACAATGCACGCACTTTCACAGAGAAAGCAGATCGGCCATATCAACCCTGTATGCAGTCTACCAAGGCCAGGCATAATACACAAGTGAGATATACACTAAGGATCGCCTACCTATTGGAGTTGGATCCGGCTCAGTGCTTCCCAACTGCAATAGTGCATCTACGGCTTCGTCGTCTGATGCTGATGAGAAAAATATATGTATGATAATTTCAAGTAGTGCTTTATAAAAAAGTCACCAAAGGCTCACATTTTAAAACAATTATGATGTACCAGTATCTATGTACACTGCATATTCTAAAGGCTAGAAAAGCCCTAAAGCTTTGCTAATGGGGCTGATTATGCATGTTCGTGGCATAGGTAAGCAAAAAGTGGGGAGTTCACTCATATATTTTGTTCATACGGCTCACTTAGTCACCAAAACTTTCCTCAACCGGACTCGCTCGAACTCAAGCTCGTCAAAATATTACGGAGACTCGCAACTCGATCTTAGTCTGAGTGAGTCAACTCATGAGTCTGTTTGTGTGCAAAACGCTTTTTTACCATGGTGTCAATGCTCTTGAAAACCATTATCTTGCACAATTGGTGCTTTACTTGGTACCTTTTGATCTCGTACCTTAAAACATAGCACCCAAATACTCTACTGAAAATACACTTTCTACAGCCTCTCGTCTCCGTCTCTTTACGTGAACAATAACACTGTGACTGCTAGGTGCAACATGGAGAAAGTGAAGGCATACGAAACAATGTTCGTGTGGCAGCACGGACTCTCAAAAGAGGAAATTAATGCAGACAGGCACTGTAGCCTAAAATCTTTTCTGAGGGTCAGTTTTTTAACACGAAGGTGTTTTATGCTAGGGTCCACCAATATTTCCATTACATATTTCAGTCACGGAAGTACATCAGCAAAATAAATGTGAGCACATGACAAAAAAAAAAACGTGAAGCAAGATGTTCCACAGCGGGGGGTTGAACCCACAACCTCTTAGTCCATGACGAAGGCTGGCGGGGGCTTAATCGACTGCACCACCACCATAGGTTGCTTTTTTTATGAAGGAAGCTGTATGAATTCACCTTTACAATCTACCACTTTCCTCTCGTAGTGCTCTTGTTAGTGGACCGGTGTCAGTGCCTGGTATTAAAATAGTGTTGTAGTTGAAACGGGGTGTTGAACCAGCAGGAGTTGACTCGGCGAACGAAAGCTTTAGTGAGCGCAAGGGCTAATTGAACGCAAGCCTGCGATCACAGCAAGTCTTCTTCCTTTTCTATATTCGAGCTCCATGCTCACTGCCCTCGTTACAATCACCCCCGGGCGATGAGGGAGCCATCCTGGCGACCTAAGGACAGGTGTACACAGAAGGGTCATGGTATGGCTTGAGCCGAGAAATGTGTACAATTTCTTGTCCCCGACGGTGCTTGTCCGGAGATGCATCCAGTGGCTCGACCAGGTAGTTGACAGGGGATGTTTGGCGTATAACTCGATTAGGGCCATGGTACCTGGACGAAAGCTTGTGGGAGAGTCCTGAAGGAGTAGAAGGAATCCATAACCACACCAGTGAGTTCGGTGCAAAGCTCATAGGCGTGGCTGATGCGTCGTGGCGATGTTTTTGGCGCGTCTGGTCATGTGACGTGAACGCACGAGCAAGCTTTCGACATTCTTCAGCGTGTGCTGCTGCTCGAGAAACGGTAGTCATCTCTGAAGGGTCCGGTCGATAAGGAAGAATAGTATCCATTGTTGATGATGGCTCGCGTCCATAAAGAAGAAAGAAAGGCGAAAATCCAGTGGTGCTTTGCGTTGCAGTGTTGTAAGCATATGTCACAAAAGGCAGTATGCTATCCCAATTTGACTGGTCGGATGAAGCGTACTTGGCCAGCATATCCCCAAGTGTACGATTAAAACGCTCTGTCATCCCATTAGTTTGCGGATGATAGGCTGTGGTAGTGCGGTGTATGATGCGACACTCGCTCAACAACGCTTTGATAGCATCGGAGAGAAAAACGCGGCCGCGGTCGCTTAGTAACTCTCGAGGTGCTCCATGCCTTAAAACCAGGTTTTGCAGTATAAAACACGCAACGTCTTTTGCGGTAGCAGAAGGTAACGCAGCTGTTTCAGCGTACCGCGTTAGGTGGTCGATAGCGACAATGACCCAGCGGTTGCTACTCGAAGTATAGGGAAGCGGACCGTAAAGGTCGATTCCGACACGATCGAAAGCTCGTGCTGGGCATGGCAACGGCTGCAAGGGACCTGTGGCATGCTGAGTGGGCATTTTGCGTCGCTGGCAGGTAAGGCAAGACCTTACGTAACGGCGAACGAAACGGTACATACCGCGCCAGTAGTACCGCAGCTGCAAGCGAGTGTATGTTTTTAACACACCAGCGTGGCCACATTGCGGATCATCGTGGAACGTGGCACAGATGTCAGAGCGCAGATGTCGGGGAATGACGAGCAACCACTTACGACCCATCGAACTGTAGTTTCGGCGGTAAAGCAGGTTATCCCGAATAGCGAAGTGTCCTGCTTGACGGCGAAGCGTCCTGGAAACTGGAGCGGGCGTCCGGTTTGAGAGCAAGTCCAAAAGAGAAGAAATCCAAGCATCTTTGCGTTGCTCGGAAGGTATGTCCGAAATGCTGATGGCCAAGGCAGCACTGGTGGAAATAGGCGAGCCGACAGGTTCTGAAGCCAATGGCGAACGTGACAGGGCATCGGCGTCGGAATGCTTACGGCCAGAACGGTAGACAACACGGATATCGAACTCCTGTAACCGCAATGCCCAACGAGCGAGCCGACCATTAGGATCTTTTAGTGAAGATAACCAGCAAAGCGCATAGTGGTCTGTCACAATATCAAACGGACGTCCATATAAATAAGGCCGAAATTTTCCAATTGCCCAAAATAATGGCAAGGCACTCCTTTTCAGTTACACTGTAATTTTTCTCGGCTTTACTGAGGGTGCGGCTGGCATAGGCAACGACGTACTCGTCAAAGCCATCCTTGCGTTGGGCCAGTATGGCCCCTAGCCCGACACCACTAGCGTCTGTATGAAGCTCCGTTGGAGCAGATGGATCGAAATGTCGGAGTATGGGAGGCGTGGTGAGTAGCCGTCGGAGTTCCTGAAATGCATCATCACACGCCTGCGACCACGCTGACAAATCAGACCTTCCGGCAAGAAGATTGGTAAAGGGGGCGATAATGGAGGCGAAATTGCGGACGTAGCGCCGGAAGTAAGAACATAGGCCGATGAAGCTTCGAAGCTCTTTGACGGTGGTTGGCTTTGGGAACGCCGCGACTGCATTAAGTTTCGTAGGGTCCGGGAGAATGCCGTCCTTAGAAACCACATGGCCGAGAATTACAAGCTTGCGAGCGCCGAAGTGGCATTTCTTCAAGTTAAGTTGAAGTCTCACCGTTGAAAGGCACGTAAGAACTTGCTCGAGGCGGCTGAGGTGGGTCGCAAAGTCGCTAGAAAATACCACAATGTCGTCCAAATAACAGAGGCACGTTTTCCATTTCATACCTCGCAAGACGGTATCCATCATTCTTTCGAAAGTGGCAGGCGCATTGCAGAGGCCAAAGGGCATAACGGTAAATTCATATAGTCCATCCGGTGTTCCAAAGGCTGTCTTCGGGCGGTCACCCTCTGCCATGGGCATTTGCCAGTAGCCGGAGCGTAAATCTAACGAAGAAAAGAACTATGCTCCTTGTAGGCAGTCCAAAGCATCATCGATGCGTGGCAGAGGGTATACGTCTTTGCGCGTTATCTTGTTGAGTCGGCAGTAGTCAACGCAGAACCGGATGGATCCGTCTTTTTTCTTGACGAGGACAACCGGTGAAGCCCAGGGACTGTTGGAGGGCTTGATGATGCCACGTTTCAACATGTCGTCCACTTGTTCGTCGATGACACGGCGTTCAGCAGATGACACACGGTACGGACGCTGCCTTAGTGGGGCTTGTTGACCGGTGTCAATATGGTGAACGACCGAAGAGGTTCGGCTTAAGCCTGACTGGTCACGATCGAATGAAGAACGAAAGCGGAGAAGAAGATTTATAATCTCTTCGCGCTGAGTTGGTGTGAGCTCAGAGTCGATGGCATCCGAGAATACGTCCAGAGCATCATTAGGCGCGTTGGTAGGAGTGACAGCACAAATTGGGAGCGAAACCGTTGAATCGGGTATAGTAGCCGGAAGAATGCACTCGCAAGGTTCGTAGCTTCCCAGGCATTCTCCACGTAGTAAGGATGACGGGCTGTCCGAGGGATTGCACACATAAATGGCAGCGTGACCATTGCGAAAAATGACGACGGCAAACGGAAGCATGATATTTCGACGGCACGCAGATGGGACCGATGGCATAAACAACACAGGCGATTTCGGGGGGGGAGGCACACGACACCGAGACAACAACAGCTGAGAAAGGCGCAATGTCAACGTCAGAAGCAGCAAACACTCTACACGAAGCGCCATCGTCGGGGTCATAGCACGGCACAGATAATGCGAGTTCGGAACGAGCACAGTCGACCAACGCAGAATTTGACGAAAGAAAGTCTCATCCAAGGATAACGTCATGCGAAGAACGGAATAAAACTACAAATGAGACGACGTACATCGCACCTTGAATGACGACTCGTGCAGTGCACACAGCTCAAGGCTGAATATGATGGGACGTAGCTGTCTGCAAAGATAGGTCGGTAAGTTGCGTGGTCACTTTCTTCAAGTTTCGGCACAGTTTCTCGCTAATTACAGATACGGCAGCTCCAGTGTCAACAAGTCCGTGCACCTTTATGCCATCAATATAGAGTTCGATTTCGTTCGGGGGACAGCAATTAGGTCTTGAAATTTTCGCTGCCAACGCAGTTCTTGCCTCCGGAACTGCGCCCGTCAGTTTTCCCCTCGCGGTGGGCTGTTGCGACGTAACATTGGAGAAATGGATCTGCGACGAGGAGAAGGCGAACGGCTTGAGCCGGATGGGCGGCGACCGGTACGTACGTCTAGAGGTGGATCAGCAGGAACGGGATATCGCGGCTGAATGGGCATGTAGTGTGAGGCCCCTGCAATGTCATGAGAAGGGAAGCTGCGACGGCGGCAGTGACGAGCTATGTGGCCTGGGATGCCACATGAAAAACATATTGGCCGATTATCCGGAGTGCGCCATTGGCTGACGGTAGGGGCACTTGTCTCCGAATAAGGTACCGGAAACGGTCGTGCAGGCGGCGGCTTCATATAAACGTTCCGAGTTGTTTCGTATACAGCCGGAGACGGGACAGTCAACGGGTGGGCAGGTGGCGTCGACGAATAAACGTGGCGAGTTGCTTCGTAGATAGCCGGAGACGATGGAGCGCGTGGCCGAGCAACAGGGGCTGCATATGTTAGTGGTGCGGTAACAGATGGTGGAGCCGGAGCTGGCGGCAATGCTTCGGCAACTTGCGATTCAATGACCTGACGAAGCGAAGGCGATAAGGGTGCCATCGGCTCGGTAGTTCTGGTGATTATAGATAGCTGCCTGGCGACCTCCTCGCGTATGAATTGCTTTATGAGTGGCATTAAGCAGAGTGGTCGGCAGTGTCATGGCGATAGTCGAGGGATGAAAGGTCCGCGGTGTCTTGAGCAGCGCAACGTGTGGAAGCACGTTGCCTACGCAGCTCATCATAACTTTGGCAGAGCTGAATCACCTCGACGACTGTCTGGGGACACCTCGCAGCAAGCATTTGGAACGCACCATCGCCGATTCCTTTCATTATGTTTTTTTATCTTGCCTGCCTCATCCAGAGTCGGGTTGATGAGCTGGCAGAGGAAGAGCACATCTTCGATGTAGCTCGTGAAAGTCTCATCTGTTCTCTGTACTCTGCCACGCAAGCGCTGTTCAGCACGAAGGCGGCGGACAGCAGGACGTCCAAAGACTTCCGAGAGGGTTTTTGCCAATTCCGACCACGTACTGAAATCAATTCGATGATTTCTGTACCATAGTTTCGCCACGTCGGTCAGGTAAAAATTCACATTTGTGAGCTTATCGGCTGCGTTCCACTTATTGTACGCGCTCACCAGTTCATACTCGGCAATCCAGTTGTCCACATCTTGGTCATCTGTGCCACCAAATATGGGGGGGTCGTGCTGCCGAAGAGCGCCAGCGCAGAAGACAGGTATGGGTGCGAGAGCTGGAGTGGCGGCCTGAGACGGTCCCGGATCAGTCATCGCAGAAGGTGGTTGGAGTGTGCGGCTACGAAGCTCCAGGGTGAGGACCAGATGTATCCCAGCACTTCCACCACTTGAAACGGGGTGTTGAACCAGCAGGAGTTGACTTGGCGAACGAAAGCTTTATTGAGCGCAAGGGCTAACTGAACGCAAGCCTGCGATCACAGCAAGTCTTCTTCCTTTTCTATATTCGAGCTCCATGCCCACTGCCCTCGTTACATAGTGCATAACTTACGCGACTCGTTCCAGCAGCGCGCCGCTGCTACGACCATCCCATTCAGCGCGTTTTCAAGAGGAGAAATTGAATTGCTTCAACACAACGTGAGGTGGTGGCTTTAACCCAAGCCTTATTGATAACAGTCATCCATATTATTAAAGAATAGTTCTGTGACGCTCGCAAGGTGGTCGCACTGTGTTTTCCGCCCGCCTTGTGAGAAATCGCAGGGGTGCTAGATAGAAGACACGACGTGGGTGGCACTTCTCTGCATTTCACAATGCATTGAAGAAGTGCATACTAAGTACCAGCACGCAGTATGTGCTTCTTGCTGTCGTCTTTGCACAGAATTCCGCATATGTGGTGCATTAACAACTTTAGCTACCGCAAGATTAAAATCATTACTTTGTGTGTTAGTCTCCAGGAAAGAGTTGCGCCGCTATAAGCTCAACGTGTGGGTGTCCACATCAAGTGGTGCTATGCCAAACAACTTTTCACAAGCTCTCTTATATCAATGCATTATAAACAGTCAACTCCATCTGTGAAAACACGTTTCACTTTCATGTTATACCAATTCCTATAACGGAGGGATCAGCTATGCTTTTTGTGTTATTTGCTTTCTACTAGTTTTTTTGACCTATTAGCTTTCTTGACCATGGTGTCAATGGTCTTCATCCTGATCTCGCATAACTGGTGACTTATGATCTCGTACTTTCAATATACGAGCTATCAATGTTTGCCATCCGGCATCACGGCATTGTTCATTGAAAGGCACGACTCACACGAGATATTTTTAATATTACCTTCTTTTGGAAGAGTGTTTCAGTAGCCTCTCAGTAAGCGGAAATCTCTTGAATGGAACTATTGCAGAAACAAAACAACTGCCTCCTGTATAATTGGTTTCAAGTTTGTATTCTGTGCACACACACTCCTGTTAGATGGTACACATGTTCCTGGTCCCTTCACTTTCTGTTTAATGAGAGTCTACTATGGTTTGGCTTGGGCTAGTTGGTACATGATTGTTGTCTAGATAGGGTATTGCAAGGACAGAATGACAAAAAAACAGAGCAGACGAGTTGTTAGTAAGCGCCCATGACGTCTACACTGCTAAGTCGTTGTGCCTTCGTGCTGCCCTTTTTAAACAGTTTGTAAGTAGGAAAGAGAAGGTCAAAGCATCACCCCCTCTTAAATTTCATGACTCTCAACAATAAATATTGAGCTGGAAACTATGTGTGAGTAGCCGTGGAAATAGTAGTGAGCTGACAGCAGGCTGACAGTAATGCTGAAATTGACTAAGCAGAACCATGGTGAAAGTGGAGCTCACTCCTTACCAAAGAATTATACTTTGTGTTTAAGACTCACTCGGACTAAGACTCGCAAAATGTTTTCTCAACTGCATTTGAAATCGCCAAAATATTACTCACACAGACTTGTACTCGCAGCTCAATCTCGGTTTGAGTGACTCGACTATGAGTGTCTCTGCTCACCTAAGGTTCTTGGGCTTTTTTTGTGAAATCTTAGATAAGCCATTCCGAAGAACAACCTGTTTTGGCAGTGCATCAGCAATTAAAACATGCTCCTAGAGTTAAACATACAGTGCTTAAGGCAAAAATTAGATTAACCTTGGGAAAACTGGTAACTCAGTCTAGGCATAATAAAATGATGCTTGGTTGATGTTTCACCCTGAAAACCATTGTAAAATTTTTTTATAATACAGTACATCAACACAAAAGAATATAAGAATCAATCTTAAGGATATTCATTTTCTTAGCTGTCTATTTTTCAGTCGGCACAATTTCGCAATTAAGTGCACAACAAATCATACACAAAGTAAAAAAAGGTAACGTAAACTCTGCACAGTACTTACCAGGGCTTATTGTTAACTGGAGTAAAACATGTGGACTCACCAGTAATATCTATCTCGCTCAACTGCAGCACCATCACCGCAGATTCTCCGTCTGCTTCTGATACCAAATAAAGAAACATGCCATAATAGTTTATGACACTTCAAAAAAAGCTAGCATACGTTTTGTGCACTGCATATCAGCACAAAAAGATAAATAGTATACCGACCAAATAAAAGTTTAAAATATGTTGCAGGTTCCACACGCAGGCCTTGTTTACAATGAGACCAATCGAGTAGTGATTTCTCATAAGCGTCAGCACATGGTGACAGCTTCGTGTGCAGGGAGAGGGAAGCGTTCCATCGTTACAATTTAAGTGTGTGCGTTGTAGCATTGGTGTTGTGTGCAAGATCATCTGTGCAGATTGGGAAAGTGTTAACATCCAGGAAGCTGGAAACTTTTGACAGGACCTGCCCAATGTCAGAACGATGTGGAAAAAAAGAAAGTGGAGTCTGATGCACCAGCACAGCATGCGGCTGACTTATCGTGCCATTCACTGGATGAATGCTAGCATCATCAGGAACGAAATGATTGGAAAAGTCCGCTTGTATCTTGAGTACCTCGCCATACAGTCTAGAAGGCCCAAACTTAATCGTAATAATGGAAACATTCCCATGTGCCGTGCACAGAGCTTGCATGACATGCTGAAGTCTATATAAGAAAGTCTTCCAGTGGAGTGGCGAACAAGGCTTATTGTAAATAAGGCTTCCGTATGAAAGCCATAAATGAACTTACTTCAGAACTTTTATTTGGTCGGCATATTTTCTTTCTTCATGTTTCATTCCTACCAGACAGGCTTCTGTCAGACTTTGTACTGCATATAAGCACGGCACCACATGTAAGATAAAAACGTCCCCAAATCTCACAAGTGCATAACACGAACCAGAAGTAAAAACTTGCCTGCTGCAGCATCAGTGTCTGGTTCCACGCGAGAACTAACCTCTGCATCAGTGCCGAGTTCCATGCTAGAACCAGCCACAGCAGAGCATTCTACATCAACTGCTGGATCAAGACTTGAGGAGGCAGGGCAGTTACCTGCAATAAGATTACACCAATACTCAATGATTAGATGGCATCTTACACAAACATCATCACAGAGCCAAGACTGAAAAAAATGACAGCTCCCCCTCCGATTGAAGAGTCTATTTTAGACTGTCAGTGACATCTTAGCGCAAAAGTGACACTACCAAGCAATAACTAATACGTGTCGTCGTTAAGACCACTTAATATGTCACAGAGTTTAATGGTCATCACTGAACGGTAAGGCCGTTTGATTGTCGCGACAAGCAATTTCATTCCACGGTTACGAGAACGGAGGCTTTATAAACACCATGTGTCATTCAGCTTTTCTTGCGAACAAACAAGGCAGAGTAGAAAGCAATACGCGATGTAAAACTCTAAACGAGGCAGGGGAGATTCGCTGCCACGCGTTAGAAGGAAAATTCGTGATTTCGTTGTTAGCGGCAGCTAGACGAAAATATCCGCTGGGGATCGCAAAACTAAAATCTGCTCAACACCAAAAGCTTACCTGAAGAGCACTTCCATTTCACGCTACGCTCGAAACGGTTGCACTTCCTCGTCAGCGCTGCAGCGTCCGCCTTTCTGAACGCGAACACATTAGGCACCCAGTCCAAATGGCCGGCAAAAGGAGAAGGAGCGCCTGAGTCAATAAAGCATAATCACTTACAAATGATGCCAAAGAAAGAATAATCCACCTTAAATGCCGAGGAAACAGGATTTATTTACTGGTGATGAAGTGATGGCCACAAATCTTCGTGCTGTCGCACGGTTGCCACTTTTACCGGCGCACAGCTTGCACCGACACTTTCCGTCAGCTGATTTTCTTCGGAAACTGAAAAAAAACGATGCCGCGGTCTTTCGTGGCACGCTTAGCGCACCCAACAGCGCAGCAGCTGACACCCATAGCTCAACGTGTCTAAACGAACACTGTGAATGTGTCGTCCTAGTGATACCACTAGCCACATTGAGCACGCATGGAAGAAGCAATGTTTTGCCAACCAGCCCTTTCTCACGTGCGCTGAGTGGTCACGTCACATGACTGACGTCACACCACGTGAGTGATGCAGGCCGTAGAGGTCTATTGTTAGGACTCGATGTGTCTCAGTACGGGCAAGGTGCTCTCCTGTGATGTGGTGGTGTGTATGAATGCTTTTCCCTGAAGATAGCCCCAAGGAACGAGCGGGAAAGACTCCTTGGCTGGGCGTCATCGGCAGTGGCCTGGAAGACGGTACCTCACTACGACACTTCGCGCAACCTGTGCGGCTGGTCACCCTAAGGTCGTATCTCCCGCTGGCAGACGAGATGTGACTGGCACCAGAGCTGACGAGGGAGTGGCGCTTTTTGGATCGTCAAATAAGTAGCTGACCAGCTGGCTACCTGTGACCGCCAGGCATTGCCCCTTCTAGCCGGAGGGTGAAACGTCGTGTCGCCACGCCGCCGTAAGACGTTCGAGAGAGGACAACAATTACAGAATCTTAGAAGAGACCATGGAAGCCGCCGGTAATCGCCCCGCTAATTAAGCAAGCAGTTCGGTGGACCCTTTGAAGTATGCTGTCATGAGCTTGGGATTCATCGACCAGTGGCACACGCACGACGAGGAAGAGCGCAGCTGGCATCACCTTGGACTGCAGAGTCACGCTTCAATATTTGACGTTCACGTGGGCCGTGCATGCTCGTCCTCCTCGCCAGTTGTGTGTGATCTGTGTTTGGACAGTATCATCTACATGTGTTCCCTGATTTAGGGATCTGGGGAACACGTACCCTTTATAAAGAGCCATCCGGCTCATTCGAAGGAGCGCCATGTAGAGGAACGCCAGATTCGAGAGCTCGCCATGTACGAGAGCTCACCTCACCTTGCATGTAATGTAAATAAACCCTCTTCAAGTCTTTCTTCCTCCTGCCTCGACAACTTCATCCCGAGCCTCCGGTGCCAGCAAACCTCGGTCGTAACAGTAGTCAACAGAAATTTGAACCATCTACTTAATAGAAATCTGATACACTGGACGTTGGCGACTTTGGCGAATACCAGTGCATGGTGAGTTTCTAAAGTTTATTGGTGCGCTTGCCATCTTCAGCTCTTGAATGTATTCTAAAAAACAATTTCTAGCCAATGAAGTCTGAAGTCCTCAGGATCATCAAGCTGCCTGGTGTCCGGATCGTTCTGGTCAATATGCTGCTGGCTGTTGCTGACGTCGATGAGAGTAAACCATCTGCTCACATTATTGATGAGCTCAACAGTTGGGCCGACGCTGGCGAACTTTGCGTCGCACGTGTGCCCGGCGTGATCTTTCATGAAGGACAAAGCCACTGCCATGGTTGGTGAAACCAACTGCAAGGCAGGCTTGACTCCCATTTTTCTATATTAGACAGATAGACGTGTTTCCTCGAGAGAAAATGGACCGGCTTGATAATTGAGCCCCACTGCATCTTGTAGAGGTTCTTTATGTAGGTTGAAGAAATTTCGGCATTTCTTCCCCATTCTCGTGCTAGAAATTGCGATCGGACAATTTTGAGGATGTGACTCCGATCGAACGCCAGAAACAAACTGCGGCTTGGGTCGGCGGGATCAGGCACTGGGGTTTTCGGTTGCCCACCTGATATTATTGTAGAGAAACTTCGGTGTTGTTTAAGCTCCACACATCTCATGACCATCCAGACGAAAAAGTGTGGGAGAAATTCCACACAGGCAAGCGATGACAAGTCGACACGATGATTTCGGGATGCACTCATAGGTGGTTTATTTATCTAATCCAACTTAAATTTACACAATGCACTGAGTCACAAAGACAAAACATGGAAAATGATGGCATACACCTCGGCTTGCATGACTGGTCTCCGGTGGTGAGATGCGCTGTTAACGCCGAGTCTGCTCACCCCAAAAAAGGGCCCGAGTCGCTGTTTAAACGGAGTTTTCCAGCATCCACGGGTGCGCGGACCAATTAGGCAAGCCTAGGATAACCAATCCCAACACGAGTTTTCATGCCCGCTTGAAGCCTGCTTCGCAACAAAAGTGTAGCAGCTTTTGAAACGGGCACATTCTCTGAAACTGCCTTGACGCGCCCACAAGCGCTCAAATGTCGGCCCCCGATTGCCCCAGAGGACGCAAGCAGCGGCTCGCTCATTTTAGGTGGTGGTGGTAGTGGTTAAACCAGAGAAGAAAGGCACTTAATTTCTGCAGCCTGGTCGGCGCAATGCCTGGTTAGGCACGAAGCGCACAGAGACCGACAAGATGCAGCTTTTTCTGTTAAGACTCTCATTCTTCCTCGAGGCACCCTCCTCAAGACAAGTCGTTTAATAGGGCCTCTGACAAGAGCATATGACAAAGAACGAACTCCAGGTGTAGCTGAAAGAAAAAAAAAGCCTTCCGCGAGACATTGCCTTCGCGACAATATTTCCATTGCAGCGACGTTAATTTTGTGGTTGTCCGTCACAACTTGATCTATCTGGAATGACATTTCGTCAGTTTTCTTGATGACATCCTTGGTCGTTTCTGCAAGTTGTTCGCCAGTGCATGATCGGGTAAAGAAGTATCTCATTGGGATCCGAAACCTAGCGTGAAGCCCACAGATAAAACAAATGGCAGATCCCACGTACGGTGGAAATCGATGATATGCGAAGCAGGAATGAGAAATGTTGATTTGTCACTTTAAAAGCAGCAAAACGTTACGAAGTGGAGGTAAATGATGCCGTATGTGACTTCCACGTCATTATCATATTTGAATGTGTCGTTTACCTTCGTCATCTATTCACGTGATGTGATACCAAATTTAGTATATGTGAAGCTATAGCGAAACGGCCGCGAGGACGCTATGAACGTGGTATGTTGTCATGTTCTTGCATGACACGCGTGTCAGCATTATGATATTTGCACCCGTCATATATTTCGCCATTTATCGACGTCCCGTAACATCAAATTTGGTAATTGTGTAGCTAGCAAAACGGCCGCGAACGCATCATGAAGGACCCAATATACTCCAATGTATCGTTGACGCGCGCACGCTGCGCACAGTGAAGCTGCGTTAGCAAAACGCGAGCACTAAAATGTCTGACGCCAGGCGCGACCAGCTTCCGTCAGCAACTGGCGCGAAATACAACATGCTGCATTTCGCACCAATGCGTTATCCATACAACACTGTGTCTCCCTCTTTTCGTGACGGAGCGATGCCGGACGCGCTGTAACGCGCATGCGTCAAAGCAACGCAGTCCGGCGCGCGCCTGCGAGTATATGCAACACCACCTAGAAGACTTAAGGCCCCCTCGCCGCCTCCTCGCCCAAGCGCCTACGTCACCAAGCTCAGATCATCGCTCGGATGGCTGGGGCAACGCCACCTGTTGGCTGGGACCGACGGCGCGACAGCCCAGTCAGCCCAACACCACCTAGTGGTCAGCCTCGCCAACGTCTGCGTCACGTGAACAAGCAGGCTGACAAGTCCGGACAAGAACAGCTACAGATGGCTCGTAGTGACATCCGCAGTGACTGACTAGAACCAAAATAACTCATTCTTTTTTTAGTTTTTGCAGTGATTCGGGCTCAAACATTGCCAAAAGTTGCAGAATTTAACTACTCTGTTTCAATTAGCCAACTGTATTCTGAAAAAATGGCACGCCGAATTGGTAAAACATTATTAAGCAGCCGCATTACCATGCGTCTCCGTCGAATTTCGTTTCACCTATGCTGACCACAATGATCCAAGTTGCTCGTTGGAGCAGTTGGGGTCGTCCTCTCGCTTGCATTCGGATGTCGTTGGTTGGCTTGCGCGCGTGCATGTGCTTTGTTTACTCCTGCAAGATGTATATTTCCGATTCCTCGCTGTGGTTGTGCGTGTGAACGAAGTGCAGAAATGCCCGGCTGCTGTAGCGCTCCGAACTGCAGGTCGAACTACGCAGGACAGCCAAACGTGCGCGTGCACGTGTTTCCAAACGACCCGGTGCGGCGGGCGGCATGGACAAGAGCGGTTCCCCGAAAGGATTTTGCGCCTACAAAGAACACAGTGGTAAGATACGGCTTATAATTCGATACAGTGCTTGTCATTAGAGAGTGTCTCCGCAAACTGCTTTGCATTAGCGTTATACCGGGTACCATGGCCCTAAACGTGGAATGTTAAATATGTGTGGTCATCTAGCGGGGTCAAGATGAACCAGGCAAGCTTAGCATTGTTTTTGCAGCAATCTACTGCATTCCATTTCCCTAACGGGTAAATTCGCGGCGGCCGCCTATTATCGATTGAGCTGACCTTTATATCTTTTTCCTGAAGGAAACCACGCGAAAACAAACAAACGTGTCTATAATTGTGGTTGCACGAAGCGTCGCAAGATGTCCAAGGTATACCGTAATAATAATTATAGGGAAAAATAACGACTTTCTCCCATAAGGGGCAGACTGGGCTGTGAATTTACGTTTCTGCCATAATCGATTTAATTGAAGTAGATTTAAAAGGCATGAGGACAACTTAAAGAGAGGGAAAAAAATGAAAAGTTCTTAATTTTTTTTATGAGCCTGGTGGCGCACATGTCACCGCCCCGTTACACAGGGGACGCTCATAGCATCCATCCACCATGGAGAAGCTAAAAAAACTTTTACGCAATGCGCGTTTTAGCGGCTGAGCGTATCGATCACCAGCCTAATCGGCCTGGCTGAATGGTCGGAGCCTGAAACGTGCTCATATTTTGGTTTCATCAAAAGTCGAAAAGAACCGTCTCGCTTTCGACAGTGTATAAAACGTGGTCCCACATAATCCTTTTTTTTTTTTGTCTTTTCAGCTCTGCGAGAAGCATTTCGTGTCCAGCGACTACGTGAAAACGTCAAAGTACACTGATGTGAAGACGGGGAAGACTATTGAAGTGCCACTGAAAGTCTTCCGGCTGAAGCCTGATGCGGTACCAAGTGTGTTCCCGAATTGTCCTCAATACCTCTCTCGTCAAAATGCGTGTACTCGGGAGGCACCAGAGGAGAAACGAAAACGTTTTGAGGACGAATCACTCCGCATTGCCATTGAAAAATCTCTGGAAGAAAAGCAACAACAAGACAAGCAGAACAAAGTTACAAGCTTTTCAGAATTTCTTCGTGCTCTGCCAAGCTTTAACACCTCACCGTTTTGGTCTGTGGTCAGCATGGACTCAAAGGTTCTATTCCTGGATTTGACTGTTGATCGGGGTGCCTCTGTGCGTTCATCGGTGATAGTTCAAGACAGCATGTGTGTGGAAGTGTACTTTGGTGAAACGCGCGTAGTGGTGCTTGATGGTGTAAGTGTGCCTGCTCAGTTACAGGACTTGCGGCAACTAAGTGACATCCTTCATCATGTTGAGTGTCTGCGCACTCCTCATTCTTCCAACAATTTTCAGTGGGCTCGTCAACTACTTGCGACTGTGATGGCACTGTTGGAGGAGCTCATATGCAATGATCAGCAACATAAGCTTCATGGATGGCCCCTGGAAATTGTGAAGTTTATAAAATCCCAAGTGCAGCTCATCCTTAATAATGCAGCGCGCTACCCGCCAGACCTGTTAGTATTTGCAAGTCTCCTCTACACCATTTCGCCGCATGCATACAGATTCCTTATAGGTTCACTGAAGGTAAAGTTGCCTCATCCTGAAACAATAAGACGTCTCTGCACCACTCAACAAATAAGCCCAGCCATGGAGCAGCAAGACTCTTATTTTTTGTCATATGCTAAAAAGGTTGCTACTACAATGAAAGAACATGAAAAGATAGTAACTTTAATGATGGATGAAATTCACATTCAGTCATACTTTGATTTCAAAGCTGGGTCAATAACAGGTGCAGCAGCCAACACTGCAAGCCCGGCTAAAACAGCATATGTCTTTATGACCCAGAGTCTGCTTTCTAATCACAAAGATGTTGTGCATATTTTGCCAGTCGCTACAATTGATGCAAAATGCTTGCATGATTTTTTGCGAATGCTAGTTTTAAAGCTCGAGCATAATGGGTTTAAAGTGATTGCTATCATCTCTGACAACAATTCTATCAACAGGAAAACAATGTCGTTGTTTTCAAGCCCTCCAAGACTACAGATAGTTTATAAACATCCAGCTGACCAATCGCGACCTTTGTTTTTTGTCGTGGACCCTGTCCACTTATTGAAATGTATCAGAAATAACTGGTTAAATCAGCGCAATGCAGGAAGGTGCATGTATTTCCCAGATCCAAAGAGTACAGAAGCCAAACCCAAGATTTTAACCGCATCGTTCAAGACTTTATGTGAGCTGCATGAGTCTGAACAAAGTGAGCTCTTGAAGATGGCTCCGACATTGTCATTAAAGGCATTAAATCCTTCTAACATGGAGAGACAAGATGTAAAGTTGGCATTGAGAATCTTTAATTCATCAACTGTGGCAGCACTTCACAATAGCAACCTTCAGCACGCTGACAGTACAGCTTTGTACATAAACACGCTGCTAACATGGTGGAATATTGTTAATGTAAAGACACCACGAAAGGGCCAGAGGCTTTCAGATGACCTGCAAAAGCCTATAACCTCAACATCTTGCCTCCAGTTACAGCATTTGGAGAAAACAATGCAGTGGCTAGACTACTGGGAAAGTTTGAAGCACGATGCAGGACATTTGACGAGGGAAACGCACTCAGCTTTCTGTCATACAACACACGCGCTCCACGAGATTACTATTTACTGCCTCAAAGAGCTTGGTATGCAATATGTTTTGCTAGGCAAGTTTCAAACAGATTGTCTCGAGGATCGCTTTGGTCGTTACCGTCAGTTGTCTGGGGCCAACTATCATGTGTCAATTAGACAGATATATGAGTCTGAGACAAAGCTGCGGTTACAGAAAGTGCTCGAGCTGCCAGACGTTGACATGGTGTGCGATATTCCTGTCATTAGTGCCAGCTCACTGCTAAGCCAGTTTGACATCACAGTTAATGACAGTGATATTGAGAACAAAGTGACAAGGCTGCCCGCTGTGACATATGTTGCAGGTTACTGTGCTCACGCAGCTCTAAAGAAACTGTTGTGCCAATCATGCAAAGAAAACCTAGTAATGGATGTTGCAGAGATAGACACTGCTAAAAATGTCCTCATTATGAGCATGACAAGGGGTGGGCTGAAGTTCCCACGTGAACTTGTTATAAATGCTGTGCTTACCATGGAAATAGTGCTCGATAAGCTTAGGAGTCCACGCTTTGCAACTCAGTTCTTTGCTCTTCCTAAACAGAAAGAAGTGTTAGTGGCCCTTGTGTATGACATCCTCAGTGATAATGATGACCTGGATGTTTGTGTTGATGGGCATGCTCCTCAACAGGTCATGCATTACATTTTAAGTGCAGCAGCAAACACCCTCCTAAACAACTTGTGCAAAACGGCTAACGACAAGATGTCTGCCACAAAGGCAAAAACATCAAATGACAAGTTGCCTGCAACAAAGGCAAAGCGAAAACTTGAAACTGTTAAAAATTGAAGTGTCCTTATGCACTTTTGTTTCAACAGTATTCTTTGTAAATGAACTGCTTTTTTATTTATCGTTGTCAAGTGAAATGATCTGCATCCTACCATTTGTGAGAAGGCTGCCAATCTTGTCAATCTTGTTCTTTCTGTTCTGTACGGAAATTGTGCACATATGTGTTCCGCATGCTTGAAGCAGCAATTCGTGCCAAAGCATAAAGTGCATTTCCAGAAAAGTTACTACAGCAACTTCCAGACGCTGAGCCACACATGCACTTTTATGCTGACTGTTATGCTGCATATAATAAACAAATATTACTACTGAGCAGAAATGAGTCATTTTCTCTTTGAACACGAACATGTTTCTTCCACTTTCAGCTGCTGACACTTTGTTTTCATGTAACGTCAAATTTTGCCATTTTTCCAGCATACCTGTTAGAGCTTTTGAAACTCTAGGAAGTAACATCCGGATGTATTAAATGTATTATTGGAACCACAGCAGGGTTGAAAGTTATTACCTGATATCTGCATTGACGATTGAAATTTAGGTAAGTCTCTTCCAATCATTTAGAAAACTCATGTATAATCAAATTAGCAGAATGCCTCCTTAAGAAGCGAGGCTACCATCTGTAGCGATTTTTCCCGCTCAAGCTGCGTGCGTAATTGTGGACGCGGCATTCTAGTTAGCTTCTGTGCGTAACGCGAGCGAATTTTACTTTTGTCGCAACCTGCCGCTTTGCGGAGCGAACGGGTGAGGTGAAGCCAACTTCCAGAACGATCCTACTTGCGTGACGTCACGGCGCCGTGTGGGGGCCTTGAGTTTTCTAGGTGGTGTTGGTATATGGCAGGACCGGCACCTGGCATGGCAACGCCGGCATGACGCGACGAAATGAACGCCGGCGAGCACGCGCACCACGTCACGTCAAAAAGTATTGGCACCTTGACTGTGGCATGTAGTCATGTTGCCACATGACACGCACCTCAAGATTATCATGTTTGCACCCGTCACATACCTTCGTCATTCATTGGCGTCACGTAATACCAAATTTGGCATATGTGAAGCTAACGAAACAGCCGCTAGCACAGCATGAGCGTAGCATGAAGTCATGTTGTTACATGACACGCATCTTATGTATATTATGTTTACACCAGTATCATACCTTCGTCATCCATTCTCGTAATGTAATCCCATATTTGGTATATGTGACGCTAGCGAAACGGGCGGGAGCGCATCGTGAGCGTGGAATGTAGTCATGTTGTTACATGACACGCATGTCGTGATTTTCATGTTAGAGTCTGTCGCTTGTGTTCGCCATACAATCGCGCTGTACCATACCAGTTTCTCAAAATGTCAAGAGAACGAAACTACTGCAAGAGCTGCAGAACCATGAAAGGTATATCATGACATTCAGGATATACGTGTCATGATTATAATGTTATGACTAGTCAGATATGTTTTACATACAGTCATGTTACGCCATACAAAGTTTGGTAGCGATATCATTATCGAAACGGCCAGGTGAGCTAAAGGTCGTAGGTGGCTAGATAGACAGATACATGGATAGATAGATAGATAGATAGATAGATAGATAGATAGATAGATAGATAGATAGATAGATAGACGCGCTAAAAGTCAGCGAAGTTCGCTAAGAAATGTCAAAGCAAAAAATCGAGTTCGCAAGTTCGCTTTTTTTTCGAGTCTGACAACACTTGGTTGAGAGCGCCCATGTCTATGTCTCCCAAGAAGGCGTCTTATTGTTTGCGGTATTCAAGCCATTGCTTTATTCTCATTTCGTCTATGATGAGGCAAACTTTGGCTTGCTCCGTTCGAGGAACTTGATTTCAGTGTTGAGCACCTGCTTCACTAGCTCACTGAAGCCTAGTTATCAGGCAGTTGTTCCCATGTATCTTTGTAGCGTAGTTCTGCACGGGAGTGCGAGGAGCTCGGTCCTGATGTACTCGTATCACTTTGTTGAAAAGCTTCTCAGAATCACGCACTGCCGTAAAGTGGTTTCACACCACTTTGGTTTTTTCACCTTGTAGTTTAGGACTTGGTCTATTATCACTATGGCTTTAGTGCAGCCCAAATCGCAGTCTCTGGCTACTTGAAGAAATTTGCTTACGTTGCACTCTTCCTTGATTTTACGCAGCTCTTTCTTGCAGGCATTTACTGTTGCCTGCAGCCTTTCATTTTGTTGCTTCCACGCCCTTTCTTTGTGGCTCAATTTTTCCCGCTCCAAGAAGGCCGTTGCGGAGCTTCTGCTGTCGGCTTGAACACCAAAGGTCCTCAACGCATGCGCACCCGCACACTCTTCCGCTGGCTTTGCATCAGTTGGTTCAAGAAAGTTTGCGGAATGACAGTAGTAACTAGCTGCTCCTACAAAATGCAAGTCTTGAATGTCGCTTGGAGATACACTTTCTGGTTGTTGGTGACTACTGGGCTCAGTGGCTTCGTCAAGCGTGTTTGCGTGAACTTCTGGCGCCGGTGCAGGGCGCGAATCGATTTCCTGACTTGACAGACTTGCCAACGTGTCCGTTGAGGAATCGCACTTTCTTTTCTTAGTGCTGCTGCAGCTTCTCACCTTTGGTGGCTCCTTCCTCATGTAGGATGGGTAATGCGGAAAGACGCTCGGCACCCCGTCTGGCTTTAGCATGCGTCTTTTGGTAGACTAAACAGATGGACCTACAAGTACCACTAAGACCAAACGACAGGGGAAAATGGTCGTCTGCAAGGTGACTGGGACGCGAATTATTGCTCCGATAACAGGCATATTGATAGTTTCTTTCATATTTATTAATTATTACGAGTGGATACTACTTCTTTATTTTGATGGTAACAACTCTGAGCAAGGTTCGCGATTATTCTAAGCAGATGACAAAAAAAACGCTGAAAACCGGCGCGTGAGTGGCGGCGAGCATCGTCTGCTAGAGGGTAATGGCGCTGAGCCACTAAGCGGCGTCGAGGGGCAGAGTCGAGAGAATAAAGAGAGAGGGCTCGGCGGGAGCAGCGGCACTCATGCGGCAGGCACAAAAAATATAGGAGGCGCTGATTTCGCGCGCTACAGAAGGTCGAGCAGGTTGGAGCAGGTGCAGGAGCAACGCGCAACAAGAGAAAAGTTTCTTTTATTTGCTTGTGTTTGTAACACCATTGCTTTTTTTTAAAGACGACAGTCTTTCTTGGGGACCTTCGACGTAAAAACTTTGATCTGTCTGTCTGTCTGTCTGTACTTTTGTCTGTTTGTCCACCGTTACTGCGAACTGGGTACTCTAAACTACACCAGCCGATACTCTGAATGGCCAACCCCATTCGCAGCGACCACAAATGTTGCTCAAGAATCAGCATTCATACATGCGCCATTGTCAAGTAAAAAGCAATCATTGCGGATATCTGAGGCACCATAACAACACGTATATATTCTGAATGTTCGTCTTTTACTAGAAAAGGCATACATAAGTATTACTAAGGACCGTAGCGCTTATCACGCTGCGCTGACACACAAACGCTTGCACGGAAAGGCGAGTGTTTCCAACGTTTTGCTCAAACCAGACGGTGGTGGCACCTACCCGTCGCCTTGCATTCTCCACCTTATCACCGTGCACATCCGTCTCAAAGCCACGCGCTTTGTTTTGAAAAAAAAAAAAACTGCCAGATGGCGGTCATGTCTCACGTGTGACGTGACTTGATGCGCTCGTTCGCCTCCGCTGCACGCTCGAGGCACTCTAACGCAGCGCCTCCAGAATACCATTCCCCGATTTTCTTGAGCCGAACATCAAATAAATGTTTTGTTTACTCTCTTTACGCGCAAAACTATCGTCTTTCGACGACATTTGCAGATTAAAAGCAGATATGGGGTGTTATGACTTTTCTCTGTCGCGATGGTAGCTGTGTCGAAGAGTGGCGAGCCGTCGAGCGGACTTCGCTGAAGCCTTAGTCCGAAGGCGAAATAGGGAGGCAATCCGTTTTGAAAACAGCAACAAAAAGGAGCGTTTACTCTAGCAGGTTGTCGTTTGTACAGAGCCGGCCAGCACGACAACGTCGGCTGGGGCAAAATCTTCTAACATGGGGCCGGCACGGCCTTAAATAGCGTTTTTTGACTCTTCTGCGAGACCAGTTCTTCGGAACGGCACAGTGGCTCGGAGGGGAGACGTAGCCATACCCGGAACTGCAAGGTGGTTCGGTGGAGGAAGGGACGTTATCTCCGGAACTGCACGGAAGGCGGCGCTGCGAGGGGGGAGACAGCTCGTTGGAACAGCGCTCGATCTTGTGAGACGTTCTCCCGAACGAGGAACATGTCTGTGGCACAACAGCACCCCCGCCACCAGACAATGCATCCGGAGTTTTGAGCTGTCAGCGCGGCTCGGAAGGAAGGATGCTGGATGACCGTCGGTAGCCGTTCAGCTCTTTCCGCCCGTTGAGACTTCTATAGGCCTGCACAGGTTAACTGGAACGACGGAGTCGAACACAAAGCCGAACCACTCTGGCCAAAGCAAGCACCCTTCAAATGCTGATCAAATCGCCAGACCAGCAGAAACCAAATATTTTCTCGAGATTACGCTAGGCTAACAAATATATAGCATCACGAGCAACGAATCTCGGGAGGAATACACAATGCTAACACACCTTTAGCTAAGTGTCAGTGCATGACACCGCTAAACGAAACAGAATTTTTTGCAAGCGATTCTCAATTGTAATTTAGGCAGAATCTGGATGATCGAAGCTTCTGAGGATTGTTCAATTTAGCACCGAAACTACAATTTAGTACACCGAGCAATCCTGAACCACGCACATTGGCGTCGCCTGCAAGTGTCATATTGTCAACTTAACAAAGTTCGTCCTCCTACAAGCTCTCTTTTCAATGCGCGCAGCCAATATGATCAAAACAAGATAAAACACGCTTGAAAAGTAAGACAATAAGAGTTAAAATTATGAAGTAAGAATGAAATAAGAACGAAAGAATGAAACTTGCGTGCGTTTTACAAAACAAAGTTAACCTACACTGACGTGCGCACTAACACGTAATGCCAAACGCAGATGGTATGTTAATCATGGGCTTTTACGCAACGTTCTACGGAAAATAAAACACACTAACTGTTACCTTTCGAAAAATATGAAAACAAAATAATTAAACAAACATACCAATGCCTGCTTCTCCAAGGAGAAGGAAAGTAAAACACAAAAATTCAAACACATTGGTTAATGAATGGCTTACGACAAACTAGAAAACAATTTTTAAAGCTGATTACATTGTCCATTCATAGTAATGGCAAGACGGGGCCCCTCTCAGACGAACTCTGGGGAGTCGCGCACTCCACAGCTTCTGAGGGTTGCGGTCTGGACAAAAGGACGACGAATCAACCTGTTCGCCGAACTCAGTAGCAGCGACTTTTGACCCGCAGCCGCTGAACTCGAAGAAAGGGGCATCTGCCCTGCATCGTTTACGCCGCCCGTTCGACCAGTGACCCGTTCGCCACGGTGGGGAACAACCGCTTGTGTTACAGCTCAAGCGCTCGCAACGTTTCCCCACTTGCTTGCATCTACAAGGCAGAGAAAAGGATGAGACCAGGCGGTGATTTCGGCGTTCCAATTTCCTTGAATTTTGGTCTTTGTTGACGTGCTTCCCGCCTAATCTCCATCTCAGTGATGGTCTGAGCTTCAAACATTTCCTGCAGGGCCCTTTCGCGATCCTACGCCTAGCCATGAACCTGGCGTATCGAATGAAGACGTCACAGCACTTAACAGCTGCTTTAACATGTTTGATGCCTCTCGTCTCTTCCGCGCTACGCTTTTGCCGACGCTTTTTTTTCTTCGAATGGCTAGGAATGGTGGAAGCCCCGACACACTTATTCACAAGCGCACTGCCTTCGACAAGCTCTGGCAAAACTCTATGCGGCTGAACCAACTTATCTTTGTGGGGAGTCGAAGTTCCCGATTTGTTGGCTAGCGTTTCCTGGCGCCCGGTGCTAGCGGTCTCTGCCTGTGGCATAACGGGAGGCCCGATTAATTTAAGGCTAACAAAGGCGCTTACAGAGCTTTCAATCGGTGGGGGTCTAACGCTGTCGTGGATAGCCCTTTTTCTCTGGCCTTCGAAGTCGGCCTCATGCTCTCTTTTTCGAGCTTTACTCTGTAGCGCTTTATGTCGCGCATCCTGCTCAAGCTTTTGTCGACAGGCGTCAACCTGTAATGCCTTACGACTCGACTTGTCGTCAAGCTCTTTTGATGCGATGCATCCGAATCATGTGTGCTGTGAAGCGGCTCCGTCTCTAGCGCTTCGCGATGCGCCTCGGCGTCCTTAGCCGTGCGATGGGCCTCGGCCCCAAACTCCTTGCGATGCACCTCGGCGTCTCGCTCTCTCTGGCACACTTCTGCGGCTTGTGCTTCGCGACGAGCCTCAGCTTCCATAGCTTTTCGGCATGCCTTTTTTTAAGCGCTTCTCGACGCGCTTCTACTTCTAGCGCTCTTCGGTGAGCCTCATTTTCACGCGCTTCCACCTCGACCACCTTACGTCGCGCCTCATCTCGCTCTCTCTGACGCACATCGGCGTCCCGCGCTTTGCGATGGGCCTCCGCATCTTGCTCTTTCCTTCTGTCTTCATGATCTAACACTTTCCGGCGAGCGTCATCATCAAGCGCTACGCGACGGACCTCAGCCTCCATCGCTTTACGGCGCGCCTCATCCTCACGCTCTTTTCGGCGGGCGTCATCCTTTAGCGCCCTTCGTGGCGCTTCAGCCTTGTCTTCATCGCTCCGACTTTCCTCGGCAGCATGACTCGAAAGAAAAAAATATCTTATCAAGGCATATCTAACATGACTGAAGTCTCCTGCTTCCTCGAAGGTTAAGCAATCCAAAACATGCGCTATCTTGCGCGGCAACAACGTGGCGAGCTTCTACACCCAAAGGTCGCGGCTAACGCCAACATCACAGCAGACAACTTCAAAATCCTCAAGAAAATGCGCGATGTTCTCGCCTGTCTGAAAGTTGTGGAGCTGGTGTTTAGCTCGCTCCCATTTAAGTGCTTGAAATCTAAGATCAAGCTCTTTCATTCTGAGAGCATGCTCTCTCCTTTTTCGACACTCCTCGGCCTTCCATTGTTCGTGCCTTTGAGCTTCGAGCTCTTCGCGGCTTTTCTCGGCCTTCCATTGTTCGTGGCTTCTATCCTCTCGCTCTTCAGCCTTCTGCTTTTCCTTACAGATGAGCTCCCAAAACTCGTCAGCTTCCTCGGCAGTCACATTCTCTGCCCGCATCACCTCGGGAATCGCTTCCCTTGTTTTAGCGGACCCGGTGGAAATCCCCATGGCTCGACAAATTTTGAGGAGGTCCTCCACAAGGTACTGCTCCATCGCAATCTCGTTTCTCGTGATGCTCTGCTATTGATATTCACCGTACTCTAAAGCTAATCTCATGGTCTAGAGGACGTGAATGATAAATCACAACCAACAAAACACAAAACGCTCTCCTAACATTTGCCTGTGCTAGAGAGGTCTGGCGAAATGAACAGTAAACGTTGGGCACTCACCCAACCAAAGTAGCCGACGATGGTCCAACCCGTGGCTGCCGTCGAACAGTATCAGGCCTTCAGGGATCCGGACCAACTTGTCAATGTTGAGATCCGGGATTGCTTGTCCCAGCTTGCCGAACGTTGAGAACAGGGTAGCGTATACCAGCGTATTCAAACGCTAATACGGCGGCCGTCCTCGTGCTCAGAGATCCGATCAGACTTGCCAACTATCGTATCCCGAAGCTGCCAACCACTGTTATGAATTTTCTCTGTCGCGATGGTAGCGGTGGCGAAGAGCGGCGAGCCATCGAGCGGACTTCGCTGAAGCCTTAGCCGAAGGCGAAATAGGGAGGCAATCCGTTTTGAAAACAACAACAAAAAGGAGCGTTTACTGTAGCAGGTTGTCGTTTGTACAGAGCCGGCCAGCGCGACAACGTCGGCTGGGGCAAAATCTTCTAACATGGGGCCGGCACGGCCTTAAATAGCGTTTTTGGACTCTTCTGCGAGACCAGTTCTTCGGAACAGCACGGTGGCTTGGAGGGGAGACGTAGCCATACCCGGAACTGCAGGGTGGTTCGGCGGAGGAAGGGACGTTATCCCCGGAACTGCACGGAAGGCGGCGCTGGGAGGGGGGAGACAGCTCGTCGGAACAGCGCTCGATCTCGTGAGACGTGCTCCCGAACGAGGAACATGTCTGTGGCACAACAGGGGCCAACTTTGTTTCTCCTAATCAATAACTTGCGTTGTGAGTACTGTTATGAATTTTGCTCTGTCGCGATGGTAGCGGTGGCGAAGAGCGGCGAGCCGTCGAGCGGACTTCGCTGAAGCCTTAGCCCGAAGGCGAAACAGGGAGGCAACCCGTTTTGAAAACAGCAACAAAAGTAGCGTTTACTGTAGCAGGTTGCGTTTGTACAGAGCCGGCCAGCACGACAACGTCGGCTGGGGCGAAATCCCTCTAACATAAGGCCGGCACGGCCTTAAATAGCGTTTCGGGACTCTTCTGCGAGACCAGTTCCCCGGAACGGCTGAGGAGACGCAGCCCTACCCGGAACTGCAAAGTGGTTTGGCGGAGGAAGCGACGTTATTTCCGGAACTGCACGGTTCTTGTGCACGGAAGGCGGCGCTGGAAGGGGGGGGGGGAGACAATTCGTCGAAACAGGGCTCGATCTCGTGAGACCTGCTCCCGAACGAGGAACATGTCTGTGGCACAACAGCACCCCCGCCGCCAGACAATGCATCCGGAGTTTTGAGCCGTCAGCGCGGCTCGGAAGGAGGGATGCTGGTTGACCGTCGGTAGCCGTTCCGCTCTCTCCGCCCGTTGAGACTTCCTTAGGCCTGCAGAGGTTCACTGGAACGACGGAGTCGAACACAAAGCCGAACCACTCTGGCCAAAGCAAGCACCCTCCAAATGCTGATCAAATCGCCAGACCAGCAGAAACGAAATGTTTCCTCGAGATTTAGCTGAGCTAAAAAAATAGCATCACGAGCAACGAATCTCGGGAGAAATACACAATGCGGACACACCTTTAGCTAAGTGTCAGTGCATGACACTGCTAAACCAAAGAGAATTTTTTTGTTTTCAAGCGATTCTCAATTGTGATTTAGGCAGAGACTGGACGATCGAAGCTTCTGAGAATCGCTCAATTTAGCACTGAAACTACAATTTAGTATACCAAGCAATTCTGAATCACGCACTTAACTCGAAGAAAGGGGCATCTGCACTGCGTCGTTTACCCCTCCGGTTCGACCAGTGACCCTTTCGCCATGGTGGAGAACAACCGCTCGTGTTACCGCTCAAGGGCTCCCAACGTTTCCCCACTTGCTTGCATCTACGTGGCAGTGAAAAGAATAAGACCAGGCGGGGATCTCGGCGTTCGAATTTCCCTGAAATTTGGTCTTTCTTCACGTGCTTCCCGCCTAATTTCGATCTCAGTGAAGGTATGAGCCTTAAACATTTCCTATAGAGCCCTTTCGCGATCCTACACGTAGCCCTGAACCTGGTGTCTAGAATGAAGACGTCACGGCCCTTGACAACTGCTTTAACATGTTTGACGCTTCTCGTCTCTTTCGCGCAACGCTTTTGCCGAGGCCTTTTCATTTTCGAACGGCTAGGAACGCTGGAAGCCCCGACGCACTTATTAACAAGTTCGCTGCCTTCGACAGGTTCTGCCAAAACTGTATGTGACTGAACCAACTTATCATTGTGGTCATTCTTAGGTGTCTGCTCTGGAGATGAGAGGAAACGGAGATTTTGGCTTCGGAATTTTATTGAAATTCCTTTCTTCGCGACGCACTTCGCGTTTGATCTAGATCTCAGCAGCGGCTTGAACTTCAACTTTGTTTATTGAGCTTTGTCCCGACCTCAGCCCTAACATTGAGTATGGCATCTTGAGAGCCATGTCGTTTAGCCACTTTCGCGCGCTTGGCGTTTTTCGACTTCGCCTTATATTTGCGACGGTGACTCTTTTCAACGGAACCTATCACCGTGCTCATGCCACTGGCATTCATACTATGAAGTACGCTGCCTTCACTTTGTGGAGACAAAGCTCCAGATTGGTTATCTAGCTTTTCCCCGGGCCCGATGCTAGCTGTCTCTGCCTGTGACAGAATGGGAGTCCCGATGCTTTTAAAGTTAACCATCTCGCCCGAAAGTTCTTAATCAGTTTGTAAGGGTCTCTCCCTTTCAAAGATAGCTCTTGTTCCCAGGCCTTCATAGTCGGCCTCATGCTCCCTTTGACGCGATTCATCCTGGTCACGTGTTCGCCCAAGCGGCCCCATCTTTATCGCTTTACGATGCACCTCTGCGTCCCGAGGTTTCCGATGGGCCTCCGCTCCTGACTCTTCGTGAGGCTCCTCAGTGCCCGGATCTCTCTGACGCACTTCGGTGTCTTGCACCTTGTGACGGGCCTCAACGTCAGATGCCTCGCGATTTTCCTCATCCTGAAGCGCTGCGCGACAGGCCTCCATCGCTTTATTGCGCGCGTCGTCCTCCAGCGCTTTACGACGTGCCTCATCCTCTCGCTATTTTCGGTGGGCGTCTACCTTTAGCGCTTTACCACCTGCTTCAGCGCTGTTACTATCGCTCTGACTTCCAGCAGGACTTGAAATGAAAAAATATTTAATCAAAGCATATCTAGCATGACTAAAATCTCCTGCTTCCTCGGAAGGCAAACAATTCAATACATGCGCGATCTTGCGCGGCAACAACGTGGCGAGCTTCTCCACCCAAAGGTCGCGGCTAACACCAACATTACAACAGACAACTTCAAAATCCTCAAGAAAATGCGCGATGTTCTCGCCTGTCTGAAAGTTGTGGAGCTGGTGTTTAGCTCACTCCCATTCAAGTGCTTGAATTTTACGATCAAGCTCTTTCATTCTGAGAGCATGCTCTCTCTTTTTTCGACACTCCTCGGCCTTCCATTGTTCGTGCCTTTGAGCTTCGAGCTCTTCGCGGCTTTTCTCGGCCTTCCATTGTTCGTGGCTTCTATCCTCTCGCTCTTCGGCCTTCTGCTTTTCCTCACAGATGAGCTCCCAAAACTCGTCAGCTTCCTCGGCCGTCACATTCTCTGCCCGCATCACCTCGAGAATCGCTTCCTTTGTTTTAGCGGACCCGGTGGAAATCCCTATGGCTCGACAAATTTCGAGGAGGTCCTCCACAAGGTACTGATTCATCGCGATCTCGTTTCTCGTGATGCTCTGCTATTGATATTCACCGTACTCTAAAGCTAATCTCATGGTCTAGAGCACGTGAATAATAAATTACAACCAACAAAACACAAAACGCTCTCCTAACATCTGCCTGTGCTAGAGAGGTCTGGCGAAATGAACAGTAAACGTTGGGCACTCACCCAACCAAAGTAGCCGACGATGGTCCAACTCATGGCTGCCGTCGAACAGTATCAGGCCTTCAGGAATCCGGTCCAACTTGCCAATGTTGAGATCCGGGGTTGCTTGTCCCAGCTTGCCGAACGATAAGAACAGGGTAGCGTATCGCAGCGTAGCCAAGCGCTATCACGGCGGTCGTCCTCGTGCTCGGAGATCCAATCCAACTTTTCAGCCGTTGAGATCGGGGTAGCGGGTCCCAGAGCAGCAAAACGTTGAGGACAGGGGTCTGATCCGGCGTGCCAAACGTAGGATATCGTATCCCGAAGCTGCCAACCACTGTTATGAATTTTGCTCTGTCGCGATGGTAGCGGTGGCGAAGAGCGGCGAGCCGTCGAGCGGACTTCGCTGAAGCCTTAGCCAGAAGGCGAAACAGGGAGGCAATCCGTTTTGAAAACAGCAACAAAAGTAGCGTTTAATGTAGCAGGTTGCGTTTGTACAGAGCCGGCCAGCACGACAACGTCGGCTGGGGCAAAATCCTTCTAACATGGGGCCAGCACGGCCTTAAATAGCGTTTTGGGACTCTTCTGCGAGACCAGTTCCCCGGAACGGCACAGTGGCTCGGCTGAGGAGACGCAGCCCTACCCGGAACTGCAAAGTGGTTCGGCGGAGGAAGCGACGTTACCCGCGGAACTGCACGGTTCTTCTGCACGGAAGGCGGTGCTGGGAAGGGGGGAGACAATTCGTCAGAACAGGGCTCGATCTCGTGAGACGTGCTCCCGAACGAGGAACATGTCTGTGGCAAAACAGTACTAAGAGTGTGGAACACGGGCAACGGTGCAGTGACGTTGACCAGGTGAACTAGGTAGGCAGCTGTTTTGAAGAAGTTCGGTGCACGTGGTTAGCTGTTAAACAGCTGGAACCGAACACGAAGTGGACCTAGTGACAGGCTACTAGCGAAATTGAACACGTCTGTGTGTGGTGTAGGCGGCAGCTTCAAACAGTTGTTGAAAAAGAAGAGTTAGTGGAGGTGGTTGGATAGCGGTATTAGGGTTGAACTTAGCGCTGTCGGGTGGGCGATGGCTGAGGAGGCTAGGAAAACCACGGGCGAGAGTGAGCTGATGCAGTGCGAAGAATGCAGGTGTTTGTGCTAGTTGAGTTGGACGAGACAGCATTCATGAGTTTGCCGGACGCGCAGAAGGCGAGCTTCGTGTGCAGGCTGTGCGAGACATTGAAGGTGGCCGTGCAGCGCATGAAGGCTAGCATCGAGGGGCTTAAGGGAAAGCGTAGGGTGAAACGGGAGCAGAGGATAGAATTTCAAAAACAGCTCGGAGCGTCGCGTGAGCGGAAGGAGGCTACCGCCAGCTGATTAGAGCCTATGAAGGGCGACCTTCGAAAAGAAAGGGAAGAGCGGACCAAGCTCGGGCAGCGGGTAAAAGGAGCTAATGGTGCTTTGCGTGGCCCCGAGTGGTGTGAGACGAAAGGCGTGGGTAGCGGAGAAGGCGACGGGTGGGAAGGAACAGGCGAAAAGGGAGGTCAGGGGACTGCAGTGGCTGGCCACTGCACGGAGGCTCCGAGAACATATAGCTCGGTGGTGCGCCAGTTTTCGAGCAGAGCAGGAAGGCTCGCTGGATTTCGTGCCGACCGGTTGTGCGCCCGCGCGCTCCGCGCGCTTGCGACCTTTGGCATCACCCTAGCTCTGGCCGACTGGGCTCGCCCTACGTCACCTCCTGCCGCCGACGGTCTTCGACGACAGTGAAGCTCTGACTTACTGGACCTGCTCTACGCCATCTACAGACGCCGACAACATCTCTCGCAAGTGTTCCCCGTCCTCGGACTCCAGTGACCGTGCTTCCATCATTCCTGTCTTTCCTATCCCCTCAGTTTGTTGTTGCTTCTTCTTCCTCTTTTCTATACCTTTACTTCTACCCTTTTCATCTCTCCTTACCCCCCTCCCTTGTGAGCCCTGTGGCGGTGTCATTCACTGAAGCAGACAATAACGGGGCTCACTTTTCTCTTCCTTTCCCTTTATTAAGAACCACTCCAGCAGAGCAGGAAGACAGGACAGACGGCATAGAGAGAAACAGTTGAAGTCAGGTGAAGCAAACAGGGGCGCCATCACTAACAGAAAGCCAGCGATTAGAGCGTAGAAGGGTCCTAGTGGTGGGGCACTCTAACGTGACCAGGGTTGGGGATGACGTCTTCACGACAGTGAAGGAAGATGGAAGAGTGAGCGTGGAGGCCCAGTCAGGGAAGAGCATGGTGGATGCACTGGCCAGAGCTTAGGTGGTTGTAGAGGACAGAATGGAGGGCAAAAATCTCGTATTTGTGGTGGTCTCATTGATGGGTTGAAGGGCAAAGATCAGAACCTTGAAAGACAGGAAGAAAATAGGATGCGTAAGCAAAGAAACGCCTTTGGGAGAATGAATGTGACCATATACACAGTCCCAGAGGTCTGGGGGCAGTCTCGTGGGATTGAAAGTAGGGTGGTTGAGGCCAACTGTGTGATCAATGGTATAAGCCAGCAGCTTCAATACAGCGTAATGGAGGTGAACCAAGACGTGTATGAGACCAGCGCTCGCCCCTTTACACAGAATGGCATTCATTACAGTGGTGCGACGGGCAGGAGGGTTGGGAATAGGATGGGTCGTCAAGCCACAGCTTCTTTAGTGGGACCAAAATCCTTGAGGCCAACAGTGTAGCCAAAGGCGGTTCTAAAGGGGCACAACTATTCAAGCCACACGGGGTCTGTGGGAGAAGAAACCGACGTAAACCCAAGGGCCAAGCTAAGTCAGACATAGGCTGTATTAACATGCAGGGTGGCAGGAATTGGTTAAAGTGCGAAAAAATAGAAGAACACTTAAGGCAGAAGGAGCTGATGGTATATGGAGTTGCGGAGACACATCTTCGGGACATAGAGCAACCACCTTGCAATCCAGACTACGTATGCGAATATTGCAATAGAACAGAAGTCAGCAAAAAGTGGAGTAGATTTGGTGCACTTATACATAAAAGTATGGGTTGGCAAAGAGTCAAGCAGAGATGCATGGAAAATTTATGGCTAAGAGGGGAAGTAGCTGGGCAGATGACACTCCTTGGTTTGGCATACTTGTGGGTGGGAGCAAAAGCCAGAGAGGAAAGCCAAGTAATGCTGGAGTGTACATCAAGGGACTTTGGGGAATTAGGAGAAAAATGCGAGATAATTATACTAAGAGATATGAATGTGCACAGAGAAGATAAAGATCGGTATACTGACTTAACAGGCAAAATGATCATGATACATGTGAAAGGCATGATTGCAACAGTACTGAGAAGTGTGAAGGGCAAATAACATGGGAGGTATGGAGGCTGCAGTCGACGATAGATTATGCACTGGTGCCAAATAGGATGTATGATAGGCTCAGGGGATTGCACACAGATGAAGGTGGCTCCAGAAGTCTGGGTAGTGATCACAAACGTATCAAACTAAGTTTTGGAAGAGCAGTGAAAGTAGGAAGGAGACAAGATGAGCAACTACAGGAAAATTTTTATTCAGAAAGGCAAATAGAAGTAGGTACTAAACAAATTATAAAGTAATCACTGAGAATAATAAAACAGTGTGGACAACAACGACTCTAATTAGACTGTTGGAGCTAGAGCTTGCTAAAGCACGTAACAAGGCACTCTGGAAAAGAATACACAAACCCAAGAAATGGTGAGATGAGGAAGTTACGAGAGCCATAGCAAAACGTCCGCAAGCCTCTAGGGAACACAGACATGTTAAGCAGCGGAGTGAACCGACAGACGATGTTGAAAGAAAATGGAACATCTTTCTAAGCTGTAGAAAGGAAGCATTCCTTCTGATCAACGAAAAGATTAGAAGAAAGGGTGATCAGTGGCTGGCAGAAGTACATAAAAAATAGAAAGGCAGCTGAGAAAATTTTGAACCATATAAACACCGTAAGAAATGTCACAAACCTAGACCAGAGGTTTGTAACTACAACTCTAGGTGCAAGGCTAGAAGGGGACGAAGCTAATAATTTTATAAGAACAAGGGTCACAGCAAAATTTCAACAAAGAAGTGCCTTATGCACCACATCAGAGAAGGATGGATCAAGTGGCGAAGTGGCTTCATTTTAACAACGAGAGTGGGAATGGGCTGAGAAGAGGGTTCCCAGTAGTACATCAACTGGCCCAGATGGCATTCCAAGTATGCTATTAAAGACATTGGGTCCAAAGTTTAAGCAGACTTTGAGAGAGACAGTGACGAAAAAAATATTCGATAGTGCAGTACCCGATGGATGGAAGCTTAGCAGGATGAGCGTGATCTCTAAAGGAAATGGGGACAAAGCTGACATAAACAACTACCGTCCTATAACAGTGACGTCAGTAGTCTACAGGCTGGCGATGCAGATTTTAAAGGAAAGACTTCAGGCAGAGAATGAGGGGATGCTGGGGGAACTGCAGAATTGGTTTCGGAAACAGAGCTTGAAAGACAATCTGTTCTCACTGACGCAGTGCTTCGAATTAGCAGAAAAGAAACACAGGACCCTGTGGCTAGCATTTTTGGATATCAAGGGAGCATACAATAGCATGGTTCAAGAGGACTTGGGGGGAATACTGGACACACGAGGTGTGGAAGATAGATTCAGTAATCTTTTAAAGGATATCTATAACAGGAACAAGGCAGTTATAAAGTGGAAAAAAACAGGTATCCAAGCCCACAGAGGTAAAACGAGGGCTTAGGCTGGGGTGTCCTCTGTAACCCTTGTTATTCATGATGTACCTACAAGAATTAGAGGCCAAATTGGAGGGAAGTTGACTTGGCTTGAACCTATTTTTCGTCAAATAAGGAAAACTCATTGAACAGGCACTACCTGCATTGATGTACGCAGATAATATAGTGCTAATCGCCGACAACAAGGAAGATTCAGAGATTGATGGACATCTTCGGTAATGAGGGAGATAGGTTAGATTTCAGATTCTGTAAGAAAAAATCAGCTTTCATGATTTTTAAAGATAATGAAGGTAGTGTGCTTAATATACAGAAGGTCACGCTAGAAATCACAGATAATTAGAAATATCTAGGCTTATGGATAAGCAATTGGACCGATTACCTAAGGGAACACGAAATAGACGTAACGACTAAAGGCAACAGGAATGCAGCAGTGATAAAAAATAGGGCACAGTGGAAGTACAATAGGTATGGTATTGTGAGAGGAATATGGATAGAGGGCATGGTTCCTGGTCTGACGTTCGGCAATGCGGTCTTGGGCAAGAGATCAGAAGTTCAAGCAAGAATAAAAATTAAGCAACGTGAAATAGGTAGGCTTGCTTAAGGAGCTCACGGGGATACACCAAATCAGGGAGTACAAGGTGATATGGGATGCACATAATTTGAGGGCAGGGAAGCTAGCAGCGAGATAAAATTTGAGAAGCGATTGAGAGAAATGGGGAGAAGCGTTGGGCTAGGAAGGTTTTAAGCTACTTGTACATGAAGAATTTCGATACAAAATGGAGGTAGCGAATCAGAAAATTGACTGGTAAATACCTAGAAAGCAGCAGCGGGCCAAACTAAAAAGAACTATCTGTTAAGAAGAAGGTGAATGAACGGAGACCGATATGTGAAGAATTGGTATGATAAAGAAGTCTGGAGTAGAAATCTATCGAACTTTTAAGGAAGAAACTGCCAAGGTACGAACCTACGATAATACTCGGGGTAGTTCTTTAGTGTTTGAGGCCAGGACGGGGGTATTGCGAACGAAGACATATCGGGCCTAATACGATGGGGTAGACACGGTATGCAGTGCGTGTTGAAAGGAGGAGGAAACTGCCGAACACTTGATAATGTTCTGTAAAGGTGTTCGCTCTATAGTACAGGATGATGGCTCAGAGTTGTTCAAAGCATTGGGGTTTAGGGACAGGGAGGGCAAAATATACTTTAAGCGGGTAAAATTAGCTAGAAGGAGGTTGTCTGATTGGTGGCTAAAGTCAAGGCTCGAGTGAAAGTCAAACCCTTCACTGTAAAGTATCCGTTCTCAACTTCACTACTGAAAAAAAAAGAAATCTAGTTTTTGGTTCACTAAGTATTATGGCTAGTGGCAATAGCCTGCGACAAATCTATAGGGTACAGTCATATCAATCTACCCATCGATCCATACAACCGTTGGGTGCTTCAGCAGTCTCGCGAGATCTCGAACAGCTGAGGCCAAAACAGACAAGATGGCTGCGACCATCAACACTACGGTAGCCGTGGTTGCGAAGTCCGTGTGAATTTTGATGCATATGTAACTTAAATAAGTAACCAAATAAGTGAACAGGTGCAGTGGATTGGAACCTCTGCTAAGCTGGATTGGGACGATTGGACAATGTCATTTAGAAAAAGCAGGAACGCGATGGTGACGCGAAGCACCGCGACAGATTTGTGGGTTGTGTATACGTGGCGCCATGTGTGTGATTCTTTGAACTGTAGTGGTTGCTATGTGTGTCTAACCGAAAATTGTCTGAATGATCACCTGAAAAAGCATCCCAAGTGTTAGAAAGTAAAGCTTTGTTCTGGTCACGCATTTAGCGTGCTTGTGGGTGCGCGTACGTGTTCTACGAAGCTCAAGTGATTTTTCTCGCGCACGATGCTCTCATCATTGTTAAAGCAACTTTCAAGGCATGTGAAGAATGACATATGAAGACGCCGTCACCAACCGGGGCATCTTCGAATTTAGCGTAGATCATTCCTACTTTGTTTTTTTTTCTCGTGATCTGAGAAAACGTCTGAAGCAAACAATAAATGTTAAATTGGCAGTAAGCGATTGTCTTCGCCGTCCCTGTCCTTCATGTCGCTAGTTGACCTATAGCCTCAACGCCCCAAACCAGCACTCGTCCTCAAATAATATGCCTCGTCTCATGCATTGACTTGTGTGTTGTGTCGACGAATATCGGTTATTACAACTTCTTTCCCCTGCACGAGATGGCGTGAAGCAACACTCAAAGGTAGAGTTACTGTATATGCTACCTTTAAAGGTAGATAGACAGTAACTCTACTCATAGGCAGGCCTGTTGACGTCAGGTGCAGTACCCGTTTCGAATGTTACGCACGGTGAACTAATGCTGTAGGACGCAGCCTTAAACGTAGCATACGCAGCCCGCAGTACGTTGCGTGCGCACAGCCTTGCGTACAATAAACTTAAATCCATTCGCGGACCCTGTGCAATGGACAGTTGTCACTGTGAAAGTACAGAAGCAGGCGGGGGCACCTTTTAACGCCCGGAATGGCCACAGCAGATTGAGCTGCTCGTAAAATTTTGGCTTGTCTGATGTATTGAGTTTTGTCAACTATCGTTCGCTATTGTAGTTTATCGAATAGCCACTAGGTGGTACAAAGTAGAACTCACTCTCGGACTGGCACGGTGAATGGGCGTGTTTTTCGAGCGCTCCCAAACGACTGCACAGATAAGTGTTTTTGCATGTTTCTAGCTTGCTTTTATTATTATTAAGGCATCAGTTCAAACCTCTAAAGCACCTATATTGTGCAGCTTTTGGGGGGTAAGTCACCAGGTATTTACTTGTCTGGGTGTGTATGTGTGTGTTTGTGTTTTTTCTATTGCAACCCCGTGAGGAAGGTGCGCGTACACCGAACACGCAAATTTTTGTAGTAGAGCTTAGACTTTTTCCTTAAAGCAGGGTTTGTCGTACACCCTGTTTTGCAATTATCTAGTTGGACGATTTATAAGGATAGTTCGTGTCAATAAGACATGATTGAAAAGGCTATAAAATGTTAGGATGCGGGGCGAGTCTGAAAATGGACGCAAGTACGGACGCGAAAACAGACGAGGCTGACTCCAAGTGTAGGCAATGTGAGGTCGAGGAAAGAATGAGGAAAATGATGGTTGCCCAGAGTGAACTGTTGATGAGGATCACCGAGCTGGAGAATGCGTTGGCGACAGCGCAAAAAAAATGAGGGCCATGGGAGAAAGGCTCAGGCCCGCCGACGAGGCACTAGCGAAGGTGAACATAGGAGCGGCCGACGGAAAGAATGGTAGGGCATCCGCAACCAGAACAGCGGAAAAGAAAGAGCAAGCAAGTTCGAAAAAAAAAATAAACAGGTTCAGCCGGTTCATTGGTTGCAAGGCCCAGCTTCAGCGAAATAGGGTTGGGGTTGGGAAGGGGCAAAGCAGCTGGCGTCACAGGTGCAAGTAACCCCCCGGTACGAGACGCTTCAGCTGAAAAGTCACAGCACGTTATAATCACCGGGGATTCGCATTTAAATCGATGCGGACAAGCAATCAAAGAGAGGGTAATAGGTGACAAGAGGGCTGCAGTAGGAACGTTACCAGGACGCAAACTAAAAGCAGTCATGAGGCAAGCTAGTGCAAAACTCAAAACAACAGCTGACGGATGAAACCTCATGATAATTGCAGGCAGTTTAAACGATGTCCTAAATGGAGATACGGCAGGACTAGCAACAACATTGGTGAAAGGGGTCGATGACATGTGAGCTATTTCCTCTCATGCACAAGTAGTGATATGCACGATACTGGAGGTATTGGTGCGTGACGGCAACCTGCAAAGAAGTGATGGCAACCTGCAAAGCGGCAGGGCAAATTAAGCTCCTGGGTTTTGTCTACTTGTGAACAGGGGCAAAAGCCAGAGAGAAAAACCAAAAATTGTGCAGTGCATAGAAAATGACATTGACGAACTAGGAGAAGAGTGCAAGGTAAATATATTAGGAGATATGAATTCGCACATAGAAAATATGGATGGATATACTGAACCAACACACAGAATCCTAATGGATATGTGTAAAAGGCATGTTTAATCATTTGCAACCGCTAACATCGGAGATGGGAAGGCTGCAGTCGACGATAGATTGCGCAATAATGTCACATAGGATGTATTATTGGCTAAGCGTGATGAACATAGATGAATATGGGCCCAGAAGCTTAGGTTGTGATCACAAACGTATCAAGTTGAGTTTTGGAAATGAAGTTAGAAAGGCAGCAATACGAGCAACCACATGGTAATCTTTATTCAGAGAGGTGAATAGAAATAGCAACTAAAGAGAATGTGAAAATAATCACCGAGGATGCTAGGACAGAGTTGGCGTACACAAATCCAACTCGATTGTTTGAGTTAGAGCTTGCTAAGGTACGAGCCGAATCAACCGGGAAAAGCAGACACACACCCAAAAGCTGGTGGGATGAGGAAGTTGAGAGAGGCATAGTAAGACGCCAGGAAGCCTGCAGGGAACACAGGTAAGCTGAACAGCGGGGTGAACCGGAAGAGGACGTCAAAAGAAAATGGGATAACTTTTGAGCTGCAGAAAGGAGCGTCCAATTTGATCAGTGAAGAGATTAGAAAAAGAGAGCCCAAAGGATGGCGGAAATAAACAAAAAAGATAGAAAGGCAGCTGTAAAGTTCTGGAATCATCTCAATCCTCTGAGTAACAAGACAAGCATCAAATACAGTTTTTTAACTACAGTTCATAAGGTGAGACTAGCAGAAGATGAGGCAATGGAATATATAAAAACGATGACGACAGAAAAATTTAAACACCAAGAAAGCACTGCATGCATCGTACCAGGTGAGGACGGACCAATTAGCTCAATAGATCCACTGGGACAACAAGAGTGGGAAATGGCTGAAAAATGGTTCCTAGTAGCACATCACAGGCACTGACGGCATCCCAATCATGCTGATAAAGAAACCAGGACAAAACTAAGCAAACATCAAGAGAGGCAGCGAGGAAAGCAATACTGGATGGTGAAGCTCCGAATGGGTAGAAACTAAGCAGGATGAGCATGATATATAAAGGAAGAAAAGGGGGACAAATCCGATATTAACAACTACTGTTCTATAACAGTGACATAAGTAATTTGCAGGCTGGTGATACAGACAGTAAAGGAACGAATACAGACATAGGTGGAGAGTGAGAGAGTGCTGATAAACTACAAATTAGGTTCCGTAAATGAAGGAGGTTGGAGGAGAATCTGTTTTCATTGATGCAGTGTATTCAAATAGCGGGAAAAGAACACAGGCCCCTGTGGCTGGCATTTCTAGATAATAATAAAGCTTACGATAGTATTGTAGTGCCATCATCACCATCATAATTTATTGATCACTGCGCCGCGTCTCTCGCCCAGCTGATGTTAGCTCGAGCTGCGCGAGGATTAGAACGAGCTTCTAGCCTGGCGGTTTGGACGCAGCAGCTGCCGCCGCTCCGCTTCGGCAAATCGCCTTGGACAATAAAGTGGTGAGAGAACAACACGACCACGTTGGGCGCCGTCCCGTCTTTCTCTCTCGCGACATATGGTGACGCGGAGAACGCGCCCTTCTACGAGCCATCGGCTGCCATGTTCCTGCGACTCTGTCCACCAGTGCCGCCGTTACAATTGACCTACTTATGCAGCTCGATGCTGTTCTTACGGTGAATGGCGTCACGGACAGGCCAGTGATGAACACCATTCTTCACGACGCCCTTCCGGTAAAGCTACGTCATCTCTCTGCCACGTCAACTTCCAGCCAGCAGCCTTACCATGACCTCTGCTCTGCGGTGCTGGCCTCCTACGGCCTCACCTACCGCCCGCTTCTGTTCACCCGCGACTTCCAGGTTTCTCTTGCGTCGCAGCGTGCGGGTACCCTCCGGCCCGAAAGTCTCCACTGACCGGGACCTATGTTCCCCGACTATGTCTCTGGCAACCTCTCGTCCGGTCATTAGCGACGCAAGTCCCGCGTCCGACTGCCCGTCCGACGAGGTTCAAGACATAGTGCTGCATGCGACCAGTCAGCCATGAGGTGCGAATTTTCAACGTCCTCGGCCGACGATACTGTAGGCATGCTCGCCACCCGCTCGGATTGGCCAACCTCCACGGCCCTTATTACCTCTGACGTATCAGGCTCCACAACGGCTACTTTGCCGCATGCCCGGATTCTACCATGACTACGGACATATTACCCGCTCTTCTCCTTTCAGTCGTGGAGACTTCAGCGTCGACTATGTCCGAAGGCGCCTCCCCACCCACCTCGACGCTATGTGCGTCCTCCTAGCAGCGACCATCATCGCCCTCACAGTCTCCTGCAGCCGAAATTAAAGTCACAAGCCGTCAACCATAGCCAAACTTCCGAGACGCTGTGACTATGACTGACGCAGCTGAGGACGACGCACCTGGTGCGCCCATGGCAGAGCAGACCACATATGCCACGCATGCTGTCGAGGTTGTCATCAATCATGCAGACGTGCACGCCAATCCTCATGCGCGGACAACCAATGGTCGTTCAACGCGTGCAGTTGTGCTACCGGATCCTCCAGCAAAGATCACGTTTTCTGAGCTTCATAACCATTCCCCAGAGCATTTGACGCCGGACGCAGTCCACCACGCAGGCTCGTTGGTAACAACAATGACGACGTGCGGTCCAACTGCATATCTGCCGCCCTTCACAGTATGCCGACAAAATCATCACGTTCGGCATAATACAGAGTGGCCCTTTTTCAAGCTTCCTGCTGAACAGCCATGTGTTGCAGCCTTGGCATTCAAGACGGCGCAAGCACCTATGAGGTTTGCCCGATGCAATGGCCAACCACTTGCCGGGCACATGACTAACCGCAATGCACGGCGTTTCCGCATCCGTCAACTGGGCCACCCGCTCCAGCATGCCGGTCGCAGTGCTACGCGGATAGCGGCGTTCCATCGGCACAGACGTCCGCACCAGCACGACTGCCCCGCAACTTGTTGTCGACAGCATGCTCGGCACCCTGTGCGCTTTCCGAGACACTGCTGCGCTGGGTCCTGGTTCCGCTTCAATGCATAGCACCATCTCGCCACTATCACCAGCTCGGCTTTTTTGGCGCCCTCCGACGGCTCCACCTGTGGGTACCTTTGTCAGCCGTGCACGCTGGAAGCACCGGGTGCGCTCTTGAGTGATCCCGCGAAGTCATCGTGGGACGCACGTGTTTATGACCGCAGCGACCCGGCGCTTGCTTCTTCGTCCCTTGCGCTTCTCGCAGGGTCGCCAACCGGAGATCCGCTATTTACCGATGGCCCATCAGCGTTGACAACCTGGACTTCCCAAATGAACACTTTATGGAAATTCATTCATGTATATAGCATTTGTCGCGCTTTCTTTTTTTTTCATATGCCTTCAAACCGCGCAAAGCGCTTGGGGGGGGAAGGAGAGCTCTGCAGCGTCATCGTCATCATCATCTATTCTTGATCACTGCGCCGCGCCTCTCACGCAGCTGATACTAGCTCGAGCTGCGCGTGCATTAGAACGAGCTTCTGGCCTGGTGGTTTGGACGCTGCATCTGCCGCCGCTCCGCTTCGGCAAATCACCTTGGACAGTAAATTGGCCAGAGAGCGACACGACCACGTTGGGTGCCTTCGCGTCTTCCTCTCTCGCGACAGTGTGATTCAAAAAGACTTGTGGGGAATACTGGACGCACTAGATCTGGAAGATGGAATAACTAATCTTCTACAGGATATCTATAAAAGTAACAAGGTAGTTATGAAATGGGAAGAACAGGTATCTGAACCCATTGAGTTAGAAGACGGGCTTCGACAGAGATTTCTTTTGTAACCTTTGTTATTTATGCTTTATCTACAGGGTCTAGAAGCCAAATTAGAGGGGAGTCGACTCGGCCTCAGCCTCTCTTTTGCGGGGCAAAGAAAATACTTTGAACAGTCATTGAACATCATTTAGCAGCATTGATGTATGCAAATGATACAGTAATATTGCCGAAAGCAAGAAAGATCTGCAGGGGTTGATATTTTTGGTAATGAGGGAGATAACTTAAATTAGAAGTTCAGCGGGGAAAAAGCGACAATCATAATTTTTAAAGATAACAAAGGCAGTGAGCATAAAATACAGAAAGTCACGATAGAAATAGTGGATAAATACAATATTTGGGCGCATGCATAAATAATTGCAAAAAGCTAGTCAATGAGTTAGCACTGAGAGGGAAAGTACAAGCATTCATAGTCTCACTTCAAATCAGGTACTCGGCTCTTAGTGAGGAAATGAACCTTAGCCAAGATACAATGAATGATAACCTGACGAGTATCATTACGGAGTGTGCAGTGGAAGTTAAAGGTAGGGTAGTTAGAGAGGACACTGGCAAGCTTTCCCAAAAAACGAAGAACCTCATTAAGAAGCTTCAAATCATAAAAGTGTCAAGTACAACAGACCAAATAGGACTGTCAGAGCTTGCGAAGTTGATTAATAGGCGTAAGGTATGCGATGTAAGAAGGTGTAACATAGAGAGAATTGAACATGCTCCGAAAAACGCAGGAAGCGTCAAAGCAATAGAGAGGAAACTTGCGATAGGCAAAAATCGGATGTATGCACCAAGGGACAAAGAAGGCAAAATAACTACCAGTATGCATAGGATAGTTGCAATAGCGGAGGAGGTGTAGAGAGATCTGTACAGTAGCCCGGACAACCACCACCTTATTACTATTAGAACTAGCAGTAACCCAGATGAAACCCCACCAGTAATGATAGAATAAGTCAGAAAAGCTTTGGAGAGCATGCAAAGAGGCAAAGCTGCTGGTGATGATCAGGTAACATCAGATCTGCTGAAAGATGGAGGACAGATTGTGTTAGAAAAACTAGCCACCCTGTTGAGTCTTGGAAGAATGCTAACATCATCTTAAAACATAAGAAAGGAGATGACAAAAACTTGAAGAATTACAGGCTGATTGGCTTGCTCTCTGTAGTATACAAGCTATTAACAAAGGTAATTGCTGACAGAGTAAAGAAAACATAAGAATTCATTTAACCAAAGGAGCAAGCAGGATCTCGAACAGGCTACTCAACAATCGACCACATTCATACTATCAATCAGGTAATAGAGAAATGCTCAGAATATAACCAACCACTATACATAGCCTTCATAGATTACGAGAAGGCGTTTGACTCGGTAGAAATATCAGCCATCATGCAGACAATGCGGAATCAGGGCGTCGATGAAGCTTATATAAACATCCTAGAAGAAATCTACAGGAGACCAACTTCTACCATAGTGCTTCATAAGGAAAGCAACAGAGTACCAATCAAAAAGGGTGTGATGCACGGGGACACAATCTCACCAATACTGTTTACCGCGTGCTTACAGGAGGTTTTCAGAAGCCTAGAATGGGAACAGTTAGAGATAAGAGTTAATGGAGAGTACCTTAGTAACCTGCGCTTCACCGATGACATTACATTGATGAGTAACTCAGGGGACGAATTTCAACTCATGATTAGGTAGTTAGACAAGGAGAGCAGAAAGGTGGGTCTTAAAATTAATCTTCAAAAAACAAAAGTAAAGTACAACAACCTCGGAAGAGAGCAGCGCTTCGAGATAGCTAACAGTGCACTTCAAGTTGTTAAAGAATATGTCTGCTTAGGGCAGGTAATAACCGTGGAGCAGAACCATGAGATTGAAGTAACTAGAAGAATAACAATGGGGTGCAGCACATTTGGCAATCACTCTCAAATTATGACAGGCAGATTGCCACTATCTCTGAAGAGGAAGGTATATAACAGCTGTCTTTTGCCAGTACTTAGCCACGGAGCAGAAACCCGGAGACTTACAAAAAGGGTTCAGCTTAAAGTGAGGTTGACACAGCGAGCAATAAAAAAAATGGTAGGTGTAGCCTTAAGAGACAAAAAGAGAGCAGAGTGGATTGGAAAACAAACGGGGGTTAAGGATATCATAGTTGAAATCAAGAAGAGGAAATGGACATGGGCCGGGCATGTAGCACGTAGACAGGATAACTGCTGGTCATTAAGGGTAACTAACTGCATTCCCAGAGAAGGCAAGCTGGTTAGGGGAAGACAAAAGGTTAGGTGGGCCGATGAGATTAAGAAGTTTGCGGGAATAAATTGGCAGCAGCAAGCACAGGACCGAGTTAACTGGCAGAACTTGGGAGAGGCCTTTGTCCTGCAGTGGACGTAGGCAGGCTGATGACGATGATGATGACGATGGTGGTTATTATTATGTATAATTGCGCTGAGTATCCAAGGGAGCACGCAAGATATGTAATGACTAAGAGCACCAGGAATGCAGCGATAATGAAAAATAGGGCACTGTGGAATTACAACAGGTGTGACGTTGTCAGTGGGATTTGGAAAAATGTCATGGTCCTGCGTTTGACGTTCGGCAATGCGGTGAGCTTCTGATTTCATCAGAAGCTCAAGCAAGATTGGAACTTAAACAATGTGACATAGGTAGACGTGCTTTGGGGGCACACGGGAATACCCCAAATCAGGGTGTACAAGGTGACATGGGATGGACATCGTTTGAGTACAGGGAAGCTAGCAGCAAGATAGAGTTTGAGGAGCGATTGTGAAAACTGGGAGAGGAGCCTTGGAGTAGGAAAGTTTTCAGCTACTTTTATATGAAAAATATTGATACTAAATGGAGGAAGCGAAGTCGAAAATTGTCAAGCAAGTATTTAGACAACAGCAGAATACCAAGCCAACAGAAAACATCGGTTAAGAGAAAGTGAGGGAAACAAAGAGGGACACGTGGAAGATGGGAATGCTTATGAAATCCTCATTGAAGACACAGCGAACTTTTAAGCAGGAGATTGCAATGAAAAAGATCTACGATAATTCTCGGGGTAGTTCTCTGCTCTTCGAGGCTAGAACGGGAGTATTGCGGTTCAAGGCGTACAGAGCGAAAAACGAAGGCACAGACACGGCAGGTATTGCGTGTGAAGAGAAGCAGGAAACGGTTGAACATTTCATAATGTTCTATGAAGGGCTTCGCCCTATAGACGAAGATAATGGCGCTGAATTTTTCAAAGCATCGTCGTTCAGGGACAGTGAAGGCAAAATATACCTTAAACTGGTAAAAATAACCAGGAGGAGGCTAACGGATTGGTGGCTACAATTGAGGTGCGAAAGAAATTCTTTATGGCTAGGTGGCGTGAGCCATCGCCCGATCTAACCTGAACAGCCGCGTCCGTCCGTCCATCCATCCATCCATCCATCCATCCATCCATCCATCCATCCATCCATCCATCCATCCATCCATCCATCCATCCATCCATCCATCCATCCATCCATCCATCCGTCCATCCATCCATCCGTCCATCCATCCGTCCATCCATCCATTCGTCCATCCATCCATCCATCCTTCCATCCATCCATCCATCCATCCATCCATCCATCCATCCATCCATCCATCCATCCATCCATCCATCCATCCATCCATCCATCCATCCATCCATCCATCCATCCATCCAGACGAACGTTTTGACCCTTAGGCGCAGTCCATGTGTCCATTGTCGTGTATGCTAAACTAATACTGCAGGAAGCACCCTCAGCTGTAACGAACGTAGCACGCTAGCCATTGCGCTCGTACCCTTGCGTGCGCTAAACTAAAACTCTCTGATGCGACTCGCACTCCAACGACGAAACCATGTAGCAGGCCTACGATTGCCACTTCGGTTTCGGCTGCTAACCCCGGAGGTGTGGCGTGATGGGTCAAGTGCACCTGGACGTCTGTCGCGGCCTACCAGTTTGTCCTCCCTACGCCACGCCTGGGTGCGAACGCCCCACGTCACGGCGGGATCCGGGTGCGCATCGCGTCCTGCAGATGGCGAATTCCACAAAGGGAGGATAGCAGAGCAGCAAAGCGTCGCCGGCGTCAGAAGCAGCGGAGCATCACCAGCCCGGTTTTCATTCTCCGCACCGGACCGTGAAAAAGCCAAGCCCGCTGCGTGCGTACATTGTTTCTTTGCCGGTTCCTTGACGTTGAAGCCGCCCCGCTATGGCACGTAGCTCGGAGGTACACAATGCTCTCGAATGACGATGATGCTCGCGAGTAGGCCTACGCTAGACACCACTTCCTTCTTTTCGAGCGTTAAAATACTGAATTAAGGGAATTAAGACTGACTAACCATTTCTTGTGGCCGTTTACAGGGGCCAGGCGCGGAGCTATCTCAATCTGCGTCGCCATGAACATTTGAACGCAGTTATGGCTCGTTCACTCTGAGCATTCCGGCCACCGAAAGCACCCGAATCCGATTCGGTGGCGGCGAGATATGCTGGAAGGGCCCCTTAAGATAAGGAACCAATTTAGAGATAAGAAACTATGGCCTTTACAACAGTACGCTGGAGAAGCAGTGGTAGTGCAAGGCCTTTGAAATGGCGAGCGCATAGGATGTTTTTTCTCCAGCCGTCCCAATCGCAGCAATCCCCAGCAAAACGAACGAGTGTCGCTAGCACATCTGGCCGAACGGCTACCGCGAGAGGGCGCGAATTTCGGCGGTGGCAGCTAAGCTAAAATTTTGGAAGAGCAGTGAAAGTGGGAAGGAGACAAGATGAGCAATTACAGGAAAACTTTTATTCAGAAAGGCAAATTGATATAGCCACTAAAGAATTTGAGAAAGTAATCACTGAGGATAACAAAAAGTGTGGATATACACGAATCTAATTAGACTGTTTGAGCTAGAGCTTGCTAAGGCACGTGACAAGTCACCCCGGAAAAGAAGACACAAACCCAAAAGTTGTTGGGATGAGGAAGTTAAGAGAGCCATATCCAAACGTCAGGAAGCCTCTAGGGAACATAGACATGCTAAGCAGCAGGGTGAACCAACAGATGATGTTGAAAGAAAATGGGAAACCTTTCTAAGCTGTAGAAGGACTGCATCCCTTCTGATCAATGAAAAGATTAGAAGAAAGGGAGCTCAGTGGCTGGCAGAAATACATAAAAAAGATAGAAAGGCAGCTGCAAAATTTTGGAACCATCTAAACTCCCTATGAAATGAGACGAGCCCAGAGCATTGTTTTATAACTACAGCCCAAGGTGCCAGGCTAGAAGGGGACGAAGCTTTTGAATATATAAGAGCAAGGGTGACAGAAAAATTTCAACAAAGAAGTACTTTATGCACCACAATAGACAAGGACGAATCAAGTGGCGCAATGGCTCCATTTTCACAACGAGACTGGGAAAAGGCTGAGAAAAGGGTTCCTAGTAGTACATCAACAGGTCCAGATGGCATTCAAATTAGACTGATAAAGACATTAGGTCCGAAGTCTAAGCAGGCCTTGAGAGAGGCAGTGGGCAATATAATAATGGATGGTGAAGTTCCTGATGGATGGAAATTTAGCAGGATGAGCATGATCTATAAAGGAAAGGGGGACAAAACTGACATAAACAACTACCGTCCTATAACAGTGACATCAGTGGTGACTGGCGATGCAGATCATAAAGGAAAGACTGCAGACATGGATAGAGGATGAGGGGTTGCTAAAGGAACTGCAGAATAGGTTTCGGAAACACAGGAGGCTGGAAGACAATATGTCCTCACTGACGCAGTGCATCGAAATAGCAGACAAGGAACACAGGCCCCTGTGGCTAGCATTTTTGGATATCAAGGGGGCGTACGATAGCGTGGTTCAAGAGGAATTGTGGGGAATACTGGACGCACTAGGCATGGAAGATGTAGTCAATAATATTTTAAAGGATATCTATGAAGATAACAAGGTAATTATAAAGTGGGAAAAACAGGTATCCAAGCCTGCAGAAGTAAAACATGGACTTAGGCAGGGGTGTCTCCTGTCACCCTTATTATTCATGATGTACCTACAAGGATTAGAGGCCAAATTAGAGGGAAGTGGACTGGGCTTCAACCTCTCTTTCGTCAAACAAGGAAAACTCATTGAAGAGGCACTACCTGCATTGATGTACGCAGATAATATAGTGTTAATCGCCGACAACAAAGAAGATTCAGACATTGATGGACATCTTCGGTAATGAGGGAGATAGGTTAGATTTCAGATTCTGTAAGAAAAAATCAGCTGTCATGATTTTTATAGATAATGAAGGTAGTGTGCTTAAGATACAGAAGGTCACGCTAGAAATCACAGATAATTACAAATATCTAGGCGTATGGATAAGCAATTGGACCGATTACCTAAGGGAACACGAAGTATACGTAACGACTAAAGGCAACAGGAATGCAGCAGTGATAAAAAATAGGGCACTGTGGAAGTACAATCGGTATGGTATTGTGAGAGGAATATAAAAGGGGGTCATGGTTCCTAGTCTGACGTTCGGCAATGCGGTCTTGTGCATGAGATGAGAAGTTCAAGCAAGATTAAAAATTAAGCAACGTGGAATAGGTAGGCTTGCCTTAGGAGCCCACGGGAATACACGAAATCAGGGAGTACAAGTTGATATGGGATGGACATCATTTGAGGGCAGGGAAGCAAGCAGCAAGATAAAATTTGTGAAGCGATCGAGAGAAATGGGGGAGGGGCGTTAGGCTAGGAAGGTATTCAGCTTCTTGTACATGAAGAATGTCGATACAAAATGGAGGAAGCAAACCATAAAATTGACTGGTAAGTACTTGGAAAACAGCAGGGTGCAAACCAAAAAGAATTATCGGTTACGAAGAAGGTGAAGGAAGCTGAGACTGGTATGTGGAGAATCGGCATGATTACGAAGTCCGCACTACAGACCTATCGAACGTTTAAGCAGGAAATCGCCAAGGAAAGGATCTATGATAATACTCGGGGTAGTTCTCTACTTTTTGAGGCCAGGACGGGAGTATTGCAAACCAAGACATCTCGGGCCAAATACGAAGGGGTAGACATGGTATGCAGTGCGTGTGGAGAGGAAGAAGAAACTGCCGAACACTTGATAATGTTCTGTAAATGGCTTCACCCAGCATGATGGCGTAAGATTCAGCATTATGGCGCAGAGTTTTTCAAAGCACAGAGGTTTAGGGTCAGGGAGGGCAAAGTAGACTTTAGGCGGGTAGAATGAACTAGAAGGAGGTTTTCTGATTGGTGCTAAAGTCAAGGCACGAGTGAAAATTAAACCCTTCACTGCAAAGTACGAACGCTCAACCTCACTATTTAAAGGGAAAAAACTAAGTTTTGGTTCATTAATTATTACGGCTTGGTGGCGCTAGCCACCGCGTGATCTAAAGGGTACAGCCATATCAACCCATCCATCCATCCATCCATCCAACCATCCATCCATCCATCCATCCATCCATCCATCCATCCATCCATCCATCCATCCATCCATCCATCCATCCATCCATCCATCCATCCATCCATCCATCCATCCATCCATCCATCCATCCATCCATCCATCCATCTATCCATCCATCCATTCATCCATCCATCCATCCATTCATCCATCCATCCAGCGGACACCACGGTAGAGAGCAGAGTGCATGGGATTACAGAGTGCGTGTTGTTTTTTTTTTGCGTGCGAGTAATAATAACAGCCAGAAGCTTATGGCTGCACTGAGAGGAAAGAGTTTTTTCTGTTACGGTCTTTATTTCGGTCGAATTCACAAAGAAAAGCACGGCAACTGCCGAATTTTCCTGATATATACTAATGTAAGGAGCTATAAATTCGTTTTTGGCAGTATTACTTTCTTTGCAAAACGATTTTATATCGGTGCTAGGAACCTCAAGTTTACAGCTATCGAGGCATTTTAGCATTTCTGTTTTCTGGAGACGCACAGTGGAGAGACTGGGCTAATTATCGTCGTTGAAGCATATTGCCGTGAACTATCCCTTCTCGTTTGTGTTTCGTAGCTAACATCTGGCTGCGCCCGATCGAGCTATCTGTTGTGGACCATACTCATACTGCGCTGTACGCAAAATGCATGTTTCCTCCCCCCCTTCGGACTATATCATTTGATAGGGACAGTGTTTTACTCTTTCACCTTTAGACTAGCGTTATCGGTGTAAATCGATGTTGGTAGAGAGGGCTACGGCGAAGTCTACAGTGCTCACACTAGAAGCGCTGCGAGATTTGTTTTTTCGCCAACGTCAATCAGTGGGCCGTTTCATCGCCATACGTGTTGTTTCTCGTCGTAGCGCGATAGCGTTAAATAGCTCGCGTTGCAGAAAACCCGCCGCCAGCGTAGGCCCTGTTGGTTGTGAGCGAAAAATTGTCTGTGCATCTGTGAACAAAAAATCAAGTTACCAAAATATCCGCGGGAGGCCGCTGCGTGTCCACGCGTGAGGCCTCCCGCGGATCATAGGAACATAGTCTGGAGATAGTTAACACGGGGCCTAAATGTGACGGCCAGATCACATGGGAAGTCGGAAACAAGCAATCAAGTATTGATTATTGTCTCATGACTGAAGGAATTTACCACACCAAAGCAGTGGTGGTTGCGGATGCGAGCACTTGACTAATTGCTGTTCCTACGTTCTACAGGTGCCCTTCCTCGACGGACTAGGATACATTCCGACAGTGACTGCAGCACCGCATTCTTGACATAGACCTGCGCCTGCGCGGATCTCCAGTCTACGTATCGGGAAGCGGTGCCCTTCCTTGACGGACTACGATACATTCCGATAGTGACTGCAGCACCGCATTCTTGTCGTGGACCTGCGCCTGCGCGGATCTCCGGTCTACGCATCAAAAGCAGTGACCGGTGGCCCGCCCGCACCAAAGCAGTGGTGGTTGCGGATGCGAGCACTTGACTAATTGCTGTTCCTACGTTCTACAGGTCAGTTGGTTTTCCTCAAGCTTTGGTATTACGTTTTGTCTTATACCGCAACCACCACCGCTGCTGCTGCTGCTTTTTGTGTTATTGGGACATTCGTGTATTCACGTTATAAGTTTCTTAGCACTGCTGCCAGGCCTGCATTGTTCTGTTCATAGCAATGACGAAGGATTTTGTGAAAGCTCTCGATGATTTCAAGCGTGAAATGAGACTTGAAATGCGCTCTGTTAAAGAAAGTGTGAAGTTTTGTAGCGACACTTGCGATGAAACCAAGGCGATTAACTCCGAACTGAAAGCTTTGAGGCAGGAACTGAGCGTCCTGCTCAAAAGTAACGAAGATCTCAAGAAAGAAAACAAGCAGCTAGCGCAACGAGTTGATGAGCTCGAACAATATAGCCGTTTGAATAATCTAGAGCTTAAGGGCGTGAAGGCAGCAGACAATGCTAATGATGTCATACGAAAACTTGGCGAAGTTATTGACGAACCAGTTTGTGCTGCTGACATTGACACATGTCACAAGATAGCAACACGAGTAACGGGCGAGAGCAACATTATCGTTCGCTTCGTGCGCCGAGACAAGCGACAGGCCGTTCTTGCGAAAGCTAGGAAACGACAGATCACAAATCAAATGCTAGGGCTTCCTGGATCCGATAGGGTGTACGTTAACGAACATTTAACCCGTGCTAATAAGCAACTACTGGGAGCCACAATTGCCCGCAAGAAAGAAATGTCTTGGAAATTCGTTTGGACAAGCGGGGGCAAGATTTTCGCCAGACGGAATGAATCTTCCAATGCCGTCAGGATTGCCGGTGAGAGCGATTTGTGCAAAATATCACAATAGCTGTATTATTTCTCGCTTGAGGAATCATGGCTATGTTCCAAATACCGACTTGTTCTTTATACAACTCTGAATCTTTCAACGCTAAGTTCCATAACCGACGCCAGGAACTGTCTGTTATTCACTTTAACATAAGAAGCCTCAAAAACAAAGGCGACCGCCTCGATCACCTTTTTACCTTACTAACAACAGAATTTGATGTATTAGTATTTTCTGAGACATGGTTGCTCACACATGATGACCGCCTTCATTTCAATAACTACGCTTATAACGGTCTCCTACGTCCCAATGGAAGAGGTGGAGGCCTTGCTATATATGCTAAATGCTGCTACCCGCACTCTGTTCTTGAGGACTACTCAATAATGAGCCCCAGTGTTGAATGTTTAGCGGTATCACTGCCCAATGTAATTGTCGTAGCAATTTATAGGCCACCGACTGGAAATAAGCGAGAGTTTCTAGATTTCCTTGAAAAAATGCTTGAAAATTTGAATTCTAGCACTCTTCCATTTGTACTCATGGGCGACATTAATATAAATCTATTGCATGACGACCCGTGCACTGCCGATTTCAACGGTGTTATTTCATCTTTCGCATGTTACAATCACATTACTTTGCCTACTAGAATTACTCTTGACACAGCCACCCTTTTAGATGTTTGTGTTACAAACATTGAACCGCGTAATATTGAATCTGGATTACTGAGTTCGGACATTAGCGACCATATTCCAATTTTTTGTTTTATCAACAGAGTGCGCGAACGCAAGGTTACAGTTGATAGATATATGACGCGGCAAATAAATGATAAAAATTTAAACAAGTTTCAATGCCTCATTCGGAATATAAACTGGCATAACATATACAGTATTGATGACGTAAACAGGGCGTACTCAGAATTTATTAAGAAGTTTTTAAATGCCTATAATGACGCTTTTCCTCTAATTAGAAGAAGAGTAAATAGGAAGAAGTTCAGAAAGCCGTGGATAACCAAACATTTGCATGAAAAAATCTGCACTAAGAACAAAATGTACCACTCCTTTATTCAGAATCGGGATCCCAACATTCTAAAAGAGTATAAAAAGTATCGAAATCAACTGAGTAAAGAATTAAAGACAGCAAAAACAAATTATTTTATTGAGCGTTTTACGAGAATCCAAAACGACAGTGGTAAAGTATGGAGAGAAGTAGCTAATCTAACGAAAGGGAAAGATAATAATGCGCTGAACGAGATAAGTACGCCGGACGGAAATTTGTGTGGTTTTGATTTAGCTTGTGCTTTTAATAAGTACTTTGTCAATGTTGGTAAACCGCTCGGTGATACACCTGAACCTGATAATGTATTGATTAACAATATTACTTCTTTATCGAAGTCTGTGTTTTTTTCACCCAGTTCCTCTCAAGAAATAGTGATTTTAATCAACAAGTTAAAAAATGATGTATCTGCAGGTCATGACGATATAAAATCTGTCCCCATTAAGCGCGTTGCGCCTTTGATATCTGACGTATTGTCTTATCTTGTAAACCTAATGTTTACTACTGGTGTGTTTCCTGATGACCTAAAAATCGCCAAGGTTTGTCCGATATACAAAAGTGGCAATCGAATGGAAATGTCAAACTACCGACCAATTTCTGTGTTACCAGTATTTTCCAAATTATTTGAAGGAGTTATCAATTGCAGGCTCGAATGTTTTTTCACTAAACACAACCTGATATCTGCTTGCCAGTACGGTTTTCTGAAGAAAAAATCCGCAGAGCAGGCGCTACTCGTTATTAAAGACAAAATACTTGAAAATATAGAACACAAACACTACACTCTTGGTCTCTTTTTAGATTTTCGAAAGGCGTTTGACTGCGTACAGCACAATATCCTTTTAGAAAAGTTGAATTACTATGGTGTACGTGGTGTCACACATAACTTAGTGCAGGATTATTTACGTCATAGGATGCAGTACGTACGGGTGAATGATGTTGCATCTAACCGACTAACTGTCACTTGTGGAGTCCCTCAGGGCTCTATATTAGGACCTCTATTGTTTTTAATATATATTAATGATATTACTAAACTACCAGGCTCTCATGACATGATTATGTATGCGGATGATACGAACATATTTTTTACAACCAAATCTCTTGTACAAGCGGAAGCTACGGTAAACTGGTACTTAGGAAACTTGCAGTCATGGCTACAACGCAACATGTTTTCCTTAAATTTATCCAAAACTAGCTACATTATTTTTAGGCCAATTAATACTGCTGATTCATATAAGGCCAATATTCAATTTGGTCGGGTAAGAATACATGAGGTCGACTGCATTAAATTTCTTGGTGTCTGGTTCCACCAGAACCTTTCATGGAACACACATGTGTCAAAATTAGCATCTGAAATAAGTAAAAGTGTTGGCTGTCTCTACAAAGTAGCTTGTCTGGTACCCGTGTGGTTGAGACTGCAGATGTATTATGCGCTTGTGTATTCTAAGTTAACCTATTGTATTCTCGTATGGGGAACAACTACGCCTACTAACTATCAAAAACTACTAGTACTCCAAAAGAGAGCCTTGCGGTGCATTCATGGGTACCGTGGCAGACCCAAAGACTTTTCCACGTTGCCATTGTTCCGTACTTACGATCTGCTTAAAGCGAACCAAGTCTACCTCTTTCGACTGTTGCAATATATTAAGAGCAATCAACTGCACACTCAAGACTTTACTCTGTCTAACGATGCATATCACTTTCGAAAACAAATCCACCGGGTCCCCAAAACGCGCACAAACTATGGCAAACAAAAATTAAATTATCAGGTCACTGTGGTGATTAATAAAATGTTGACGGATGTTGATTTTGATGTTGCATTGAAATTATTCAAAAAACAAACAAAGAAATATTTACTCGAATCTGATTTGTGCTTTGTATAAGCTTGTATTAAGTTTATATTCTGTATATTTATAATGCTTTGTATTTTGTCTACGCTGCATGCTTGGCAGCATTGTGTTACACTGGCAAATGCAGCTAACACTGCAATTATGTGTTTTCGTTTATTTATGTCAGACTGTACAAGGGAGCCGAGGCCTCTGTCAGGCACTCCAGCCTTTAGCCCCGGCTACCCCCTTTGTGTGAAAGGAAAATAAACTTCACTTCACTTCACTTCACTTCACAAACTGACAGAAATGAGGATAGACGAGGAAGGCATCAACAGCTTGGGTAGTGATCATAAACGAATAACATTACAAATGGGATACGAAACTGAAAATATGAGCATGGAATCAAAGTCTCGCAGCTCGTATTTAAATGACAAACAAATAATAAATATAGCCGCAAGAGTCGAGGAAGAAGTAGGCGAAATACCAGGCAAGGACTGGGAGTATAGTGAGCTGTTACATCTGATGACGAAGGAGATAGGGAAAGAGAAGAAAACTGTTTGCTGGAAAGGAAAAAGGAAGCCAAAAAGTTGGTGGAACAAGGAAATCCGGGAGGCGATCGAGAAGCGACGCGAAGCATCATGGGAGCATAGAAAGGCAAAAAAGGAGAAGCGGCCGCAGGACGAAGTCAAAAAAATATGGGAAATATATTTAGAGAAAAAATCACTTGTACAGAAATTGGTAGAGGCAAAAATTAAAGGTGAAAGTGAACGCTGGATGACAGAGATACACGAAAAAAAGGAGGCCGCGCCTAGGATTTTTTGGAGCCACATAAAGGCGCTAGGTAGGAAGTCTGTCACAACGCAACAACATATTCTAGATGAAGGAGGAAATCAATTGGAAGGGTACGAAGCGCTAGGTTACATCCAAAAGGTAACAGCCGATTCGTTTCAAAAGAGCGTCCAGGGGATCTCCCCGGTGAGTAAACGTGTGGCGGAGAAAGCAACAGAGGAAGAGCTAGTACTTGATAATTTCAACTGGAAAAAGGCCGAAGGAAAAATTCCAAAGCGCACTGCCGCGGGTTTAGATAGGATTCCCGTTAGCCTCATTAACGAACTAGGACATAACACTAAAGAAGCATTGTTAAAAGCAGTAGAAAAAAGCTTAAAGGACGGACAAATACCGGACAGTTGGCGACAAAGTAGAATGAACTTAATCTATAAAGGCAAGGGAGAAAAGGACAAGATTCGCTCGTATAGACCACTAACCATTACATCGGTACTATACAGGATGGCGATGCAAGCAGTAAAAATGAAAGTAGAAACATGGGCCGAACATAACGATATTTTGGGAGAACTTCAGAACGGATTTCGAGTCGACAGGCGGTTAGACGATAACCTGTTTGTTCTCACTCAGTGTATAGAAATATCTGAAATAGAGAATAGGCCCTTGTACGTGGCTTTTCTAGACATCACTGGGGCCTACGACAACGTTAATCAGGAAATTTTGTGGGATATATTGAAAGGAATGGGCATGGGCGACGACTGTATACAGCTTTTGAGGGAGATATACCAAGAAAATACAGTTTGCATAGAGTGGGAAGGAATGCGTAGCAAAGAGAACGTTGAGGTTAGCAGGGGTCTGAGACAGGGATGTCCTTTGTCCCCGCTGTTATTCATGCTGTACATGGTGAGTATGGAAAAAGCGCTAGAAGGTAGCAACATTGGTTTTAATCTGTCACACAAACAGGGCGGCATGATGATTGAGCAGAAGCTTCCAGGTTTATTTTATGCGGACGATATCGTCTTATTTGCGGACAGTCGAGATGATATACAGCAGCTGGCGAATATATGCGGAAGGGAAGGTGAAGCTCTTGGACTAGGACTCAGTGTCACGAAGTGTGGATTGATGGTATTCAATGATCCCTGTGATCAGACGGTGTCCATACAAGGCCAAGAAATACCGAGGGTAAGTGAATACAAGTACCTTGGAGTATGGGTAAATGAGAGTGATAGATACATGGAGGTACAGGAAAAAGCCTCGGCAGCAAAAGGAAAGAGGAATGCGGCAATAATGAAGCACAGAGCGTTGTGGGGATACAATAGGTAGGAGGTGCTTCGAGGTCTGTGGAAGGGTGTAATGGTTCCAGGGCTTACTTTTGGGAACTCAGTGGTGTGCATGAGGGCAGAGGTGCAATCGGGAATGGATGTAAATCAAAGGACTGTGGGACGCCTCGCGTTGGGTGCTCACGGGAAGACGACAAACGAGGCTGTAAAGGGCGATATGGGGTGGGCAGGTTTTGAGGCGAGGGAAGCGCAGAGCAAAATAAGGTTCGAAGAAAGGCTAAGAAATATGAAGGAGAGTAGATGGGCAGAGAAGGTGTTCCGTTATTTGTATAGGAAGAGCGTGGACACACAGTGGAGAAAAAGAACAAGAAGACTCACTAGTAAGTATACGGCTGGTATTGTAAGCCATATGTCAACAAAGAGCGTTAGGGGAAAAGTCAGGGAGGCGGAGAGGATTTACTGGATGGCAGCTATGGAGAAAAAACCGGCTTTGAGTAACTACCGAAAGGGCAAAAATGAAATAAGGAGGGAGGCATTTTACGATAATTCAAGGGGAAGCGCTTTACTGTTGGAAGCGAGATCGGGTTGCCTTAGAACGCGTAGTTATAAAGCAAGATTCAGTAAAGAAGAAGAACAATGCACATGCTGCGGGAAAGATAAGGAAACGGCGGAGCATGTTCTGATTGAATGTGGAGATATCCACCCAGGTGTACGTTTGGGCACGAGCCTACAGGAAGCCTTGGGTTTTAGGGACAACAATGGAAAGCTGAACACACCCGCGATTGAAATAAGTAAGAGACGGTTAGAGTATTGGTGGCAGAAAATTAGAGAGAAAGGACAAAAATAAATATTGGAAAAATAAAATATGGACAGTGTGCCGTAAATGGCAGAGAACTTAAGCTGAAAATTTACCTTTTTTTCCATTAAGATAGAATTTATCGAAGTAGAGGCATTAGGCCAACATAAAAAAAAAGAAAAAAGGTTTTTTTTTTGTCGAGCCTGGTGGCATACTTGTCACCACCCCGTTATAAAGGGGACGCTCATAGCATCCATCCATCCATCCATGAGGCTCAGTTCGGGCTGTCAACGTGGATGGACGTGTTTTTTGAGCGCTCCGCATCGACTGCGCAGAAAAGTGTTTTTGCATGTTTTGAGCTTGTCTTTATAATTATAAGGCAGCGGTTGAAGTCTTCGTAGCACTTATCTTATGGTACGGCTTTTTCGGGGGCCAATCACCAGGTATTTATTAGTGCGGGTGTGTGTGTGTTTGAGTTTTTTTGTTGTTTTTTTCTTTTGCCACCCCGTGGGGGAGGTGCGCGTACATTGAACACGCAAAGTTTTGTAGTAGAGCTTAGACTTTCTTTTTTTTGTAGTGCAGGGCTCGAGTTTAGTAATTATCGAGTATAGGGACAATTGGTGTCAGAAAGGCATGGTTAAAAAGACTGTAAAGGGTTCAGGATGTGGAGTGGGTTTGAAAGTGGACCCAAGGGTAGAAGCGGATGGAGAAGAGGCTGACGCGAAGTGTAGGCAATGTGAGGTCGAGAAATAATGGAGAAACAGATGGTTGCCCAGAGTGAACTGCTGATGAGAATCGCCGAGCTCGAGACTGCGTTGGCGACAGAGCAAGAGAAAACGAGGGCAATGGGAGAAAGACTGAAGTCCGCCGAGGAAGCGCTAGCGAAGCTGAACAAAGAAGCGACCTACCGAGAGAACAGTAGGGAATTGGCAAGCAGATTGGTGGAGAAGGAAAAGCAAGCAAGTTTGGAAAAAACAGGTTTAGCCGGTTCAACTATCGGAAGGCCATCTTCAGTGAGGTAGTGACGGGGCAGGGAGGGAACAAAGCAGCCGGCGTCACAGGTGCAAGTAGCCCCCAGGTGCAGAACGCTCCAGTTGAAAAGTCACAGCATGTGATAATCGCCGGGGACTCGAATTTAAATCGATGCACAGAAGCCATCAAAGAGAGGGTAAGAGGTGACAAGAGGGCTGCAGTAGGGGCGTTCCCAGGACGCAAGCTGGAAGCAGTCATGAGGCAAGCGAGCGCAAAGCCCAAAACGACAGCTGATAGACGAAACCTCGTGATAATTTTAGGCGGTTTAAACGATGTCCTAAATGAAGATGCAGCAGGACTAGCAGCCACACTGGCGAAAGGCGTCGATGACATGCGCGTCACTTCTCCTAAGGTACAGGTAGTGATATGCACGATACCGGAGGTACCGGTGCGTGATAGCAACCTGCAAAGAGCGGTGGTAAACGCAAACCAAGAGATATGGCGTATGAGTCGAGAAAAGGGCTTTGAAGTGGTGGAAATAAACAGAGAGGTGCATAGGTGGGGGGCTTTCAACGAGACAGAATTCACTTCGATGGGCAGCTAGGTCATGAGGTGGGTTGGCGACTTGCAGGACGCGCAGTAGCTTTTTTTGGGGGCAAGCGAGCCCTTCGGGGTGCAGGATAGCTAGTAACGAGGAAAACAACCAGGGAGACTCTTCAACAGGTGGTATGGACAGATACGATTCTAAAGTGGCACCAATATCTAAGATAGGTAGAGTCCGGGGCATAAATAGACGTAGCCACGAGCGCCGAGTCAATTCAGACATAGGGTATATTAGCATGCAGGGTGGTAGGAACAGGCTGAAGTGGGAAGAGATAGAAGAACAGCTAAGGGAAGAGAGGCCGATGGTATACGGTTTTGTAGAAACACACCTCCAGAACATGGAACAACCTCTGAACAATCCGGACTACGCGTAGGAATATTGTAATAGAACAAAAAGCAGCAGAAAGGGGGGTAATATTGGGGCATTCATTCATAAAAGTACAGAGGGCAAAGGGTCAAGCAGGAGTGCAAGGAATATTTATGGCTAAAAGGGAAAGTGGCAGGTCAGATGACACTCCTTGGTTTCGTGTACTTGTGGAAGGGAGCAAAGGCCAGAGAGGAAAACCAGGCAATGGTAGAGTGTATATCAAAGGACATTCAGGAGTTAGGAAGAGAGTGCGAGATAATTATACTAGGAGACATGAATGCGCACATAGAAGATATAGATGGGTATACTGACCCGACAGGCAAAATGATCATAGATATGTGTGAAAGGCTTGATTTGATCATTTGCAACAGTACCGAGAAGTGTGAAGGGCAAATAACATGGGAGGTAGGAAGACTTCAGTCGACGATAGATTATGCACTGATGTCACATAGGATGTATGATAAGCTCAGGGGAATGCGCATAGATGAAGGTGGCTCCAGAAGTCTGGGTAGCGATCACAAACGTATCAAGCTAAGTTTTGGAAGAGCAGTGAAAGTGGGAAGGAGACAAGATGAGCAACTACAGGAAAATGTTTATCCAGAAAGGCAAAGTGAAATAGCCACTAAACAAATTGAGAAAGTAATCACGGAGGATAATAAGACAGTGTGGACATACACGAATCTAATTAGACTCTTTGAGCTAGAGCTTGCTAATATGCGTGACAAGTCACCCCGGAAAAGAAGACACAAACCAAAAAGTTGGTGAGATGAGGAAGTTGAAGAGGCATGGCAAAACGTCAGGAAGCCTCTAGGGAACACAGACATGCTAAGCAGCGGGGTGAACCGACAGATGATGTTGAAAGAAAACGGGCAACCTTTCATAGCTGCAGAAGGGATGCATCACTTCTGATCAATGAAAAGATTAGAAGGAAGGGAGCTCAGTGGCTGGCAGAAGTACATGAAAGACATAGAAAACCAGCTGCGAAATTTTGGAACCATCTAAACTTCCTAAGAAATGAGAGGAACCTAGAGCAGAGTTTTATAACTACAGCCCAACGTGCTAGAAGGGGACGAAGCTATTGAATATATAAGAACAAGGGTGACAGAAAAATTTCAACAAAGAAATACTTTATGCACCACAATAGACAAGGACGAATCAAGTGGTGCAATGGGTCCATTTTCGCAACAAGAGTGGGAAAGGGCTGAGAAAAGGATTCCTAGTAGTACATCAACAGGCCCAGATGGCATTCCAATTAGGCTTATAAAGACATTAGGTCCGAAGTCTAAGCAGGCTTTGAGAGAGGCAGTGAGCACAATAATAATCGGTGGTGAAGTTCCCGATGGATGGAAACGATGGATGGAAATGGGAAGTTCCCGATGGATGGAAAAAGGAGGACAAAGCTGACACAAACAACTACCGTCTTATAACAGTGACATCAGTGGTATACAGGCTGGCGATGCAGATTATAGAGGAAAGACTGCAGGCGTGGATAGAGAATGAGGGGTTGTTGGGGGAACTGCAAAATGGGTTTTGGATTCACAGGAGGTTGGATGACAATCTGTTCTCACTGACGCAGTGCATCGAAATAGCAGAAAAAGAACACAGGCCCCTGTGGCTAGCATTTTTCGATATAAAGGGAGCGTACGATAGCGTGGTTCAAGAGGAATTGTGGGGAATACTGGACATACTAGGCGTGGAACATGTAGTCACTAATCTTTTAAAGGGTATCTATAAAGGTAACCAGGTAGTTATAAAGTGGGAAAAACAGGTATCCAAGCCTGCAGAGGTAAAACGGGGGCTTAGGCAAGGGTGCCCCCTGTCCCTCTTATTATTCATGATGTAGCTACAAGGACTAGAGGCAAAATTAGAGGGAAGTGGACTGGGCTTCAACCTTTCTTTAGTCAAACAAGGAAAACTCATTGATCAGGCACTACCAGCATTAATGTACGCAGATGGTATAGTGCTAATGGCACACAACAAGGAAGATTTGGAGAGATTGATGGACATCTGCGGTAATGAGGGAGATAGCTTAGATTTTAGATTCAGTAAGGAAAAATCAGCAGTCATTGTTTTCAATGACAACGAAGGTAGTGAGCTTAGAATACAGGAGGTCACGCTAGAGATAACAGATAAATACAAATATCTGGGCGTATTGATAAGCAATGGGACCGAGTATCTGAGGGAACACGAAATATACGTGACGACTAAAGGTAACAGGAATGCAGCAGTCATGAAAAATAGGGCACTGTGGAATTACAATAGGTATGATGTTGTGAGAGGAATATGGAAAGGGGTCATGGATCCAGAGCTGACGTTCGGCAATGCGGTCTTGTGCATGAGATCAGAAGTTCAAGCAAGATTAGAAATTAAGCAACGTGGAATAGGTAGGCTTGCTTTGGGAGCTCACGGGAATACACCAAATACGGGAGTACAAGGTGATATGGGATGGACATCATTTGAGGGCAGGGAAGCTAGCAGCAAGATAAAATTTGAGAAGCGATTGAGAGAAATGGGGGAAGAGCGTTGGGCTAGGAAGGTTTTCAGCTACTTATACATGAAGAATGTCGATACAAAATGGAGGAAGCGAAGCAGGAAGTTGACTGGTAAATACTTAGAAAACAGCAGGTGGCCAAACCAAAAAGAACTATCGGTTAAGAAGAAAGTGAAGAAAATGGAGACTTACATGTGGAGAATGGACGTGATTAAGAAGTCCGCACTAGAGATCTATCGAACTTTTAAGCAGAAAATTGCCAAGGAAAGGATCTATGATAATACTCGGGGTAGTTCTCTACTGTTTGAGGCCAGGACGGGAGTACTGCGAACCAAGACATATCGGGCCAAATACGAAGGGGTAGACACAGTATGCAGTGCGTGTGGAGAGGAAGAAGAAACTGCCGAACACTTGATATTGTTCTGTAAAGGGCTTCACCCTATAGTTCTGGATGATGGCGCAGAGTTTTTCAAAGCACTGGGGTTTATGGACCGTGAGGGAAAAATAAACTTTAAGCGGGTAGACTTAACTAGAAGGAGGTTATCCGATTGGCGGCTAAAGTCAAGGCACGAGTGAAAATTAAACTCTTCACTGCAAAGTACGACTCCTCAAACTCACTTTTTAAGGAAAAAAATCAATATAGTTTTTGGTTCATTAGGTATTACGGCTTGGTGGCGCTAGCCACCACCCGATCTAAAGGGTACAGCCATATACATTCGTCCATCCATGCGCGCACGAACACACTGAAAAAACTACGCGTTCGTAGAAAAACAAATGCCAGGCCTGAGCGGTAGGCGCAGCACAGTCACAGCGAAAGCTAGAAAAGCGGCTTTTCAGAGCCTTTTCAAACATTCATTGGGTAACTACTGCAAGCACACTTGCGTGGTAGCCACTAGGGCATTAATATTAATTTTTTGGGTAGTAGGACGTCATTCGCTTTGCTATTTTTTGTCATTCGTCTGAGAAGCGTTGTATCCACTCAAGACTTACAAGGGATTTCGTGCCAATTGTCCATGCAGTGGCTGACGACGATGAGGAAATATGGCTGTAGTGAGTATGCGCCAAAGTTAATAGGGAGACAAGAACAAGCTTTTGTATTGGGTTGGAGCATTGGACGGTCCACTCATTATGCTAATCACATTGTGCGACGATTGGTTGTTTTTTCGCTGTTTTAAAACCTTTATAAGTTTTATTAGCGCGATTGCTTTCCCGACATCAACCCTGCCTAAGGCAAGTTTGACAGCCTTAGCCAGGCAAGTCATAAGCCCCGGTGTAGCTCAGTGGTAGAATAGAGGGCTGGCACCCAGCGGACCTGGGTTCGCGCCCCACTGTGCCATTGGTGCTAGGTCATGCCTGCCTAAGGCAAGTTACAAGCACCGGCGTAACTCAGTGGTTGAATATTAGGTTGGCGCCCAGCGGAACTGGGTTAGAGCCCCACTGTGTCATTGGTGCAAGGATTGTTTTTCTAATTTTGCATGATGTGGTTACGGACAGCTATAGCTGTGGTGGCGGCGGATAACATACAACGGCGCGTGACATACAACGGCTCATAAGAGCTTTCGCTGTAAAAAGTAGTCAAGGTCACAAGGCGCGGTAGTTTCTTTGCCCTGCCACCCCTCCCTGATTATCTTCCAGCGCTGCCAGTCAGTGGCTTGACGCGGTCTTAGATCGGCAAAAGCAAACGGAGCAAACTCCTGGCAGCTCGCGCTGGGCCTGCGGTCGTTGAGGTCTAGATAGACCGGAGGGTGCATAACCCTGCGCGGTGCTCCCACCCTCCCCACGCAGGATTGCCCAACAAAGTATTTCTCTCTCTCTCTCTTCAAGCGCTTTCGTCGGGACGAGAGAAGAGATAATGCAATTGCAGCAATCTACAAATCATGAGGCAATAAGCTCTTCTAGTGAATTCATTTCATGGTTACTTGAAGAAGTGTTTCAGGGCCCCTTACGGCATTTTGTTCGACAGGTGTCACGAAGAAAACGAGCCCATTAGGCGATAATAGCGCATGCTGGTCTAATATACTGTGTGCTAGTTTGTGAGTGTGCGTGTGTATGTAACAAACCATATGAATAAGTAGGCACTTAACAGGTGAAGGGTGCTCGAGGGGCATGGTTTCGCTATCGCGTTCAACTCTTAAAGGCGAAGCTTAAAGGTCCCCCAATTTGATTGCCCTTATTGCCGAGCTCAAGTTAGTCCTAATAACACTGGTCTTCCGGAGAATTCTGTGTCGTTCCTGGCTACGTGAGAATATTGCCCTCATATTATGAAACGTCGTTTTTGTATTTTATTGCGTACGGATACTTAAGAGGTGGTCACCTAAAGCACAATTACGCTGATATGTATTAGCGCCCAGGTCGTATAAGTGAAATAATCTGATAAGTAATTTTGCTGCAATATTGCGGAACGCTTCCATCTACCGACCTAGATTTACCCCCCCCCCCCTCCCCCGTTTTTTAAATAAATGTATATAAAGAGGGGTAGGAGAGAAGTATCTGGTGCCAAAGCGTGGCGCCGGCTACTCCTCTTCTCTTGCACTAAAGTCGACATCGCATATTTTGTAGCAAACACAAGGCTATAAATACGTACATAGCACTACGCTTACACAATGAGTCCACAGTTTTCAATACTAAATGTCCACACCACACAGAAATGTGTCCACACTACATATAAATGTGTACTCACTACACAGTGTTTATAAAAACACAAGTAATCACACCAATTCGAAGTGTTCACACAAAACATCAAAAACGCCTAAGTTTTTATCAGCTGTTTGTTCGTCATCTGTATTTTGATTACGTTCTGGTAGCGCAATGGTAAAATCAGTATCAAGCTTATTTACTGTACTATCGACTGCATCCAAATCAAAAGGCCGCACATGCGGCAGAACGGCGTCTTTCTGAAAGTACGTATTCGGGAAGGTAGTCTATGATGAATAGACTAGTGAAGAAAGAAAAAAGTGTAAATTGTCACAGATTTTGAACGCTCAGTGTTTCATAATCAATGCCGCAAACTCTGAACGCATGCTGCGTTATTCTGGAACAAGCAGAAATCTCGATGTTCGTTCTGACATTGCCCACTATATCCACTAAACACCGTAAAACTCGCAGCACGAATGGGCGACCTTTTGCACTGTAACCACTGCACGACTCCAATTAAATTAGCACGTTGCAAGAATTCTTGACATGACATTACAATGAAAAGCAACGCTAATTCAATGAAAAGAAAGAAACAAAACAATTGAATCGATCGAGTGTAATCCGTGAGCGTAGAACGCGGCACTCTTCTGACTTCGCTTGCGGATCAGGCTGTAATTTTCTCTTCTTCGCTAGTGCCCCCTATTATATACAGCCCACAAATTTCGATGTTTAATAAGATTACAGCACATGCGGATCTTTTGTACAGGCGTCGCACTTTTCCGTGTGGTAGAAATCTTCAGCGAAAAAGTCCATATGAGAGTATATACGCCCAATCATTGACTTTGCCTGTCGTAAATCTTGGCCTGACATTCCCAAATGAGCGCTAAGTTTAATAAAAGCGCGAAACCATTTTTTTCTCGGCACATGCAAGCTTCGCCAACAGCGCCGCAGCCCTTTCGACCCTACGAAGGAGCACCGCTCTGCGGAGAAAAGAGCGGGTCATGCCCATCTCTCGAAACACGCTCTATTCGTGCGATTGGGACAGTCGGAGAGAAACCCACCACCCGCTCGCCATCTCCCAAGCCTGGGGTAGCGCATGGGACTGCTGAGTGCACCGAAGAGATGGCGCTGCGTGAAGAGGGAGCGTAGAGTTACTGTATATGCTACCGTAGGTAGCAGAGTTGCGTATAGATCCGCCATCTTGCCCGCCGGCGCACCTATGTTAAGCAAGAAAGCCACCTCTCTGAATATAGAAGCCGACTAGGCTCATTGGCTCTCCGCGTACTTTCTCAGTGTACGCCTGTTCCTAACACTCCCGCAGGGGCATCTGCGGAAGCAGGCGTTTGGTGTGGGGCAACTCCACCGACCCGAGCCAACAAGGGGGGGGGGGGGGTGTTCGACTCGCTCTCACGCCTCGCCATGTGAGGCTTAGCCGTGTCCTTGAAAAAGGGGATCCTGGGGGTTGAGCCAACGCGGGGTGTTTGGACCTTTAAAGCCCCCCGGCAGACGCAACATACCCCTTTGGCCCCAACTTCACGTAGATGGCACCCCTGGGCTGACCCAGCCAGGGGAAATCAGTAGTCAGTAGTCGCATTTTCCTCTCTCTCTCTCTCTCCTGATTTTAATCTTTTCTCTCTTTCAATCTTTCCTGTACCCTCTTCATTTATGTTTACTTCTATCTTCCAGGCGGTAAGGGTTAACCTTGTGTATGTGCGCTCTATTAGTCCCACAATATTAGGTTATACTGGCTTTGTACAGCTTGCACTGGCATGCCTTTTTACAAATGTGCTGCTGCGTCCCCATGTTGAGCTCTGTGGTAGGCAGCTAGCATGCCTGCCAAATTTAAATATACTTGATGGCCTCTTTTCTATTCCCCAAACTGTCTGATTGTCCTCTCTCTAAGAGAAAGCGCACCGAAGGAGCGCTGAATGCCTTCCTAAAACCGAAAGAAATCTTTCTGCGTTTCCATGTGATTCACTGTAAAACACAAAAGAACGCAAGAACAATCTCTTCATTTCTCGTATCAAAATGCCTCACCAACACCCTTGGTCCATGTTATCAGGCTACACACATGGCTAGTGGGGACATTCTTTTCGAAGTACAAAGCAAGGCCGAACACGAAAATCTGTCAAAACTCACCTCTTTCGGAACAACCACTGTATCTGTCACACCGCAACGTTCTCTTAACATTTCCCGAGGCGTAGTGTCTGATCAAGACATAATCGACCTGACAGAGAGTGAGCTCCTTGAGGGCTGGAACGAAGAGCACGTACGCATGTTCAGAGAATTAGGATCAGGCGTGACAACAAAGAAACACCGACAAAGCACCTCATTCTTACATTCTGCACAAGCACACTTCCAGAATATATCAAAACAGGCTACTTGAAATTAAAGGTTCAACCCTTCATCCCCAACCCCTGACGTTTTTTTTAAGTACCAGTGTTTCGGTCACGGCTTTCAGAGCAGCCGTGGTCGTCAAACCCGTGCAAAGTGTTGTTCGCACGAACACGCTACAGACAACTGTGGAGAAAATCCCCACTGCACAAACTGCAACGATGGGCACCCCGCTTACTGTGGCACGTCCTACCTAAAAACATGAAAAAGAAGTACTTTCACTCAAAGTAAAGGAAAACGTTTCGTTTAGGGAGGCCCGCAAGCGTCTATATTTGTAGGGTCCTTCGTTCGCGTAGGAGGCACGAAAGGGGCAGTGCCGCCAAAATCCGCGGCGCCCCCAAGTACCACAGAGTGTGGACGGGTGGCAGTGCCATTCACCCGCTAAGCAGAAGTAGTACAGGCTCTTAGGCTACCAAAAGGTTTGCAGGCGTCCGGACCTGGAGCCGCAGGGCCTACTGTTTTGATAGATAGCCCTAAGACTTCCGTACCCACACGCGTGAATCGCGAGCGGGCTTCCAGCACCTCGTCCGAGGTGATTGACACAACAGCAAGTCCAACGGTTTCTTCGACGCCGAAGGACAGGCGCGGCTCTTTGGAGCGTGCTACAGTCTTAAAAAATAAAGTGACGTTCTCTCCATTTAGGGAGTACGGCGATGTCCCCAATGTTCGTCTTTAAATAGAGAAACGTTGCTCCCTTTGCCACGGAGAAACACGTTCCTCTCTATGAAAATCAACATGGCTGACCCCAGGTTAGCGAAGTGAGTAGGCTTAGCAAATGCATCAATTCTTGACTGTTAAGGAGTACAAGGCACTGAAAGTTACAAAAAGAAACGGTCCCACTGAGCTTGATATTGAGCGAAATGACTATAAAAACAAGCAGACAAACCTGTGGTGATGGAAATATCGCGAAAGAAAACGACGGAGCAAGTAGGTTTCGTTCGGCCAGCAAGGTGACGTTCACTCTGAAAGACACGGATACTGCAGAGTCCTCACCTGAAGAGTGCATGCTAGGATTGCTTTATTTATTTCTCGTAGATTTACATAGTGTAGCGACGTTATCTATGCGTTTACGTGGCCGCAGGCCACGAGAGGTGCCTCCAAACCATAGACTCGATCGCAGCGAAACCATTCCAACTCAGTAGCGCAGCTTTGGTAGATAGATGTTCAACGGTTTATAATGTGTGAGCTGTAGGTGTGAGAGCGTCATAGCCTTGAAGTAGGTGGTAGCTGGCGCCATCCGGAGGAACTGAACGATACTAAAAAAAGATCGCCTGTGGTGCCGTACGTTGTCATACACACCGTTGTACGTTGTCATGCCCACTATCCGCTCCCTTGCGGATAGTTTACGACTCAGCCCATTCATGAGTACTCACTGTCACCAGACGCCTAATATATGCAGATGCGATGCATATAGCTAAACATGCACACAAAGACAGAAACTACACATAGTACACATATAGGGTGAACTCAATCAACAAGAGCACAATCCACCATTCTCCACAGTGGCACACAATTAGACGTGTTTATTATTACTTTTTTTGGTTTATTGCCTGTTAATAGGCGCGTACATCAAACCACAAGCAGAACAAAAACAAGCAGTAACAGCCCGACAGAAATTAAAATTCCCTAAGTGTTGCCAACAGCTCCACCCTCGACAACCACTCAGGTAAAATCTCCTGAGTTTTCTGCAGTTCAAGAAACTTCGCCATACATCCATGGAAATACAATCGTGGAGGCCGTGCATCCTGATCGCGATAGAAACCCGCCATACGGGCCCGGCATAAGCAGTGAAGTCTACATAGCATAATCAAATCAAAAGGCATTCCCTCTTCGTCCACTATTGGCAGAAATTTATACCATATGAATTTAAAGGTAATTTTTTCTTCGATGTCCTTTGAAGTACATCCCAAAAGTATACTCCCTTCCAACAATGTAATAAAACATGGTCTATAGTTTCCGGTTTTTCACAGATAAGGCAATTTGTTCCCCAAGGTGAATAAAAACCACGGTCGGCTTCAAATGTCCTGACAGATAATGTACCTGTGTGCAGCTTGAAAAAGAAAGACTTCGCGGCAGGAGGCACTTGGTTCTCTTAACTCATTTAAGCACATCTTTCCCTTGACCTCCAGTGTTCATGGCATGGTACAGGGGTTCAGGTAAAACAACATCACACATCTTTCTACAAGTTCTTGCGAGTCACTGAAAACAAATATTCCTTAAGAAATCTAACAGATAAAAAAACCGTACACTTAGAATACCCTCCTTAAGATACCCGCGGACAGCACCGGTCATGTCATTCGTGCTAACCACATATCCAGGTAAAGCCCGCATCAGTCTCATTTGACACACTGTACGTAAGAAAGGGTCCCTTGTGTAGCAAAAAAAGAACCTATTTACGAATTGGCGTATGAAAAGATGTGTTAAACCCAGCCCTCCGTGTTTCACTTTTCGGGACATATTAGTTCGAATGCATCTCTCCCACTTCGAAGCCCACAGGAACACTGCGAAGATGCGATGAAGCTTACGTATGTTTGCCCTTGAACAATGCAATGCTTGCATCACATACCAAAGTTCCGAGGCAAAGAAAGATTACAGACAGTCGCCCTCGAAAACACTGACAGATGATTACCGTTGCATCTATTGGCTTTCGTCCGCATTTCTTTCGCTTGTTCTTGCCAGCATATCTCATTATCTTTATAAAATTCCAGTGGCATCCCAAGGTGCTTGACAGGTGTGGTCACCCATTTAACATTGGTAAAATAGTCTGGTCTTGACAACCACTCTCCATGCCAGAAACCCTGACACTTTCCCCAGTTTACTAGACTGCCAGTTGCATTGCCGAACCTTTTACCCACACTGATGGTAGGGGTAACACTATCTTGATCGATACAACAAGGAGCCACATCGTCGGCATATGCCAAAATTTTAACTTCGAATTCTTGTAATCCAAAGCCACGAATGCAACTATTTTGAGTTATTGCTAAGCACAACGATTCTATATATAAATTGAAAAGTAGGGGACTCAGCGGGCAGCCCTGACGGACAGAACGCTTTATGGTAATTGTATCTTCTATTGTCGATTGATTGATTGATTTGTGGGGTTTAACGTCCCAAAACCACCATATGATTATGAAAGACGCCGTAGTGGAGGGCTCCGGAAATTTTGACTACCTGGGGTTCTTTAACGTGCACCCAAATCTGAGCACATGGGCCTACAACATTTCCGCCTCCATCGAAAATGCAGCCGCCGCAGCCGGGATTCGAACCCTTATCTTCTAGTGTCCTATTGATTACCAGTCGGGTCATGCAGTTCCGGTATGCCATGAATATCCCATCTCTGATTACAGAACCAACGTGGACATGGTCAAGAATGGCAAACAGAAGGTTGTGGGAAACACAATCAAAAGCTTTCTCGCGATAAATCTGTAGAATGGCTACCCCTACTTGATTGGCATCGCTACACTCGAGCACGCAGCGCAACTTGTGTATATTGGTCACAATGGAGCGTCCCATAATCCCGCATGTTTGGTGTGGCCCTACCGATTGTTTGATTACCCATTGAAGTCGCCGTGCTAGTACTTTCATTAAAATTTTGTAATCACAATTAGTGGTATAGGTCTATATGAAGAAAATAATCTTAACTTCTCCGAGTGTTCTGTCTTAGGTATCAAAACTGTATGTGCTTCACTAAAAGACCTAGGGAGGCCATTAAGTTTATAAGCTTGATTGAAGATATCTGCGAGTACTTGGGATAATTCATTTTGAAACTCCTTATAAAACGAAGCACAACGCCCGTCCGGCCCCGGAGATTTACCAGGATTCGTGTTATCTATAGCCCTTTCTACTTCCGTTGGCGTTATAGATAGCTCTAAAGCTGATTTGGTGTCATCTGACAACTTCGACATTCTGCTAAGGATTTCTTGCTTAAATGCCTCTGAATCAATGAGAGTGGCAGTGAAGAGTGCTTTGTAGTGTTTGCCAAATGCTCGTTCTATGCTCTCATTGTCTGAAACTTCTATACCGTTCACTTCAATGGCATCTATAGAATTTCGTCTGGCATGACTCTTTTGTAATCCGAGCGCTCGCTTCGTGGGGCGATCATCCGCAGTCACTGATGTTGCCCTGGCTTGCACTAGCGCTCCGCAATAGCGTTCCTCCTTGTATACCTCTATGCTCTGTTTGATACTCCGCAAATCGTCACCATATACTCCAGGTTTTACACATTCAAGAGCTGTTAGCCTCTCATGTGTTAGTGTAAGCTCTTTCTCATTCTCTGTATATTCAAAAGATAAAACGCTAGATTTCTCTATTGCTTTTATTTTGATTCGCTGCTTGAATAGCCTCCATTCTTCCATTGTTTTGTCCATACACTATATGTTAATATTGATAATTTCTTTAATACCTTTTGCGCTAAATGACGCATTCCTTAAGGGGTTAGAGTTCATTTTCCACTGCTCTCAAGAAAAGGCATTCCTTTCCTGTTTTGAACCGATATTGCATTTTACAAGACAGTGATCAGAAAACGAAACAGGGACAACATTATAACCGCCACACTGGGCCATCGCATCTGCAGTAAGGTAAAGTCGATACAATCGGGCATTACTTGGGCCCTGAAAGTGGGTATACTTCACATCTCGCGAGCTACACAGACACTCCACTACATCTACTAATTCGTGCTCAATATTCACCTGTGCCAGGACATCACTGCTTCTGTCTTTAGCGTTGCGACTGCTTGATCTATGACTTTCATTCAAGACAAAGTTGAAATCACCCACCAATAAGAGTTTTCTACCAGTACACACCATCATCATCATCAGCCTGACTACGTCCACTGCAGGACAAAGGCCTCTCCCATGTTCCGCCAGTTAATCCGGTCCTGTGCTTGCTGCTGCCAATTTATACCCGCAAACTTCTTAATCTCATCTGCCCACCTAACCTTCTGTCTCCCCCAAACCCGCTTGCCTTCTCTGGGAATCCAGTTAGTTACCCTTAACGACCAGCGGTTATCCTGTCTACGCGCTACATGCCCAGCCCATGTTAATTTCTTCTTCTTGATTTCAGCTGTGATATCCTTAACCCCCGTTTGTTCCCTAATCCACTCTGCTCTCTTCTTGTCTCTTAAGGTTACACCTACCATTTTTCTTTCCATTGATCGCTGCGTCGTCCTCAATTTAATCTGAACCCTCTTTATAAGTCTCCAGGTTCCTGCTCCGTAGCTAATTACTGGCAAGATACAGCTGTTGTATACCTTCCTCTTGACGGATAGTGGCAATTTACCTGTCATAATTTGAGAGTGCTTGCCAAAGTTGCTCCACCCCATTCTTATTCTTCTAGTTACTTTAATCTCGTGGTTCGGCTCCACGGTTATTACCTGCCCTAAGTAGACATAGTCTTTTACAACTTGAAGTGCACTATTACCTATATCAAAGTGCTGCTCTTTTCCGAGGCTGTTTTACATTACTTTCGTTTTCTGCAGATTCATTTTAAGACCCACCTTTCCGCTCTCCTTGTCTAACTCCGTGATCATGAGCTGCGATTCATCCGCTGAGTTACTCAGCGATGCAATGTTATCGGCGAAACGCAGGTTGCTAAGGTACTCTCCATTAACTCTTATCTCTTACTGTTCCCATTCTAAGCTTCTGAAAACCTCCTGTAAGCACGCGGTAAACAGTATTGGGAAGATTGTGTCCCCCTGCCTTACACCATTCTGGATGGGCATTCTGTTGTTTTCTTTATGAAGCCCCATGGTAGCAGTTGATCCCCTGTAGATTTCTTCCAGGATGTTTATAAATACTTCATCGACGCCCTGATTCCACTGTGTCTGCATGGCGGCTGATATTTCTACTGAATCAAAAGCCTTCTCCTAATATATGAAGGCTATGTAAAGTGGTTGGTAATATTCTCAGGATTTCTCTATTAGCTGATTGATAGTATGAATGTGGTCGATTGTTGAGTAGCCTGTTCGACATCCTGCTTGTTCCATTGGTTGGTTGAATTCTAATGTTTTCTTTACTCTGCTAGGAATTACCTTTGTAAATAGCTTGTATACTACAGAGAGCAAGCTAATCGCCCTGTAATTTGTCAAATCCTTGTCATCTCCTTTCTTATGTATTAAGATGATGTTAGCGTTCTTCAAAGACTCTGGTACCCTTCCCGTCAGGAGACACCTCGTAAGCAGGGTGGCCAGTTTTTCTAACACAATATGTCCTCCACCTTTGAGCAGTTTTGATGTTACCTGATCCTCCCCAGCATCTTTGCCTCTTTGCATGCTCTGCAAAGCTTTTCTGACTTCTTCTATCATTACTGGTGCGGTGTTATCTGGGTTACTGCTAGTTCTTATTGTATTAATGTCGTGGTTGTCTCGGCTACTGTACAGATCTCTGTAAAACTCCTGTGCTATTTAACTATCCCAGTCATATTGGTAGTTACATTGCCTTCTTTGTCCCTTGGTGCATACATGCGATTTTTGCCTATCCCAAGTTTCCTCTTCACTGCTTTGATGCTTCCTTCGTTTTTCAGAGCGTGTTCAATTCTCTCCATGTTATACCTTCTTATATCGGATACCTTACGCCTAATAATCAACCTCGAAAGCTCTGCCAGTTCTATTTTGTCTGTTGTACTTGAGAATTTTATGATTTGACGCTTCTTAATGAGATTCTTCGTTTCCTGGGAAAGCTTGTCAATGTGCTGTCTAACTACCCTGCTTCCAACTACCACTGCACACTCCGTAATGATACTCGTCAGATTATCATTCATTGTGTCTCTGCTAAGGTTGGTTCCCTCACCAAGAGCCGAGTGCCTGTTCTGAAGCAAGACTCTGAATTCCTTTACTTTCTCTCTCAGTGCTAGCTCATTGATTAGCTTCTTGCATATCAGTTTCTGTCGTTCCTTCCTTAAGTCTAGGCGAATTCGAGACCATGCCATTCTAAGATCACTGCATCGTACCTTGCTAACTACTTCCACATTCTGCACGATGCCTAGGTGTGCACTCATTATAAAGTATATTTCGTTATTAGTTTTGCCATTAGGGCTCCTCCATGTCCACTTGCGGTTTCCTCATTTTCGGTAGAAGGTATTCAAAATCCGTAAATTATTGAGTTCACAAATTCTACTAGTAGCTCTCCTCTGGCATTTCTAGTAGCGATGCCATATTCTCCTACTGCCTGGTCTCCATCCAGCTTCTTCCCTACCTTTGCATTAAAGTCTCACATCAGTATTGTATACTTTATTTTTACCTTACTCATTGCCAATTCCACGTCTTCATAGAAGCTTTCAACTGAAGCGTCATCATGGCTGGATCTAGGTGCGTAAGCCTGTACCACCTTCATCGTGTATCTCTTATTCAGTATAATTACGACACCTACCAGCCTTTCATTGATGCTACAGTATTCTTCTATGTTGCCAGCTATGTGTCTTTGAAGTACGAACCCCACTCCCAGTTCTCTTTTGTCAGCCAAGCCCCGATAGCAAGGGACGTGATCATTTTGTCGCACCGTATAGGCCTCATCTGTCCTCCTAACTTCACTGAGCCCTATTATATCCCATTTAACATCCTCTAGCTCCTCAAATAGTACAGCTAGACTTCCCTAACTAGATAAGGTTCTAGCGTTAGACGTTGCCAAGTTCAGGTTCCAATGGCGGCCTGTCCGGATCTAAAGATTCTTAGCACCCTCTGCTGCGTTGCAGATCTGCCCGCCGCCGTGGTCATTTGCTTCGCAGCTGAGGGCCGTGAGGTATTTGGCGTATGCATGTGGGAGGTAGTGGCCAGATAGCGCACCAGGGTGGCCACTCCTTCTCTTGTGAGGGAGTGCGTTCCCGGCGGTGGTTGCCGGTGAGGCCGCACCCCAGCCCTCGTAATGCAGTTCCATCAGCACGCGTTTTTTTTATCCGGTTGGGAACTGCGCGGCACGGGGATTTGAACCACAGACCTTTTGCATGCGAGGCGGATGATCTAACCACTACGCCATTGCTGCTCATGTTCGCATGCAACTTTCTGTAAAGCTAGTTTCAGGTGCTAAGGCATGAAAACACCTTTACATTGAAAATCTGGACTGCCGCAAAGCCCCACTTCACGGTTAAGTAAACATATATCTATCACATTGATTGGTCATTCTTGACGCTTAAAAGATTGTTACCAGCTTATGTGCTCCGAGTATTATAAATATTAAAACGTAACACATTTTGCAGGCTATCACTCGCATTCGGCCATAAATAAGATCCTGCTACAATTCAAACTTGTTTCCACCTCCCCCAAACAAAAAAATGGCACGTGCACAGGCGTTGTTTCAATTATATATATATATATATTTATATATATATATATTATATATATTGGGCAGGTTAGTTAGGTCATGAGAAATCTGACAATTTTACTATATCATATATAAAACAGTATTCAAATACAAATCCAAATTATTCGACCGAAGTCACATTTTGCTTCGATTTCCCTCTAACCCTAAAACTCACTATTTGAAAAAGCCCATATTTAATTCTTTGTACTCAGGCGGCGATAGTGCATGCCAGGAGATGCAAATTTGAAGCTGGTGACCAATGTAGAGCACGTTAGGTGCGTAGTTATGTCGCCATTCTCGGCAGGTACCGTGAAAACCAGCATAGAGCCCGGGTTTTTTCTAAATTTTTGGTTACAAAATTTCGGTCCCTTCCTATTGCAGTTCTTAAAAACTTTAGGCCTAAATTCAGTTTTGGTTTTGGCATAGCGTTGTGCTATCATAATTATCATCAGGTGTTTGCGCGCTTCTGCACTAGGTGCTAGGTATTGTTATTGGCGGTAGCAGGCGTTAGTTTTGTGGCTTTTCCTGCAACTTGGCGCCCATAAGGACGGCCACGATTTTGCTCCTGTGATCTTCTGCCATGTCAGACCACACAGGCAGTACTCGGTTGCTTTTAAAAAGAAAGTTATCGCTGCTGTCAAAACCATAGGCAACTGCACCGTGGAGCAACATTTCCAAGTCAATGAGCAGCGGAAGCAGAAGGACGCCCTTTTTGCTTGCAGCGGCCAGCGAAAAAGTTTCCGCGGACCAAAAATAGAGCGTTTCCTGGCGTGGAACGAGATCTCGCAGACATTGTGCGCGAGCAGCGAGCTGCACATCTCACTGTTAACAGCTAGCTGGTACAAGCGAAGGCAAGGGAGATCACCTGAGACAAAGACATTAATCCGGAGGATTTCAAAGTGAGCAAGCATTGGGTGTCTCTCTTCGCGCCGTGCTGGGTTCTTCCTACGTTGGTGTACGTCAATCTCGCAGAAGCTATTAAAAAGCTACGAAGAGGACCTTGTGAAGTTTCAAAAGTATGTAATTGCGTTGCGGAAGAATATCCCCTTTCAGCCAGACCAGATCGGGAACAGGGATTAAACGCCGGTCTACCTGAATGTGCCCTTGGCGCTGACAAAGACTCTGGGCAAGTTATCGTACTATCGACTGAGAATAAAAAAAAACGTGAATCACTGCAATGTTGTCCAGCACTGAAGACGGCCACAAGCTACCACCCTGCTTGGCGTTCAAGCAAAAGAAGCTGCCGAAGAGAGAGAAGTTTCCAAAAAAATGTCGTCGTCCACTGCGAGGACAAAGGGTGGATGGACGAGTCACTAGTGCTTGACTGGATAAAATACGTGTGGTGTTGATGGTCCGGAGCACAGCTTGGGCTTCCTTTGATGCTTGTGCTCAACGAGTATCGGTGTCACCTGACTAATTCAGTAAAGTGACCACTGCACGACTACCCACACCACGCTAGTCAACATCACCAGGATGACATCCCAGCTGCAGCGCTTGATGTGTGCCTTAATAAGCCATTTAAGGACCATGTCAAGCGCCTGTACGTGGAGTGGATGCGGTCCGGAGGACCTGAAGTGACTCCTGCCAGACGGTTTAAAATGGCGTCGCTAGCGATGCTACGCTCGTGAATGTTCGAGGCTTGGGCCTGCATTCCCGAGGCATTCATTTAGTACACATATGTTACCAGTACACATATGTTGTCGTAAATTGAAAAAAAAACCCCGATCTTTCCTGGCCCATAGTTGGAGCATAAACACATATAATGCGCCATTCACAGTCAAATTAAACGATATCACACTATACTACTCGGCCTGACGAACAAAAGGACACATTTTCTATGAATAATCCTGGCAGTTTTCTAACAAAAAGGACACATCCCCCAGATGTGCCTATAGCCTGGCTCACAGCGGCAAAGTACCATGATGTAAACTTAAGCACCATGCTTCTAGTCTCCTCCTCGACTTCAACTTTCATCTCCTGCACTGCAAGTACATCCAGATTTCCTTCCAACAACCGATAGACTTGGCTTTGCTTCTTTGAAGCCAAGCCTCTAACATTCAGCGTGGCGAAGCTAAATGATACTTGGGGCGCCATTTCAGCCAAGTGGAGGAGTTAGGCCCGGAGCATGGCACTTACCTTTTACGTCTAGCGCTACGCTAGACGCCTCCAGGACCAGCCGACCGCCCGGTTTCACTGCACAGTAGAATTGATTTGTTCACAGCTTTCTTTTCCATGGTGCCACCAGCTCTTGTTCTAATGCTGGTGCGTCTTCCAGTCAGCATATTTGCCGGTGGTTCTTCCACGCTTCTTGCACTGTTCTTCTCTCCAGTCTTCACAGGTTCTCCCAATGGTCTTTTAATGGCTTGAACAGCCCCGCTACACCAAGAGACGCAGCTGGCTTTGCACGTGTTTCCGTCCATCTTCATGTCAAAACTGCCACCGTGAGAGGCACCATCGACTACTTGGCCTTGTTCCAACGCATGGGTAGACGCTCTGATTACTTCACAGCCTGCGTCCGTCACTGTATTGTCAGCTGTCTCGGGCGATACAGCTGCAGAACCTGGTCGAGTGTCCACAGGTGTCAATGTAGATTCGTCTACTGATGTTGCAGATGTGCAGTTCAAATTTGCTGCGACTTGATCTCCGAAACCTTCAGCCGCGTCCTCCACTTCTGTCACGTCCATAATGTGTTCCGACGCATCCTCGGCCTCCGTTGACGTGGTTACTGCGGCGTACGACCGACGCATTCCGCGTCCCCGTGCCTGAAATGCTGGCAGCGTGAGCGCCATGGCACCTTACACTAGCCACGCACATGCCCTGTTCTGCTGCAACACAGGCATTGCATAGGCCAGCCTGGGGCTACCACTAGGGCTGATTCACCAGCGACTCGTATCTGATGAGGCAGGTCCTCAACTTTCATACCGCTTTTGAGCTTAATGAAAACCTTGCGGGTCGTCGAATTCTTCTCATTTACTCCTTATACAAGCCAGCATTTCCGGGCCACTTTTGTAACTTTCCCGAACGCCGCCAACGCCGTGCTGACATCTTCATCCGAAACGCCGTGTAACAGCCAGTGAAGCCGCAGCCTCACTCACCTGCTGCTCCTGAGGGTTGATAACGAGGCAGCGACGTTCCTTGACCTGGAGTTCTTTCAGTTCACTCAACCTTTTCGTCGCCTCCTGACTGTTAAAGGCGAGGGCCCACACATGGCTGATCTGGTAGGTGCCCATTGCAATTACGTCGGGAAGCAGTCGTTCCTTGTCCAGGGTATCCCAGAAAACTTCGACCTTGAAAGGCCTCACTCGAGTATTACCGTGCAAAAACACTGTGTTTAAAACAACACGTCCTGTTGGTAGATTTGGCAAGATGATCTCAAAATGCTTGCCACTTTCGTCTGTAATCCTGCTTCCGCGGCAAACAAGAACCGCCTTTGCTGCTCCACGGGAGCCCATGACTCCTGCGTCCGACGCGTGCGAGTGCCGGCGAAAGAATGGCTTAGACGTGTTTACTCACACCCCACTACGGAAGCGCGCAAGCTTATATAGCAATGAATTTCGACTGACCATAGTGGCACAAGTTATAAGTAAGTTTTCGTACACTTTTTTTCACGTTTCGTGGCAATACCACAGCAAGCGCAGACGTAAGTATGTTTTATCTGATGCTTAGACAAACGGAAGTTTATTGACGATTGCACAATAATGAATGGAATACTTACTAGAGCTTAGCTGGTTTTTGCGAAAACAATCACCCCCAAGCCATGCATAGAATGCCCATGGCATTCTGAACGCTGCGCCATCTCTCGATCTCTGCCAGAGTTATTTTTTTCTTGAAGCTTCCGAGAACGCAAACACTTGCCGGGCGCTAGCCATATAGGAGGTCACGTCTGTTTTTATTCTTCTACTTGTTACTCGGAGAGGGCGCAGCATGCAGACTAGTCTTACCCCCGTATTCACAAATGCTCCTCGACTCGACTTCCACCTTTCACTTGAGCGAGTTGAGCATGTCGCCACCGCTCGGCTGAAAATGACGCTACGCTGCTCGAGAATCGCACCACAATATCGCTGATATGCAGTGACTTGCCGTGCCTAGGAAGGGCGCTTCCATCGGCTTTCTCAAGCGAAGGTAAAGCGTTGAGTGAAGGGACGTTCTAGATAATGGGGGTTACCCCCGTATTCACAAACGCTCCTCCACTCGACTGTCACCCTTCACATGACAGAGGTGAGCACTGCGCCACCACTTGGCTGAAAATGACGCTGCGCTACTCAAGAATCGCAGCAAACTATCGCTGATATGCCGTGACTTGTCGTGCCTAGAGATGACGCTCCCATCGGCTTTCTCAAGTGAAGTAGAAGCGTTCAGTGAAGGGGAGTTCTAGAATATAGGAGCTAGTCTCCGTCGTGGTAGGTGTTCTGTGGTCACGTCGACACCGTTTAGTTGTTTCGTGTTAACGTTTCCTTATATTCTTTTCACTTGCTTACCACAAGTGTGACAGTTAGCCATGGATACAGTACACCACTAGCCCTCCATTGACAATGTTTTTGATGCGGTAACGACCGTTGTAGCAGTGTATACATAGGTTATAACGCGGGTCTTGCGAGAGAAATAAGCGATGACCTCGCATCCGACGGTATTTTTTCATGAGCCATGCTAGTGGCTTTTCGCGTCACGGCACCTCTAATACATGAGTGGAGGAAATACTGCAGCAGCGCACAAATTTACTATAACGTTATAGCGTGTTGTGCCTACATACGTTTCTGCTTCAGATGCCTCTCGAAATTTGTCTCACGTGTCAACTTGAAGTCATAGTGCGTGCCATGATTTTGTTGTTAGCGCTGTGGCTGTGGTGGTTACTGTTACTCTGGATGCGGAATACTCTTTTCACAACGGTGACTGAGTGTTAGTACTTACCTGCTGTGCACAGCTGTTACTAGAACTGCATTTAGTGTTAAGTTTCTTACGACAAAAGAGAATCATGAACGAGAAAGGCATACGGCACGCGTGCATAATTCCGTCGTACCTCTCAGAGCTGGCATGGACAATTCAAAACGCATGCGATTGAGAATTCGGTTCAACTGACAGAAATCATTGGTTTTTATTTCACAAAAGTGTAGTTACGATAATGTTTAAAGCGTTTATGATGGTTGTAACCCAGTCTGGCGAATTGCTTTTTTTGTACAACGCTCAGTGAAACTTCGCAGCTTGTTACCCTTTGTGCTTTCACCTACCGTGATAGCATAGCCTTATTAAGTGTCGTGTGACAATGTTGGAGGACACAGATTCGACCTCCGGTCACTGGGGCCGTATTCCAATGGGGTAAACTGCAAAGAACATCCATTAGGCTGTAGTGGCATGTATAACTCTATCAACTGTATATGATCGTGCTTTCACGCATTGACTGTACAGTGGTATCAGGTTTCTTAGAATGTTGAAAAATTGAGTGTGATCATTTTTATGCGCCTAGTTGAATTCATGAGTCCTGTTGGTGCCGTGCGAAACTAAAATTGCGTGGGCTTACCAATATGTCGACACCGAAAAAACTTCATTATTTGTTCACAGTCTAAGGTAATCGATAAAGCGACACTGCTTGGGATGCAGAGCTCCTTGTATTCGTGACACATTGGTAGTCTACACGAGCCACACGAAAGTGTGCGGAGCATCGTGCGAGTGCCTGGCAATAAAAAAAGAGAGGCTTTTACAGTACACCAATAAAGCAAAAAACGTCACTTTTGGATTACTTGCGTTAATCTTAGGTGAAAGCAATCGCTCGTGACTGGCCACGGCCGGCTAGGCTTGGCGTGCGCATGCGCGCGCGGAAGAGCCCCGTGATTGAGGAGAAACTTGACCTCTGAAGGAAGAACGTTGCTCTTTTGGTCCTTGCCGCGAGAGGGCGCGAAGGGTAAAGCGCCCGAAAAGAAGGAAGTGGCTGCGCCGAAGGATGGACGGAGCCCGTTTCTCCACTCTCGCTTTCTTTTTTTTGAGAGTAGAAAGCCAAATACTATTATCATGGGGCCTAACAAGGGCTCCTGACTTAATGCAATACTTCTTTTAGTACACACAGCACTCATTTACACTCATAATGGATACACAAATCACACAATGAAACGTCGGAGGACTGCTTAGAAACCTCGACGATATCGAGGAGCTCTTACACGAACATTCACCAAAAGTGCTGTGTGTACAAAAAGACACACTTAACGTCCAGGAACACCAATTTTCTACGTCGTTATGTAACATTAGTAAATGACCGCAATGACGCAGTAGCATCATGTGGTGGCGTGGTCATTATAGTTGATCAGGGCATAGCAAGTACAGATCTACCACAACAAACATTCCCTGAGGCAGTGGCTGTTGGAGCAGTTCTTTTGAACAAACTTGTCACCATCTGCTCTCTTTACATAACTCCACAGTACGCTCTCAAAAAACATGAATTCTTGTCCCTGATACATGAACTACCGGAAAATTAAGTGGTCCATGGGGACCTAACTGCACATAATAGTCTATGGGGCGACCCTCACTGCGATGCACGAGGTCGCCTAATTGAACAGTTTCTCTTTTCTTCGGGTGCTTGTCTGTTGAGTAGGAAAGAGCTAACATACTTTACTTTAGCCTCGCCAACAAAACGTACTCATGGATATATCTCATCATTGTGTCCCCATCGGTCTTACCCCTGCTTCAATGAAAAGTGATCAACAATCTTTTCGAAAGTGACCACTTTCCGATCATTCTAAGCACATCGATAGACAAAGGTCCTGCTCAGCTTCCCAGATGGCAGAGAGACAAAGCCGGCTGGGAAAAGTTCGGAGAAGCTACTCGGTTCAGTTGGTTGGACATATGTGAATTTAGTATAAATGCAGCTGTAGACATTTTGGCAGCACTTCTTATTGATGCTGCAACAAAGCGTATCCCACAATCTGGACTGTCCGCCAGACGACGCGTCTCTTGGTGGAATAGTGAGTGTCGGAATGCACGTAGAAAACAAAATAAGGCATGGAGGCTGCTTCAGGGCTCTTCGACAGCGGAGAATTTTAGGAATTTTAAAAGCATAAAGTCTCAAGGCAAGAGGACGGGCCGACAGGAGAGAAGAGAAAGTTGGCACAACTTTATATCAGGCATCAATTCATCTAGGCTAAAGCCTGGAGCATTGTTAGGAGAATAGTAGGAATACAAGTACATTCACTTCCTCTCGTAAACGCATAAGGTGACAGCTTGGAAGATAAAGCCAATTCCTCGGCGCACACTTCGAACAAGTGTCCAGCTCATCACTAAATAGTGAAGCCTTTCAAAGATACAAAGTGTTACGTGGATGGCGGCAAAGCCGCTCCAGCAGTGAACAAGACGGTCAGAGCATGCCAGAAGAAAAGCCACTAGTTTTATTTACACTTGTGAATATACAGGAAAGTAAAAAGGAGTGAAACATTGCGCACTTGAAGATATCGCACATGCGCACCCGAAAGTTTGGGTCACGTCATTCAATGAGTTACCGCATTTATTTCCTTCAGAAGCCAAAACGCACGACCAGTTTCTTGACTCGTGTAGAGCGACGTAGTTCGTGGGGTTGCGCCTCTGGGGCACTCTGGTAGGTAGCAGGCGCCGCTGTTTCTTGTCGTACCGGCTCCGGGGAGCCGGCTGTAGGAGGCCTCGACATGTCTTTGGCTGGTGTGCTCCGCTTCGGAACCCGATCCACGTGGCGGTGGACAGGCCCATGTTCAGTCCTTACATCCAGGAGGCGAGTGCCCCGCGCAGCTATCATGAGGTCCGCAGACCACTTGTCGCCATAATTTAGCACGCACACGCACTCTTCCGGGGTAAAATTCCAGCCTGTGTCACTTGCAGCTTTGGCAGGGTAGACTCTCGAAGGAAAAGACATGCCCAGTCTTTTGCGAAGACAGTGTCCTAATAGCCTCTCTGAAGGAGAGGGACCGTCTTGGTGTGGTGTGTTTCGATAATAGCACAATACGCGTGCCATTGATGTGATCAGGCAAGTGCCTCCTGTCTTCTTCAAGCCGTCTTTGATCGTGCGCACGGCTCGCTCTGCTAGCCTAATATTCTGGGGGTGATAAGGACAGGTTAGAATATGCGCGATGCCATTGCGCTGCATGAACTGCTTGAACTCTCGTGCTGTTAATGGCGGTCCGTTGTAGGAAACCACCATGCCTTATATTCTTAAAGTGCTAAATATCGTCCTAAGGGTCTCGACTGCGCTATGCAAGTTTGCCTGCGACTCTGGAAGTGCCTCAACACACTTCGTATGAGCGTCGACGGCAATGAGTAACATTTTCCCTTTTATTGGTCACGCATAGTCCACATGCAAACGCGACCACCTTTCGCGCGTCTCGGGACAATTCACTGGTTCTTTCGCAGGAGGCATTGGCAACGCTTGCACACAGTTTTGGCGCGTCGCTGCAATGCGCTCATGTCTCGCTCTAAACAAACCTGTCCACCAAAATAACGATCTGGCCTTTGCCTTCACAACTGAAACTCCTTGGTGGGCCTCATGCGGTAGCCTTAGCAACTTCCCATGCACTGCTGTTGGTACTACCAAGCAATGACCCTAGTAAAGAAGTTCTGCACGAACGGACAGCTCATTGCTCTTTTTGTACAACTCGCCGATTTCTTTAGTTTCTATGTCAAGCTTATGTGGCTAAACTTCCCATGTGTACTTGCAAACCTGGAACAGTGCCTCATCCAGGACGGAGAGTGCCAAGAGCTCTTTCAACGGCAGGGCCGGCTGATCCTACTGGTCCAGGGCCAGAACTTGGGCTTCTTCATCCTTCTCCTCGTCTTCCTGTAACGGTTGGGGTAGACGGCCCATAGCATCGGCATTGCACATAAGTTTACCACGTCGATGTTGCAGTCGATATCGGTAGGCTCCAAGTATCATGGCCGAATGCTGAATAGGGGCAGCGGCCATAGTAGTCGTCCGAGAATCGGCTCTTAGGAGACCCAGCAATGGTTGATGTTCAGTGATAAGCGTGAACTGTCCGCCCAGAAGATAATCTCGGAATCGTGTGACGCCAAAAACCAGATCGAAAGCCTCACGTTCCATCTGTGAATACTTTTTTTCTGAGGTAGTCAGTGCTCTAGATCTAAAGACGAGGGGATGATACTGTCCTTCCATTCGCTGAAATAGGGCCGCTCCAACACTGTGTGGTGACGCATCGCACTCCAGAAATAGCTCTTGTGCGGGATCGAAGTGGGTAAGCACCGGAGCGGAGCACTGAGTCATTTCTTTTCTTTTCGGAAGGCATCGTTTTCGCGCTCATCCCATGACCATTTCAATTTCTTTTCTAGCAGGACGGTATCGAGGATTCAGGGGCGTGGACACATTAGACAAGCATTTACTGTAGAAAGTTAGCAGGCCTGGAAAAGATCGTAGCTCCATGACATTGCGAGGAGTTGGTGCTAGCTTAATTGCTTCAATGTTCTTCTCTATGGGATGCAACCCTGCCACGTCAATTCTGTGCCCTAGATACGTAACTGACTGCTCCCCTATTCGGCACTTGTCCGAGCGAAGCTTGACGCCATATTCCCTGAACCGTAGCAAGGCTGCTTCAAGGTTCGCAGTTGACCTACCGTTTGCATCTGCTATCACAATGTCATTTATGTACGCTTGAACCTCTGAAAGACCTCACAGAACATGCTCAATGGTTCTTTGAAAAATCGCTGAAGCCGAGGCTATCCCAAGCGCTCGCCTATTATAAGAAAAGAAGCCCCTGTGAGTGCTCATAACTGCTACTTTGCGCGACTCTTCGTCTAGAAGAATTCGGTTGTAAGCGTCGTGTAGACCCAAAATGCTGACCTGCTGCCTTCCGTGAAGCGTAGTGAAAACGTCCACTACGGGCAGAAATAACTCTCGATTTCATACACTTGGTTAAGAGTAATTTGGAAATCACCGCAGATGCCGACTGTTCCGTGACGTTTCAGCACTGGCACAACCGGGCTTGAGCATTCTGAATAAGAAACTGACAAAATAATGCTTTTGGTCATGAGTCACTTTAGCTCAGCGGACACTTTGTATAGCAAAGGAGAAAAGAATTTTCCTTGCCTTACAGAACCTTTGGGGTCGCTCCGTCTTTTAAGTGAACGTTTGTTGGTGGTACCTTGATTGCTCCCAGGTACTCCCCAAAAAGGTGTGTGTACTGTTGCATCACAGGTGCAGCTGCCAGACTCTTCAGCTTCCTGTCAGATAAGAGCGACGCGATGTAAAGGAGGGGCGCTCTTCTGGCCTCGAGCAGCTGTAACATGTCAATGCCGCAAAGGCTAGAGCCTTCGAAGTCTAACAAAACGAGATCGCAGTCAACTGTTGTAGACTTGTATGAAGCTTGCATTTTGACAACACCCTGCACTGGTACCTTCTCAAGATAGCATGACTGACAGAGTTATTGCAGCTATAGAAAGCAGTGGCCACTTATAACGATGTTCTACGTGCATCGCTTTAGGCACTACGCACACAGGTTAGCCTTTGTCGATTATCATATTCAGTGGCACTTCGTTCCATGAAACCTGTTTGTGTAGGAGCGGAACGAGGCTTCCCTCATTTTTCACAGACCATATTTGTAGTGCATTACAGACATTATCTTCATTTTCCGCTGAACACTTTGTCATTGCGAAGGTTCTGTTGGTGATGGCCGTCTGTGTGCATACTCGTGTCAAGTGACCTTGACTCCCGCATTTGTAGCACCTGCGCCGTCGTAATGTGCATTCTCTGGCTTGATGACCCTGTTTGCCACAGCAGCTGCAGTGCTGCGATGAGCTGCTCGGTCCTCTTCGGCTGATTTTGGGGTGCCTGTTAGGCTTCACGCTGAACACCCCGATGCTGTCACCTTGCCCACTTATTTGTTGAGACCCTAAGCCCACACTTTCGGCTGCTAAAGCTAATGCTTTCGCTTCTACCAGCATCAAGTCCTTTTTGGCTAGTAGTTTTGGCTTTTTGGCTAGTTTTCACAGGAGGGTTTTCGACCGCACTCCACAAACGTGGCGATCCCTCAGCATTCGCTCCAACATCGAAGAGAAGTTGCAGTAATGAGCTAGCTCGCGAATCTCGGCGATAAACGCCTGCATGCACTCCCCTTGTTGGTTTCTGCGAAAGAACTTGAACCTTTCTGATATCTCGTTCGGGGACAGATAATATAGCTCGGGCAAGGTTGAAACAACTTCTTCATAGCTCAGCGAGCTCGGTGCTCGGGGTGCGATTCTGCCACAAAAAATTTCAAAGGTCCTCGGTCCTAACGCTGCCACCAACAAGGCCAGTTTCTTCGCGTCTTCAGTGACCTCATTTGCTTCAAAGTAGGCATCAATCTTGACAAGATATATTTGCCACTTATCTGTCCCCTCTGCTAAGTCTGGAAGCTTGAGGCCATAGTTGCGGGCGGGCTATTGGATGTATTCGTCTCGGTCTCGCAGCAGGCACCCTGCTTAGGTGGATCAGTGGTTATTCTCGTCGCCACTGTGAGATGGATAGAGGCAATGCCGCTCCACCAGTAAATGAGACGGTGGGATCATGCCAAGAGAAAAGCCGCTAGTTCTCGTGACTTTAAAGAAAAGTAAAAGAGGTTTCATTTCTTTTTTATTTATTTATACATACTGCTGTCTCAATTTCGAGACATAGCAGGAGTGGGCACAACTTTAGTACAAACAACAAAAGAAATGAACCCTAAAATTATACAAACAGATGAATATATGATGTGCTTACATAGATGCGAGTACAAATGTTGATGGAAATACAGAAAAAAGGCAACCGCTAAGAAAATGCAAGCAAATTAAAACAAGATGGGTATTCGTAGTTTCTCAACGAACTCACCATGAGACAATGTGCGAAGCGAACCATTCAAGTTGTTCCAGGTTTCAATATTGAACGGAAAAAACAAAAATTTAAAACAGTCAATATGTGTCCTGAATTGTTAAATGTTCAATCTGTGCGTTTTTCTAGTGACATGTGTATTAGCGGGTACAAAAAAGAAGGGTGCCTGATTACCGGATGGGGTGTGGACGACGATCTTGTGCAGCAGAATTATCGATCTTGTGCAGCAGAATTGCGCCTGTGCTCCAAAGTCTGCAACAATAGGATGCGAGCATGTGATGAAGGTGAGAAGCTGCCATCATAACGACCGAAGATGAATGTGATAGCTTTTTTCGGGATTGATTCTAGCTGCATTATGTTACACGTGAGGTGAGGAGATCATACAGTTGAAGCGTAATCTAGTATAGGACGAACTAGTGATTTGTAGGCAGTCAGCTTACATTTCAACGTTGCATTTTTTAAAGTTCACTTTATGTAACCAAGTTTTTGAAGCTCCTTTGCAGAGATATGGTCGATATGGGCATGCCATTTCAGGTTATGTGAAAAAATGACACCCAGATATTTGAAATGACTAACTTGGGACAAGTAGCTACAATTGGCATTGTAAGAGTATTTCAGCGGCTTCTTGAAGTCATGGCAACTGTTCTGGTAAAATTTATTTTCATTTGCCACCTCTCACTCCATTTGCAGAACATTAAAAATACCTTGTTTGATTCTTGTAGATCACTAGCATCAGGAAACAGAGCGGTAGAGGACACAGTCGTCTGCATATAGGCGCAACTTGACGTTGGTGTTATTAATAACACTTACTACATCAATATTGAAATTGACATATAACCGGGGTCCGAGCACTGAGCCCTGAGGTACTCCAGATATGACTGTTACTGATGAAGAATGCGTGCGATTAAAAGTAATGAACTGAGATCTTAATTGTAGATAGTCAGTGATCTAGTCTATGAATTTATACCTTTCTAATATTGCTAGCAGTTTACATAGAAGGTTTTCTTGGCAGACCATGTCAAAAGCTTTCGAATAATCAATGAAAATGGCGTATAGTTGATCGTGAATATTGAGTGTAGAAGCTATATTGTGTGTAAACTCAATGAGTTGCGTGACGGTAGAGAAACCAGAGCGAAAGCCGTGCTGGCTTTGTGAGAGAAGATTGTGGGAAGTTATATGCTGTACAATATGCTTGTGAATAATGTGCTCAAGAAGCTTACAGCAAGTCGAAATAAGAGATATTGGTCTCTAATTTACTATATGCTGCTTGTCACCAGATTTCAATACTGGAACAACGCTGGCAATTTTCCAAGCTTTGGGAACAGTTGAAGTGTCCAGAGATTTATTGAAGATCACTGTAAAATGATGCGCATTCCATTCTGAGTATCTCTTCAAAAACATGTTGGGTATGGCATCAGGTCCCGCGCTTTTAGTCATGTCAACTTTTAGCAACAGGTTAAGAACCCCAGCGTGAGTTACCTCGAGACCCGGCAACGCCAGTTGTTCCGAGTTGAGTTTAAAAGGAGGATGACAATCATCATCTTGGCTGAAGACAGAGTGAAAGTATCTATTGAAGCCTTCAGAAATGGCGACAGGATCAGTGCAAGTTTGATCGTTGATAATGAATGCTGTAGAGGCATATGGAAGGGGGTGAAAGATTGCGCACTTCGAGATAGCGCACATGCGCACTTGAAAGCTTGGGTCACGTCATTCAATGAGTTACCATACAAAGCATGAACTGGAAAGCAGAAACTAGAACGCAAATGTACAAAACATGAGGCTTCAAACCAGCTTTTTAGCTTGGCTAAGCTACAGACATCGCTGGGCGGCTGCAGTGATTTGGCTACTGGTTCTGATCGCGTGGTTTACGAGAATGTTGAAGAACTTACCTACCGATACTCGAAAAATTTTACTCTCCCTGTATAATGTCATATGGTCTTCCGGTGAGGCCCCTGTTTCTCGCAAAGAGGCCATTGTAATTCCAATTCTGAAAAATGGCAAGGATCCATCCTCTGTAGCGAGTTACCAAAAATCCTGTTTAGCTTTGGTAGCCTTCTTAAGAAGTCTCTTCCCTACCTGCACCCCCTTTTGAGATAGTTCATTAGAACGCGGGAACCCTGGAATTGAGGTAATGTGCTTGAAATCGTAAGTGCGCGCAAATGAAGCGAATTCACTGCTCAAAAATTGAGGGCCATTGTCTCATAGCACCTCCATAGGTATGCCATAACGTGCAAAAATAGCACTAGTGGCGTTGACGACGGTCCTCGCAGTGGTGTCTCGGAGGCATTCGACTTCCGGGAAGTTTTATAATGCGTCGTAGATACACAATTAGGACTTCCCGCCATAGCAAAAGAGGTCTATGCCTACGCGATACCAGGGTTGGTCAGGCACGGACCGCATCAGAAGTGGTTCCTTCGGCTGGCTGTACGCGTATTTGTTGCATGTTGCACACCTCTCGGCGAATACTTTAATTTCAGAGTTCATGCCAGGCCAGAAAACGAGGCGCCCTAGCTTTACATTTGGCGATTCCCAAGTGCCCTTCATGGATCCTATGCAACGTCTCACTTTCCATGCTGTTCGGAATTACGACTTTGAGCCCCTTAAACAAGACTCCTTTAATGGAAGAGAGCTCGGGTTGAAAAGGCTTCAGTGGGCCCTCTATTGATTCACCCGTGGTCAACTTCTGCAGCACTACTTTCAGATAGCTGTCTTTGGCAGTTTCCTCGGCCAGACGCTTCCACGTTCCCTCGCTGATAAACGAGGATACATACCGTAATTACGGCATGCACTTCTGCATCATCCGTGCTGACGTCATCCCTGACTTCACTGCTGGGGGCTCTCGACTGCATATCTGCGAGTATGAGCTGGTTCCCTGGAACGAAATGCAGTTCAAAGATATATCTAAGCAATCGCATGAAAAAACGTTGCAGTCTCGGGTGGCATGTCGCCGATCGCTTTCTTTGATATGGCAATCAAAGGGTGGTAGTCCGTTTCAATGATGACTGTTCGGCCGTACACAAAATGGTCAAACTTCTCGCAACCGTATGCAATGGCAAGAGCTTCCTTTTTTATTTGGGAATAGCGTGTTTCTGCTTCGGGCAGCATTCTTGACCCGTATGCCACAGGCTTCCACGAGCCGTTGTAGTTCTGCAACAGCGCGGCACCTACACCGCTGCGTGACGCGTCACATGAAATCTTCGTTTCTCTTGCCGGGCCGAACACCGCCAGCAACGGTTGGCTTCTGAAGCTGTGGCGTATTTGACGCCATTCCTGTGCGTGATTGGGAGTCCATTCAAGCACCGCATCTTTCTTAATTATGCTGAGCAGTAGCTTCGTTCTCTCAGCTATCGTGGGAATAAATTTGCCGAAGTAGTTCACAACCCCTAGCATTCGTTGTGCTGCTTGCTTGTCGCGTGGCCTAGAAATCTGCAGCATTGCCTGAATAAGTGAAGGATTCGGCCTGATGCCTTCCGCAGAAATTAAGTCGCCTGGGAAGCTTATCTGATTGACACCAACGATGCATTTAGCTGGGTTAAACGTTAGTCCTGCTTTTTCTGCCGCCTTTAGCACCTGTCTCAGTCGTTGGTCATGCTCTTGCCTGGTGATCTCCAGATAAGTATGTCATCAACCTAGACTTTAGTTCCAGGCAAAGCCTCAAAGATATCAATAAGGGCTTTCTGAAATACCTCAGAGGCTGCTGGTATGCCAAAAGGCAATCGCAAAAAAAAGGTAACGACCGAAAGACGTCGCGACAGTGCAGATGTTCGACGTTTCGTCATGCAGTGAAATTTGGTAGAATTCTGAATTGGCGTCTAGTCGCGTGAACACCTTAGCCGCCGCGAGCTCCGACTCGATATCGTCTCTACTTGGCATTTCGAAGTGTTCCCACTTGATGGCCTCGTTAATTTTACGCGGATCCATGCACACGCGCAGTTTCCAATCCTTCTTGCGCATTATAACGAGAGGGCTCACCCATTCTGTAGGTTCCGTGACCTTCACAATTAGGCCTTCCCGCTACATGTGATCCAGCTCCTTTCGAAGCGGCTCCCTCAAGGCCAGCGGTACTCGACGGGCTTTCTGGACGACTGGGAGCGCTCCTTCGCGTAGGACCATGCGGTAGTGGCGTTGGAGACAACCTGTGCCAGAAAAAAAGATGGCAAAAGTCTTTCACTACTGCTTCGGAACTGGTTTGCGAAACGGTGTCCACCTGTCGCGCGATTATTCCGAGCGTCTCGCATGCCTGCAGACCGGGAATCGCTTGAGTTCCCTTGCGGACAATGACGAAGTCCTGAACAGAAGTACGGTCATGCAATGTCACTTCTTGCCTCACGATACCCATATGTTTGATCTCGTTTCCACTGTAGGAGCGTAAGACGACACTGATGGGCTTTAACAGTGGCTTGGGGTTCATGCTTGCGTACAACGCAGCTGGGAGCAAGTTAGCCTGAGACCCAGTGTCCACTTTGAAAGCAACAAGCTTTCCTCCCACTTTTGCCGTGACTATCCAGTCTGATCGACTACTCTTACTACCAATTGTGAGAATTTCAAAATCATCATCGCTTCCATGCAGTTCACCTACTTGCGGCTTTGTTTTGCAGCATACGGCAAAGTGATTTTTCTTATGACACGCGCGGCATGTCTGTCCGTACGCTGGGCATTTGCGCGGTGCGTGCGCCCGACCACACTTTCGGCATTTACCGCTCTTCTGCTGCTTAGCCTGTGAACTGCCACTTGACTTGTGCACGGTATCTACTGGTTTCTGCTCTCGTGTCCAGATTTCTTGGTTTGCTGTCGTTATCTCGGCTGCCTTCCATACTTCTGCGGCCTTTTGTAACGTTAACTTGTTGTCGGACGAAAGCTTCTCTCGAATCTTAGCTTCGTTTGTGCCAAAAACAATTTGGTCTCTTATCATTGAATCTGCTTGCTCTCCAAAATTGGACGCTCCTGCCTTCGTCTTCAAGTCTCGTAAAAAATGTTCAAAAGGCTCACCTGCTTCTTGCTTTCGGGCACGGAACAGATAACGCTAATGTACCTCATTGACTTGAGACGCACAATAGCCGTCAAACTTTTTGATTACCACGTCGTAGTCATTCTTGTCCTGGTCTTCAGTGAAACTGAAGGTGTTGTACACCTCTATGGCTTCTTCTCTAGCGATGCTCAACAGTAGCGCAGTTGTCGTCGGAGCACGTCGTGCTTTTGTAGGCTCGGTCGCTGTCAAAAAGAGCTCGAAGCGTTGCTTGAAAAGTACCCATCGCTTGCCTATATCACCTTCCAACCGCAGCGGCTCTGGAGGCTTCACTAACTCCATGCTGGTATTCCTTGGATGGGCGGCTGGGGGTACGGCCTAGATGCTTCTGGCACCATGTATGGGACCAGAGATCAGCGTGACAGCAGGTGCGTGCGTCAGGCAGCTAGTATGCTCCGTTTTTTCAGTCCGTCACATTTATAATACACTCTGGGCAACGCCCCTTTGATCCACACGCGATAGCATCAAGATCGGGCGAAGCCCCTTGAGCATATCGTGCCTAGCGCACGAGTCAGGCGCGATACGATACACAACTGTACTTTTCTTGTCCGGGTGAGGAATTTTTTGTGACAAACATTTGTCCAGGAGACTGGAGTGCCGCAAAGTGGTGTCTTGAGTTGCACACTTTTTGTTATAAAAGTTGATTGATTGATATGAGGGATTTAACGTCCCAAAACCACCATATGATGATGAGAGACACCGTAGTGGAGGGCTCCGGAAATTTTAACCGCCTGGGGTTCTGTAACGGGCACCCAAATCTGAGCACACGGGCCTATAACATTTCCGTCTCCATCGGAAATGCACCCACCGCCGCCGGGAGTGGATCCTGTAACCTGCGGGTCAGCAGCCGAGTAGCTTAGCCACTAAAATATCGTGGCGGGGCTGTTATAAATGTTATTGCCTTGCATTCATACATTCCACGCTATATGTTTTATTGTACATATGTTGATGACACGCAGATCGGTTTTAAACCCTGCAATTTCGAAACGTATGAGCGTATTAAAGTTGATAAATGAGCAGACGAGAATGACTTTATTCTTAGCCCGCAAAAACGCACATACTTTTTTTTCAAAAAAGAGAGATCTCCATCCTGATCCGATAATTCACCTGCAAGGACAGCGACTGTGAAAAGTGAACACAAATTTTTAAGTATAATTTTGGACATGAAATTGACATTTTTACCTCCCATGAAAAATCTTAACATGTACCTCAAAGCTATGATTATACTGAAGGTCTTGTGGACATCATCGGGCAGAGATAGAAAATACCTGAACAAGCTTTATAACAGTCTTATACGCGTGCGTCTAGATTACAGGGCAATGATTTACCAGTCGGTGGCACCAAGCGCTCTGAAAATGCTTGACCCAGTTCATGATTTGGGCATCCGTCTTTCCACTGGTGCTTTTAGTACTACTCCCGTAGAAAGCCTTTACGTAGAATTCAACGAGTGGTCGCAGCAGCCGCAGAGAACTTGCATGTCTTTTGTGTATTACCTCAAGGTGAACGCAGACAAGAAGCATCCCTCACATTCCACAATCAGTGACTTGTCCAGTTCCTCACTATTTGATTATCGTCCTTCAGTTCGACAGCCCTTCTCGCTTCGTGTGAGAGGCCTCGCTGAGGAAACAGGAGTGCCACTTCTTGATCAGTGTCTGATGGCTCCTGCTGCGTATCTGCCATCGTCGCAATGGTAGGTCATAGAATGTGGTGTGTCTTTCGTGGAAGTGTTGAAACACGCACCTGTAGTACACATCTGCACACGTACTTCCTGGAGCTTCAACACAAATACGAATGTCCAGACTTTTTTACAGATGCCTCGAAGATTTTCACTTCTGTGTCGTGTGCAGCAGTTGGCCTAATTTTTTCAGAAGCTGGCTTACTGCATTCTGATACAAGCATCTTCACCGCAGAAGCTTACGCGATACTTGTGGCCGTTAAGCATATAAAACAATAAAAACTACCAAAGACAGTAATTTACACAGATTTATTAAGCGCAGTAAAAACTCTGAAAACTCTCAAACACGTTTCGCTTTCCTCATTATTATGAACAGTCTATTCACTCATACAACATGTCATAGTGTTTTGGGTGCCAGGGCATCGTGAGATCCAAGTTAACGTAATGGCGGACCAGCTTGCCACTTCTGTTCACGAAAACTCTAATGAAAACACATCTATAGCAATCCCCGCACTTGACCTAAAACCGTTTCTCAAGCAACAACTCAGAGCTTATTTGCCATGCACATGGGATAGCCGAATAGAAAATAAACTACATGTTACCAAGCCGCACTTTGGTAACTGGCGACCGGTATCAAAGCCACGCCCACACACGTAACACTTACAAGGCTAAGATTAGGACACGCACAGTACACATTCATATCTTCTGTCTGGTGGTGATTCACCCTTATGCGAGAAATATGGTGAGTCACTCACCGTTATCCACATTTTATTCCAATGCAAGGAATTACTCACGTTACTAAAAAAGCACTTCCCATCAGACTACCAAAAGCAAATACCGCTGCATCAATCCAGGTTTATCGGTAGCAATCCACTCTTCAATCATCAGTCACTGCTCGCGTTCTTAAAAGATGTTCATAAATTTTGTGTTATCTATCGTGGTAACCTGCAGCTCGACTTCTGAAGAGAGGGTGCACCCGGGGTTAATACACTACAAAGCACCTGTCTCGCGGCCCTTGCAAACAAGGGCGTTGCATGGACGTTCGTGCTCTATCAATTTTCCACAATTTCATATTAGAATCGTTACATGCCAGTTTCCACACTACACATGTTATGACACTCTCATGATTTCAATACCTTTATGTTTTACCCGCTTTCAGCACGAAGAATTTGAGGCCCATATACAGCCAATGAACATACCCATTGTTCACATCTTTTGTCTCATGTTCTGGCACTCTTTGGCCATCATATTGACCCGTGTCTGCGTGTGAACGACAACGATGATGTGGGGATTCAGCAGACACCAAGTAGTGGGCCTCTGGCTTGACTCAACAACAAAGAAGACAATCTTGCGGCTAGCTTAGTTTTAACATTGACAACATCAGACCAATCTCTCTAACATCTCACCTGATCAAAATTATAGAGAGAGTTCTCAATAATAGATTAAAAGTTTGGATGGCTGACAAGCTAATATTGAAACCATTTCAAATAGGTTTTCGTAGCGAATGCTCAATTTGGTGTGCTCATGCCGACTTAGAGAGCCGAATACAGCTTGCCCGAAAAAGACGACAATACGCGGTACTAGTAACACTAGACATAGCTAAAGCTTATGATAGCGTTGAGCACTCAATTTTATTGAATTCTTTACACGAATGTGACTTTCCGCGATATATTGTTGATTGGGTAGCAGAGTTTCTAAAATCGAGAGAATTTTATTGTGCAAAGGATGGATGTCACTCATCTAAATTCAAACAGCAACGTGGAGTACCTCAAGGGGCGGTCCTATCTCCGCTGTTATTCAATGTGTTGATGAGCTCAATTCCCATTGAACGAGATATCACTGTCTACATTTATGCAGACGACATTGCATTTTTCGTTGCAGACAGTGACATTTATTCTTTGCATCAAAAATTGCAAAAGTACATGTATTCTCTTGAAATTTGGCTGCATTCAATTTCATTGTCTCTAAACATCAGTAAAAGTGCGCTCCTGGTGTTCCCTATAGCAGATTCTATTCAAATTTCAGTACTTTATAATCAGGAACCGATTCCACAAGTAGAGTCTATCAAATATTTGGGCATTATTTATAACGAGAAACTTAACTGGAGCCCTCACATAGACTATATCGTGGCAAAGGCACAACGAGCTTCAGGCTTATTGCGAAGGTTGAGCAACAGAAAATATGGGTTACGTAGACACACCTTATTAATGATATATAAAATGTACATGCGCCCAATACTCGAATTTGGGTGTATATTATTTTCGGGTGGCCCTACGTACAAAATTAAACCGTTAGTTCTATTAGAGCGAGAAGCGTTACGGTTGTGTTTGCGACTCCCCAGGTATGTCGCTATTAATGTACTATATCAGGAAGCTCGCATACCAACTATTCTTTGCCGATTCCGTATCTTAACAGTACAAACATACTTGAAATTTTATGGCTTATCAGCGAGACGGTCTGCATATGCCTTTATCAGTGACCCCGACGCCTTCTTCCTCGCTCACTGGCCACGCTTTCGTACTCCCCAGATTATTTTTGTACAAAAGAAACTTGAAAGCATAAAGGTGGATATCAGATCGGTAATTGGAACCAAAGCATTAAATCACAATATTACGATAGAATGTGATGAAATTTTTCCCCCACTATCTAAGTTTCAATCTTCGAGTTACTTAAATGACAGGTTAGAAGACTACATAGCTCATGCGGAAATAAAGAACATAATAGCCACAGACGCTTCTGTGAATAAAGAAAAGGCAGCAGTAGGAATCGTCTCAGATTACCTCGGTTGGTCATTCTCGGTAAGACTACCAGACTTCACTCCGGTTTTCGAAGCTGAGCTCCTGGCTATTATTTTAGCGCTACGAAAACTTCCTTCAAACGAAGAGAGTGCAATGATAATTACTGATTCTCTTTCGCTGTGTACTACTCTCACAGCTTCAGAACAATCAAGAGCTCTAGCGACATTACAAACATTAGTTCCACCTCATGTGAAGTTCCTGAAGTTAGTCTGGGTCCCGGGACACTGTGGCATACGGTTGAATGAAATAGCCGATTCACTATCTCGAGCCACACTTGATGGCCCTGTGATCTCGGTACTACCAGAATCGGAACACATAGTGTCGATCAGATATAGAAAATGGGCTATTTATACGGATATTATGGAAAATATTACTAAATATACGGACTATCAGCACCTAACATACCCCTGGAAACCTCAGTGGAGTCAATCTAAAAAGTTAGAAGTTATTTTAACCAAATTTCGATGCCGTGTCCCTCCATTAAACTTTTACTTGCACAGAGCTGGTCTGGCGATATCCCCCCTGTGTCCATTCTGTGAAGAAACGGAAACAATAGAGCATTACTTTATAACATGTAAAAACTATTCATTAATTAGGAAAAGACTTTTAATTGTTCCTTTTCAAGCAGTAGGTTTAAATTTAACTGCAGATAATGTTCTAAGTTTCGGTGCCTTTAGCTTGGGACATTGCCACAGGAGCGTATTCGATGCTGTATGCAATTTCATTCGAGAATCAAAGCGCATGTCATAATAATGCCTGTTTAAATATATTTCTGACGACACTCGTCTAATTTTGAATGAAATTTGCATATTCATTTGATTGTGACCGGGTGAGATAAGCTCGATTGTCTGGTCTACTCAAAATTTCTGTCTTCCACTGTAGTATTACCTCACCTTTTCTCTTCTTGATTCAATCTTCATTTATTTGTTTAGTTTAATATTCCTTTTTAGTTAATTATTATTTTCTATTACATCATTAGTTTTTTCATTAAGGATAAAACTGTTAATATATCTCATTTAGGATACTTCTAGATTTCATGGCCAATCCCCCATAGTGGGTATGTGCCAGTGCGAAGGGGCAACAACAACAACAACAACAACGGCTTAGCTGTTGAAAACGCGCTGCTCTCGCTGCCTCAAGGCGTACTTGTGCTTCGTTCGCGTTGTACTGCGACACTGGTGGAGGTGCTGGCCCGCGACACCACCTGATGCTCCACACTCCCACGGGGAGCAGTTCATCCAGTCCAGAAGCACATGTCGACACTCCCGTGCATCGCTTCAGTCGTCGCTTGTGAAGCCTCCCTCCAGAGTTCACCCCCTCGCAGGAACACTCTACAAGGCAGCGCTCACATCTCCCAATGGCCACCGCCAGTCCACAACAGTTACTACGAGACAGCACTCCACCAACCCCATCTCAGGTAACCTTTTTTTCACCGCTGGTGCCTGATCGCTTTGGTGGTGGAGCACATGAAGACGTCGAAGATTGGCTTGATCACTATGAACGTGTCGCCAACACCAACCAGTGGTCTCTTGAACAAAGGCTTTCCCGCGCTTCTTTCTATCTCGACGACAGTGCTCGTACTTGGTAAGAGAACAGAGAAGGCAGTTTGTCAACATGGAGTGACTTTAAAAGAGGGATGATTGACACATTTGCCGATGTTGACCGGCGCGAACGTGCGCAACATATACTCGAGCTACGGGTTCAGAAACCCAATGAAACGGTCGCAATGTACGCTGAGGACATGGCCCGTCTCTTCCGTAAAGCTGACCCGCACATGACCGACGACAAAAAGTTACGCTACCTCATGCGTGGCGTTAAAGAGCAATTGTTCGCCGGACTTTTGCGGAACCCGCCAAGCACCATGACAGACTTCATCAAAGAAGCTACGGCTATCGAGCGGGCGCTTCAACTACGATGCCGACAATACGATCGCTTGTCCAGCAGCACCCACACTCAACTCGCCGCTACGACATCTGATAATCACAGCTCGTTACGCGATTTAATACGAGAGATTGTTCGCGAAGAGCTGCTGAAGCTGCGGACTCTGGTCACGGAACCACCCACGGCGTCTGTCGCTGAAGTCGTCCGCGAAGAATTACGCCAAGCGTTTTCGGCAGCTGATCCTACTCACGATAAGCGACCCATGAGCTACGCAGCCGCGCTTCGCCGCCCGCCGCCCGTTCCGCCGTCGTACCGCCAGCCATCGACAGCCGTTCCTTGGTCGCCACCGCAAGAACAGACACCGCGGCGCCCTTCCGTCGTGCCACCGTATGAAATGCTGCCGTACGAAGAGCCGTCTCCCAACGAGACACGGCATTTACAACATTATGAGCCGTTGAGGCGTCCACAGCTCCGTAAAACAGACGTCTGACGCACCGTGGATAGACGTCCGCTTTGTTTTACCTGCGGAGGTGTCGGCCACATTATTCGTCATTGCTGGCACCGCGTCGACACGTTTCGACCTGTTCGGCAATGGTCTGACGATCGACGCCCCAACGATGACTACCCACCACGCCGGGACGCTGATTCTCAACGACCTTCCTTGTCTCGGTTCCATTTTGACAACCGCCGAGCTAACAATGACGACGGTGAGCCTAATTACCAGCCAGGTTTGGGACGTCGACCACGTTCTCCGTCTCTGGCATATTCGCCTTCGTCGCGCCACCGCACTACAGCCGACGCCAGCGGAAGGAGGTCACCAAGTCCACGCCGGGAAAACTGAAGGCGGCAACCTCCGGGGGTAAGGTTGCAGGCCGCCAAGGTGACGAAAAAAGGCCCCCGTTACTCTTGCCACAGGAAGCCGTAAAGCCGACTAGTTGTAACGTTGACGAAACTGTGACCACAGATCTTACCGTTTTTGTAGACGGACAGCAAGTAACAGCCTTAGTTGACACCGGTGCCGACTTTTCTATCATAAGTGAAAACCTTGCCGTGCGCCTAAAAAAAGTGAAGACTACGTGAACGGGACCTCACCTAAGGACAGCAGGCGGCCAGCTGTTGATGCCTGTCGGAAGGTGTACAGCGAGACTCGGCATCGGCAGCTCTTCTTTCGTGGCGACGTTTGTCATCCTCACCTCATGTTGCAAGGACCTGATCATAGGGATGGACTTCTTAAGAGAATATGGTGCCGTCATCAGCATCCCGGACCGTTCAATTACGTTCCGCAACAGCCCTGGTTCGTTTGACTGTTCAGACGCAATACGTAACACTTTACGTATACTTGATGATGATGTGGTCGTCCCGCCACGGTCATGCACTCTTGTTTCGGTGGAAGGGCACGAAGCGTTTGATGGCGAAGGCATTGCCGACCAAATTGGCTCGCTGCTATTTAGCCATGGCATTTCGGTCGCACGAGGTATCGTCCGTCTCACTGGTGGGCGCACGAATTTACTTTTGACCAACTTCAGTACTGAGCGCCGGCACCTTCCGAAGGGCACAGCTATCGCTTTTTACGACAATATCGTAGACATGCGAGGCAGTTTATGTTTATCGGTATTAGACGAAGCGCCTAATCAAGAACCAGAACCCATTCTTGATGTTAGTCCCACTCTGTCAGAGGATGACCGACAGAGACTTCTTCAGCTACTAGCCGAATTCCACGACTGCTTTTCATCGACCTCACGAGTTGGTCGAACACCTTTGACAAAGCATCGAATAATCACCGAGGACACGGCGAGACCTATTCACCAGAACCCTTATCGTGTAGCTTTAAAGGAACGCGAAGCCATACAACAACAAGTCGAGAAAATGCTTGAAGATGATGTAATTCAACCGTCACAGAGCCCCTGGGCATCGCCTGTAGTGCTAGTAAAGAAAAAGGACGGCACACTGCGTTTTTGCGTGGACTACAGGAAGCTGAATCGAGTGACCAAAAAAGATGTGTACCCGCTCCCACGTATTGATGACTCCCTTGACAGACTTCGGCACGCTCGCTACTTTTCTTCCATGGACTTGAGGAGTGGATACTGGCAGATCGAGGTAGACCCAAGAGACCGAGAGAAAACCGCTTTTGTGACGCCAAATGGTTTATACGAGTTTAAAGTCTTGCCTTTCGGTTTGTGCTCCGCACCCGCGACATTTGAAAGGCCTACGGACACGGTACTTTCGGGATTGAAGTGGAAGACGTGCCTAGTCTATCTGGACGACGTTGTAGTATCTTCAGCGACTTTTGACGAGCATCTCCAAAGGCTGGAAGTTGTTTTACGTGCCATACGGTCTGCGGGCCTAACATTGAAACCGTAAAAGTGTCATTTCTGTTTCCACGAACTTCAGTTTCTCGGTCACGTCATCAGTAACGTAGGCATCCGACCCGATCCTGGAAAAATTGCCGCTGTCGCACGGTTCCCAGTACTCTCCAATAAGAAGGCTGTCAGACGCTTCCTGGGCCTATGTGCCTATTATCGCCGATTTATCGCAGACTTTGCCCGCATCGCGTCGCCACTAACTCGTCTCACAAGAGACGACGTTGCCTTTGAGTGGAACGAAGAACAGGAGGCTGCCTTTAATGACCTGCGTGAACGTCTTCAAACGCCCCCAGTGCTTGCCCACTTCGATGAAGAAGCCCCGACGATGCTTCACACAGACGCGAGCAATGTTGGTCTGGGAGCTGTGCTTGTGCAGCAGCAAGAGGGCACAGAAAGGGTAATCGCTTACGCAAGCAGAACGTTAACACGTGCTGAGGCTAATTACTCTACAACTGAGAAGGAATGTCTCGCCGTGGTATGGGTGGTTTTAAAATTTCGCCCGTATTTATATGGCCGCCCCTTCAAAGTAATTAGCGACCACCACTCATTGTGCTGGTTAACAAGTCTAAAAGACCCTACCGGGCGATTAGGGCGTTGGAGTCTCAGGCTGCAAGAATTCGATATTGTAGTCGTACACAAGTCAGGCAAGCGACATATGGACGCCGACTGTCTGTCCCGTTCACCCATTGAGTCGGCAACCCTACCTGAAGAGGAGGAAATGGCATTTCTCGGTGTCCTCGACACGACCGCCATTGCGCAGCAACAACGTGATGACGCTGAGTTGCTTGGCCTAATTAACTACTTGGATGGCAGATCTCAGAAGGCGCCAAGAGTTTTCGCAAGAGTGTTGTCATCATTTTGTTTACGGGACGGAGTACTCTACAAAAGAAACTTTTCGCCGACGGGATCTGCCTATCTGCTCGTCATCCCAGCAGCCCTTCGTACCGAAATACTCCAAGCATGCCACAACGAGGTGAGCTCTGGCCATTTGGGTTACACGAGAACGTTGGCCAGAATACAGCAAAAGTATTACTGGCCAAGACTAACCACAGCCGTGAAGCACCACGTCCGTGCCTTTCTCGACTGCCAGCGACGCAAGTCACCACCGACTAAACCAGCTGGCTTCCTGCAACCCGTGCAGGTCCCAACAGCTCCATTCTACTAGATCGGCATGGACATTTTGGGCCCACTACCTACTTCTACTGCAGGGAACCGCTGGGTTATCGTCGCGACGGATTATCTGACCCGTTATGCCGAGACAAAGGCTATCCAAAGAGGTACAGCAGCAGAGGTGGCAACATTTTTCATCGAGAACATTGTACTGAGGCATGATGCACCATCCGTCGTGATCACAGACAGAGGAGCCGCATTTATGGCAGCTCTTTTGGATCACGTCCTCATGCTGAGTGGAACAGCGCATCGTAAGACCACCGCCTACCACCCACAAACGAACGGGCTGACAGAGCGTCTAAACAAAACCATTGAAGACATGCTTTCGATGTACGTAGACGTTGAACACAAAAATTGGGATGAAATCTTGCCGTACATAACGTTTGCGTACAATACGGCAAAGCAAGAAACGACGCGCCTGACCCCGTTCAGCCTCGTTCATGGACGAGAAGTACGAACTATGTTAGATGCGATGCTACCGCACGAAGGTGACGGCATCGACCCATACGCCAACACGTTTACGGAACGCGCGGAAGAAGCTAGGCAGCTTGCACGTTTACGGATCCACCAGCAACAAGAGTACGATGCAGGCTGCTACAATTCTCACCGCAGAACAGTCGTCTATCAAACTGGCGACAAAGTATGGGTTTGGACACCCGTACGGAAACGAGGACTTTCCGAAAAGCTTTTAAGAAGATACTTTGGGCCTTACCGAGTGCTGCGACAACTGAGTGAGGTTACTTACGAAGTTGTTCCCGACAGTTCGTGTAGTACCAATCGTCGCCAGCACCATCCTGAACTCGTTCACGTAGTGCGCATGAAGCCTTACGTCAGCGAGTGATTGCGTGAGACTTTTCTTTTTTAAAAAAAACTGCATTATTGACTTCGCATTGGGTCGATGCTCTTTGAGAGGGAGGCAAATGACCCGTGTCTGTGTGTGAACGACAACGATGATGTGGGGATTTAGCAGACACCAAGTAGTGGGCCTCTGGCTTGACTCAACAACAAAGAAGACAATCTTGCGGCTTAGCTGTTGAAAACACGCTGCTCTCGCTGCCTCAAGGCGTACTTGTGCTTTGTTCGCGTTGTACTGCGACAATATGGCTCTTGCACTAAGAAACACCAAATATCATCATCATCATCATCGTTGATAATGCGTCGCTGATACTGGCCCAGGGAATTAGCCAGAAATTTTTTTCGGAAGGGGGGGGGGGAGTGAGGTTCACACTAACACAACAGAGGGGGGCACAGGCATCAGCTGTTCATTGTGACGTTGGCGGTAGTTAAAAGAGATGGTGCACATGTATACGAAGTCATGAGATTCTTCCGCTCCAGCTTATGGTTATGAAGAGAGTAAATAAAAGTACTGTAAGAATGATTGATTGATGCATGGGGTTAACGTCCCGAAACCAGACGCCGTAGTGAGGGGCTCCAGAAATTTAGACCACCTGGGGTTCTTTAACGGGCACTAAAATCTAAGCACATGGGTCTACAGCATTTTCGGCTTCGTAGAAAATGCAGCCGCTGCAGCCGGGATTTGTTCCCGAGACCTGCTGGTGAGCACCCGAGTACCTTAGCCACTAGACCACGACGACGGGGCAGTACTGTAAGAAGTACTCTAAATACAGTACACGACAGGTACAGTGACAGTTTGGAGCAACGGCCTTTCGCCGCACCAATGAATGGACTATATTCTTCGAAAACGCATTATCGCGATGACCCACCCGATTGAAGGAGACATCGTTAATCGTTAATCGTAGATGGCGTAGTCCTCGTCGGTGCGAAGTGCGTTTGACAGGTCAAGAACAGTTCCGCTTAAAACGAGAAATGAGAGGTATACGCAGAATTTTTGTGCACATCCATATTCAAATTTTGGTTTTGATTACCTTGCTGAGCGAATTTCTTACTGTCGAGATTTTTTTGCGGGGACGCTAGGTGGCGCCGACAAGAAATGCCGTGTCCGCAAGTGCTTCGTGAATTTTCCGGCTTCATTGTGGAAATTTATGTGTGCGGCCAATTTCGACTATTGCCATGGCTTCGTGAAGTTGTGCCGCATCGACTGACACCAACCACAGCTGTAAGTGACCGGAACTTTTTATTTGAGAGGCCCAAACGCACTTGCCCATCGTGCGAGCTCGACAACGTCATCGCCGCCATGTAGGCGGCTGCAGGAACGCTACCGTGCGCGTTGCGCGCGTACACGATGGCTCTCGCGAATGAACCCTCAGACGCTATTTCGCGTCCCGGACCCTCGCGGATGACGTACACGCGGCGCCAAGAGCTTGAAAATATGGATTTTCAAGACTCTACAGCTAAGAGCCTCTCAACGCCAAATGAAACGAACGGTCAGAACGTCAAGACCGACAGCCAAAACCTAGTGGATGGGGCCTGGGAAACGGTGCTCACTCTGCGGCAGAAGAAGGCTCTTGCGAAAGAAAAGAAGGCCAAGTGCATGGATTTTTCGACGACGTCGTACCACCAACAAGTATCCCCTGCTGAAGCAACCAGAAAGTCTAAATATAGGCCTGCCCACAAGTGGCTTCTCCCCTTGCCCAAAGACGACTTCAATATAGTGGTTCGACCACACCAAGAGCTACCGGTCAAGACCCTGACTAGTCTGCTACTGGCAGACGCCGTGATAAAAGCTTGCAATGGAAAAATATCTGGTGAGCAATTTTTGCTCAGAATCAAGCAAGGTTCTAACATCATTGTTTCCACGTAGCACCAGAGAGTGGCGGGCCACGTGAGGCGTATTACCACCCTAAAGATCAACGGCTGGCCACACTCAGTCAATGCCTACGTAGCGACAAGCGAAGGGACAACTGAGGGTGTCATTCACGGCTTAGACCCCCACACGATGCTTGAAGCGCTAAAAGCCAATCTCCGCATACGCACCCAAGGTGTCGAAATTCCGCAAGCACGGATGTTTAAAAACACCAAGACGGCCGTTATAATATTTATCGGAGAGAGAACACCTCAGTACGTCTATTACAATGGCGGAGAACTTGCTTGCTACCCCTACAAGGTTACCACGCAGGTGTGCAAGGCGTGCGATCAGGTTGGTTACCGTTCGGACGTTTGCCCCCAGCCGGACACTTAAGTGTGTCACGTTTGTGGACAACGGGACCCTGCAACCGGACATGAGTGCTCTCCGAAGTTTGCAGCTTGTAGCGAGGGTCATTTGACCGGCGACCGAAGTTGCGAAGAACGACTCAAATCTCCGCAGAAAAGAACCTCAAGGGCTAGTGTGCACCAGGCTACTCTGAATGACACCTCACCAAAGCCACCTCAACGCCCCCGCTAGTTCAGTTCTGATGATGAACAATCTGCCCTAGACCACTGTCCGGAGTCGCCAGAGACTCGCCCAAGGTTCGGCTCTAGATACAGATCTAGATCGAGGTCCAGGACCCGGAAGGACTCCTCACAAGACCCCACCCCAATTTCACTCACACAAGTCACCTAAATCCGGGGCTCCACGTTCAGCGATCAAGCAAGCGCCCGAACATGGCTAGGTGAGCTATGCACAAGTTGCTTCTCCCACTGCTCCTATAACGGCTAATCCAGAATATCAAAAAATTATTAGCGAGATTAAACTCCTCCATGAGAGCTTGGCAGAAATAAAACGAGAGTTGGCCTCCCTCAAAGCTAACCATGGTATGGAATCGAGCCAAAAACACTTTCTAAAGCAACCGGCACATCTGACCAAGTTACAATCGAGTCTAATTCTATAGAAGGTACATTAAAACAAGTAACGCAGCAACTGCAAAGCATGCAAAGCTTTCAGCAGCAAATGTTTGCCGAATTTCAGAACCTAAAAAGTTATGTCGACGAATCTATTGCCAGCACAAGGGCCACTGTTCTTAAACGGCCTAAAAGCAGCCCGGGTGCTCCATCTATCCGTCGTCCGAAGTAACTCCCAACCTCGGACAGCAATAGCACTATCCATGGCGAGTAAAACACGAGCGCACACCGAATATCTCGAAATTTCGCAATGGAATCGCCGCGCCTTCCACAAACGTGCAGCCACTCTACAACAATTTTTTAATACGGCGCCAGTCAAACCTGATGTCATTTGTCTCCAAGAGGTTGGCACTAAGCCATTCAAGTTGAGTGGCTACTACACGAAATCAAATCCAGACTACCCTGAAGTCGCCACGTTGGTTCTTAAGGAAATAGCGACTAGTATAAATTAACTGGTAACTAGCAGCATTCACCACCCAATCATGAGTGCAATACCGCACAAGCGTAGCAAAGCCAAAACCATAATTACGAACGTCTATAGCTCCCCTAAGGAAAAGAGGGCCGATTTTGACGCACTCAATCGGTATGCCAATAGTAATTCCAGCATCCAGGATCGACTAGTACTTTTCGGGGACTTTAATGCCCCTCACACTACCTGGGAGTACCGAAAAGATACCCCGAAAGGCCGCGAACTCGAGCGAGTTGTTGATGCGCATGGGCTCCAACTACTCGTACTCCCGCAACACCCGACAAGATTGGATAACAGCGTCAGCGCAGACACATTTCCTGATCTTGCATTCATAAATAACGTGGACGAGGTGTTCTGGAGCAACCTAGAAGAGAATCTCGGCAGTGACCAATATATTTTGAGCGTGTCGATTGCCTCCGCCGAAATTCGGCAGTCTCATGGCCACGTTGTATTAACAGATTGGGTAACTTATCGTAGAGTCCCACTGCACAAAATTTTACCGGATAGCGTTGAAGGTGGGGCAACGCACATACGAGAGGCTCACAAAGCAACTTCTAAGCGGGTTGCGTTCACAGCGGAAACCCCGGTAGTCGATAGCCATCTGAGAAATATGTGGGAATCCAGGAGAGGGTTGACCAAGCGATGGAAACAACAGTGACTCAATAGAAAATTGCGCCATTAAATTGCTGAGATATCTGAGCGGGCGAACGCTTACGCGCAGCAGTTGGAGACGGCGAGCTTGGCGAATTTTTGCGACTCAATCCGAGGAGCCTTACACACCTCCAAGACATGGGCAATACTGCGCAGCATAATAGAACCTGGTAAAACCAAAACGGCAGCAAACCGAACTCTTAAGAAGCTCGCTGGAGAATTCCCAGGAACAGATGACGCCCTCCTCGCTAAGCTCCGAGACAAGTAAATAGGCGCGTTCACAACTCCCCCGTGCACTTTAGCATACCAAGGCCAGGAAAACGCAGTGCTCCACGCACCGATTACCAAGGCAAAACTATTCGCGGCCGCGCAAGCAGCAAAGCGCAATACTGCTCCCGGACCTGACCAGCTAACAAGCGCGATGATTTGGAATCTGAGCGATGAACACCTGCAACAACTTACTCGGTATTTTAATGAACAGGTATGGGAGAAGGGCGTAGTTCCTCAACATTGGAAGGAAGCCAAAATTATTCTTATTCCGAAGCCAGGAAAAACAACCGACATACAAAATCTAAAACCAATATTATTAAGATCTTGTCTTAGCAAATTATTCGAAAAGGTGATTCACACACGTCTCACGACTTACATTGAAGATCGGAACCTTTTCCCAACAAGCACGTTTGGATTTCGCCAACATTTGTCAACGAAGGACATCTTCCTTTTACTTTGGGAAGAGGTACTCTGCAATACCACGATTGGTGCAGAACATCTCGTCGTAGCTCTTGATTTGAAAAGTGCATTTGACACTGTGTCCCATGAGCTCATGTTATCTGAGCTAAATGACATCGGTTGTGGGCAAAAGATATAGACTACGTTCGCTAATATCTAACCTCTCACACTGCTACAATAGGCCTAGGCAATACACGCTCAGATCCGCTTCCTATGCCAAATAGAGGCACACCACAAGGGGCGATACTATCTCCTCTTCTCTTCAACATCGGCATGAGACGCTTAGCAAGAAGACTAGACAGCGTTTTAGGGCTAGGGTACGCGTTCTATGTGGATGATATTGTCACGGGGTCGTGACGTGGCCAAAGACAGAAAACTTCGTGTTGGGATTTAACTTTATTTGGGCGGACCTGTGCCCGGTAAAGGGAAAGTCTAATTACAGCAGCAGTCTTGCACAGATAGCAGTCTCGGACTGACAGCGGCGAACGCAGCGTCGGCCTTCGATCAACAACTGTCAAGCGGCGAAGCGCGTCGGCATTTATACCCTTGCCGTCGAATGTTCTAGCGTTATCGCTGGCGGTGGCGTAGGTCCTAGAACAATCTGTACCGTGCGCACAGTGGGCGTGATCTTATCGAAATGATCTACTACAGTCCGGAACCTTCTCGAAACCTGCAGGCGCGGTTTGCGCCGAGAATCGTGTGGTGTTTCGGAACGATAACAAAAACTTGGGAAATGGAACGTGGCATTGCCCCCCTCTGAAAAAAGGCATCGCCCCGATGCTTTAACTAAAGATGAAGGTACAATAATAATGCAAGAAAGTACAATGAATAAATTACAATACAACAATAATACAAAAACACTGTTTCAGTTTGTTAACGTGCATGAAACGGCTTGAGGCGCGCGACATGGACGACTTCAGGTCGCGATCGGCGTCGTTGAGAGTTCGTGATGCTGTCGGGGACAACCTCGTAATCAAGTGGGCCGAGACGTCGAACCACCTTGTACGGTCCGAAGTACCGTCGCAGAAGCTTTTCACTTAGTCCACGTCGGCGTATCGGCGTCCACACCCAAACACGTTCACCCGGCTGGTATTCCACGAAGCGTCGTCGAAGGTTGTAACGGTGGCCGTCGGTCGTCTGTTGATTCTTGATACGAAGACACGCAAGTTGTCGGGCTTCTTCGGCGCGTTGAAGGTACTCGCTCACATCGAGGTTTTCTTCGTCGGTGACGTTGGGTAACATGGCATCGAGCGTCGTTGCCGGGCTCCTTCCGTAGACCAATTTGTATGGAAATATCTGCGTCGTCTCCTGCATCGCCGTGTTGTATGCGAAAGTCACATACGGAAGAATGGCGTCCCACGTCTTGTGTTCGACATCGACGTACATTGAGAGCATGTCGGCGATCGTTTTGTTAAGCCGCTCGGTGAGACCGTTGGTCTGTGGGTGGTACGCTGTCGTCCGGCGGTGGTTTGTTTGGCTGTATGCCAAGATCGCTTGAGTTAAGTCGGCAGTGAATGCCGTTCCTCTGTCGGTGATAAGGACCTCCAGGGCGCCGTGACGTAGGATGATATTTTCGACGAAGAACTTAGCTACCTCGGATGGACTGCCTTTTGGCAGGGCTTTTGTCTCGGCGTAGCGGGTGAGGTAGTCGGTAGCTACCACGATCCACTTGTTTCCGAAAGCCGACGTCGGGAATGGCCCCAGTAGGTCCATGCCAATCTGCTGGAAAGGTTGGCAAGGTGGATCAATTGGCTGCAGATGTCCCGCTGGCCTTGTCGGCGGTGTCTTGCGTCGCTGACAGTCCCGGCATGTCCTCACATAACGAGTGACGTCGGTGGTAAGACGTGGCCAGTAGTACCTTTCTTGCATCCTCGCGAGCGTGCGGGAAACACCGAGGTGCCCTGCCGTCGGATCGTCGTGCAGGGCCTGCAGGAGTTCTGGTCGCAGAGCTGAAGGCACCACAAGGAGGTACTTAGCTCGAAGCGGTGAAAAGTTTTTCTTTTGTAGAAGACCGTTTCGTAGAAAGAACGACGCAAGTGCACGCTTGAATACTTTCAGGACTTCGGCGGTCCTGCCTTCGAGGTATTCTATTAGGGCTTTAAGTTCCGGGTCGGCCCGCTGTCGTTCAGCGAAGTCGTCGGCAGTTATCGTTCCCAAGAAGTTGTCGTCATCCGAGTCGTCGGGTAGCGGTTGGTCGACAGGCGCACGAGAGAGACAGTCAGCGTCGGAGTGTTTTTTGCCGGACTTGTAAATGACAGTAATGTCATATTCTTGAAGTCTCAGGCTCCATCGTGCGAGGCGACCTGAAGGGTCCTTCAAGGTGGCTAGCCAACACAAGGCGTGGTGGTCGCTCCCAACTTTGAAGGGCCTGCTGTAGAGGTAGGGGGGAAATTTTGACGTAGCCCAGATGATGGTGAGGCACTCCTTTTCTGTTGTGGAATAATTTGCTTCTGCTTTGGATAGCGATCGGCTGGCGTAACTAATAACCCTTTCAAGTCCGTCAGCGCTCTGCACAAGAACGGTGCCAAGACCTACGCTGCTTGCGTCAGTATGTATTTCTGTCTCGGCGAATTCGTCGAAATGGGCAAGTAATGGAGATGTCTGGAGGCGATGTTTAAGCTCCTGGAAAGCGTGTTCCTGCGGCGTTTCCCACCTAAACTCCACGTCGGCCTTGGTAAGGTTAGTGAGAGGATCGGCGATGCGGGCGAAGTTTTTCACGATCCGCCTATAATAGGCACACAGGCCCAGAAATCGGCGCACGGCTTTCTTGTCAGTGGGCGGCGGGAAGTCGGCGATAGCGGCTGTTTTCCGTGGATCGGGACGAACTCCAGACTTGCTGATAACGTGCCCCAGAAACAAGAGCTCCTCATACGTAAATCTGCACTTTTCTGGCTTCAGTGCGAGTCCGGACGTCTTGATGGCTTGAAGTACCGCTTCAAGGCGCCGAAGATGCTCGTCGAAACTCGAGGAAAACACGACGACGTCGTCCAAGTACACAAGGCAAGTCTGCCACTTCAATGCTGCCAGTACTGTATCCATAACGCGTTGAAAAGTTGCAGGCGCTGAGCAAAGGCCGAAGGGCATCACCTTAAACTCGAAGAGGCCGTCCGGTGTTACAAACGCCGTCTTCTCTCGGTCTCTTTCATTGACTTCGATTTGCCAATAGCCAGTCTTGAGGTCCATTGACGAGAAGTACTTGGCGTTATGGAGCCGATCAAGGGCGTCGTCTATTCGTGGGAGAGGATACACGTCCTTTCTTGTGATTTTGCTCAGGCGGCGATAATCGACGCAGAAACGTAGGGTCCCATCCTTTTTCTTCACTAACACCACGGGGGATGCCCACGGACTCTTGGACGGCTGGATAATGTCATCTCGCAGCATTTCATCAACTTGTCTCTTCATTGCCTCACGTTCTCGCGTCGAAACCCTGTACGGACTCTGATGGAGTGGTCTGGCATTTTCTTCGGTTATGATTCGATGTTTCGTGATTGGGGTCTGCCGAATTTTTGATGACGACGAAAAGCAATCTTCGTATTGCAGGAGCAGGGCCTTGAGCTGTTCTTGCTTATCGTTCGGAAGTCTGGGATTGACGTCGAAAGCTATGGGAGGGGCTTGGTTCCTCTGAGCAGGTTCCGCAGAATCGGCGAGGGCGAAAGCACTGGTGGCTTCGACAATTTCTTCGATGTATGCGACCGTTGTTCCTTTGTTCACATGTTTGTACTCATTGCTGAAATTCGTGAGCATAACCGTTGCTTTGCCTCCACGCAGCTCTGCAATTCCTCTTGCGACGCAAATATTTCGGGTGACCAACAGAGGCTGACTGCCTTCAACGACGCCTTCCAAGTCAGGTGATTTAGGAGCGCCGACTGAAATAATGACGCTTGAGCGAGGCGGAATGGTGACTTGTTCTTCCAGCACATTCAAGGCATGGTGTCCTGACGGTGTGCGCGGCGGTAGTGCTTCTTCTGTGGATAACGTTATCGACCTTGTTTTTAGGTTGATGACAGCACCATGGAGGCATAACAAGTCCATGCTTAGGATGACATCTCTCGAGCAACGCTGTAGGACTACGAAGTCTGTAGGATAAATACGGCCGTTAATGGTGACTCTCGCTGTGCAGATTCCTGCAGGCGTTACGAGATGACCTCCGGCTGTGCGGATTTCAGGGCCTTTCCAAGCTGTCCTAACTTTCTTTAACTTCGCGGCGAACGACCCACTGATGACAGAATAGTCGGCTCCAGTATCGACGGAGCAGTCACACTGTGGCCGTCGATAAGAACGTCGAGGTCGCTAGTTCGCCGTCTCGCATTACAGTTAGGGCGTGGCGTCGGGTCACGGCTGCGTCGGCTTGTTCCGCTGCTTCCATGTTGCGTCGTCCAGCCACCTTCGGTAAGTGAGCTTTTGCCTTCAGGGCTTTGCCTGGTTGGGGTTGTGTTCAAAAAGCTCCGTCGCGTCGGCGTCGTCGTCGGAGGATCTTCGGTAGTTCGTCGCACAGCAACCGCACCTCCATCGGTTGCTGCCCTTAGTTTCCCGGATACGGGCTAGGAGACCGGCCCCGCGTTGGGCCAGAGTACTGCCGGGGGTGCGGTGACATGCGGCGGCTGGGCGACGGCGAACGGGAAGGACTTCGTGGTGTCCATTGAGTTCCTGCCAGGTAGTCGGCGATGTCACGTGGCCGATCTCCTGGCTGCGGACGCGGTGCATTGACGGCGAAGCCACGCAGTCCCATCTGTCGGTACTCGCAACGGCGGTATGTGTGCCCGGCCTCGCCGCAGTGGTAGCAGAGCGGGCGGTTGTCAGGTGCACGCCAAACGTCCGTTTTCCTCGGTGCACTGCGCTGGCCCGCTGGGGAACGGTAGGACGTCGGTTGGGGTAGTGGCGGCGGTGGCGTCTGGCGACGGAAGTGTGATGGGGCGGCGCTTTGGCGTGGACGGGGAGGAGCGTTGTGGCGCACTGCGGCGGCGTAGCTCATAGTTTCTGGCTTGGGCGGCGGTGTTTCGGGAATTCGGAGCGATTGCCGGACTTCTTCTCGCACAATGTCGGCGATAGAATCCACTTGAGGCTGCGCCGAATGCAACAGTTTGCGCAGCTCTTCCCGCACGATCGCTCGGATCGTTTCACGCAGGTCGTCGGAGTCACTGGCTTGAGTAGCAGCGCATTCTGGAGTCAGGCGACGATTATACTGTCTGGTGCGCATGTCCAGCGTTTTTTCGATGGTGGTCGCCTCAGATACAAATTCTTGGACGGTGTTCGGTGGATTTCTTATTAGTCCCGCGAAGAGCTCCTGTTTGACCCCTCGCATGAGGAAACGAACTTTCTTTTCCTCAGGCATGTCTGGGTCAGCGTGACGGGATAGGCGGGTCATCTCCTCTGTGAAAATTCCAACCTTTTCATTTGGTAGCTGAACCCGGGTCTCGAGTAGAGCAGCGGCCCTCTCTTTGCGAGCGATGCTTGCGAACGTTTGAAGAAATGCGCCGCAGAAGACATCCCACGTTCGGAGCGTGGACTCCCGATTCTCTAGCCAGGTCCTTGCGGTGTCTTCCAGGTAGAAGTACACACGACGGAGCTTTTCTTCATTGTCCCAGTGGTTGAGGGCGGCCACACGGTCGTATGTTTCTAGCCAGGTTTCCGGGTCTTCAAAGGATGAGCCATGGAACGTTGGTGGTTCCCTGGGTTGATGAATGACGATCGCGGGCTGGGATGCTCCGGTTGTCATTGTCGCTGCAGTCGAGGTCATGGTCTTGGTCTTCCGCGCCTTGTCTTGTAGCAGGCCGTACTCCGGTGGGAGACCTTGCTGTCGGCGGCTCGTTCGCTGCTCTTGGTTGGAGTCGGTGTCTTCTCCGCGAAGGGGGCTGGGTTCACGGCTTGACGAGGGCGTCCGGTACATGAACGAAGCAGCACCTCCACCAGATGTCACGGGGTCGTGACGTGGCCAAAGACAGAAAACTTCGTGTTGGGATTTAACTGTTTATTTGGGCGGACCTGTGCCCGGTAAAGGGAAAGTCTAATTACAGCAGCAGTCTTGCACAGATAGCAGTCTCGGACTGACAGCGGCGAACGCAGCGTCGGCCTTCGATCAACAACTGACAAGCGGCGAAGCGCGTCGGCATTTATACCCTTGCCGTCGAATGTTCTAGCGTTATCGCTGGCGGTGGCGTAGGTCCCAGAACAATCTGTACCGTTCGCACAGTGGGCGTTATATTATTGAAATGATCTACTACAGTCCGGAACCTTCTCGAAACCTGCAGGCGCGGTTTGCGCCGAGAATCGTGTGGTGTTTTGGAACGATAACAAAAACTTGTGAAATGGAACGTGGCAATATTACCCTATGGGCCAACAGTGACTCTTTGGGACAAAAAGAGCAAATCCTACGAGACGCAGTGACCGCTGTTGACGACTTCGCTTATCAGAGCGGAATGAGTTGTGCTCCCGATTAATGTGAATTTATTAGAATCCGAGGCAGAGGCCGCCGCATTCATGAGCCGGTCAACCTCTTTCTAGGAGACCACAAGATAAAAGAGGTACAGAAAATGCAATTCCTCAGAGTGTGGCTACAAAGCAACAAGCGAGTGGACCACACAATAAAAACCCTCAGAACAACAGTGAAGCAGATCTCCCGTATGATTTATTGAGTCACTTATCACCGAAAAGGTTTCAAGGAAGCTGAGACGCTCCGGTTGGTTCAGGCTGTTGTCCTCAGTCGGCTAACATATAGTCTTCCTTTCCAAGAGATAATTAAAACTGATTTAAAGGCCCTAGATGCGTTGATACGAGCATCGTACAAGGCGGCTCTCTTCTTACCATATGGAACGTCCACAGAACGTCTCGAAGCCCTCGGTATACACAATCATTATGAGGAGTTACGTGCAACGGTGCTCATTTCTCAACGGGAGAGGCTTAACTTAACCACTACTGGGAGAAAATTGCTACGCCTTGTAGGTTACCCAGCTCGTCCTCAGTATGCGGGAGATGAACTGCAGTCCATGGCTAAAAAGCTACGTGAAAAGATTCTAGTATCCTCTATCCCCAAAAACATGAGCCCCCAATATCACAAAGGTCGTAGAAGGGCACGAGCTCGCAAGTTACAGTGGCAATTCGGGAACAATCTGGACACGGTGTACACAGATGTCGCCCTATGCGGCACGAACAAGTACGTACTCGCAGTCGTAGGAGCGAGTCCGGGTCAAGGCCTTTTGACTTGCGCCACGGCACGAGCAGCGTCCGTGAATAACGCTGAGGCTTTAGCTATCGCGCTTGCTATTAAAGCTAAGGATATTCTGGGACTATCTTTCCTTGTTCTGACCGATTACATAGTCGCATGTAGACTCTTTCTCACGGGAAGACTAACACACAACACCATTCGCCTATTAGGACCGGACCTAACGCAGGACCATGCTATCATCTGGTGCCCGGGTCACGCAGGACTCGATGGCAATGAGAGAGCGGACGGCGCAGCGCGTGCTTTAACCAACCGAGCGGCTTATCACTCCGACGACAGCCCCTTTTCACCGCGAGATATCCTTGTAAACCAAGGGCTTGAGCAACGAAGGTACAGTGTACCACACACAGCTTTACCCGGCCGGAACTTTTATGACTGGCGCCGTGTACAAACACATATACAAATATTTTGTTGAAGCACGCCGTTCACCCTGCGATGTGCAGCGATAGTTGTCCGTGGTGCGGAGGCAGGCCCACTCTCGCCCACACAACGTGGGATTGTCGGAAAAGGCCAACCGAAATTAACTCGCCGCAAATAGCCGGCAAATTTTCCGCAAGGGAGCAGTTGGAGACTTTGCTCGCCAGCGAGGATCTGGGAGTGCAACTAGCGCTCCTCGACCAGGCGCAACGGGCCGCTAAAGCCAGTGGAGCCCTGGAGTAGGGGCCCCACCCACAAGCTCCCCGTATCTACTTTTTTTGTTGCTTTTTTTCAAATAAACGTTTTGATATACATATATTACTATCGACGTCTGGACTGCATGTCTATTAGATTCATTCCTATTTTAATCTCTATATGTTAAGCCACTCTGATGCAGTGGTAGATTTTAATCAACATTTGTTTTATTTTACTGCGTGCATCCAAGCATGCTTGCGATACGCAATAAGTAGGGTTTTTTGTGCTGCACGTTCGCAACACCAGTTTGCACACGCTATTTTTCGGACAGACTTTCAGTTGCACTGTGACTATTGATAGCAATGAAAAACTCTAACAGTAGCGGATTTATCGTGCAATCTGTGAGGGCAAGGTAATCATTGATGAAAAATGTTCACTTGGTGTCTATAAAAAGTTAACGTATTACCAGACGATGTATACTCAAAGAAAATTAGTTTGGTTGCTCTTTATATGCGCTAAAACACTTAAATACGCGCAAAAAATGCGGTAGCTTTGTTCACTCAGCTCCCTGAAACGAAAGCGTAGCGGGAAATGTTCTAACGTTCTATGAAAGCGTGCAGCCGAGTTTCCCCTTTACCTAAAAAGATTCAGAACTTTACAGAATATTTCACCACACAACATACGTGCATTCATGTTACCAGCACTTACACCAGCGGGAATAGGAGCAGCCTCGAACCACACAAAATCTTCAGTGACTGGTTCACCAGTGATGAAGGAATGAACTCTGGAGTTGCTCAGAGCATAGTGCACCATAATGCATTTCTTAGAGCGTGTGAACTCTGACGAGAACTGCCAGCGCGTGCAACACGAGTTTACTTACGCTTTACTGTGCACCGTCCATGCCTGTGGGCTGTCTGTTTCGGTCGTTCTGATGCGAGGCGCTGGAATTTCACTACTGCCATCACCTCCTACGCGTTCATTCACGTTTGTGGTATTTCATCACAACGCGACAGAATCTACCGGTCTTCCGTATGTGCGCAATAACAAACGTGAGACATCTCGTGCTCAAAGTAAGATACAGCGCGACCGCGACCTTATCGGCACCTGAAGGAAAGCGTAGGAAATGTGTGCCAACGAACCTTCCCGCCAGATCAAAAACGAGCGCTAGTGTTTAAGGCGGAACTTTACCGGCTGACATGTATCATGGCCAAAGTTCTTGTTTCTCGCATTCAGGGTCAGTGCGCGCGCATTGTTGAGCTAGTTGCTTCCTAGCACTGCGAAGTCACCCCCAAGAAGTACGCTGCCTACACATATTGCTTGGTAGTTCGTGTCTTGGGTCCATCAGCGCCCTTCTATAAGACTCTATGGTCACGCGGAAACGCTGTACGGTATAACGCTTGATGAATATTTTCCGAAAGGCCGACGCTGCTCCCAATGCACAAAGGAAAATGAGAATGCCACTTGTCACAGAAAGGCAGCTACATCGAAGTAACGTGCCAGTGGCTGGCGTGGAAGAGCACTTTAGGCTTTCAGTATTTCTTGCCATTTCTGGTCTATTTAGTAGACTACTTCAATGAGTGCTTTAAAATGCACAGGAACACCTTAAAGATGCTTTCTTCGCTTCTGCCACAGAGTATTCCCGAACCTGCCACTCTTCCCACAGCCGTCAAGTTTACGGACGTGTACTTGAACATTATTGCAACTTCAGTATGGCAGGGGGAGTTAGCCGTATAGGCTGCGAAATGAAAGTGAGAGAAGCAAGAAACGCTGAGCATATCTGCGATGCAAGCGGTTGCTAATTGCCCAGAAGTATTCTTGCCAAACGTGCACCATCTTATAAAGATTCCGGCAACTCTACCGGTGAGCACAGCTGAAGCAAAATGCTTTTTTTTATCGCTGAGACGCCTAAAGTTGTACCTGAGAGCTACAACTACTAATGAAAAGTTGTTTGGCGTTGCTCTTTGAATATCCACCATGAAATACAAGTCCGCCTGGAAGACATTTTCTCTGTTCTTTAACAGGAACAAGGAACGGCTTCAGCTGAATGTCTGTGTAATATCAACCATAGGCGCCCGCTCAATGAAGGCATAAAGTTAGCTGAAGCTATTCTTGGATTGACATGTTTTGAACAACAGTAAAAACATAGTTGTTATTGATAAATTGCTGGGGCTTAACGTCCAAAAGCAAGGATATAACCAGAGACGCCGTAGTGGGGTGCGCCGGAAATTTTACCACTTTGCTTCTTTAACACGCACCTAAATCAAAGTGCACGGGCCTCAAGCATTTTCACTTACATCAGAAATACGACAGGCATTCGATCCCGCTACTCGCGGGTCAGCAATAGAGCACCATAACCACTGGACCACCCTGGCGGGTAGTAAAAATGACAGTTTTGGTAAAATCAGTATGCACTACTTTTCGTTCAGCTGTAAGGAAGCAAGTTCAGTTGCATGAGGCATATTGCTGAAAATCACATCGACAGCATGGTAGAGTGATTCCGTTCTCTCTCGTCGCCTACTCCTTGCTTTTCAGTGGCACCCTCCACTTGCAGACGTATTTAGCTGATAAAAAAGGTGTGAACGGGAATGAAACAACTTGAATTTGTATGTGACTATTCGCGTAAATTTTGTGTAACATATGGGACATATAATGTGACATATGCTGCGGAGAATAATAATCTTTGTGTCAATTGAAAAACATGAACAACCATATTCCGCTATGTTATGTGTCTGTTTCCGACGTGAGACATTGCTTGCACAGAGTTTTTCATTTGTTGTAAAACATTATGGTTACCATATATATTGCTCGCACTCTTACGTCATAACACGCCCACTCATATTTCTCCATTCGGTGCATTTCATGTCGTGCGCCATATAGTTGCAGAAATTGCTCGGTGTGCCCTTCCAGGCATTTCAGTGTAAAGAAATGAGCAGATGAAGCGAATCAATATACATAATTTGTCTTATATTTTTTCAGGTATGTTCTTTATTCTTGCGCTGTTTGTGACAGTGCCGAACAATGAAGCTTGTGCCAACTACAACTGCCCACACTGCATTCCTTTAGGCCCCGCCGTGGTGGTCTAGTGGCTAAGGTACTCGGCTGCTAACCTGCAGGTCGCGGGATCGAATCCCAGCTGCGGCGGCTGCATTTCCGGTAGAGGCGGAAATGTTGTAGGCCCATGTGCTCAGATTCGGTGCTCATAAAAGGACCCCAGGTGGTCGAAATTTCTGGAGCCCTCCACTACAGCGTCTCTCATAATGATATGGTGGATTAGGATGTTAAACACCAAATATCTATTACGCTGCTTCTTCAGGTTCATGACCACCATATTTTTATTTATGAGCCTACACTGTAAATACAAACAACCCGAAATGAGTGGCTTAAGGGTGTGATATTATCTTTAGTCACACTTCTGCAACCTTAGGGTGTAACAAAAAAACAGTATTATGGTTCTGCACCCCTAATTTTATTTCCTTAGGAAATATCGTAAATAAACGAGCGAATAAAGGAGGTAAATTCACAGTCTGACGCCATTCATCTTGAACGAGACCACCAGAAAACTCCCATTTGACCTCCTCTCACATGTTTTTTTTTTCATTTATACTCGGAGCTCTCTGCAATTTACCTTAGGTGCTGGTCGGCATGCATTCTGCTGTGCAGGGGTAAGAAGTGCGTTGTCTGATCGCTCGTTTTGTCATAGCTCCTACCGTTGCATCGCTTTCCAAAGAGTATCAAGACTTTAAGGTGTCAATTGAAAGAAAATTAGCTACCGTTCATAGCACGTTGGAATCTGTAAAATCTGCAGTGACTGTGTGTCATCCTGAAAGTGTGAACAAACTGCAATCTGAGGTCGATGACATCAAAAAGGCCGTGGATTTCATGAGCAGTAAGTTTGAGGCTGCGAAGTCGGAAAACAGCGGCCTCATATCTGACAATAAGCACCTAAAAAAATAATCAGATGCTGCTGCAAAAGATTAGACACTTGGAACAGTACTCTCGCCTCAATAATTTGGAAATAAGAGGTGTTCCAACAACGCAAGGCGAAACATTGTCGAGCTTCTCGGCGAAAAGGTCGGTTGTCCTATCAAACCTGAGGACATCGATACTGTACACAGAGTACCAACGCGCGACATAAATAACAAAAACATCATTTCGCGCTTCTGGTCACGCGACATGCGCATAGAGTTTCTGAAGAAGGCTCGGAAGTTCCACCCAAAAACAGACTTACTCGGTTTTTCGGCAGCGCAGGAAAAGCCAATATACGTTAATGAGCACCTGACGTCTGATAATAAGCGGCTGTTTTCTAAAGCACTTGCACTAGAGAAACAAATGAAGTGTGCTTTTCTGTGGACTGACAATTGTGTTATTAAGGCAAGACAAACTCTCGATAGTGTGGTGCACAGAATTGTCACTGATGTCGATCTACATGTGTTCAACTCATAGGTGTGAAATAACGTAAGCTTGAAAAAAAAGAAAACATAATGACTTATTTTCTTCCGGGTGACTTTAATAACATTTCTTCGCAGAACTGGGTTTTTTTTTTCGATTCATTTCATTGCTCGTAGCCTTTCTAAAAATTATGACAGTATTACCGCTCTACTAGCTTCCCTTAATCGTCAGTTCTCGGCTATCTGTTGCTCCGAAACTTGGTTATCGCCTGGTCATGGGGACTTGTATGGCTTCCCCGGATATGTAAGCGAATATGCCCACCGAACTGATGATCGTCATGGTGGCTCCGCCATTTTTATATCAAACAACATTTTGTATAAAAGGCGCAATGATTTAAATCTAAATGTGGCGAAATGTGAATCTCTTTGGTTGGAAATCGATCTGCCGGGTTTTTGTCAGAATCAACGAAAAACTATTCTTGCTACTGTCTATCGATCCCCTTCCAGTGACCCCTCTGCTTTTTGTAATGCGCTTCGCCACTTGCTTGATAAACTGACTGCTGAGCGCAAGAATATAATAATTATGGACGATATCAACTTTGATTTACTAGATTCCTCTAACCATTCTGCTCTCGAGTATAAGACTTGTTTTCATAGTTTTGGGTTTAAATCGCTAATATCTGTACCAACACGCTATTCTGATAACGACTCCCGGTCATCAATCGATCACATCCTCACAAACATTGATGACGTCAGTCACGCTGGTGTCATTGAGAGTGACATCACAGATCACTTTCCTGTATTTCTATATTCCTATATTTTGAACAGGTCATCACTCGTAGCAACAGAATACGTCAAAAGTATCGCCTTGATTCAGACAAGTACTGCATGCTCATTGTCGATGAAGATTGGTCCAGTGTATATGCCGCGAATGATCTTGAAGAGGCCTTGACCAGGTTCTACGACGCTATTTACTCAGCAGTTGAGCGTTCAACTACATTGCAATCATCTAACAGACGCTACTTCGCCCCACGGTGCCCTTGGTTATCACAATCACTGAAACGATCTCTTCGCAAAAAAGAGAACCTATATAAAAAGACGAAACGGCAGCCTTTTAATTCACGCTTGAAATCACGCTATAAAACTTACTCCAGCACATTAGCTACACTTTTCAGAAAGGTTAAACAAAGTTATTATGAGCGGAAACTACAGAATTGTGGACATAACTTAGGGAAAAAATGGCAGCTTTTAAAAAAATTTTCAAATTCCACTCAGTCGCGCAGAAAAGTGACCTCTATTCATGTCGACAACGTCACCCTCACTGCGGCCAGTGACGTGGCCAACGCCTTTAATGTACACTTTTCCACTAGCCTTGCAGTCCCCTTCTCCTCAGACCTCCGTCCCCCGTACCTCCGTTTTCTCACAGTCCTCAGTCAATGTTTCTTTTTCCTACATGTGCTTCTGAAATTTCCTCAATTATTTCTTGATTAAAAGCTACCGGAGCTGGGTTAGACAACATCCATTCAAAGCACATTAAACTTGTAAGATCTCTTGTAGCGCCTAAATTAAGCCACGTTTTTAACCGCTGTTTGAAGAACGGTGTTTTCCCGGACAAATTAAAAGTTGCGAAGGTAGTGCCAGTATTTAAAAAAGGTGATACCCTCAGCATGTGCAATTACAGGCCCATATCTGTCCTTCCCTTCCTGGATAAAGTTGTGGAAAAACAAATTGAAATAAGAATATCTAAATATTTAGGCAAATTTAACATACTTTCTCCTTGTCAGTTTGGTTCTAGGGCTGGTCTTTCCACTGATACTGCAATGGCTTGTTTCACTGACAAACTCAGATCTTTCATTGATAATGGTGAAACGGGGTTTATTGGCACAGGTAGCACTTGCACAGTAGGTCTATTGATGCGGAAAGCGGGCGGCGGCAACGGACTCAGGAATCGCAGCAATCGGGGCAAATGCTCGCGCTTGGCTCCTCTTGCTAAAGGCGTGACCCACTGCGGCACATATTCTTCTTCCTCTCTACAATACCCCGGCGACGAAGACGAGCTATCCTGGCAAGTCAAGGTGACGAGATTAGAAGTGGGTCGTGATATGGCTTGGGACGACTCACGTGGACAGTCTCACGACCAAGGCATCACCTGTCTGTAGATGGCGTGATCGGCTCGATCACGTATGTGACAGGAGATCGACGTTCGACGACGCGATAAGGACCGTGAAACTTGGGGGCAAACTTAGCGGACAGACCTGAGGAGTGGAAGGGCAGTCGGAGCCAGACAAGCGAGCCCACGGCGAAAGTCTCGACTTGCTGGTCGCGGTCGTGGCGGTCTTTTTCGAATGCTTGCTTGTCCGAGGTGAATGATCGGGCCAACTGACGACACTCTTCAGCGTGGTGCAAAATTTCAGAAAGAGGGCTGAGTTCTGAGACGTCGGGACGATACGGCAAAATGGTGTCAAGGGTGGAGCATGGCTCACGCCCATATACAAGAAAAAAAGGCGAGAAGCCTGTGGTTGACTGCGTCGCGGTGTTGTACGCATAAGTCACAAATGGGAGAATGACATCCCAGTTTGATTGGTCGGAATTGACATACATGGCGAGCATGTCTCCTAGCGTTCGGTTGAAGCGCTCAGTTAGACCGTTGGTCTGCGGGTGGTAGGCTGTAGAGGTGCGGTGCACCGTGCGGCATGCCTGAAGGAATTGTTGTACAACTTCGGATAAAAAGACGCGCCCTCGATCACTTAGTAGTTCACGTGGTGCCCCGTGACGCAGTACGAAGCATCGCAAAATGAAATTGGCTATGTCACGTGCACCTGCCGTAGGTAGTGGAGCTGTTTCAGTATACGTCGTCAGATGGTCGACGGCAACAATGATCCATCGATTTCCAGTGGCAGTGTGAGGAAGGGGACCATATAGATCGATACCAATGCGGTCGAAAGGGCGCGCCGGACACGGTAGAGGCTGTAATAATCCGGGTGAATGGGCAGCTGTCTTTCGTCGCTGGCATAATGAACAAGACCGAATGTATTTTCGTACAAAAGTGTACATACCACGCCAGTAGTAACGCTGGCGGATCCGCTGATATGTTTTTAACACACCAGCGTGAGCATGTTGTGGGTCGGCATGGAAATACGCACAGACATCAGATCGCATGTGGTGTGGTATAACCAAGAGCCATTTACGACCATCCGCGTGGTAGTTTCTGCGGTATAGTTGCGCGTCCCGTATCACAAAATGTGTGGCTTGGCGGCGAAGAGCGCGTGGGTATGCAGACGTTGAAGAGTCGGAAAGAATGTTAAGGAGAGATGTTATCCATGGGTCTTTCCGCTGTTCAGACGACATGCTTGTGACGGAAATGGGAGCGATGGAGAAGTGGGTGTCCGAATGCAGGTCTGCGGTGGATCTCACTGGTGATCGTGATAGGGCGTCCGCATCAGAGTGTTTTCGTCCTGAGCGGTAGACGACACGAATGTCAAATTCTTGTAGGCGAAGAGCCCAACGTCCAAGGCGACCTGAAGGATCTTTTAGCGACGCCAACCAACAATGTGCGTGGTGATCGGTCACAACGTCGAAACTCAGTCCGTACAAGTAAGGATGAAACTTGCTTAACGCCCAAACGATTGCGAGGCATTCTTTTTCAGTTACGGAGTAGTTCATCTCCGCTTTTGTGAGTGCGCGGCTTGCGTATGCGACGACGTACTCTGGAATACCGGGCTTTCGTTGCGCGAGTACTGCTCCCAGACCAACGTCACTGGCATCTGTGTGCACTTCAGTGGGGGCACTTGGGTCGTAATGGCGTAGAATCGGTGGGGAAGTAAGTAGGCGGCGCAGTGTAAGGAAAGCTTCGTCGCATGCCGGGGTCCAGTTAGAAAGATTAGCTGGACCGTTCAGTAGTTGTGTAAGTGGGGCTATTATTGTTGCAAAGTTGTGGACGAAACGACGAAAATACGAGCACAAGCCGATGAAGCTCCTGAGTTCTTTGAGTGAAGTCGGCTTCGGAAAGTCGGCTACGGCTCGAAGTTTGTCTGGGTCGGGGCAAATTCCATCCTTTGACACAACGTGACCAAGTATAGTAAGTTGGCGAGCCCCAAAGCGGCACTTCTTTAGGTTAAGCTGGAGGTTTGCCTTGGTAAGACACTGAAGAATGGTGCGCAGACGGTCGATGTGTGTAGGGAAATCAGGCGAAAATACGATAACATCATCGAGGTAACATAAGCATATCTGCCATTTAAGGCCGCGTAAAATGCTGTCGATCATTCGCTCAAACGTTGCAGGTGCATTGCACAGACCGAATGGCATAACCATGAATTCGTATAGGCCATCCGGCGTAACGAACGCTGTTTTGGGACGGTCACACTCTGCCATCGGAACCTGCCAGTAACCTGAACGTAAGTCCAGCGAAGAAAAGAATTCGGCACCTTGTAGGCAATCGATAGCGTCGTCGATGCGGGGAAGAGGGTATACATCTTTCCGTGTAATTTTGTTCAGTCGCCGGTAGTCGACACAAAATCTAATCGAACCATCTTTTTTCTTCACTAGCACAACAGGTGAAGACCAGGGGCTAGAAGATGGTTTGATGACACCGCGCTGCTGCATATCATCCCCCTGCTCTGCAATTACACTTCGTTCCTTGGGTGATACGCGGTAGGGGCGTTGCCGCAAAGGAGGGTGCGTTTCGGTGTAGATTGTGTGAGCGACGGTGTTAGTTTGACTCAGTGCCTTTTGAGGAAGGTCAAATGAATCTCGAAATTCATGCAGAAGGGCTATTAGCTGGTCCCGTTGATCCGAAGGAAGCTTGCTGTCGATGGAACGATTGAAGATATCCGAGGAGTAGTCATCCCGCGTAAAAAGAGGAGTAACAGCGTTCAGTTGAAGTTGCTGGCCAGGTTCGTGGGACTCAATAGGCACAATAACGTTGTCATCAACAGGATGAACATAGCCCAGTGTTTCGTGAGCCCTTAAGGTGAGAGGGCATGAGCTAGGATTGCAAACGACAATTCCGGAAGTATCTTGGTGAGGTGGCAGAACGGCGTATGGCAGAGACGTACCGTGGCGGCGACTGAAAACGTCAGATGGGGAGAACACAACGGTAGAGCCGTACAATTCAGTGCGATTGACGGAAACAACGATGGCACTAAGAGGAGGAACATCAACGTCGGAAGCAACAAGAAGCTTGCCCTGGTGAGTGCGCTCATTGTCGGTAGATGGCGCGTCTGAAAACACAGATAATTCCACCTGCGCACGAGCGCAGTCAATTACGGCGTGGTGCCGTGACAAAAATTCCCATCCTAGTATCAAGTCGTGGGCACAAGTGGTCAACACGAGAAACTCGATGTGGTACAGGACGTCCTGAATGATCACTCTCGCTGTACATGCTCCGACTGGTCGAATAGGTTGCGTGCTCGCGGTATTCAGCAATACGTCGGGAGGCGTCGTCGTTACTTTTCGTATCGAACGGCAGAGTTTTTGACTCATCACAGATGCGGCGGCATCCGTGTCAACAAGTGCAAGAGTTCGTAGACCTTCAATAAAACAGTTCCAGAACGTTTGTGGGGGACGGGCGAGGACTTCTACAATGCGACGATTTCGCAGCTCGTGCCTCCGGAGCTGCGGCAGTCAGTTTTCCGTCTCTGTGGGGTTCGGTCGGCGACGCAGCGGGGACGGAGAACGGTAGCTGCGTGGTGAGGATGAGCGACGGGGACCGAATGGTCGGTAGTCGGCAGCAGGTTGGTGGTCTATTTCGGATGGGGACGGGTCGCGTTGCACTGATTGTCGGTCGTATTGACGGGGCATTTCTCGTTGCGCGTTGTACGGGGCCGGGAAAGAGTCGTCAGAGTACCTCGGAGCTGCAGCCGGGCCCGTTGCGAAGCGCCGGCGACAGAAGCGCGCCACGTGACCTGGATATCCTCATGCATAACAGATTGGACGATTGTCAACTGTGCGCCAAGGGTTTCCGTGATAGCACTGTTGTGTTGCTGGAACTGGCGTCGTTGGTACTCGTAGAGGCTGGGGAGTATGCCGAAGTGGAGGTCGTGGTGGAGTAGCAGCCACAGCAGCGTAAGTCAAAGGCGCAGTGACAGGTGTTGTCTGAGAGACGGGCGGCAGTGCCTCAGAGACCTGCGCCTGTATTACCTGTCTGATGGCAGGCACGAGACGCTCAGAAGAGGGTTCCGTTGCCGGTGGATACGACAGACACGAAAGTTGTCGGGCCACCTTCTCGCGCACATAGCGTTTGATTTCCGACATGATGGTGTTGTTGTCTCCACCTAGGGTCAATGCCGCGATATCGGTAGTCACTGGCCGCCATGTCATGACCCGTTGCTTGCGCAATTCCTCGAAGCTCTGGCAAAGCGTGGCGAGTTCAGACACGGTACGGGGGCCCTTGGCCAGCAGCATCTGGAAGGCGTCGTCGTCTATCCCCTTCAAGATGTGTTTGATCTTGTCTGCCTCGATCATTGAAGGGTCAAGGCGCTTGCGCAAGTCGAGCACATCCTCGATGTAGCTTGTGAAGCGTTCCCCCTGAAGCTGTGCCCGTCCCCGTAGGCGCTGTTCGGCACGGAGCTTGCGTACCTCGGGGCGACCGAACACATCGGTAATGCGTAGCTTAAAGGCACCCCAATTGGCGAATTCCGAGTGGTGGTTGTTAAACCAGAGACTCGCCACCTCTTTCACGTAGAAGGGTACATATTGAAGCTTCGACGGGTCGTCCCACTTGTTGCTTGCGCCTACCTTTTCAAATGTCGACAGCCAATCTTCTACGTCTTGCTCATCGGTACCGCCGAAAAAAGCTGGATCGCGCACGCGTAGCGAAGTGGGCACGATGACCATCGGAGGCTGGGTCGTACTTTGCTGGGTGGTTTCTTCAGCCATTTCCGGGATGGCAGGTAGTTTCCTGTTGCGGAGTTCCAGGTTGAAGTACCCAGCACCTCCACCACTCTGAAACGGGGTTTATTGGCACAGGTAGCACTTGCACAGTAGGTCTATTGATGCGGAAAGCGGGCGGCGGCAACGGACTCAGGAATCACAGCAATCGGGGCAAATGCTCGCGCTTGGCTCCTCTTGCTAAAGGCGTGACCCACTGCGGCACATATTCTTCTTCCTCTCTACAATGGTAACATTACAGGATCTGTCTTCGTCGACTTTAGTTTCGGTTTCAGTTTCAGTTTTATTGAGCATTTTCTTCACAGAGTTGCGAAAAAGAAAACGCAAGGATAGGAGCAAAAAGCTGCTATATTAGCAGCTTGACGAGGCTCCTACCCCTTTTCACTTGGCATTACAAAATCAGCAGAGCACAAAACATGAAAAAAACAATTTGACGTCGATTTTCAAAACTTCAATAAATTAGGAAATAAAAAGAAAATGCATCAAAATTACATCAGTTACAGGTTTACATAAAATAAGCAAACCACATAGAGAGAAAAACAACAAAAAACAAAAGAAAACAGCGTGCGGTCAATCATGAAACAATGCACACGTTGCTAAACGGCTACCAAAGTATTACAAAATGATTATACAACGTTTACAACACTGGGTATGCGAAAAGCACGAGTTTTAATGCACAAGGGAAACACTGACGAGTGAAATGTTGTATGTTTTACTCGTAAAAAAAGCAACGAAAAAAAATGTCAAAGAAAGCAAACATTATAGGATGCCATGTTACACAAGCACTATTATAGGGTGTTTCTTTTACATATAGTACTGTAGCCGGACAACTAGAAGATGCTAAACTACACGCCGCCATTTTGGATGGGAAGGTTCTTAAGTTGTTTTTTATGTATATTAAAGATGTCGATGTTTTTATTTTCAAACATGTTAAAACAAGCTGGAATACAGTGTTCAAGTCTTCTCAAACCGTGATTAGTTCGTGAATAAGGAACAAAGTAGGAAGGCCTTTTCCGAATGTCATAATAGGATTGTGTATTTTTCCTGAGGTTACACAGTTTAAGAAAACAAGCGTTGTTTGATAGCAAGCTTTGTTTGTATTTCATAATAAGGTTGAAACTGTGTATGTGATCGATCGGTAAAATCTTATACCGATCGTCAAATACTAAAGCATTTCACAGTATTGATCATTTCATCCTATTTCGCAAACTCCAGTACTATGGCATAACTGGTCCCGCATTAACGCTATGTCAGAGCTTTCTTCTTGATAGGTTTCAGGTGGTCTCGGCCGAAAATTTTCCATCCATTCCCAACCCCATTACAAGAGGTGTTCCGCAAGGTTCAATTTTGGGTCCGTTATTATTTTTAATATTCATAAACGATTTACCACGTTGCCTTGATTATTCTTCTTGTTTACTTTACGCTGATGACACGACTCTCTTTCCTCATCACTTGGATTTAGCGACTCTCGTGTCAAGACTTCAAGCTGACCTTAATTGTCTTGTTGACTGTGCAACTCTAATAGATTGTTGATTAATCCTTCAAAAACCTGTTTTATGCTTTTTTATTCACCAAACAAAAAACTTGATTTTATTTTTTACCTTCATGTGAACTCGGTAGTTATTACTTTAAGTGATCATACGTCATTTTTAGGAGTTATAATGGACACACATCTGAAATTTCAGCAACATATCAATTCTGTTTGTAAGAAGATTTCGTATGGTATCATGGCATTGGTCAAGTCATGAATGTGTTTTAACATCAAAACTCTGAAGGCATTGTATTATGCATTCATACACAGTCATCTCAGTTATTGCATTACATCATGGGGTAATTCATATTCGGGGCACATTTCGCCGTTAAAGGTATTGCATAAACAAGCCATTTGACTCATAACTTTTGCTTCACGTCAAGCGCCATCACATGAGATTTTTCGCCAGCTTGACGTATTACCGATCTCCCAAATGTACGTTTATAATGTGTGTGTTTTGTTTTTCAAAATTTTCCACCGTATCCTCACTATCGATATATTTCCTATTACCTTGTTGGATAATTCCTCTAATACTAGATTCGCGGTTGCCCATAACCTGTTATTACCTAAAGTTCGCACTAATGATAGAAAAATGAGCATTATTTTTTCATCAATTTCATTGTGGAATTCTTTATCACATGATGTCAAAGACTTAATGCACATTTATGTTTTTAGCAGGAAATTGAAAAAAGTGTCTATTAAACGTATAACTGCTAGATTTTGATAAGTTTTGATATCTTTCTTTGTTTGTAGAAAAAAAAGTTCGAAGTGTTCCGTGACTTGCTCTTTCGTTAGTCATATTTTAGCTTTTTCATTTAATAACATAGGAGGTCCCGCCTGTGGTTTACTACCTTGGTACCTCCTCCTGCATACTTACTCGCAATGACACTTCTGATGCTAATCGTCACATGAGAGCACAAATTTATCAGGATTCTTAACAAATTCACAACGCGCTCATCAAATATTTATTTCTACATATCACTGAATGATATCCGTTGTACGGAATGATGCAGAGGGCACTCTTTAGACAGTTGGGCTCGGTTTCAACCAGCACTGCGACCACAGGATAACTTGGGTTATGTTGTTTTACCATCAAATCGATATATTGCTAAAGGAACAACCTGCAGACCTTCGATGCGGCCCATCATTGGCACCGCATGCACACTCAGTTTACCATTTTGAATAACGTGGATTGGGACGCAGGCGTGGTGTGCATCAACACACGGAATAAAACCAGGTGTTGAGGAGACCCGCAAAAAAAGGCCCTGTATCTGCATCGTAATCTGCAAATGTCGTCGAAAGATGATAGTCTTGCGTGTGGAGAGAGTGAACAAAACATTCTGCGCAAGTTGTTCTGCACGAGAAAATCGGTGAATGGTATTCTGGAGGCGCTGCGTTAGATTGCCTCAAGCGTGCAGCGGAGGCGAACGAGCGCATCAAGTCACGTCACACGTGAGACATGAGCGCCATCTGGCAGTTCTTGAGAACGAAGTGCGTGGCTCTGAGACAGGTGTGCGCGCCCGTCTCAGAGGTGATAAGGTGTAGAACGCAAGGCGACGGTTGGGTGCCACCACAATCTCATCTTAGCAAAGCTTTGGAAACACTCGCCTTTTCGTGCAAGCGTTGCATGACCAGCGCAGCGTGATAAGTGCTACGGTCCTTAAAATTACTAATGTATGCTTTTTTATAGTAAAAGACGCACATGCAGAATATATGCGTGTTGTTATGGTGCCCCTGACATGCGCAATCATTGCTTTTTAATTGGCGATTGCACGAGTATGAACGCTGAAGCTTGAGCAACATTGGTGGCCGCTGTGGATGGGGTCGGCAGTTTCAAGTAGCTGGTGCCGTTAGGAGTAGAGAAACAGACAAATGTACAGACAGACAGACAGACAGACAGACAGACCAAAAGTTTTGCGCAGAAACTCCCCAAGAAAGACTATGGTCTAAAAAAAAAACAAATGCAGGGAAGTCTTTATAAGCGGCCGCTACAAAGCGAGAAAATATGCCCTTCGACCGATCTCTGCTCCGACCTTTGAACAGCGACGTCAGCGCGCGAGAGGGGAAGTGACGCGCGTGGAGAAATAAAAAAAAAAACGCGCAAAAAAGCCCTTCAAGTTCCGAAATGCCAGCGGAGATTAGGAGACTACCCCAGCGACGTGCGGCAGCGATAGCGAAGCGAAGCCATCACGAGATAACGTTCACCGTCTGAGCGACGCATTTGAGCTGCACGGCTATGTATCGCGGTGTTGTGCGCGTGTTTTGTGCGACAGTGTTACTGTGTTATCGTCGCTGGACGTGAAATGTGTGGTTTGTCAACAATGCAACATGCCGAAGTGCCAGTTCTATGGTGTGGCAATGGCCCTGTGGCTAAAACGAGTATGCCAGTATACCGCTGTGTATAACCAAGCAGCTTATGGGCACGCCGCGTTCGCGGCACAATCAGGAACAAAAGTAGTAGGTAATACTTTTGTTTGCTCTGTCTGCGAATTCTCATTGTCACTTGAGCAGCAGTAGGAGACATTTCGCACCTTGCGTTGCGTGAAAAGAGCAATGAAAAGGATAAAACATAGTAAGCTCACAAAATAATAGGTGGTGCATGTTTTGAAACTCCTGTGAATATCTCACCAGCTTTGCGCAGCCAGCCAATTAGAGCGAGTGCACCTTATGAAAGGCACGTTTGTGCGACACAATTTCTTTGGTTGCAATAAAGTACCAATGAAGCAGTGCTTTCAGAGAGTGCACACTGAAGCAAAAACAAACAAACAAACAACTACTCTTATTGTGCTGCCATGTGATGAAGTGTGCATTTAGAACACATTTTTTCCCCATTTATTCTCTTTGTATGCCCATAATATGAGCTAGTAAGAAGACTTTACGATAAATATTTTGAATTGTGTACATGGAGTGCTTCGTAGAGAAAAACATTACTTGCATAGCAAGGTACAGTGGTATTATAAGATTGTACTGATTTAGCTTGAAAAATAAATTATGTTAAAGACACCTAATCATGACCATATGGTGTCGCAGACGTGTGGTTTGTGACACGGTGTTTTTGAGGAAGCACGTGAATTTTATGGTATTGTCACTTCATTAGTCACATATCAGCACTTGAACTTGCCATGATTACATGTGAATATTTATAGCATTTAAGAGATGTGTCACTTATACAAGGCTAATCTAATTGCATTGATATCAGTCAGTTGAATCTGTTGAACCTTGTGTTTTATTCACCTTGATCCTTCTTTTTGGTTGTTTTGTTTTACGTTTTGTTGCCATAGTGTTTGTGATCAATGCAGAGTATTCTGCCTATTGAGACAATTCCTGGCAAGGTAGAAACCGCTGGTATTGTGTCTGGCTCTTTTTTGTCATAATTGCAAGTATTCTGTATTTTTTGCCAAGAAATAATAACAAGTCACCCAATCAGAGACCTAGACAGAATAGCTGGGGTTGTTCAATAATCTAGTGTTCCACATGCTTTATTGCAAAGGGGTGTAATTGTTGCTGTTTAACGTCTAAAAATCAACATAAGATCATCAGTGACACTGTAGTGGGGGCGTACAGAAATTTCAATCACCCGAAGCTCAATAATGGGCACATAGTCTAATGACAAGGGCCTCAAGCATGTTTTCTTCATCGAGAGTAGGTTTAATGAAAACATGAATCTTACCCACATTTGCATCCCTTTACACTACATTGCTAATTTGACTGAGATCAAAAACTGTTGGAGTAGTTGCAAACAAGACAAGAGTTCACTTGTGAAGTTGTATTGAATTTCTTCGCCACCATGTATTCTCCACCCTCTGTACTTTAAGTGAAAAATTTACATGGAACTACTTAAGGGCAGCTCGATTTCGTACTTGTTTTATGTTTTGTTAGAAAGTCTGCAATGGTTCTGTCAAGTGTGGGTTAGTGGTAAGACATTCATTTTCATCAATATACAAAGCTTAATCGACTTTTTTGTATTCTTTTCAGGAAAACATTTTTGGGAAAGCAGCAGGAGTTGCTCACCCACCTGTTTGTGTACAAGACAGTGTATTGTGGGAACACTCCCCTGTGCCTCACTGTACACTAGCTCGAAGATTTTGTACATCTTAAAACACTTGGGATAATACTCTCACTGTGTTTTGTTATAAACACAGAGTGTTATGCATGATACTGCATGGAACCTGTCCAATGGCAAGCCCGTTCGAGAATCTCGCATTGTTAAACACGGCACTCGGTACACAGCAAACTTATTCTTAAGATGGACAGTTGGGCGAGTTTATGAGTAATAAGAGTTAAACAGTGAGTGGAAAAGAAGCCCATTTCATAGTGAAATGAGAGTGAATCGCACAGGACAAGGGAAGTGTGATGCCAACCACAAGAAGATACACACATATAGTACAAAAAAATCACAAGATGTAAGTATTAAGCAGTCGCAGAATGAGTACGACTGTGGCTAAAATAACCATACATGCGGTGAACTTTGGCGTTGCCCTGTTCTCTTCATTTCTATTTCTATGTTAGTTTGTTATCACACTTTTTTTAAACTATGAACTGAAGTCCTAGCACCTTTATACTCTGTATACAATTATAATAAAATTAGTTTCAACTTCATGGCATACCAAGCTCTAGAACACAATATGCTAATCACCATCAGCTATATATAGCAAGTTTTATATTTTAGGCCTGTGATTGCCTAACTTCAAGTTCTATGTAGCCCAGGAACCTGGAATAATTTTAATGCAGTAATTATGCATAAGCCATGAAGTGAGGAATTAAAGGTGAAGAACTTAGGTTGCAGATGACATTGGTTGGCATGAAAATATTGTAAACAGTTCTGTACTAATTATGTAGAAATAAAGCGTCGGCGTATTGCAGCTGTGTGACATTGCCGACAAGCATAGGTAATTGCAGAATTTCTGTTATTTCTGAGATACGTGCGAGTAAACTTGTGAAGCCCTGTAATAATGCAATGTTATTGCGTTGGCATGAGTGAACATGGTTGACACTCACGACGCCCTAGAATTCAACACAAAAAGACACACTGAAGCACAGGTAGGACACACACGAGCGTGATCTAACTACTGTTTATTCGATGGGAATATAACAAACATATATAGGGTGAAATGGAAAGAAAAAGAGAAAGAGCATAAACCTGCACACTGCCCACCACAAAAAAGCAACCATCTGTGCGACATCAAATTTAACCTTGTCAACTATGTAAAATACCCACGTAAAAAAGTATATCCAACCTTAGACAAATGAATAGATCGTGCACTAACACACCTGTCTTCACCAAGCCTGCGCATCATGAAAGCTTCCATGATTTCTCTTTCCTTTGTGTCATTGGGTCTTGATAAAATAGTGGTGTTTTCGAAATTTAGCTTACAATGACACTTCATGCAATGGGTAGCTAAGTTACCGTGGTGACAAATGTGCTTGAAGTTGTAATCATGCTCGCGTAAACGTGAATCAAGACACTTACCAGTTGGCCCAACGTACCGATTTCAGCATGGCAAAGGAGTACCACAACAACATTTTTTTCCATTGTACAAACTTGTTGACATGCTTAACAGAACATGTATAGCTGTTATTCTGGTTCTTGCCGTTTACTTGGTGACAAAGTGAAATTGATTTGTGAAGTGCTGTGAAGGTCACGGGTATGCCATGCCTACTTGCAATTTTTTTTCACTCCGTGCGAAATTCCGCGGACGTAGGGCATTACAATCGGCCTCTCTTTTCACTTCTCTTTTTATCCTACGTTTGTTTTATACGTGTTGCCGATAGTTCTCAAGAGCCCCTCGGCCAAAGCAGTGATCAAGGCATCTGGGGAATCGCTGTCCCCGAGTCTACCAACTTGCTTCATCAAACTTTGTGCTACCCTGTGGTCACACGACTTTTGGCAGCTGTCAAACATGCACGCATTCGCGACGCTTCAGTGTGTCTTTTAGTGTTCAATTCCAGCACGTTTCGAGTGTCAACCATGTACAACCAACTATCCCCTACTCTGGCCCTTATGAATGAACCCATTTACAAATTTTCGTAAGTAGATGTACAGCAAACTCAACGGGTCTCATTTGGACTTTCATGCAAAAACTGAACATATGATCATATCACATAAGTTTTTATGCCATAGGTCAAGCTAATGCTATAAAAAACAACATGCCTACCTGGATGGTTGCATATTTCATAAAAGTAATGCTAGCCTTATTCCACTAATTTGCTAACCTTTATGTGTAGACGGACACCAAGTTTCTTGTGCATCCCATTTCTTTGAATTGTGCTTATATTCTTTGGATTGTGCACTTTGAAGTGCACATGTTAGTGTGTGTTATTTTTCGCTCTAGTTTCATCTTGCTATACTGCGGTTAATAATATATGGTGCTTGGGCCGTGATATGTATGTTCCTAGTGTTTTGTTTTAAGGATAGGTACTGTATGCAAGTATTTAAATATACGTATGCTTACACTGACATGAGAACTGATGCTGTTATGGTTCGAGTAAAATATTTCGAACACTGTATCTTTAAAGATTTGAGGTATGCAATAGGAATTGCTGAAATGGCTGCTGACTCAATGTTATGACTTGTGCTTTTATTACCAAGCAAGTAGAGCAGATGTTTTACTCTTCAGAAGTATTGTGGAAGTATAATAGGTGACAGACAAACAGGCAGAGATTTTCCCTGTGTTCATGCATACATTAGTGGGTGCTTTATGAATCGTAGCATCATTGAAGTGGCACGTTGCATAAGTAAAGTTTAACAAAATATGGAGGTGATGACACAGCGCTAGATTGAGTAAGATTTTACAGTTTTGTGTCTATTTGCTACACTCCTCCGGGTTTCTGTGTTATGTCTACGAAATTCCGAATGGCAAACAAGCCAACCTGTCTTCGTCTGTGCGTATGGTATACTAGCAATGAAAAAACAATTGTTTAAAGAAAAACAGCTGTTTCGCAGAGACAGACTGTAACACTGCATTTGTTTTTATTTCGTGTTACATCATCTATGCAACAGGAGTGCCAAGTACACATTCACAAGGGTGAAGTTCATTGGACGCTGCTGACGCCCTTCATGTTCTTCTGTGAGCTGCCGCTTCTTCTGGGCACGACATCATTTTCAAGATGGAAAGCTCACGTCCGTTGCCTTTCCAGGTTTCCTTTGCCTGGATCATTTAATCCGGACTGCTCGGTTTGTGTGACATAGCTCCAGAAGATTCCCCTTCAGGACAGCCGCAATGGTTGGACAGGATACCAAGATTGGAGCAGACCGGGCGGCTCATCTGTCAACATGGACACAGCACAACTACATCGGACGCTGCTGACGCCCTTCATTTTCGTCAGTCAGCAGCCGATTTTTCCAGGCACGACACCATTGTCAGGATTGAAAGCTCAGGTCCATTGCTTTTACCTGCATCATCTAACCTGGACTGCTCGGTTTATGCCACGTAGCTCCAGAAGATTCTTCCCCAGGACAGCCGCAATGATTGCAAAGGATGCCAAGATGGGAGCCAGCCTGGTGGATCACTTGAAAACATGGACACAGTACAACTGTATTAGACGCTGCTGGCGCCCTTCATATTTGTCAGTCAACAGCTGCTTTTTCCGGACCCAACCCCAATTTCAGGATGGAAAGCTCACGTTTATTGCCTTTCCAGGTGAGTTTCCTGAAAGTTGCTACTTTTGTTATATTCAGCAATTACAGTTTCTTGGTGGTTGTGCCCGCGAGAACTTGAAGATGTGTTTAATAGATTTTTAGCTTTTGCATCGAAATTGTGTTATGCCTTGTTTGTCCTAACCCTTTAGTTGGCTGGCGATGTTGAGCCTAATCCAGGACCAATGACGAAAGCTTAAGAACAGGCATGCTCTGCTGCTCTAGACACAATTAAAAATTCGGACAAGCACATGCAGGATTGCTTTCCCACCTAACTAGTGCAAAAGCTGGCCATGCTTCTGCACGGAAGAGCATCGATAAGATTGAAGATAGGCAGAAAAAACTTATCGCAGAGCTTAATATTTCAAAAAAAAAAACGGGAAGCTGTCGAAGGCGAAATAAGGTTGTTGAACGCAAAGATTGCATCACTGTCAATTCACTCCACGCCTGGAAGCAGCTCGAGTGATGCCTAAGCTAATGCTAACGCCCTTCGCAGTGCATCTGATTGTTTGGCCACTATCTTTTCTCGAGTCGAAGACACTGAGAACAGAATGCGGTGCTCGATCTTGCTTTTTTTAAAATATTGCGAGTGATCAAAAAGAAGACTTGGCAATGTAAAAACCAAAAAAATTGGAATCTGTTATAAAAGCTTGATATTAACTCATCTAGCCCAAATTTCGAAAGGGTACGCAGGCTACGCAAACATGCTGACAGCAGAAAGAGGCGAAAATCACCTATAAAGATGAAGAGCGCATCTTGTCCGCTGCAGGGAAGCTTAAAGGGTCTTAGTTTTTTATTTGGAAAGACTTCCCTTCTGCCACGAGAGAAGCAAGAAGAAAGCTTATCGAATTCGCCAAGTCAAAATGAAATCGCTTAAGCTATCTGTTTACATAATGCGCATGCAAGATGTAACATGCGTAATTGACCATGTGACAAGCACGATAGGGCTACTATACAGATAGCTAAGCCATGGTACCCGTGCCCATGAATTCAAGCAGGCGCCTGAGCCTTGAAATTCCTCGTCTCTCACCATATCAGTCACTAATATTAGCAGCCTTCTGTAAAAGCTCCTCAAGGTCTGTTCCTTCCTTGATGATACATGTTCTTAATAATCATCTTCACTGAAACGTGGCTTCATGCTGATACTTAAGATAAATAAACTAGTCCCCTACGAAATACCTGTAATGTATACTGTTGTGATCGCTTTAACGGGAGAGGTGGAGGTGTAATTATTGGCATTAAAAGGCAATAAACCATTATATAATCGCGTCTTTCACAAAATAGAGCTTGTATGGGTTGCCTGCATGACTCCATTTGAGAGATTATTGATAGGCTGCTGCTATCATCCTAAAGACACTGACCTATAATTTCTAAGCGACTTGGGAAGCAGGATAACTTATGCTGTTAAGATGTGTCCAACTGAGCTCGTTTATTCAATTGGTGACTTTAATTTCTCCCGAATAAACTGGAAGCTGCTATCAACACATTTCTGTGTCTCCACTGCGTTTATTGCTTTAATATTACATTTTAACCAAACCTAGATCATAAGCCAACCCACTCGGGACTCAAATATACTGGACTTGGTATTAAGAACGGCACCGAATAATATAGCAAATATACTAAGTTTACTTCAGTGACCAACGGTTAATGTTAAGGATTCTTAACGTCCATTTCGTATTACTAGAGCTACAACAAAAAAGATTCTCAATTATAATAGAGATAATCACATGGCTCTAAATGATGAACTATGTACATTCTTTAAGAGTGTACTTTTCCCTGCTTTCATAATCGCTCCGTACAAGACAACTGGACACTCCTAAAAACAAGTTAGCTTCATTAGTTAGTGAACATAATCTTTGAATCACAATAACAAATGATAAACAAACGTGCGCAAACTGTTGCGTCGTGGCAAAGGTACAGAGGCTTTTTGTATAACTAGCGCTCCACGATACACCCCACGCGCGATAAACATTTTCCACATGATGTACCATCACTGCTCACCACTAACAAACAAAAGTTTTGGAAACAAGTGTGCCCAGAACGTCAGGATAAAATCATCAGATTGCACAATGACGACCGATTCCCATTCCAGATCAAGACTGTCGCAAAGATTTCAGTACTCTCTTCACATCAATTTACATATTTGAAGATCATACAGACGTCCTCAACGTAGAATAAAGTGGAACGCTGGGCCAGTTGGTACAGCATAATGTGGAAATGTATGAGCGCACAAGGTAGAAGGAAAAGCACTTGACAGGAAAGACGCTCACTTACAACTGAACTTTTATTATAAAACATTTATTGCGCAAGAACACAAACGCGCAGGCGCAACCAACTATCACTTCAAGGTGTCACATCCCCCCTCCCCCAAAATAAAAGAAGGTGCACGTTCGTGTACTTCAACAGCTCAAAAAAGACACATCTTTTTGACTCATTGCTACTGAAGGAACACTGATACACGTGCTTGCGTACGCCCTAATCTGTTCTGCTTCCATGATTTCTCTGGTCAGTCTGTGTTTTGATTTGCCCAGAATTCTCGTGCTGCCAAACTGCGGATTGCACCCACAATCCCTGCAGTGCATTGACAAGTGCGTGCAACTTGCGAGAACCTTCAAAGACTTCGCATGTTGTAGGAGTCGATTATTTAAACAATGACCCGTCTGGCCATTGAACACTTTTCCGCAGCTCTAGGTACACTACCCCTTAAATACACAGTACAAACAGCGTGGCATGTTTTTTTTAGTGAAACCACTCTTGTTCACTCTTCCACGATTTCCTATGATGGGGCAGAGTTTTGCGAGATTGCAGGGAGCCGTGAGAACAACGTGTATTCCGCGCTTGCGCCCAATCTTCATCAAAGCGTGCGAAATTTTGTGCACATAGGGCATAGCAACATTCCTATTTGGTGGCCTTGCTTCCCCCGTGTTGGTGGTACTTACCCTCTTCAATTTCTTTAACATGGTAATGCCTGCTGCCACAAGCAAGCAGTCCGGGTAACCCGCACTGAGTAGGCGTCTTACTTGATTCCGGAAACTGCATTCTATTTTATGTGGACATGATTTGCTGAGTGACGAACTAAGGCAGGAATTAGCTATCACCCTTTTCACTAGCTTGCTGTGAGAAGAGTCAGAGGGCAACAGGCCCTTTTTGACCGCGGGGAAAACTTCCAGCAAACGTGACCAACTGCACTAAATTAATGTTAAGATCTAAAAACTGCAAAGCGTCTCTGGCTGGTTGTTCTTGTGTGAATGACAATGAACTTGTGCATTGTTTAAAACAATCCAAATTTTGGTTATTGCTGAAGTTGGTGAACAGTTATCCTTTACGTTAAACATCACTAGGAAGTCATCAACATATCTGTAGACATTAACTACAGGTTGTCCCATGAGCTCATGTTGTAGCTTCCGGTCAAATTTTGCTAAGAATATTTCACAAAGCACAGGGGCCACACAGGACCCAATGCATATGCCCTTCCTTTGGACAACTGTCACATCATCAAACTTCACAGCGGTTGCACACAGGTAGCACTGAAGTAGCTCCATGAAATTATCTACATTAACTAGTGCATTGTTTTGAAAGTTTACTACCTTAAAAGAGTCAATTGCCTCCCGTGTAGCTATAAACAGTTCGTCGTGCGGGACAGAATAAAAAAATTATTCGACATCAACTGAAAAACCATAACTAGCACCGTACATGTCTGACAACTGGTCTTTCACCAGTACGTCCAAACACTTCAGTTTAAAAAGGCCATCAGGAGTCAATAGGTTCAAGTGTCGTTGCAGGTAGGAGCTCACGAAATGCTGCCAACATTCCTTTTAAGTGACAGAGGGCTCGTAGGGGACACATGACTTTATGTGTCTTGGCCGAAAAGAATACTTATAAACGTTCCTTTTGCAAGACTTCATGGTTTTTTGAAAGACTTTCCAGTCCCATCTCTGATTTGACTGTGCCCCATGATAGAAAATCGCGGAACAAGAGCGATCGTACTACACTCTAAAAATATGGAGTAAAAAGGGTGTCTTTTTGTTTTACAATAATAATCGTCATCAGGCTTGCGTGCGCTTCCTTTCTTGAAAACTCGGCGCTGGCCACTTTCCTATTGAAAATGCCCTCTAAGCCTGATAATGCGCATGTCGATCGTTACCGGAATGTACCGGGCGCGGGGCGATAGCGCAAGGATAGAACACAATATAGATGACGATTATTGTTGTGGGATGACGATTATTGTTGCATTTCTCACTTTCGCCTAATCTCTAAACTCTCTTACTGCCTAGATAGCTTAACTCTGTCTTAGATAAAGAACTGTCTTGGTAATGGGCAGCAGTTCACCATTTTTATTGATGTTTCCTTCTCACTTTCATACGTTTGTTTTGGTTTGCTGAAAGGCAGTGTTCTCGGTTCGCTACTTGTTCATGGTTATATAAATGACTTATCGTGTAGTTTGTCCTTACAAGTGCACCCCGCCAAGGTGGTCTAGTGGCTAAGGTACTCTGCTGCTGACTCGCAGGTCGCGCGATCAAATGCCGGCTGTGGCAGCTGCATTTACGACAGAAGCGGAAATGTTGTAGGCCCGTGTACTCAGATTTTGGTGCACGTTAAAGAATCCCGGGTAGTCGAAATTTCCGGAGCCCTCCACTACGACGTCTCTCATAATCATATGGTGGCTTTGGGACGTTAAACTCCACAAATCAATCAATGTCCTTTCAAGTGCGCATTTTTGCTGACAACTGTATAATGTACCTAGCAATAACTAGCACTGGTAATCATGTATTAATTCAAAAAGACCTCGACCTCATTAGCCATTGGTGTGATTGTTGGCTTATGTCCCTTAATACAAGTAAACGTAATGTCCTTTTTGTAAACATGCATCCCAATTCTGAGTTTTCATACTTTCTTATTGGCAATCGCGTATCTAGTGTTAACGCTTTCAAATATTTAGGTGTAGCCTTATTGTCTAACTTTTCCTGGACTTCCCACATCACCAACATTAGCAGCAATGCCTCCACGTGGGTGGCTACTTACACCGTCACCCACCTAAGACACCCACAAATATACGTGTCATAGCATAAGTATCATTTGAACGCCCTCTGGTGGAATGCGCTTCTGCAGTTCGGTTCCCTTGTTACACCTATTTAGCTAACGTGCTGAAGTCGATCCAGAATAGAGCTGCTGCATTGATCTCCAAAAACTGTTATCTTAGCGCAAGCATAACACAAACAAAAAGGAACTTAGACGGCTTGAGCAGCCGTCTTGATATAAACCTCCTTTCATTATTTCGGAAGTACGTGCATGAATCAAGGCCATTACTTATAACATTGCAAGCATCTGCATTCGCATCAAACAGACTGCATAATCATCTTTTATTCGCACGCATCTACGGTAAAACGTACATTTTAAGCTCATCTGCACACCTTCACGCTATTCGCAGATGGAACAACCTTCCAGAATGAAATTGTAGATGAAAGAAATTGAGAACTATTCCGGCAACTTATAATAGCTCATTTCCAATATTAACTGCTCGGGTTACTTATATCAAATTCTGCTCCTACGCGTGTAATGACTGCTGGTATTTTGTGCTATTGTCTTTTATATAAAAAAATGTAGGAGGTTTGAATGCGAACATGTCATTCCATTATGTTGTGTAATCTGAAGCAATGTTTCCCTTCGAATAATGGAAAGTTTTTTTACAAATTGTGTTTATTTTATAGCTTGTTTTACATCAATATTTATTAATTATAATCTTGCGCTTTCATTATTGTTGTAACATTATCGAATCACTTTTTTGTTTTTGAGCATGACCGCTCCTATAAGTTGTATAACCATCAAGATATTGTTTATGGTATTGTTTGTATGTAGGTTGTGCAAATCCATGTAACTATTCTTTTTATACTTCCCTTCCACAAGTTGCTGTGAGATAGCTTGAATAAATAAATAAATAAATGAATAAATAAGTAAGTAAATAAATAAATAAATAAATAAATGAAACCTTGTGCTTGTGTGCTGTTTATCTCTCCTTTTTAGCGTCGTCAGTGCACGCTCTGCAGTAATTTTTAAACCATTTCTTTGAGATAATTTGAACACTACTCGTGAAAATTGGGAAGATACAAAGTCACCCAGAACAATCGATGACGAGCTGCCGCATTCAAGCAAACTTTTTTTCTGGCCTAATTGGTGCGTGTTGCATAGAGAACGGACACATTTCCGTGTCACCTGTGTACGGGTCACTGGCACTTGACCCCATTGGTAGGTGTCGTAGTGTTTGGAAAAGTCAGCTTTATCACCTAACCCAAATAGGCATGATGACTTTACTGTAATGCCTAGAGGGTAGCTTACAGACTGATATAACGAGGACACTCACGTTCAAGCCTAGACGTCTATTTTATTGACGAGAAATTCACACTGCGGTGTAGTTGTATATATTTTTGTATTGTTCACACATTCCTGTGAGGTAAAGCAGCTTTAGATCACAAGTTGTGGATGGTCGCGCGAATTTACCCCAATTTCTCGATTACTATAGCACTGCAGTTCATATTGTTTTCCTTTTGACGTACCGAAATATTAAACTTTTCTTGCGATAGCAAATATTATGAACTTTCTCGGCTGGGTTTCGCTGCTGGCGTGTCAGCGTCGATATCATGCACCGTATATGTATACGTATCTGTATATATGAAAACGCCAGAAAGAGAAAAAAATCCCAGAAAAAGCCTCTGTCCGCGGAATCCAACGTGGGACCTTCACGTCGTGAATGTGAGGCGTTAACAGCTGAGCCACCGAAGTGTACCTCCTTCAACGTTCAAACGGAAAGCTATCCATATCTACCACTGACCCCTGTTAGTGGGTATCTCGGGGGGGGGGGGGGTGTCGTGTTTTCAGCATTATCAGCAAGATGGTGCAGTGAGCATGCCGCGGCTCTCATCTCTCACGCGTACTTTGACCCGCGTAGAGAATAAGAAGATGTACGCTCGATCGCATTCCCTTATCTTGCAGTAGGGAGAATCGTACGTCTTGGCTAGCCTTTAGCTTGCAGTGGGGAGAATCGTACGTCTTCGCTCACCTTTAGGTTTCGTCGGAAAGATTCTGTTGTAGTTAACGGGCGCGCAAAGGTCACTGCAATCGTTGTACTTGACGTAAATTGTTATTGGCCTTTAGTTTCCTTTCAAATATTGCTACATACCTTCCTGAAATTTTGCTATCTCCCCATTACAATGTAAGTATTTCTCTGCGCATATCACGTCTGCAGTGTTCGAGAAGCTTCAGGACTGTTTTCGATCATTTTGTGAAGATTGCGCCTACAAAGCGAACATTACATATTATTATGCAACCTACGTGTCCGCTAGTGATAACGCAAGAATATTCGATGCCAAGTGTATAAATGCCGACGCGCTTCACCACTTCTCAGTTGATGGACGGCCGACGCTCTGTTCACCGCCATCAGTGCCAGTGTGTATCGCTGTAGTCTGACTGTCCTTTCACGAGCCACTATTTCGGCGTAATAAACAGTTTCTTCTTGAACCTACAGTCTGCTCACTTCGTCACCATCCCGCGACATCCAGCCCATGTACCCAACGACCCCTCTAGCAATGAGCAGAGCGCACGGCGTCAAGGAAACATTGATGCCAACGCTTAGCAGTGAGCCAGTTGCCGGCAGCAAGGACTCCCTTCAGAGTATCGGCCTTCGCCTGACCCAACCCGGAAGACTAAAACTCTGATCTTGACCTCAGTGACGATGACAGCCTCTTTCCGCCTACACTCCTCCGGCTCCGGCAAACAACGAAACCACCTACCTTCCATGGTTCAGCACTCAAAGAGTCGGAAAGCTGGCTCGAAGCGTACGACTATGTGGCCATCTTCAACGCCTTGAGCAACGACGACAAGCTACGGCTATTCTCTTGGCCACTTTTGCAGTGTCATGCACAAATAGATGGATGAATTTCTGCTTAAAACACACGTCCACCTACCCAACGAAAGCGCCATGCTCTTCATCAACAGACTTTTCCGCCACGTAGACCCATAAATGCCGCAAGACAAGAAAGTACGCGTCCTCATGCGAGGAGGCAAACTTGAACTTTTCGCGGGACTGATGCGAAACCCCCCGAACAGTGTAAAAGAATAAGTCTCAGAAGCAGCCACTGTTGAGAAGGCCCTGGACATGTGCAACCACCAGTATAACCACTAATCGACACGACAATTTGCCGATACCAAGGGCTCTGCCTCGCCGACCTGCGTGGAACAATCGGAACGATCCTGCAGGAAGAGCTGCGAAATTCCTGCTTGCGTCTCCGCCTCAAGTGAATTCCATGGCTGAAGTCATGCACCATGATATCTCCCCGACCGTTCCTCAGTAATCAGAGCCCTGTGATGCAATGCGACGCTGCGATCTCCCTTCACGCCCACTTCAAGAGAATTCGCAGTTGCGCTGCCGTCCCTACTGAAACGGTTCGTAAGATGCGGAGACCTCAAGTACGGAATTATTGGAATATGGAAGACGTATGATGCGGACTCCGCATAAGACGTATGGTGCAGACTCCGCATCTTATGGAAAGACGTATCATGCGGAAATTACTGAAATGTGTGCATGTTCCGTCTGAATCTAGTGCAAAGCAATATAATGTGTAAATTGAATAGACGTCCACATCTTGAGTACATGCAATACATTGTGTACAAATCACAATATTTCTTAAATGTGCATGATGAGGGATTGAATCATCGGCATCTTTGTCATAATGCTGAAGCAAAATTACCTTTTAAATAAAATACTTTACAAAACTACTAAGTAAACGTGCTGGCGATCATAAATGGTGGTTACAATGCAACACATTAATGCATTGTTCTATGCAAGACTTAAAGAACTTATAAAGTTATTATTATCAATAGAGAATCATTATTATACACATCAGCCATGCTACAATCAATATATTTTTTTATTTGTCTGTATGCTCCAGCTGTGAATAGTGACATTGCAGTGTTGATCGTACACAAATGAGGCGACTGCACCGTAATTTCACGAGCTCCACCTAAGCCACAGGATGGTGGAACAATGTAACAGCAATTTTAGAACAAAATGTTTAAACATAAATAATAATCATAGCACTGTGAAAGTGTGGCGCTGTGTTTATCTCATGAATGCCTTGTGGAGATCGGCGAAATGCTGCTTGAGGCTCCGGCACCACTGTAAATTTCGAAGGTCACTGCCATAGAACTTATGTGTCCTTCATAGGCACCTGGAAATGAAAATAATTGGCACAAATAATGTCAGAGACACATGTTAGCACAATAGTTTACATGCACAAGAAATATAACACACAGAATGAAACTGAAAATGTAAGGCACACAATCCTTCATGTTATGCATATGTGAATAATAGAAGGAATGAGTGTATAAATTAGTTCTGCCACATAAAAAAACAGCATGCTTATCACATTGAAAATAACTAGGTTGTCACGATTTTCAATGGTAGAGATACTCGATTAATATGTCCTTATGAAATTATGATTTAAATGCTTCCTGCACAGTAAAACTTTAGGAACTGCAAGTGAACGCTCTCAATGTACATTTAATAGTGTGTGCATGTACATCTGCTGCCTTTATACTATACAGTTTGTGCACAAAATTGGCATCTTGAACAATTTTGAGAGTTAAACCTATGCAACTTATGAAGGTTAAAACCACCATGAAAGCAAGCAGGACCAGGCAGGTGCCATTAAAAATCTGTGGAAGCCAGATAACTATAACCGAACTGCACACATATAGGGGAGCAAGAGTAACAGAAATTCGGCTGCTGAACCGCATGTCGCGGTATCAAACCCCGGCTCCGTTTCCGATGGAGGCAGAAATGCTGTAGGCACGTGTGCTCAGATTTGGGTGTACGTTAAAGAACCCCAAGTGGTCGAAGTTTCCAGTGCCCTCCACTAAGGCGTCTTTCATAATCATATAGTGGTTTTCGGACGTGAAACCCCACATATAAATCAAGAATAACAGAAATAAACTGCCAACAGAAAAGTTGGGTGCATGTGCTATCTGTAAGTGCTTACACCTTACTACATGCAGCATGCTCATTTCATTTTAAATACCGATATTGAAAATAACTGCTCTATTAGGAATGTAAAAGCTAAGGTAGAACTGAACGACTCTACGAAAAGTGACCCTATTATGACATCACGTTTTCTTATAACAAAATTGACTAAAACTCTGAAATATCATTATGCAAGATAAAATCTTCAAAAGAACAATCAAGTTTGAAGTCATAATTTTTAATATGGCTACTATGACTATAACCAAGAAATCGACCTCAACATGGCTAATGTTAGTTTTTAAGGCCTATGTTCACTAGACAATGAACTATACCACAAAAAGCACAGCGTTCAGGCAAAGCACCACACAAAAAAAAGAAAGCAGTCCTTTTTGTTATTACCTACAATGCCTTTAAAATGGTATTTTTACCTCTACTTTCCGCTTTTTATCTAAGTAACTGGTGTGAAACAAGTTAGCTGAAGATGCACTGCGCCTCCAAAACCTGTTGGTTGAATGTGAATTTTTAAAAAATGGTGAAGCTTGCATTAAATTAGGCTCCACAAGCCTTGGAACAGCGAGACTACATTACTCTTAGGACTACTTTGGTTACTTTTGTTTTGTTTCTGAGCCTAAGCATAAAGACAAGGGCTTAACTGAATTGCTGCTAACAAACAAATGCTTTCGAAATTGCCCGAGCGTCAAAGGATGCTCAGCCATTTGTTGTTTTTCGCACTGGGCTATTCTACACCAAACATACAAATCATACTGCCTGGCGACCATCACAGATGTATAGTTTAAAAAATGATGATAGTTTACTCTTCTGAAAATAGTTATTTGCAGAAATGTTTTGAAGAGAAAAAAGTAGTGGTCACGTGGGTACCTTCAGAATTTCGCAGAATGTCGTGCGGGTGTTATTTGTGAGAAAAATTTCAAAGTACCGCTTTTTCTTGCCATATCAAATTTGATCTACATATTAAGTAAAGATGCTTCTTAAAGTATTTGAAGCCAAGTAACATTAGTGTAATTTTTCCGCTACATAGGCTTTGAAGAATTCGGCCAAACTGTTTATCGTTTGCATTTCTTGTATGGCAATACTGCATTTTGTATGAATATTTGAGCCACAAATACTCACTGCACAGAAGTTATATTTCACAAAAAAAATATTGTTAGGTTCAGATTACAAATATCACTATATAACCGTTTTTGTCCACACATTGAGATGCAATTTGAGCTGTGTGTTTGTCTAATTGAAAATTACTTTTATGTGTAAGTTGAAAGCAAATAAACAGTTCTTGTTACATGGCAAGTGTTATCATTACAATTTTTGTTTAAATGAGGAAAATGATTTTTGAAGTCTCCTATTGAGGGCCATAGGGAACTTCGGAACGGAAGCTGTCGTATATCAAATGCAGAAAACAGCCATCATAAGAAAACTTCAAAAATTCATTTCTACTTTAAGACAAAGTGTAATCTTATAACTTGCCATATAAAGAGAACTGCTTCCTTGCTTTTGATGTGGCGAAAAAATTGCACTAATATTACTGAGCTTCATGCACTACACACAATCACCCTTACTTAATACCTAGACCGAATTTGGTGTAGAAGAGGCATTATTTTTGAAGCACTTTTTACTTTTTACAAACAACACCCAGACGACATCCTGGGAAGTCCAGAAGGCACCAACGTGGCCTAATATTTTGTTCTCTGCGATATACTTTACCATTTTGCTGTTTTCAGAAAAATACAGTAAACGAGCACAGTATTTTTTTTTCAAAACACATTTAGGACGGTTGGCAAAATGGCTGGGATGTTTGATGCGTAATTGCCTCACTGCCAGCATTTATTCTTCCGAAGCTCAAGCTATCACCTCTCTGTTACTGCCTCCCTCACATACAATGCCTGCATAGGAAAGAAAAATAAAGGCAGGTCCGACAAAGTTCACAAGGCAAGATATTTTCATGTTGGATAAATTCATTACCACAAACAGCAGCAAAATAACATTCATTTTGAGTAGTCCAAGACGCAAGCTATATACCAGCATACTAAGAGCCAAGCACAAGGTTCTCATTTGAACATGTGTGGTGATAGACAGGAAGCACTTATTGCAAGACTGATCAGTCTGTAATTAACTAAAAGAGGTACAATGCACTGTTCAATCCAACACCACATAGGCATCTTTGCTATAGCAAAGCCATGTGTCATTGATTCATGCACTATATGGGACAATGCAAATGTAACAAAAAAGGTGAAAAAAGAAAACAAGGGAAAAAAAAGAAGAAAAAGGGGGATGCAAAGTAGGAGCAGTGTAGCACTACTTTTACTTTGCATTCCCCTTTTCTTTTTTTTCTTCTTTTCTATCATTTATCTTTTTTTTGCTTCCCTTACCCCCAACTTCCAACAGGAGAACACTTTGTATCAGTGCAACCTAACTTGAAAAGAAGCAAGGGCTGCACTCTTCTGCGTTATAGGTTTTTTTTTTCAGACAAACATTTCCAACAGGCACACACGCCTACACCAAAAGATGATGTCATTACTGACCCCATTTAAACTAACACGCCAAGGATGACAAGGTGACTTCAAAAAAATAGGTCCTCCTATCGCAACATCGGCCAGCCTGTCTGAAGCACTTCTACTGTTCACCCTGATTACCCCACTAGATGTTTCCATCTGTCGACTCACATCTTCATTTTGGATAACACTAAGACGAGCTTACATTGATGAATATGCATGAAAGTTTAGTGATGTATCATGTATCAGATTAAGCAACTCTGTTGAAAAATTATTGATAGCTTGCTTCCAGGCTTTTTATACTGTAGCCTGAAACTTCGTAATGTCTTCTATGCACATGAACCAGATTGACAACATAATGCACAACATGCTTAAGAATACTGCGAGGAACAAGATAACGACAAAACGACCAGCCACCCAAAATTGTCGCTGTACATGTTTATAAAATGTTCATGTACCCCAAACAAGGTGCTTATAATACAAACCGAAAAAACCTACAAGTAGGGCCTTGGAGTCTTCTGGAAGTAGACGTGTTGCATTTTTTCTGTAGAGGGCTTTACACCCATAAGTGAGGAACAAAACTCCTGTATGATGAAGAATGTTGGCAGCTATCAGTTATAGAAAAACCTAATGCAGCTAATCTTCCCCGACACATCTGTACATTTAGAGAGATGACGTAGCTTCTGTGATTGTGGCAGTAACTCCAACAGGACCAGTGCAAAAATTGGCACTACTTGGCTAGACAAATGTCCAAACATGCCTGCCCGACTCCCTCTAGCCATCCTGGCTAGCCATCCTGGCTGAATCTGACACATGATTTCTTAACTGCTGGCTGGACAAAAACAAAACCACTGAAGCACTCACAATACACAGTATTAAGACGATCGAGACCAGGGACTGCTTCGAACGAATACGGTTTATTAGAAGAAGTGAAGTAGCGCGCGCTCGCTGCAGGCAGCAGTCTTCTTTCTTCTTCTTCCGGCGTTTGATAATGATATTTTATAGGTTCCCGCCCGCCCAAGTTGAAATGTGATAAGCTCTCGCGGGCTCTTTGAAACAACCTTCCATTGGGTATATGTGGTTCACCGATCTTCTTAGAAGCTCTTTTTTGCCTGTGCGAAGGAGACAAGCTCTTGTTATTCCGTCTCGCCCAGGGTAGAGCTTTTCAATCCGGCACATTTTCCAAAATGTTCTTGGAGCCTTGTCCTCAACCAACCCTATGTCACCCTGTGAGAGTGGTTTTGCTTGCCGTGTCTTGGCTTTGACCGTAGCTCCTATTTCCTTGATATATTCTTGATGCCATCTTTTCCACCAAGTGCGCACGAGTTTGCATCTGCGTCGCCATGCGTCTTCAATGTCACCGTTGTATAGTCCCTTTTGTCCGCCTTGAAGCTGTCGCCGTCCACCTATGATGTCTGCCGGCGTTAGTGGCATTGGCTCGTCAGGCTCTCCATATACGTAAGTCAATGGTCGATTGTTGAGTGTTCCTTCAACTTCTGCTACAATAGTGCGTAGCTCCTCTACCGAAGCTGTGCTTTTCGATATTATTTTTCGCATCGACGTCTTCAAGCTTCTTATGAGGCGCTCGTAAAATCCTCCCCACCATGGCGCGCACTCGGCTATTGTTTTCCATTTAATTTGTTGGCCACTGCAGTAATTCTTTAAGACCTCGTTGTTGATTGTTTCGAGCATACTGTTGATTTCCTTTCCAGCTTTTATAAATGTTTTGGCGTTGTCCGAGTATATTACGGCTGGTATTCCCCGTCGAGCTGTAAATCGTCGGAATGCTTGTAGAAAACTCGACGATGACAAATCGTTGGTAACTTCCAAGTGTACTCCTCTTGTTACCGCGCAGGTGAATATCAGTACATATTGCTTCACAATCTGGTACTTGTCCTTTGCGTAAAGAGGTCCTGTGAAGTCAACTCCCGTAACTTTGAATGGCTCTGCTTCAGTGACTCTGTCTGCCGGAAGTGGAGGTATGTCTTGAGTTGCCGGTCTGGAGTTATGCCTCTTGCAGACGACACCTTTGTTTAGAACTCTTTTCACTGCTTGTCTACCCTGCAATATCCAGAACATAGTTCGAAGTTGCGCTAGCGTCACTTGAACTCCTCCGTGTGATACCATTTTATGCACGTGACGTATCAGCAGTTCCGTGAAACGCTCATCCTTTGGAATTACTATTACGGGTTTGTTGAATTCTTGTCTGCACTGCAATCGTCCTTTCTGTATCCAGCCCAGAAGCATTGTAAATCCTCTAGATCGAATATCTATGTGAGAATCGTCTCTTTCGTTTTCATCAATTATTTTGTTTAATCGCTTTTCATTGGATGTCCATTTTCTCAAATTCATCGCTGCCTCTCTGAACACTTGCTTTGCCTCTTTGTACAACTTAACTGCTTCATCAAGCGTTGCTGCTCCCAAAATGACATCATCCACGTAGATCGCTTTCTGCAGTGTCCTTGTCGTATCAGGAAACTGGTCTTCCACTTGTTTCAAATGGTGTTTAATTGTAGCTGCCAGTATAAACGTGCTTGGTGTTGTTCCGAACGTTACTCTTGTCATGCGCCATGTTTGCACTTCATTCATTAACCTTCCTTCAGCGTCATGCTTCCACCACAGAAATCTCATTGCATTTCTATCCTCTTCATGTATAGAGATTTGTGGAAATGCCTTTTCAACATCTCCAACTAACGCCACCTTTCCTTTTCGGAAATTAATGAGCAGCGATAGCATGTCCTCATTCAAATTGAGTCCTGCCTCTAGGTTCTCGTTTAAAGACATGCCTTTTCGAGAATTTGATGAGGCGTCAAACACTACTCGAATCTTTGTTGTGGCTCGGTTCTCTCTAATGATCGCATGCTGTGACATGTAGTAGCAAAGTGCATTTGACTTTTCTGATGGCTCTTGGACCTCCTCTGCGACTCCTAATGTCATATACTCAGATATAGCTTTGTCGTAGCGATACAGCATGTCTTCATTTGTCTGCAGCCTTTTAGTCAGTTGCTGTAGTCTTTTTATCGCATTTTCCTTGTTGCTTTCCAAGTTTACGTCCTGTTTCCATGGCAAGCTGACTTGATAGTGACCGTTTTGTTGTACAATCTTGCGCTCGAATTCTTCGACCACTTCGTTTCCGGTGTTATTCGAACTATTCATTGTGATCCCCGTTGACTCCAGGCTCCAGAACTTCTGTTGCTCTTGCTGGAGTCCTGTCTAAAAGCTGCGACCTTCAGAACCATGACTGCTTGATTATGTGTTAGTTTTGTCTTGCTTTGTTCTGACGGCCCTTGCAGTACCCATCCCAGTATAGTTTCTACAGCCATCAGTCTGTCCTCGATTCTTTGAGTTCTACCAGTAAAGAATTCCCAATAATAGTCTGAGCCGATCAGTAGTTGTACAGAATTTGTTGCAGTCGTCTTGGTCCTGTGATCAGCCACTTGCATATTTAGCTGTTTCATTTTCTCGCTGAGTTTCTTAGTTGGAGTGGGTATACAACTGTGCGAGATAACGTCGACTTGTAACGCTTCAATCACTGTTGTCGTGCTCGTTTCTCGTGATCCTACAGTCACTTGCACCACGTTCATTAGTTTGACCTTTTTGTCTCCTCCAAATGAACCAATCGTCAGCCTTTCCTGTCGCAACACCTTCGCACCTATTTCTTTCGCTAATCTCGCTTCAATAAATGAACGTTGACTTCCGCTGTCTAATAACAAACGGCAATGTCGGCCACATGTTTCTCCTTCTACGCACGCTACAGCCGTCTGCAAAAGCACAAACTTATGCTTGATATTTTCGGTTGCTTGTAGCGTAGACGTCGTCGCTTCGGCTTGCGCTGTTGAGACCAGCTCTGCCCTTGTTTTCTGCATCACCGTTCTACATACTGACGTGGCATGTCGTCCCTTGCATTGCTTGCATTTTACTTGGGCCTTGCAAATGCGTGCAGTGTGGTTTGGTCGCGTGCATCTGAAGCATGCTCTATTTTCGGTAAGCATAGCTTTCTTTTCATCCATTGGAATGCTCCTACGACCGTTTTCGGTTGCGTGGGATTTATGCTTGCAGAATAAGCATATTCTGTCCGCTGAGCTATAGAAGCTTGAAGTTGTGCGCATCTGTCCGCGGTTCTCTCTTGGTTTTGCAGTTATCCTTTCTTGTTCACGTTGTGTTTCTTCACGAAAAGCCGCTTGCTCTCTTAAGAATAACATAAGCCTGTCCAGCTTTTCCTCACACGCCTTTCCTGTTGCGTTGTTTTGCTCGCCGTTTTCTGAAGCTGAGCTGTTTCTCATAGCCTCTTTTGACTTGAACTGCACTGATAATTCTGGTGGAATTGCTTTTTTCAATACCGGTAATAACATCGGCGCATAGCTCTCGGTTTCCACTTTTAGTGACTTGAGTGCCAATATGTTAACTTGCACTCTCTGTACTAGCCTATTTAAGTCATCGGTATCTTGAACAGACCTCACTTTCTCCAAACTCAATAGCTCATTCATGTGCATTTCAATGGAATGTTCTCGATTGCCGAACGTTTTTTGCAGTATTTTGATTGCGTTATCATAATTTTCCTCTGCCGAGTACTGAAGTCCTTCAATAGCAGCCGCAGCTTTTCCGATTAGTGATGCTAACAAGTAATTGAACTTCTGTCCCTTGCTCATGTTTGGTCTCAGGTGAACTGCCGACTCGTACTGAGACCAAAAACGGTTCCACTCCAAAGTTTTTCCCCCAAACTTTATCATTTCGAGCTTTGGTAGCTTAACTAGTTCCGTTGCTTCTTGTCCCGTACTTGAGGGCGTCACCTGCCTTGTCCTATCGGTTGAATCCGATTGTTCAGGCGGTCGAAGTCTCACTTCTATTGCAGATAAGATCGTCGTTAATGTCATGTCGTAGTCTATGACGCTTTCGAATTCAGCTTCGGCGTTGTCTTCTGTTAGAAACTTTTCCATTTGCTCGTTCGCGCTCTTGAGACTGTCGCTTATTGCTTTAATCTGCGCTTGCGTTGTAAGCAGCTGCTCCCGGTTAGCTCCATCATTAATTTGCTGCTCGGCTGCGTTAATCGGTCACGTGATCTGGGAGCGAAGCGCTTTCCTTTTCTTCGTTATCACTTCTTTGCTCATATTGAGGCGGTTAACAATGACTCCTTACTTGTCAATCGTTCGTTCTGATGCTCGTACTGTCCACCGTGGTCTCGTCGCTCGATCCAGGTCGATCCTCTGCTCCTACGCCGTTTTCTTCTCTGCTGCTCCGTGGCAGGTTGACCTTTCTTGCCGGCGAGGAGGTAGTATCCTGGTCACGGCACCATTATTAAGACGATCGAGACCAGGGACTGCTTCGAACGAATACGGTTTATTGGAAGAAGTGAAGTAGCGCGCGCTCGCTGCAGGTAGCAGTCTTCTTTCTTCTTCTTCCGGCGTTTGATAATGATATTTTATACACAGCGTGAAGTTCCTCTGGAGTGGTCAACTTCGTCTTCTGCGATGAAAGAGCAGCACAGTGTACTGATAAGGCACTCCTTGCACTAGTTTTCAATGCCACACAGTGACCTTGCTGTTCCTGTCGAAGAGAGCTTCGGGAGCTTGGAGGGTGCTTGCTCTTTTCTGGGGGCTGCTGCCGCTCCTCGTTTTCTGCTCAAAGTCAACCTGCATAAAGTTGTAGACGAGGCTTTAAGAGTTGTATATAATGATATACATATTTTCGCTGAACACACATTTCCTCGTGGCATACTGAGGAATTTCTTATAAAACTTAAGGCCTCGCATATGCAAACATTTACAATCGATCCGAAGATGCGCTCGACTCTAAAGGAGCAAGTTTGTTATGTAGTGTATAAAAAGAAAGGTCATTCAGCACAACCACAACTACAGTTGCACAAGAAAACGACATTTTACACGATCCTGTTTATTTACATGGTCCATTTTATTTTATTTACACGGTCCATTTTACACGGTCCTGTTTTACACGATCTGGTATGCATGAACTCTTGAACCGGGCACCATATAGGTTGAAAGACACACACAGAGTTTGAGACAAACCTAGTTTCCCGTGGAGCATCCTCTTGCACTATAACAACACATCTCAATCTAGTTAGTTGGTCAGAACGAGGTGAAAACAGCTCGCACTTGAAAAGCACGGTCAGAAGGAATGACGCCTGCACCCTGTGCTTTCTGTACATTCTCGTTGAGGGTGCAGTTTTCACCTTATCCTTATGCAATTTCGCATTTATAACATTGTTCGCTGCATAATCTTTGTGGCGCAAAAGTGTGTGATACCGTCATGTGTATCCCATGTAATTTATAAAAATAGAATACAAGATAGCTTGATTCGAAAATAACAAAGTGCATCCAGCGCCATGTCCTGTAGCCATTCTTTAGGCAAGAGGCAGAATGATTTATTCTTCAAAACATATCTTACTTGTAACCACTACAAGAGCTAACTCGTACACTGGCACATTCTGTTTGCCTCTTCAGATTATAAGGTACCTTTTTTACACCAGAAAATCTTCAAGAAGAATAGAAGTATTGTAATTGTGAAGAAAGAAAAGTAGAAGAAAAAAAAGATAACCTACCCTGTACAGGGACAGTGCCTGCGAACTTCGAATAACATGTCCGATGCTCTATCAACTGAGCTACCATGGCGGCTATCCCTCTTCCATTTTGTACGGTATATATGTGCATTTATACATGGAAGAGTCAGTCAGCGCTGCCTGTTACCATTATGGCGAGTGTGGGACACCTTTTTTTTGCCTACTGGATATTACATTACGATTGCAGTTACGTTACGATTACTTCCAATATCCCTATACTTCTTTGGCAGCATTATGCATCTGTCAGTTCTCAAAAAATCGGCTAGTCACAGGAGGAGGCAATAGTTTGCCCTCCCACCTAAATGCATGTACTTGAACACATGCACAACTGATCAAAAAAAAAAAAACAAGTCAACCACCGCTAAGATTACTGAGATTCACTGTTTCAGATTCATGAGTAAAGGAAAGAACTATAAATTTAAGGGTTTGTTGTCCTTGTTGAACACATTATAAAGAGAACTAGCAGAAAATGATGCCAAACAAACTATAGGGGATGTTATCAAAAGTAACTTTAACAAAATTGTGAAAAGAAAAGTGAACAAAAACGTAACTTGGCAACGTTTTTTGACAATCGAATTGACATTACTTTTTATAACATCCCTTTATTTTACTGGGTAATGTTGTCGGGTAATTCTCATTATTAGAGTGGTGAGTAGGCTGACAGAGAAAGTATATGGCATTGATACTTCTTTTGAACACCTAAAAGTTTGAGGAACTTAAAAGAGCGGAAGCTACTTTGAGTAGACCAGAATATTTAGTTGGAGCGGAAAAAAATGTACACACATTTTTACCAGGCTTTTTAACCTATTTTGAGACATAAAAATGTATGCTGCCAGTAATGTTAAGTACCATTACTTTTGTCACACTATGCACTGTAGCAGGTGTAGTTAGAGTGGTGATAGTGAAGGATTAATCAAGCACGCCACCAACTGCGTTCACATCAATGGTCGCGTATTTTAAAAATAAACCTGCTGTATAGGAAAAAAAAATTTTAGAGCATTTATGATTTTATCCAAATCAAGTTAAACCGACTGGGTAAGCAAACCATTTGCATAAAATCAAAAGGCATAAAGTGACTCATGTATTATAACTATGTGAACAATTTCAGCAATGCAGGGCAAAGTGACAACAGTTCTATTAAAAACCCCTCTCATTATAACATGCATGAAAAGCACCACACCAGAATATTTTATAGTGCATGTAATATCGAGACTACTAGACTGTCTATTGACCTTTTAGAAGAAGGGTATCTCCTTCACATTGAAGGGGCAACCACTTAGCCTTTTCCTGAGCTTTTCTGTGAATATTTCCTGAATTTAAGATATCATTAGGATTGATTTAGAGTGAACAGATTTTGCTTACGCATTGAAACCTAGTTCTGTATGTAACTGCAATTATGGGTGCCAAACCATCTCCAATTAATTTTTAACATTTAACTTATTTTTTAACTGCAGCAGCACAACTAGCTATGGGTGCCCAAAAAGTAGCTAGAAACAATACCTTTACCTCTTTGAGCCTTTTGGAAGTGTTCAGCTTCTCAGTGCTCACCTTACAACATTTTTTTTAAATACGTGTTTGTGTGCCCACTGCTCTTGCTCCTTGTACAGTGAGGAGGAGCACATGGCAAGAAGAGACAAGAAAGAAGCATAGCGAAAAAAAGCGAAATAAGATAGGACCTCTTTTGTATCGTACAATGTGTGTAACATTACTATTGCGACAACATATAGACAAATTATCACGGCTATGCATCCATTGTAGAGTCATACACAGCTGCAACACCACGACTAAATTTCAACCTTGTGTTGGTTTAGGATCCCTTTATAGTGGCAAGCTAATAATATCTGCACTTGTTTGGCACATACTAAGATGCAGTGAAATGTGATATGGTAATCTCATTTAGAATGCACGTCATGTGGCTTCATTGTATATGTGGCCACAAGTAACTCTGGTTGCAAAGCAATATGGCAGAGCCTAAACAGACGTCACCGACCACTCCAATCTGAACTTGCCTTTGCTACTTGCCCATTATCATCCCAGCAAAAAATGAATAATTGAATCTCCTACAGATAAGTGCTAGCTTATGCTGAGGACCAAGTATGAAGGGTGTTTTGTCATTATTGAGATCAGTTATTTGTTCAAGAACACTTGCTGTCAAACACAAATACATTGCTGTCGAAGCATCAAGACTCAAATATAAAGCAAAAAGAAGTGTCTCTTTAAAAATTACAGGCCACAAGGCAAGATAAATATTTGATATACTTGGGATGTAAGGCACGCACAAGAGGTGCTGCCATATTATACTTTTCCTTGTGTTGAAACCTGCTTGCTTTACTCACCCAACACATCTGTAAAGATGCCGCGAAAACACCAAGGAGCTGATGCAGCAAGGTTGAACACATGTCCAGGGATTCCACCATTCCTAAGCAGCCCTACAGCCTCTACAGTCCTGCAACCATTTGTAAGATAAATATAGTTCTACCCAAAGTTCTTGGTTTACAGACACACATGCAAGACGCATAACCACTCTATAGGAAGTTTGCATGATAATGCGCTGGGTAGCAAAACGGACGCCAATATCAAGTATCCCGGCCTGCCGCTTCTTTCTTTCCGTTCTTAATTAATCAATCCATGGTTAATAAATGTTCCCCCAATGTGAAGTGTACTGGCAGTCCGGTGAAGAATTGCAATGTATTTCGAACACAGTCCAATTTATGGCAAGTAAGCATGCAATAGCGCTTTGTCAGCTCTTCGAGAAAAGAGCATGAAGTTTAGCTAAAACCCATGTTTTTTTATAAACACCATTCAATTTGATATAAAAGTTGTGAGCATTATGTAAAGGAACACGGATTAATGTTTAATCAATGATTTCTTATAATGTACTGATATGAATGCAACTAACTGAATATGAAACAATAATTTTTGCTCGAGAATTTAGAGTAATGAACACTATCGCACTTGCCAGCTGCATCTTGTCCAAAACAGCGGCAAGATAGGCTAGTTTCTGTAGGTGAGTAGTAATGAGCAGTGCAAAGTAACAACAAGAAACACCAGTAACAACAGTATGGGGCAAGCACACACTGCCAAAGTTCGCCTGAATATCAGTCAGACAACTTGTGCAAATGAAGGTTCAGTTGGGCATGAACAAGTTACGAAATCAACAATGCCTGCTTTCACTAACAGGACCCTCATTCACATAAAGTATGCAGCGATAGGCGCCTACTGAGGTACGTCACAGCATGATGTCACTGGCACATGTAAAAGGTGTGGCTGGAAAAACACTCCCGCTGGTGGCTCAGCCCGGTACAGTCGTGCGGTGTTTGGGGCAAGTTTTAATTTTTCAAAGCTTACACTTCAGGTTACAATGTCGACATTAGCTGTAGTATGTGTCAGCAAACATCCAGCTGTGTGGTAAACTGTGTGGTAAAATATTTGCCACGCTGTCTGTTTATCTTGAAGAAGTGAACACACGTGGTGGCCTGTGCGAGCAACAGCGGCATAGTCTTTAAAAATGTGCACTGTTGATTGCGGCTTGTAGTGTGCATTGAAAGGTATTGAGAATATCGGTTCAACTGAGAATACTGTGTGTGGTGTGTGCAGTGTCAATAACAATGTGTCTTGTTTGTGAAGACGTTAGCACTCGTGGCAGGGACCGGTCGTTGAAAAAACTTGATTGGACAGTTTAGTCAAGGCAAATATGCACTTGACGCGACCATCTGCGAGTGGGTACAGCTCAGTGTTCGCGCTGTGTGCAGAAAAAAATTGCATGGTCACCGGGCTGGAAGATACCATTTGCTGAAGCTGCATGTATGAATCGCCTCGATGAGTACACAAGCCCAATAAAGGTATAACTCATTTTATCGAAGGCCTCATATGTCTTCATGTAATAAGCAGAGATTCTTGTTTCACATATACTCAGTACCTTTACCGCTCGATATTCATGAAGTGACAATGCACACTACAAGTTTGTGTGTTAGGTCCTAAGGGAGCAATGTAAATATGCAAATAAGTTGTAGGTGTCAGATACAGCGATGTAACTGCGCGAAAGAATACGTATATATTAGGCTACAGGTTTAGAATCGCATACATATCAGTGGTCTATTAGAAATGTCACCAACAACTTCCTTGCCAACCAGCCCTTGCACAGAGGGAGGGAATGGCTGGCACGGTGCTCGAAGTGACGTCACACTATTTTCAAATATAGAGAGGTTTTTTACTTAGGCAACATTTTGCACAATACATTTTTTAGGTGCAAGACTGTACTCGTCCCACATTGATCTTACTGATGTCTTTTGTTGTTACTTTGTGCTGTGAGTTACTAGGCATTTAGTCACCATGATCTTTAAAAGCTAATTTCAGTGTTCTCTCTCATATTGCTGACAACTGTGTTGTTGCATAAATTGGGCAAAAAAGCAACACAGAAAGGCTGTAACAATAAATACACCAACATGGGTATTCTCCTGCAAACAAAAGTTGTCACTGGTCCTGTCATTACCCGTCTTCCTTCTCTCTTTGCCTTGTTTGTGCTGAAACAGCCAAACACCTGATGAGTTAGATGAGAAATATTAACGCATCAAAACTATAAGGGCTTGCATCAGCAACTACACAACAGCGTGATAACCGCACCCCTGCCACACAGCAGCGATACATATTTTGAACATGCTGGCAGTGTGTTATTTTATAAAAAGCAACTCTGGCAGATTACAAAATCTCACATTGTGCATGCAAGTTTTCTTCAAAGTCAGGCGTACAATGTAGGTGCTGGCCGGTACATTATTAGTTACAAGCAAAGGCGTCTTGCAGATACACATGCAGATTGCACGAACACCTCTCTCTCTCTCTACACTAGGCACACACATTATATCTTTCAACAAGCACACGCCACTGTTTAGGGGCATAATAACGCTCTACCGTGAACGTATGCTAATCAACCCACTTAGGCGGTTGGCTAGGTGAATCGAGCCAAGTTACAAATTGTATCGCCCGCGAACGTAAACAAAATGCTGCTTTGCATCAAATGGCACTGCAGGCTTCGTTTAATCAACAACGTAGCAAGCGCCGTGTGCGTCTTCCTCACTACATTGCACATATGAAAAAATCGATCACCATACACATGCATGTTGCCGCAGTTGTCTCGAATTAGCTCCAGTAAGGCCGCGCCGATGCGCCATGGCTCTGCTGGCGTTAGCGTTGTCAAAGCGAATCGGCAACCGCACTCGCAAAGGCGCGTAAGGTTCCCGTTTCACGACGCCTCGTTCGAGTGCAGCAACACACACTTGCACTGAGTGGCATACTTGGTCTACATAAAAAAGTGTCCCCCTTACTTTTAGTTTCTTTCACACTGTCCTGAGGGAAGCGACCACAGGCGTCAGCCGTCACCTCGGAGTCCTTTGAGCGCCCGCCCAACCCGCCGATTCCTTGGACGGCTCGCACTTGATCCGCACTCGAACAACCGCGGGAATAGGGCGCAATCTTAGCACATCACACGAACGAGGAATGGCGCTTCCTTGCGTAAATTTAACATTTCGTGCTCTCGTGTGTAGCAGCGCGAACACATGAGAGACGCACCCAAACGGCATGCCCACCGAAACAAAGAAGACAAACAACATGTGGCTTTAGCTGTGAATGGATTTGACTTGGATAGCTGTGTGAGAAAAATAAAAAAAAACATCTGTCGCTGCTATAAACTGAAAAAAATGTATGTTATCTGGCAAAATAACTTTAAAAGTGATAAACGGTTATTCAAAAAACAAGTTACAACTTATGAATATTTTCGCAGGTCTTTGTTTTGTTTTTGTTCTAGCAGACGACAGCCTCCTACTGCTTCTACGACAGACGTAGTGCGGTTTCACGTTCGGTGCGGGTCACCGACGCAAAGCTCTACAGCAGTGATATCAGAGTTATCAATTCTCTATGAATCATAGGATGGCTACAAAGCAGTAACAATTTGACATAGTGCAGTACGCAATCTTTCAAGGTATGACATTTCTTTGCTCTGAAGCAAATCGAAGCAGGCCGGCCGGCGCAATCAGCTGATGTCGCCGCTACGCGAGGCATGGTCGTGCGCAATAGCGTCGCGCCCCGTGCTCGGTTGGTCATCAAGCGATAGAGCTACTAAGTGGAATACAGCTAGATGCAGGGATTAATGGCGTATCACATTAATTCCCTGTGGTGGCCGACTCAATCGCAAGAGAGCCCCCGGAAACAACCTTCAACTGCTCAAGCTTGTGTGTGGGTGTAAAAATACTTGTTTTCATCCGCGGCGGGGCAGCAATCTATAGTTGAAAGACATGTGAAAAGCATGTGACGTATATACAATCCCAAAACATATGCACACAACAATAGATACGATCGCATATCGTACATAAATATGCCAACAAATAGCGTGTAAAAAACAAATTTATATACATAACTTAAACTCACGTGCTACCTTCAGCGTGAATAGCTTAGCAAGCTAACGCACTCAGTTCAGAGAGCTCCCGGAAACAACCTTCAACTCCTCAAGCTTGTGTGTGGGTGTAAAAATACTTGTTTTCATCCGCGGCGGGGCAGCAATCTATAGTTGAAAGACATGCGAAAAGCATGTGACGTATATACAACCCCAAAACATATGCACACAACAATAGATATGATCGCATATCGTACGTAAATATGCAAACACATAGCATGTAAAAAACAAATTTATATACATAACTTAAACTCACGTGCTACCTTCAGCGTGAATAGCTTAGCAAGCTAACGCACTCAGTTCAGAGAGCCCCCGGAAACAACCTTCAACTCCTCAAGCTTGTGTGTGGGTGTAAAAATACTTGTTTTCATCCGCGGCGGGGCTGCAATCTATAGTTGAAAGACATGCGAAAAGCATGTGACGTATATACAATCCCAAAACATATGCACACAACAATAGATACAATCGCATATCGTACATAAATATGCCAACACATAGCGTGTAAAAAACAAATTTATATACATAACTTAAACTCACGTGCACTCTTCAGCGTGAATAGCTTAGCAAGCTAACGCACTCAGTTCACGTACGCGAGCACAATTGAGCGGCGCAGGTTCGAGTCTCGCCAAGTTTATTTTTTTTGTTTTTTTTTCAACATTTTTATTGTACTGCTATCTTTTCTAATGCCTTAGGTTCTAAAACAAAATAAAAGCAATATTGCGTTCGAGTACGTATGTGGGACTGTGTTTTTTGCGCAACAGCTATTAGTATTCTTATTTTCATTATTAATTTTTTTTATTTATTTCATAATATAACATAATTAAGGACTAAGGGGAACATAGGGTCTGCTTGATTGTGAAGGGACTCGAGAAGTGAGAAAACTTCAACCAAAAAATTTATTTGAGAAAAAACTGAGCATTTCACAGCCGGACCAGTTTCTTCAAGGGTAGGCCCTAGGAATGCGCGAGACTTGCTATATGACTCATCTCAAGCTGTGGCAGTTGAGGGAAGGCAATATCACCGAGAAGCAGTTCCGAAATATATTTTGGTGGATGTTTTTTGATTCCTCCAAAATAAGGGCTGCACAATTGTGATCGAGCCAAACCAAGAATTGCAGGCACGAAGTGAGACAGAAAATGAATAATGTTGATTGTTTGAAAAATTGCCCTTAATAAAAGGAAGAGTTATGGAGTGCTACGTAGCTTAACTCACAGTAGGAATTTTATATATACATATAGATAGTTTAAAATGGACAATGTTGCACATACAGACATTGCTTAAATTTCTTTGCAGCACAGTTGAAGCATCTATGTAGAACTGAAGCATCAAGAGAAGCTCATGCGTCCTCACTTTATTGCTCTTCACATAGCTTGTATGCGTCCATGCAGCCATGATATGATATATTTTAAAGCATTTGTTTAACCTATAATCTTCTTATTCAATAAAGCTGGCCCATAGGTTGTGTCTTATGTAGCACTACAATTGAAGCGTAATCTGCATGGTGGTCTGAAACAATGCTTTTGAAAATCTCAAAACGACCCAGCTCTATACACGACCATCCGTGCATCAATGATAAGCACCATTCTGTGTTTGTACATATCAGTTGTGCTCTCATACTTAATTATTTTTCTGACCACTCCCTCTGCCCCTACCTCGTTTCTGTCGTGAAGCTGTGGCAAGTTGTGTATAGCTGTATTTATATTGTAGAAGCGCATACTATCAATAAAAAATTATTTTAGGCTACATGCAATTAGTTTTCATATATTTTCATTTCTTTTGTCGGTGCTCAGGAGAGCTAAGCTCATGGTCGATATTTTAAAATGACATTTCTCTTTGCCAATGTTAATGAGAACAATTTCATTAATATTGACAAGTTCATTCACATTGAATTTAGTTCTCATTATTATTGTTTCTACCAAAAAACGAGCCCTTGAAGTTATGTTTTTTTGCTTGATTTGTTTTCATGTGACAGCATGCAAGTAAAATGACAGTTATTGTCATTCCTTGTGAATGACAAATTTTCCGTGTGACAGACTTTAGCACCTGGTCATCTGCAGAAGTTGTATTCATTCTGGAAAAGGGCGAACAGCGGTGACTGACAAAACAGACTAGCCTGCGTTATTCTTTTGTAGTATACATGTCACTGTGCATTCATTTATAACTTTATAGAGCTCGGATTTCCTGCTGAAAATGTGACAACAACTGTAGAGTTTCCACATTTTTGCAACAATCCAAATGCCTTTCATACACTATTGCACATTTTCGTAAGCACCTTACAAAATCTGTATATTTCCGTAAGACCTTACATTCTGCATTTTCCTTATGAAAGCTTCTGTACACTCCATACACTTTCCTTATCTCCCATATCTCCCATCATGAACTCTCCGTATGCTCCATAAGTTTCCTTATCTTTCCTTATCCTTCCATATACTCCATAAAAAGCTTTCCATATATGCCATACATTTTCGTTATCTTTCCGTATACTCTATAAAAAGCGTTTCGTATACACCATACAATTTCCTTATCCTTCCTTATACTCCATAAGAAGCTTTCCGTAAATGCCATACAACTTCCGTAAATTTCCATAAAACTCCATATTTTTTCCGTATGTACCATAAGGAAATGTTACGGAGTCCATATATTTTCCATAAGATTTTATACGGAACGTTTCAGTAGGGGTACCATTCACCCGCCGGCCAGCGCACCGCTCCGAGGAAAACCAACGTGTGGCGTCCCTTCGATCTCTCTGCTGCGGAGAAACGGCCACACTCGCCATTGCCAGTACCACCAGATGGGATTGCGTGGTTTCACCATCAATGCGCCGCGTACACAGCGGGGTAAAAGACCACGAGACATGACCGACTAACTCGCAGAAACATAGTGGACCTCCGAGAATTTTGGTATTCACCTTCACCCGGTCGCTACATGTCACCTCAACGCCGGCCGTACACTGGCCCGACCTGGTGCCGTTCACCTAGCCAATGTTTGGAAAACTAAGGGTGTCATCGGTTGTAAGCGAGCATTAATCATCTTGTGCATGGCCAAGGAATTCAGAAAGATGGCAATTAAAAAACTAATAAAGAAACTTTAGGTCTGAGTGAGGACTGAACCGCAGTTATACGCGCGGCAAGCAGGTCCCGCGTCTGCTTGATAATAAAGTGAAAATAACTTCCTCAATTTGGAAATGCAGCGAATATAACTTGCATGTTTTACAAACATGCAAGTTACTGTATACACGTGTTCTGTATACATACACGTGTTCACACGTGTATGTATACATAAGTGATACAGAAGTGATAAGCAAAACGCTTATCAATAAGCAAAACGCTTATTGCTTATCAGAAATGATAAGCAATAAGTATACATAAGTGATACAGAAGTGATAAGCAAAACGCTTCACTATGTCGTCCGTACCGAGCCGGCCAATTGCCAGTGTGAGCGCATCGCCGGAGCAGGTGAAAAAAGCATCGCATATATTTTGTTCCAGAGAAGACGTTGTCTGCTGTAGTAAAGTGCAGCCCGAATCATCTGCTCCATTCGCCAACGGTTGTCAAGCATGTAGCGCGAAGGCGAAAGCTCATACGAGGCAGACAGAACCTACAAGCGGCTGCCGGTGAGCCCGAAGAAAACACTGACGGTGGTCCGTCTCGTTCGTTGAAAGTACATGCATCGCCCCGTCCCCGTAAGGCTCCACAGATAGCGCACACGAATTCATTTTAGTCTGAAATGACGACGAGCTTCGCACAGGAGATGCATTTTGTGATCACCTGCTGTCTTTCATCGAATATCCGTGCTCCTCGAGAAGGCCTAGTACGCCGTCGGTAAGAAGCTTGTTCGTATGCAGGCGTGCTGCACTCTTCTACACCCGCTATCCTGAATACGTGCTGCTGCTGTGTTTGTGCACCGCCGATCAATAAAAATAATTAGGCTGCCGTGGTTTGTGTGTACTTAGGTATATTTTATGGACTTGTGCATCAGCAGTGCTGACACGGGTTGGGCCAACAGGCCGGTGTTCCATCTAAATATTGGATAATCAAAAAGGTAAGATCGGGTGAGTTTATATTAGAAGGTTGGTGTGACTTTTAGCGACCTGCAGCCCACCTTAAATATACGCCTGCACATTTAGTAATTATTGTTAATCAATGCGAAAAATAGCTCTCCTGCCAGTACTACACGGCAGGTCAAAAAGTTGCGTTGAGATATATACCATATTGTCGAAATTAAGACGAGTAACATGTTAGTCTGTTCAAGTATATTGTTTCAGTCTGCATGTGTGGTGTATGTGTGTTTGTCAGTATCTCAATCAAGTGTCATCATTTCTGCCATCATTTGATATTTGTTAAACTTGTCGACTCTTTGGGTGAATACACCAGTGAACTTCTATTTTTTACCACCTAAATAACTCCCAAAAATCACCTCGAAATCTTGTGAAGGCAGTAAAAATTTACTCTTTCTATACTAGCTCAAAAACCGCAGTGGGATAAAATAATACTACCTTTCCTGCGTTCAGAAAACCCGGTTAGAAAGAAAGTGAGCTTTTCCTTCGGCTAGTAGATGGTAAAAAAAATCGAGAAAGGATAGTGCGCTAGAGGACAAGTGTTCTACTCATTGTTTTGTACTCACTTGCTCGCGTGCCTTCGCTGGAATTCGGAGAGGTAAAGGCATAATGAACGAGAAATGCAGTCTGTGAACGAGATTTTTCGGTTTGAAAAGAAGCCTTACAGGAAAACCGCCTTGCAGATTATTGCAAACCATCCATTCTTCTTGCGTCGTTTGTCCGAAACGCCCTCGTTTCGTAAACGCGGCCATCGTAGCGTGCGAAGCCCTCTCCCGAATTACCAGTTGGCTAAGCGCGCCGCAGGAGAGATCACGCTTCGTAGAGGCGGCGCTTCGTGGATGCGACGACGCTCAGAGCACGCTCAACGCTAGCCTGTCCCGCCACCTCGCCGCTGATATTGAAAACGCACTGAACTTTGAAAACTCTGAGGACTGCCAAACGGTTTATGGCGTATATAAATGGCTTGTCGTTAGCATCCCAAACAACGCACGCTCTGAGGCGTAGTGGATAGCGCCGCGCGCCAGGAGTGGGCAGGTTGCTGGTTAGAGTCCATGCGGCAGATGTTTGCCTTTTGGTGTTTTTCTTTGTAATCTATAGGTACAATTATTTCAACAATACTTCCGTGACGGAAGTATGTCAGCGGAGCCATGGTGGACCACGGCATAAAACACTTTTGTGTTAAAGTGTTATGAATTCGCGAGTAAGCCCCCACTCTGCAGCAAAAGATAAGCGGACAAGAATAAAATGGGAGACCTTGCTTTGTCACCGACTAAATTCAAGATGGAGTTAGAACAGCTGCACATGCTTGTGTGAAATATTTTGAGTGCGCATGCATTCAGTATCAGTACTCACCTTAGTCGGGCAAACGAAAAAGTGTATGATACACTGAATATGGTGAGAGCGGAGGTGGGGAAGGTGGTGTGGGGTGGGGACATGTTCGGTCTTTAACACATGCTTCAAATCTTGTGAAAAAAGAAGGAAAGTGCTTGCTCAAGATTTTTTGGTGAACTTCAAGCGAGCTAAAGCTTATAGTGAGTCAGAAGTGTGGCAGCTTGGGATAGTTGGTATTATGGCTTTATGGGTGATCTAGTGCACGGTTTCTCCTACTTTGGAACGAACATAGTATAGCAGCGAGACGTAGTAGCGTTCTCGATGTTACTCTTTCACAGCCATTGGGCAGTGAAGCGAGACAGCTGCCCACAGAAGTGAAAAAGTAATTTATGACTTCCGTTTTTTTCAGCCTTCCGTCATTAGCGGAATGCGTGTACCGTGCAAAAGAGAGTGAACAAAAAAGTATTTATAACGAGCAGAGGAGACGCACGTGAAAGAATGCGTGGCGGCGGGGAGCGCGGAGCAGTCGGCCAAAAGGTGAGCCGAGAGCGGAACTGAGAGACCACTGCTGCGGCCGCCACACATCAGCTCAAATCCGGTTTCACGGGAAGCAAGCTGCTTGGTGCGGCGACAGTAATAAGGGGTTCGGACGCCAGAGGGCAGGTGTGAATGGATAATGAGCCAACCCTCACCACAAAAAGCTACGCTGCAGGTACACCGCTACCGGAAGGTGGTCGCGCATGAAAGAGCTTGGCTGATCCAACTATCTGCGTGACACTTTCTACGTCGCGTTATGTTCGGTTCACCATCGCACTCACTGGCCCCCTGCTTTGCAGTACAGAGCCTACCATTTTGCTCACTGTCACCTAGTTTGACCTGAAAGGGTCGATGGTCATGTGACGTTACAGCAGATCTAGGCGTTTTCGAAGGTACTTAGTGTCTTAGACACTATCTTAGACAAGCTTTGGCTATCTTGTTTCTTATCGCAATACGCCTTGCAAGACGAGCATCTGTATCTGTATTTGGTGCAGAAGACTGAGGTGCAAAAACATATCGTGAAGCAGGAAGAGCAGAAAAGAAGAAAGAACAGCGCTGTTCTTTCTTCTCTTCTGCTCTTCCTGCTTCCCGATATGTTTTTTGCGCCTCAGTCGTCTGCAGCATGTATGCACTAACTAGCCAAAAAACAAGTCCTTCTGTATCTGCATTTTTGGTGCATTCGTTTATGTATCGTGTATCTTGAGATACTGCTATTGAAACAACACCGTGCGAATCAGTAAACGGTTGCTGAAGGGTTTTTTAGGCTGGTATACTGCTGCCACAAAGCCACCTTATTAAAACGGAAGGCAGTGGCATTCTTTTTGTTTAACCTAGTCTTTCATGGCAATGAGGGTAGACGATGAGTTGCGCGTGTCTCTATCGATGAAGCAGAGTGACGTGGTTGGTCGATCTCTACAAAGAGAAGGGCGCCAAAATCTACCAGCCGCCAACGTTTCATTTTCTCCATATTTTCTTTTTCTTATCTTAATGTTATGAAACTTCCTCTTAGACACTGTACATAGCTGAGTACCCCCTTACGAGTGGAATCTCTCTCGGAAACTCTATAGCCTGATTATGATATTTCGTCTCGCGAGGGGTATTGCTACAAAAAGTGAAAGATTCGAAAATGATGTTGCTTCGCATGTCACGGTTTTGATACAGTCACCATTTCAGAAGTCTCTTTTATGTGTGTTTGATTTGAATAGGACAATATTGACTTATATGCTAATGAGATTCTAGCAACCATCGCATCCCACCACCTGGGACCATGCCATGAATGTATAATAGAGCAAGCATTACACGCATCATAAGATATATCGGTGTACTGAATTTTCTTCTCCCTGCTAAATTGTTCAGTCCGTTGTTTATTCACAACTTGGTTGAAAGAGATTGAAATATTTTTTTTGTTTTTATGCGTTTGATTCACTCCTATGTGTTTTTGTAACGTGAAGTTAAAGGACATTTCCTGCTTTATTCTTACTTTTTAGCTGTGTGGGTTAATTATGGTATTTGCATATCTACATCTCATTTTGGTTTCGCACTATGTCTAGGTTTTGTAAAGAAAAAGGTAGAATAATCTGGATGTCAAATAACAAAAGAATATTATCACGGAACCGTGATGTCGGCGAAGGAGCAGACAGTACGTTGAAGATGAAACAGTTTATTTGGACGAACATGTGCCTGGTAAATGAGAAGTCGGATCACAGTAGCAGGCTTGCACTGATAGCGTCGAATGCAGCATCGCCGTCGATACACCGACAAGTCGCCATTTGTCGCGTCGGCATTCATGCGCTTGCCATCGAATGTTCTAGCGTTTTCGCTAGCGGTGCCGTATAATCTGAAATGTTCACAAAGTAAGCGTAGTCTTAAAAAAAGAATCTGCTACAGCCTAGAAGCTTTTCGAACATCGTAGGCACGGTTCACGCTGAACGTAGTGTAACAGGGTGATAACAAAACTCGAGGAAAAGAATGGGGCATTGCCTTTATCTGAAAAAGACGTCATGCCGATGCTCTAACATAAGACGAAGGCACAGTAATAAAGACAATAAACAATAAGTACAAGCAATGAAGCAAATCGTCAACAACAAAAAAAGTCCTCAGGTTCACGTATGAAATAGTTTAAGATGCACAACACGGACGATTTCAGGTTGAGCACGGCACCGTTGAGAGTTTGTAATGTCATCAGGATCAACCCCGTAGTGGAGTGGACCGAGACGTCGAACCACTCTGTACGGTCAAAAGTACCATAGTAGAAGTTTTTCACTGAGTCAACATCGGCGTATCGGCGTCCATACGCAGACATGAACACCAGGCTGGTAATCCACGAAGCTACGTCGAAGACTGAAACGGCAGCTGTCGGCCACCTGGTGATGCACAGGCGAATGAGTTGAAAAGCTTCTTCCGCGCGCTGAAGGTAGACGGTGACGTCGAAGTTTTCTTCATAAGCGACTTTTGGCAGCACGGCGTCGAGCCTCGTTGTCGGCTTCCTTCCATAGACGAACTTTTAATTGTCAACCACTGGCACGCGTATGCTCGCGTCTACGCGCCAAAAGCGCCTCTCCGCGTCGGCATCTGAGAGGCATACGCGAGGAGGCGTGAGGGATCAAGCCAGGCTTGATATTTTTCCACGCGTCCGCTACGTCACCAGGCATACAGCGGCGCTAACCAACCAGGGGCCTCGCGCCAACCAACCAGAGGCCGCGATGCCCCCGAATGTTATGCCTAATGGCCACCGCTTCGAAGGCTCGGCCGAGTGCTTGAAACAAGCACGGAAACTACTCCAAACGTTCCTGAATGACCGCTTCGTAATCTAGAACGATAACGACACAACAAACGACTTTGAGTTCTACCAGCGTGACGCGGTTTCGTGCCGAGTTCGAGCGACGCCGACAAAACCAGCGAATGCCGGCTGGCTACGCTTGCACCGTTTCCGAGTGCGATCGACGGCCGAGCGAAAACATCGCAGAGACTACTGGAGCACGTCGGTGTTCTTGTGCTTCGATCTGTGATTTTCTGTGCTAAAAACGAATGTAAACAGACTTCGGAGGTTCGAAGCTTTGAGCGTGAGCCCTCGCTTACAGCGGAGGCAATTCAGAGTGGTCTCATCTGCATCCAGCGTAAGCCTCTACCATCTAGTTTGTATGAACCAGCACAAGCGAGGAATGTCGGCTGAAAAAATCTACGGTAGTTTCCGTCGCGACATAGAACCATATACGACGCCCGAAACATCGCGTAGTGCATACAAAGGTGTTTTTATGTGTACTCTGTTTTCAATATCGGTATTCATCATCGCTGAAAGCGAACCTTGCGCTAGGCAACACATTTCGGTGATGTGAAAACGTTCGTACTTATAGAAGTGTATTCACAGATTTTACGACGCTGAAAAGTTCGTTGGCTTTGGTGCAAATCGTTTTCGTGTGTTACCAAGCTAATAACAAGCATGCGCTGGTTTGTAGCAGTGTGATGTGGCTTCGTGTCAAGTACCACCGACGCTGACACATTCAGCTGTCAGCTGTCTCATTTCAATTCACGTACTACAAGATAGAAACTCGAGCGTACGTTGCTGTGGTGATCGAAAAAGAAAGTTGCATGATCAAGTGCTGCTGGTATTGCCTCTTTGTGCTCGTTCAGCTTCTCTGCCACGCTCAGTAGCACATACGTTGTTTGGAGGCATTCTAAAACTCACAGTCTTCATTTATAGTTCATTCTGATGCTCATAGCTATAGCCATACAATGGCGCTTCGCCGTCGTTTTAAAGTTTACTATATTATAACACGCGATTTGTTTACAGCTGGACAGAGAACTTAAAACCTCGTGAGAAGCACCTGATTCGAAATCAGCTACACGATGACACGATAGTAGGAAGTGAAAGTCGCCACATGTATGCACAGAATGAATGAAGGTGCATTAAGGCTGTACTGCACTTTGTATAGAAGAAATGCAAAAGGTACCTCATGCGACTGATGAGACTTTCAGAATTGTACATGCATTTATCTGTTCTTCCAGACTGCAATGAGCTGAAGCTATTATTAGATGGTTTCGAACATTGAATCTTTGTATGTGCTTCCAAGGACTGCTTCATTTCTGTTCAGTTTTCTAGTATACGCATGAACTTGGACCTTATATGCATGCACTTAAGCATATTCAAAACATCAAGATATTTAGTTTAGCTATGTCAGAAAACTTGCCAAAACGTCTGTACGGTGTAACGGTGCAATACTATGACCGGTATCTGTCCCATCAAAAATTTTGGGCACGCTTTATTGCATTATAGGGTATTTTGAATATTGGCAAGGTATTGTCAGGTATAGGGTATTTTGACTTCTTCGGTGCAGCCTCAAGTGCATACGATCGCCGACCTTGCGCGAGAAAAAGCTCGGCAATCGCTTCGAATTCCCCCAGCACCACTGCCTGAGCCGGTAGCTATGAGCTTCAGTATGGTTGAGAGCTGGGCTAGTTGGTGAGACATCATTTAAACATATGGTGTAGTAGCGCAAATTCACGGGGACAAAGAGGACAAGAAAACATGACACTCGCTAGCGAGTGTCGTGATTTCTTGTCCTCTTCGTCCCCGTGAATTTGCGCTACTACACCATATGGTTAAATGAAGCTATGAGCTATGCCACTGCAGTGCGCCACAACGCTCGTCCCCGTCCACGCCAAAACGCCACCCCATCGCACTTCCGTCGCCAGACGCCAACGCCGCCACCACCCCCATCAACGTCCTACTGTTCGCCAGTGGGCCAGCGCAGTGCGCCGGGGAAAACCGACGTTTGGCGTGCACCTGACAACCGCCCGCTCTGCTACCACTGCGGCGAGGCCGGGCAAACCTACCGCCGTTGCGAGTACTGACAGATGGGACTGCGTGGCCTCGCCGTCAATGCACCACGTCCGCAGCCAGGGGAACGGCCACGTGAAATCGCCGACTAGCTGACAGGAACTCAGTTGACACCACGAAGTCCTTCCCGTTCGCCGTCGCCCAGCCGCCGCATGTCACCGCACCACCACCAGTACTCTGGCCCAACGTGTACCCGGTCTCCTAGCCCGTATCTGGGAAACTAAGGCCAGCAACCGATGGAGGTGCGGTTGCTGTGTGACTAACTACCTGAGATCCTCCAACGACGACGATGCCACGACGGAGCTTTCCGAACACAACGCCAACCAGGCTGTCTTGACGAAGAAACCTCACTCACCGAAGGGGACCTGATGAGGCGACATAGAAGCATCGGAACAAGCCGACGAAGCCGTGACCCGACGCCACGGCCTAATATCAGGCGCAGTTTGCGCTGAGAATTGTGTAGTGTATTGGGGCAATAACAAAACTTGAGGAATGGAACATGGCACTATTGATGACGTGTGAAAGTCTTCTACATAGTGCTTTTCTGCAATCTCAAAAGCAAAGTCTGTCTCATCAAGAAGTGTCAGATGCATTTTGTAGATGGTAAAGGATATTTGAACTAGCAACAAAGTGAAGAAACTTTCAACACAGCACTGATCTGCAATCACAATCGAGCTTATAAGACATTTGTAGTGCTCTTTAACACGTTCACATAAAGTTATCAAACACAGGAAGGATCTACTTGGTTTGGTTTGTGATACCAGTGTGTCTGACTTTTTGGAGGCACTTGTATCATAATAAAGTTCTATTTCACTCATTTCTTACCGGGGTGCACTAAGGAGGTAGTGATATTTGTTGACGTTGGCAGAATTATTGTGATATTACTGTTTAAATGATTTTATTCTGTATATATGTACACCACTCCAGCAGTAGCCTCGCATTGGGCTGCCGTATTTGTAAATTAATAAATATTCCATCCGAAAGTGTTCCACGCTGTGCTCGGTTCCAATCTGATCACTAATATCTGTTGCATCATGAAGTGCCGGGTGTGTTTTATTGCAATGAAGAACATTTTGGCTGCCTTCCATACAGTGTTAAGTTCCAGTATTATGACCAATATCTGTGACTTCATGAAGAGTTTGGTGCGGTTTGTCATTTTAGAGACTACTTTAACTACAGACAACGTCTAAAAGTCTTCCATACAGGGTTTAGGTGCAGTGCAATGGCCGATATCTGTATTATCATCAAAGTTTCAGGCCCAGTTAGTTGCGTTAGAGCATTTTTTGACTAAAAATGCCCAAAGGCATTCTACGTAGTGCTTGGTTGGACTCATATGACCAGTATCTGTTGTATCATTAAGAGCCAGGTGCGGTTTCTTGCACTAGAGGATATTCCCAATACGCTTTTTATTCGAAAGCCTTCCGCACATGGAACAATTACAGCCTCATTACCTAAATGAGTCACATCATGAAGAGTAGGGTGTGGGTAGTTGCATTGAAGAATATTTCGGCTGCAGACAACGTTCAAAAACCTTCTATAAGGGGTTCAGTTCTAATATTATGACCGATATCTGTAACTTCAGGAACAGTTGGGTATGGTTTGTCGCTTTAGAGAATAATTTGACTAAAGACAACGTCCAGAAGTCTTCCATACAGGGTTCAGTTCCAATATGATGACCGATATTTGTGACTTCATGAACAGTTGGGTGCGGTTTGTCACTCTAAAAAATACTTTGAGTAAAGACAACGTCCAGAAGTATTCCATATAGCGTTCAGTTACAATATTGTGACCAATATCTGTGACTTCAAGAGCATGGCGTCGAGCAGAGTGCGGTTTGTCGCTTTATAGAATACTTTGACTAAGGACAACGTCGGACAGTCTTCTATACAGTGTTCAGTTCCAATAATATGACCGATATCTGTGAATTCATGAACGGTTGGGTGTGGTTTGTCGTTTCAGAGAATACTTTGAATAAAGACAACGCCCAGAAGTATTTCATACAGGGTTCACTTCCAATATATTGACCGATATTTGTGACTTCATGAACAGGTGTGTAGTTTGTCGCTCTAGAAAATACTGTAAAGGCGCATGTGCATTCAGAAATGCGTATGCGCGCGCGCATTCTAAAAAGAGTATGCGCGTGCTCATTCCAAATCTAGTATACGCGTGCGCAATCAGAAACGCGTATGCGCGTGCGCATTCCTGAATGGGTATGCGCGAGCGCATTCCATAACGCACATATGCTCGTGAATATTCCAAAATGAGTATGCGCGTGCGCATTAAAAAACGAGTACACACTTGCAGTTTCAAAAACGAGTATGCGCGTGCGCATTCCAAAACGAGTATGCGCTTACGTACTGCGAAACGAGCATGCGCGTGTGCATTCAAAAACGAGTATGCGCGAGCGCATTCAAAACGAGTATACGCGTGCGCATTCAAAAACGAGTACGCGTGTGCATTCAAAAACGAGTATGCGCGTGCCTATTCGAAAACAAGTATGCGCGTGTGCATTTAATAACGAGTATACGCGTGCGCAATCAAAAACGAGTATGCGTGTGCCTATTCAAAAACGAGTATGTGCGTGCGCATTCCAAAACGAGTATGCGCGTGCCTATTCCGAAACGAGTATGTGCGTGTGCATTCAAAAACGAGTATGCGTGTGGGCATTCAAAAACGAGTGTGCGCGTGCCTATTCAAAAACGAGTATGCGCGTGCGCATTCAAAACGAGTATACGCGTGCGCATTCAAAAACGAGTACGCGCGTGCCTATTCATAAACGAGTATGCGCGTGCGCATTCCAAAACGAGTATATGCGTGCGCGTTCAAAAACGAGCATGCGCGTGCCTATTCAAAAACGAGTATGCGCGTGTGCATTCAAAATGAGTATACCCGTGCGCATTAATAAACGAGTACGCGTGTGCATGTTCAAAAACGCGTATGCGCGTTCGCATTCGAAAACGAGTACGCACGTGCGTATTCCGAAACGAGTATGCGCGTGTGCATTCAAAAACGAGTATGCGTGTGCGCATTCAAAAACGAGTATGCGCGTGCTTATTCGAAAACGAGTATGCGCGTGCGCATTCCGAAACGAGTATACGCGTGCGCATTCAAAAACGAGTACGCGCGTGCCTATCCAAAAACGAGTATGCGCGTGTGCATTCAAATACAAGTATGCATGTGCGCATTCAAAAACGAGTATGCGCGTGCCTATTCGAAAACGAGTATGTGCCTGCGCATTTCGAAACGAGTATACGCGTGCGCATTCAAAAACGAGTACGCGCGTGCCTATTCAAAAACGAGTATGCGCGTGCGCATTCAAAACGAGTATACGCGTGCGCATTCAAAAACGAGTACGCGCGTGCCTATTCCAAAACGAGTACGCGCGTGCGCATTCAAAAACGAGTACGCGCGTGCCTAATCAAAAACGAGTATGCGCGTGCGCATTCAAAAACGAGTACGCACGTGCCTATTCCAAAACGAGTACGCGCGTGCGCATTCAAAAACGAGTATGCGTGTTCGCATTCAAAAACGAGTATGCGCGTGTGCATTAAAATACGAGTATACGCGTGCGCAATCAAAAACGAGTATGCGTGTGCCTATTCCAAAACGAGTATGCGCGTGCGCATTCCAAAAAGAATATGCGCGTGCGTATTCCGAAACGAGTATGCGCGTGTGCATTCAAAAACGAGTATGCATGTGCGCATTCAAAAACAAGTATGCGCGTGCCTATTCGAAAAGGAGTATGTGCCTGCGCATTCCGAAACGAGTATACGCGTGCGCATTCAAAAACGAGTACGCGCGTGCCTATTCAAAAACGAGTATGCGCGTGTGCATTCAAAACGAGTATACGCGTGCGCATTCAAAAACGAGTACGCGTGTGCATGTTCAAAAACGCGTATGTGCGTGCGCATTCAAAAACGAGTATGCGTGTTCGCATTCAATAACGACTATACGCGTGCGCAATCAAAAACGAGTATGCGTGTGCCTATTCAAAAACGAGTATGTGCGTGCGCATTCCAAAACGAGTATGCGCGTGCACATTCCAAAACGAGTATGCGCGTGCGCATTCAAAAACAAGTATGCTCGTGAATATTCCAAAATGAGTATGCGCATGCGCATTAAAAAAGAATACGCACTTGCAGTTTCAAAAACGAGCATGCGCGTGTGCCTATTCCAAAACGAGTATGCGCGTGCGCATTCCAAAAGGAATATGCGCGTGCGTATTCCGAAACGAGTATGCGCGTGTGCATTCGATAAGGAGTATACGCGTGCGCCATCAAAAACGAGTGTGCGCGTGCCTATTCAAAAATGAGTATGCGCGTGCGCATTCAAAACGAGTATACGCGTGCGCATTCAAAAACGAGTACGCGCGTGCCTATCCAAAAACGAGTATGCGCGTGCGCATTCCAAAACGAGTATACGCGTGCGCGTTCAAAAACGAGTATGCGTGTTCGCATTCAAAAACGAGTATGCGCGTGTGCATTCAAATACGAGTATACGCGTGCGCAATCAAAAACGAGTATGCGTGTGTCTATTCCAAAACGAGTATGCGCGTGCGCATTCCAAAAGAAATATGCGCGTGCGTATTCCGAAACGAGTATGCGCGTGTGCATTCAAAAACGAGTATGCGTGTGCGCATTCAAAAACGAGTATGCGCGTGCCTATTCGAAAACGAGTATGCGCGTGTGCATTCAAAACGAGAATACGCGTGTGCATTCAAAAACGAGTACGCGTGTGCATGTTCAAAAACGCATATGCGCGTGCGCACTCAAAAACGAGTACGCGCGTGCCTATTCAAAAACGAGTATGCGCGTGCGCATTCCAAAACGAGTATGCGCGTGCGTATTCCGAAACGAGTATGCGTATGTGCATTCAAAAACAAGTATGCGCGTGCCTATTCGAAAACGAGTATGCGCGTGCGCATTAAAAACGAGTACACGCGTGCGCATTCAAAAACGAGTACGCGTGTGCATGTTCAAAAACACGTATGTGCGTGCGCATTCAAAAACGAGTATGCGTGTTCGCATTCAATAACGACTATACGCGTGCGCAATCAAAAACGAGTATGCGTGTGCCTATTCAAATACAAGTATGCGCGTGCGCATTCCAAAACGAGTATGCGCGTGCGCATTCCAAAACGAGTATGCGCGTGCGCATTCAAAAACAAGTATGCTCGTGAATATTCCAAAATGAGTATGCGCGTGCGCATTGAAAAACGAGTACGCACTTGCAGTTTCAAAAACGAGTATGCGCGTGCGCATTCCAAAACGAGTGTGCGCGTGCGTATTCCGAAACGAGCATGCGCGTGTGCATTCAAAAACGAGTATGCGCGAGCGCATTCAAAACGAGTATACGCGTGCGCAATCAAAAACGAGTATGCGTGTGCCTATTCCAAACGAGTATGCGCGTGCGCATTCCAAAAGGAATATGCGCGTGCGTATTCCGAAACGAGTATGCGCGTGTGCATTCAATAACGAGTATACGCGTGTGCAATCAAAAACGAGCATGCGTGTGCCTATTCAAAAAAGAGTATGTGCGTGCGCATTCCAAAACGAGTATGCGCGTGCCTATTCCGAAACGAGTATGCGCGTGTGCATTCAAAAACGAGTACGCGTGTGCGCATTCAAAAACAAGTGTGCGCGTGCCTATTCAAAAACGAGTATGTGCGTGCGCATTCAAAAACGAGTACGCGCGTGCCTATTCAAAAACGAGTATGCGGGTGCACATTCCAAAACGAGTATACGCGTGCGCGTTCAAAAACGAGCATGCGCGTGCCTATTCAAAAACGAGTATGCGCGTGTGCATTCAAAACGAGTATACGCTTGCGCATTAAAAAACGAGTACGCGTGTGCATGTTCAAAAACGCGTATGCGCGTTCGCATTCGAAAACAAGTATGCGCGTGTGCATTCAAAAACGAGTATGTGTGTGCGCATTCAAAAACGAGTATGCGCGTGCCTATTCCAAAACGAGTACGCGCGTGTGCAATCATAAACCAGTATGCGCGTGCGCATTCAAAAACGAGTATGCGCGTGCCTAATCAAAAACGAGTATGCGTGTGCCTATTCAAAAACCAGTATGCACGTGCGCATTCCAAAACGAGTATGCGCGGGCGCATTCAAAAACAAGTATGCTCGTGAATATTCCAAAACGAGTATGCGCGTGCGCTTTAAAAAACGAGTACGCACTTGCAGTTTCAAAAACGAAAATGCGCGTGCGCATTCCAAAACGAGTATGCGCGTGCGTATTCCGAAACGAGCATGCGCGTGTGCATTCAAAAACGAGTATGCGTGTGGGCATTCAAAAACGAGTATGCGCGTGCGCATTCCCAAACGAGTATACGCGTGCGCAATCAAAGACGAGTGTGCGCATGCCTATTCAAAAAAGAGTATGCGCGTGCGCATTCAAAAACGAGTATGCGTGTTCGCATTCAAAAACGAGTATGCGCGTGCTTATTCGAAAACGAGTATGCGCGTGTGCATTCAAAACGAGTATACCCGTGCGCATTCAAAAACGAGTACGCGTGTGCATGTTCAAAAACACGTATGTGCGTGCGCATTCAAAAACGAGTATGCGTGTTCGCATTCAATAACGACTATACGCGTGCGCAATCAAAAACGAGTATGCGCGTGCGCATTCCAAAACGAGTATTCGCGTGCGTACTCCGAAACGAGCATGGGCGTGTGCATTCAAAAACGAGTATGACGAGCGCATTCAAAACGAGTATACGCGTGCGCATTCAAAAACGAGTACGCGTGTGCATTCAAAAACGAGTATGCGCGTGCCTATTCGAAAACGAGTATGCGCGTGTGCATTCAATAACGAGTATACGCGTGCGCAATCAAAAACGAGTATGGGTGAGCCTATTCGAAAACGAGTATGTGCGTGCGCATTCCAAAACGAGAATGCGCGTGCCTATTCCGAAACAAGTATGCGCGTGTGCATGTTCAAAAACGCGTATTCGTGTGCGCATTTAAAAACGAGTACGCGCGTGCCTATTCAAAAACGAGTATGCGTGTGCGCATTCCAAAACGAAGATGCGCGTGCGTATTCCGAAACGAGTATGCGCGTGTGCATTCAAAAACGAGTATGCGTGTGCGCATTCGAAAACGAGTATGCGCGTGCCTATTCGAAAACGAGTATGCGCGTGCGCATTCAAAACGAGTATACGCGTGCGCATTCAAAAACGAGTACGCACGTGCCTATTCCAAAACGAGTATGCGAGTGCGCATTCAAAAACGAGTACGCAAGTGCCTATTCCAAAACAAGTATGCGCGTGCGCATTCAAAAACGAGTATGCGTGTTCGCATTCAAAAACGAGTACGCGCGTGCCTATTCAAAAACGAGTATGCGCGTGTGCATTCAAAAACGAGCATGCGTGTGCCTATTCAAAAAAGAGTATGTGCGTGCGCATTCCAAAACGAGTATGCGCGTGCCTATTCCGAAACGAGTATGCGCGTGTGCATTCAAAAACGAGTACGCGTGTGCGCATTCAAAAACAAGTGTGCGCGTGCCTATTCAAAAACGAGTATGTGCGTGCGCATTCAAAAACGAGTACGCGCGTGCCTATTCAAAAACGAGTATGCGGGTGCACATTCCAAAACGAGTATACGCGTGCGCGTTCAAAAACGAGCATGCGCGTGCCTATTCAAAAACGAGTATGCGCGTGTGCATTCAAAACGAGTATACGCTTGCGCATTAAAAAACGAGTACGCGTGTGCATGTTCAAAAACGCGTATGCGCGTTCGCATTCGAAAACAAGTATGCGCGTGTGCATTCAAAAACGAGTATGTGTGTGCGCATTCAAAAACGAGTATGCGCGTGCCTATTCCAAAACGAGTACGCGCGTGTGCAATCATAAACCAGTATGCGCGTGCGCATTCAAAAACGAGTATGCGCGTGCCTAATCAAAAACGAGTATGCGTGTGCCTATTCAAAAACCAGTATGCACGTGCGCATTCCAAAACGAGTATGCGCGGGCGCATTCAAAAACAAGTATGCTCGTGAATATTCCAAAACGAGTATGCGCGTGCGCTTTAAAAAACGAGTACGCACTTGCAGTTTCAAAAACGAAAATGCGCGTGCGCATTCCAAAACGAGTATGCGCGTGCGTATTCCGAAACGAGCATGCGCGTGTGCATTCAAAAACGAGTATGCGTGTGGGCATTCAAAAACGAGTATGCGCGTGCGCATTCCCAAACGAGTATACGCGTGCGCAATCAAAGACGAGTGTGCGCATGCCTATTCAAAAAAGAGTATGCGCGTGCGCATTCAAAAACGAGTATGCGTGTTCGCATTCAAAAACGAGTATGCGCGTGCTTATTCGAAAACGAGTATGCGCGTGTGCATTCAAAACGAGTATACCCGTGCGCATTCAAAAACGAGTACGCGTGTGCATGTTCAAAAACACGTATGTGCGTGCGCATTCAAAAACGAGTATGCGTGTTCGCATTCAATAACGACTATACGCGTGCGCAATCAAAAACGAGTATGCGCGTGCGCATTCCAAAACGAGTATTCGCGTGCGTACTCCGAAACGAGCATGGGCGTGTGCATTCAAAAACGAGTATGACGAGCGCATTCAAAACGAGTATACGCGTGCGCATTCAAAAACGAGTACGCGTGTGCATTCAAAAACGAGTATGCGCGTGCCTATTCGAAAACGAGTATGCGCGTGTGCATTCAATAACGAGTATACGCGTGCGCAATCAAAAACGAGTATGGGTGAGCCTATTCGAAAACGAGTATGTGCGTGCGCATTCCAAAACGAGAATGCGCGTGCCTATTCCGAAACAAGTATGCGCGTGTGCATGTTCAAAAACGCGTATTCGCGTGCGCATTTAAAAACGAGTACGCGCGTGCCTATTCAAAAACGAGTATGCGTGTGCGCATTCCAAAACGAAGATGCGCGTGCGTATTCCGAAACGAGTATGCGCGTGTGCATTCAAAAACGAGTATGCGTGTGCGCATTCGAAAACGAGTATGCGCGTGCCTATTCGAAAACGAGTATGCGCGTGCTCATTCAAAACGAGTATACGCGTGCGCATTCAAAAACGAGTACGCACGTGCCTATTCCAAAACGAGTATGCGAGTGCGCATTCAAAAACGAGTACGCAAGTGCCTATTCCAAAACAAGTATGCGCGTGCGCATTCAAAAACGAGTATGCGTGTTCGCATTCAAAAACGAGTACGCGCGTGCCTATTCAAAAACGAGTATGCGCGTGTGCATTCAAAACGAGTATACGCGTGCGCAATCAGAAACGAGTACGCGTGTGCATGTTCAAAAACGCGTATGCGCGTGCGCATTCAAAAACGAGTATACGCGTGCGCATTCAAAACGAGTATACGCGTACGCATTCAAAAACGAGTACGCACGTGCCTTTTCCAAAACGCGTTTGCGCGTGTGCATTCAAATACGAGTATGCGTGTGCGCATTCAAAAACGAGTATGCGCGTGGCTATTCCAAAACGAGTATGCGCGTGTGCATTCAAAAACGAGTATGCGCGTGCGCATTCAAAAACGAGTACGCGCGTGCCGATTCAAAAACGAGTATGCGCGTGCGCATTCCAAAACGAGTATATGCGTGCGCGTTCAAAAACGAGCATGCGCGTGCCTATTCAAAAACGAGTATGCGCGTGTGCATTCAAAACGAGTATACCCGTGCGCATTAATAAACGAGTACGCGTGTGCATGTTCAAAAACGCGTATGCGCGTTCGCATTCGAAAACGAGTACGCACGTGCGTATTCCGAAACGAGTATGCGCGTGTGCATTCAAAAACGAGTATGCGCGTGCTTATTCGAAAACGAGTATGCGCGTGCGCATTCCGAAACGAGTATACGCGTGCGCATTCAAAAACGAGTACGCGCGTGCCTATCCAAAAACGAGTATGCGCGTGTGCATTCAAATACAAGTATGCATGTGCGCATTCAAAAACGAGTATGCGCGTGCCTATTCGAAAACGAGTATGTGCCTGCGCATTCCGAAACGAGTATACGCGTGCGCATTCAAAAACGAGTACGCGCGTGCCTATTCAAAAACGAGTATGCGCGTGCGCATTCAAAACGAGTATACGCGTGCGCATTCAAAAACGAGTACGCGCGTGCCTATTCCAAAACGAGTACGCGCGTGCGCATTCAAAAACGAGTACGCGTGTGCCTAATCAAAAACGAGTATGCGCGTGCGCATTCAAAAACGAGTACGCACGTGCCTATTCCAAAACGAGTACGCGCGTGCGCATTCAAAAACGAGTATGCGTGTTCGCATTCAAAAACGAGTATGCGCGTGTGCATTAAAATACGAGTATACGCGTGCGCAATCAAAAACGAGTATGCGTGTGCCTATTCCAAAACGAGTATGCGCGTGCGCATTCCAAAAAGAATATGCGCGTGCGTATTCCGAAACGAGTATGCGCGTGTGCATTCAAAAACGAGTATGCATGTGCGCATTCAAAAACGAGTATGCGCGTGCCTATTCGAAAAGGAGTATGTGCCTGCGCATTCCGAAACGAGTATACGCGTGCGCATTCAAAAACGAGTACGCGCGTGCCTATTCAAAAACGAGTATGCGCGTGCGCATTCAAAACGAGTATACGCGTGCGCATTCAAAAACGAGTACGCGTGTGCATGTTCAAAAACGCGTATGTGCGTGCGCATTCAAAAACGAGTATGCGTGTTCGCATTCAATAACGACTATACACGTGCGCAATCAAAAACGAGTATGCGTGTGCCTATTCAAAAACGAGTATGTGCGTGCGCATTCCAAAACGAGTATGCGCGTGCACATTCCAAAACGAGTATGCGCGTGCGCATTCAAAAACAAGTATGCTCGTGAATATTCCAAAATGAGTATGCGCATGCGCATTAAAAAAGAATACGCACTTGCAGTTTCAAAAACGAGCATGCGCGTGTGCCTATTCCAAAACGAGTATGCGCGTGCGCATTCCAAAAGGAATATGCGCGTGCGTATTCCGAAACGAGTATGCGCGTGTGCATTCGATAACGAGTATACGCGTGCGCCATCAAAAACGAGTGTGCGCGTGCCTATTCAAAAATGAGTATGCGCGTGCGCATTCAAAACGAGTATACGCGTGCGCATTCAAAAACGAGTACGCGCGTGCCTATCCAAAAACGAGTATGCGCGTGCGCATTCCAAAACGAGTATACGCGTGCGCGTTCAAAAACGAGTATGCGTGTTCGCATTCAAAAACGAGTATGCGCGTGTGCATTCAAATACGAGTATACGCGTGCGCAATCAAAAACGAGTATGCGTGTGTCTATTCCAAAACGAGTATGCGCGTGCGCATTCCAAAAGAAATATGCGCGTGCGTATTCCGAAACGAGTATGCGCGTGTGCATTCAAAAACGAGTATGCGTGTGCGCATTCAAAAACGAGTATGCGCGTGCCTATTCGAAAACGAGTATGCGCGTGTGCATTCAAAACGAGAATACGCGTGTGCATTCAAAAACGAGTACGCGTGTGCATGTTCAAAAACGCATATGCGCGTGCGCACTCAAAAACGAGTACGCGCGTGCCTATTCAAAAACGAGTATGCGCGTGCGCATTCCAAAACGAGTATGCGCGTGCGTATTCCGAAACGAGTATGCGTATGTGCATTCAAAAACAAGTATGCGCGTGCCTATTCGAAAACGAGTATGCGCGTGCGCATTAAAAACGAGTACACGCGTGCGCATTCAAAAACGAGTACGCGTGTGCATGTTCAAAAACACGTATGTGCGTGCGCATTCAAAAACGAGTATGCGTGTTCGCATTCAATAACGACTATACGCGTGCGCAATCAAAAACGAGTATGCGTGTGCCTATTCAAATACAAGTATGCGCGTGCGCATTCCAAAACGAGTATGCGCGTGCGCATTCCAAAACGAGTATGCGCGTGCGCATTCAAAAACAAGTATGCTCGTGAATATTCCAAAATGAGTATGCGCGTGCGCATTGAAAAACGAGTACGCACTTGCAGTTTCAAAAACGAGTATGCGCGTGCGCATTCCAAAACGAGTGTGCGCGTGCGTATTCCGAAACGAGCATGCGCGTGTGCATTCAAAAACGAGTATGCGCGAGCGCATTCAAAACGAGTATACGCGTGCGCAATCAAAAACGAGTATGCGTGTGCCTATTCCAAACGAGTATGCGCGTGCGCATTCCAAAAGGAATATGCGCGTGCGTATTCCGAAACGAGTATGCGCGTGTGCATTCAATAACGAGTATACGCGTGTGCAATCAAAAACGAGCATGCGTGTGCCTATTCAAAAAAGAGTATGTGCGTGCGCATTCCAAAACGCGTATGCGCGTGCCTATTCCGAAACGAGTATGCGCGTGTGCATTCAAAAACGAGTACGCGTGTGCGCATTCAAAAACAAGTGTGCGCGTGCCTATTCAAAAACGAGTATGTGCGTGCGCATTCAAAAACGAGTACGCGCGTGCCTATTCAAAAACGAGTATGCGGGTGCACATTCCAAAACGAGTATACGCGTGCGCGTTCAAAAACGAGCATGCGCGTGCCTATTCAAAAACGAGTATGCGCGTGTGCATTCAAAACGAGTATACGCTTGCGCATTAAAAAACGAGTACGCGTGTGCATGTTCAAAAACGCGTATGCGCGTTCGCATTCGAAAACAAGTATGCGCGTGTGCATTCAAAAACGAGTATGTGTGTGCGCATTCAAAAACGAGTATGCGCGTGCCTATTCCAAAACGAGTACGCGCGTGTGCAATCATAAACCAGTATGCGCGTGCGCATTCAAAAACGAGTATGCGCGTGCCTAATCAAAAACGAGTATGCGTGTGCCTATTCAAAAACCAGTATGCACGTGCGCATTCCAAAACGAGTATGCGCGGGCGCATTCAAAAACAAGTATGCTCGTGAATATTCCAAAACGAGTATGCGCGTGCGCTTTAAAAAACGAGTACGCACTTGCAGTTTCAAAAACGAAAATGCGCGTGCGCATTCCAAAACGAGTATGCGCGTGCGTATTCCGAAACGAGCATGCGCGTGTGCATTCAAAAACGAGTATGCGTGTGGGCATTCAAAAACGAGTATGCGCGTGCGCATTCCCAAACGAGTATACGCGTGCGCAATCAAAGACGAGTGTGCGCATGCCTATTCAAAAAAGAGTATGCGCGTGCGCATTCAAAAACGAGTATGCGTGTTCGCATTCAAAAACGAGTATGCGCGTGCTTATTCGAAAACGAGTATGCGCGTGTGCATTCAAAACGAGTATACCCGTGCGCATTCAAAAACGAGTACGCGTGTGCATGTTCAAAAACACGTATGTGCGTGCGCATTCAAAAACGAGTATGCGTGTTCGCATTCAATATCGACTATACGCGTGCGCAATCAAAAACGAGTATGCGCGTGCGCATTCCAAAACGAGTATTCGCGTGCGTACTCCGAAACGAGCATGGGCGTGTGCATTCAAAAACGAGTATGACGAGCGCATTCAAAACGAGTATACGCGTGCGCATTCAAAAACGAGTACGCGTGTGCATTCAAAAACGAGTATGCGCGTGCCTATTCGAAAACGAGTATGCGCGTGTGCATTCAATAACGAGTATACGCGTGCGCAATCAAAAACGAGTATGGGTGAGCCTATTCGAAAACGAGTATGTGCGTGCGCATTCCAAAACGAGAATGCGCGTGCCTATTCCGAAACAAGTATGCGCGTGTGCATGTTCAAAAACGCGTATTCGCGTGCGCATTTAAAAACGAGTACGCGCGTGCCTATTCAAAAACGAGTATGCGTGTGCGCATTCCAAAACGAAGATGCGCGTGCGTATTCCGAAACGAGTATGCGCGTGTGCATTCAAAAACGAGTATGCGTGTGCGCATTCGAAAACGAGTATGCGCGTGCCTATTCGAAAACGAGTATGCGCGTGCGCATTCAAAACGAGTATACGCGTGCGCATTCAAAAACGAGTACGCACGTGCCTATTCCAAAACGAGTATGCGAGTGCGCATTCAAAAACGAGTACGCAAGTGCCTATTCCAAAACAAGTATGCGCGTGCGCATTCAAAAACGAGTATGCGTGTTCGCATTCAAAAACGAGTACGCGCGTGCCTATTCAAAAACGAGTATGCGCGTGTGCATTCAAAACGAGTATACGCGTGCGCAATCAGAAACGAGTACGCGTGTGCATGTTCAAAAACGCGTATGCGCGTGCGCATTCAAAAACGAGTATACGCGTGCGCATTAAAACGAGTATACGCGTACGCATTCAAAAACGAGTACGCACGTGCCTTTTCCAAAACGCGTTTGCGCGTGTGCATTCAAATACGAGTATGCGTGTGCGCATTCAAAAACGAGTATGCGCGTGGCTATTCCAAAACGAGTATGCGCGTGTGCATTCAAAAACGAGTATGCGCGTGCTTATTCCAAAACGAGTATGCGCATGTGCATTCAAAAATGAGTATTCACGTGCGCATTCAAAAACAAGTGCGTGCGCATTCAAAAACGAGTGCGCGTTTGCCTCTTCAAAAACGCGTATGCGCGTGCGCATTCAAAAACGAGTATGCACATGCCTATTCCAAAACGAGTATGCGCGTGTGCATTTAAATACGAGTATGCGTGTGCGCATTCAAAAACGAGTATGCACGTGCCTATTCCAAAACGAGTATGCGCGTGTGCATTCAAATACGAGTATGCGTGTGCGCATTCAAAAACGAGTGTGCGCGTGCCTATTCAAAAACGAGTATGCGCGTGCGCATTCAAAACGAGTATACGCGTGCGCATTCAAAAACGAGTACGCGCGTGCTATCCAAAAACGAGTATGCGCGTGCGCATTCCAAAACGAGTATACGCGTGCGCGTTCAAAAACGAGTATGCGCCCAGGCAGCACGCCGCCGTTGGACCAATCTTGGACCAACATCGGCTAACATCGGCACCAACGTCGGGCCGACGTCGGAAGTGCAACTTCTTCCAATGTCGGGCCGACGTTCAAGCCAATGATGGGCCGACGTTTTGCCGATGTTTTAGCCAGTATGCAACCAACATTCGGCCGACGAAGGCCCATCGTATTGCCGACAAAGCTGCCAATGTTCGGCCAACATTGGGCCATATTTCAGCCAATCACATGCCATTTTTACGCCGATGTTTGCTGCACAACGAATATTGGCTACGGATGTACGACCGACATTGGACCAATCCAGGGCCACATTGCAGCCAATCAAATGCCGTTATTACACCGATGTTTCCTGCACGACGAATATTGGCTACTGATTGGCTTGCCATTATGTAACCATTATTAGTAGGGAATTTTTCTTACCGGAAGATTTAAACAATATGCCTCGATGACCCACTCTTGTAGCTTTGCAGCCCTGTATACTTGGGGCAACAGAAAATTGAATGCTGAGAACTGAAAGCAGTTACTCGATCTATTTCATCTTTTATACCTCATTCCCTTTGCTAACACTAGAAGTGTAGTTTATTTTTTTACCAAGTTATCTTTTGCAATAGCGAGTGCTTTATTTGGTACTGGTATTTGGTACAGCAGATCGAAAAAAGTTGTTAGGAAGTAAATGTTGAAAGTGTATGTCGCCCACTTGCAATCCCCACATATGTCCCCCACATGGTAATCGAGAATATTCATAGTTTAGAGCATTTTTTTGTAACTAAAACATGGTGATGGTGCTTCCGAATCAGCATAAGCTAGCCGAACAGTGCACCACCGACAGTCTGCAGACTATTTATTCTTTGTTTTTTTTATTTATTTGGTACAACAAAAAATGTATACATTGAAAAATATATATACACAACTAAAAAAGGCCCGCTCTACTGCAGGTCAGGTTGCGTTGGGGGCACAGTGACAGTGGTGCTGTCAAGGCCCTGGCTGCTGTGGCTGGGCAGGAAGCCAGCTGCCGCGAGCAACCGATAATCTGCACTTTGAGAGTGGGGATCATCGGGCTGCTCCACAACAAATGCTTCTCTGAAGCGCCGCTTCCTGCCCCCACAGCGATCACCAGACCCTGGCAGCCACCTCTTAATAAAGTTGAGGGCCTCCGCCTGGTCGCACCCTGCTTTTTGGCAGATGACATCTGCATACAAGAACAGAAATACCATAGTACACATGAAGCACTGCAGTACAGAGAATACACAAGGGTACACACACATAAAACAATGAACAAGTCTAACCTGTCACTAATCTACAGAGCCTCAGGTTCAAAAAGGCCCTTTTCCCTTTTCTGCCATGAAGGCTGTACAGCACTTGCACGTCATGTGCCAATACAGCCTTCATGGCATTCACACCAATTTCTCGGAGGCCACGTCCCCCAATCTGCAGGAGGTACTTGCGCTGTAAAAAAATGCAAGAAGCATAGATGGGGTAAACGCAACAGCACATCGAAATGTTTTCATGATAAAAATCTGCAAGAAGAGGACACTGAAAACAACAACTTGAATTTTTGGGCATCACAACATTTCATTGTTTTTTTACGCTAACTTCAACTCACTTGACCTAAAATGGTTTCCACATCAGCCCTCTCACACTCAGTGTGAGAACCTTTCAGAGTCCTTCTCTGAATGCAGTTTCGCTGTTATGAAATCAAATACAACACTGTTATAACCCTTAATAAATATTGATTCTAGCTATGAAATAGTATAATTACTTTGTACAGTGCTCAAATTCCAATACACGTTTCTTCGAGGTTACAATGTCTTTGTCTGAATGTTGACCAGGAGTAGCTTCTACAGGTGAAAAACGATAAAATATGTGGAATTCAAAAAGAAGCTTGGGCATGTTTTTAATCAATGCATTGTAAGCAGAGCACAACAAGATAAATGAACATGATCAAGGCGTACTAAGAGGCAACCTTAGAGCGACCAAATCTTGGTCATAGATGAAACTGATAGAAAAATAAAGGTCGCACTAGATGGTCGCACCATTTGCTGTTTATATTTTTCTGTGATAGCCAACAAAGAGGCATGTCGCTATAGAAATCTCATCACAATAAACAAAGGTGCATTTTTCTTCACACTGCGAAATTGGGTGCATGTTAGATTTTTAAAAAAGTAAGAAATCGGCTAACACAAGGCAGGGTGAACTGTAGCTCAAAGTAGAGAGAGCCGCAGCGGACACGAAATAGGGTGATAAATGAACAAAATTACTGAATGTCTGTTTTAAGCAGGCTATTGCTAGTCACTGCCCATCAAACACACGATGCCGCCTACATCGTCTGCTAGCTTAAGACAGTTCACTCGGACTTCACAGACTATATAGTAAATACAGTCGAATCTCATTAGTTCCAACACACTTAATTCGAACTGACGCTGTGGTCCTATCAAAGCTATACCGCGCTCCGAAAATGCTCTCAGCACCCCGCCCAATCCTGCGGTGGCACTTCAGACACCTCATCGCTGTGCTTGAAGAAGAAAATGAAGAAAAGGAAAGAAAAGACTGCGGTGGAATGTTTGCCAAATGCCAATCTGCGACATTCCTGTGCCCCGCTTCGGCTTTTTCCGTCCCTGCCACGTAGAGACCCTTCTCCTCTTAACACTGCGCATGAAGAGAAAGAGGGGAAAAAAAGCTGTCGCAGAGAGTTGGCTCTCTCATGCCGATTTGCAACGCGCCGGTGTCACGCTTCCCTGTTTTTCGTTCCTGCTATGTAGAGACTCTTCTCCTTTCAACACCGCGCATGAAGAGAGAAAAAAAAAAAAGCTGCCGCGGAGTGTTTCTCTCTCGAATGCCGATCTGCTTTTCTCCAGGTAGAGACGCTCCTCCATTCTCATCATGTGCTGGCCACGCTCCGGCTGCAGCGCAGATGGTAACAGTGGAAACACAGTTGTCTTCGAAGAGTGTCAGCACTGGACATTGCCGCGCGCAACTTCTTTTGCCAGGAGAATACTGAAGCCGAAGTACAAATGCTTTGCAAACTGCACGCAAAACTTGTTGACTCGTTGCAAGGCCAACGTATACAGACATGTATTGACTACTTTAATTAATGACGGATGTCCTGTAATTTGTGAATAAAACTTCTCCATGCACATGCATCACTGCAAGGTGAGCCCTCCGCTCGTTTACCGTATTTACTCTATTCTACCGCGCCCTCGATTGTAACGCGCGTCCGGTTTCCACGACAAAAAAAAAAAAAATGAACATGACATTGGTTGCAACGCGCACCCTTTTTTCTCGTTGGCCCGCTTGATCACACCACTCGCGAAAACGACTATTTTTGAGAGCGTCTTTCGTTTAAATATGAAGTACGGGGGAAGCTTATGCCTATCTGACGTGCAACAGAGCATTGCTGTCACTCTAGTTTTACCGTGGCCCGATGTCAGTACACAAACTTGCTTCGCCCCCTTCTCCTAGACCGTTGTGGTGCCAGGCATGTCGAAGTAAAGAGGCGTGTGATCGGCATTCCCGATTTGCCCAAGCAGGTAGCCGTTGTGCCGCAAGTTTAGGAAGAACCTCTGAAGACTCTGAAGCTTTTCTTCGTACTCCTCCGGCAACTTCCGGCATATGCCCGTTCGCCTTCAGAGGGAAAAGCCTTTTCTCTTCATAAAGTTCGTTAGCCAGCACCTGCTCGCTTTAAAATGGCTCTGCATTAGCCCTTTTTCTAAGGCTAACTGCATAGCCTGCACTTGGAGCAGTTCTGCCGTCACGGGCCGCTGTGCCGCTCACTGCTTAATCACATACTCGCCGAGCAGCTCTTCAATTTGTGGAAACCGACCCTGCTGTGGTCCACTGAAGCCTTTGCGTGAATCTTTGCTGTCGACAATATTCTGCTTTTGTTTCCGGCAGTCCCGCACGCACGTTTCGGGAACTCCGAATGACCGCGATGCGGCCCGATTTCTGTCCGTTCCGGCACACGCGACGACTTTTCTTTTAGAAGCAGCATTGTGGTGCACTCGTCGAGTTTTTGGAGTCGGCCCTACCATGCCGTCGATGCTAATGTACTACAAGATGACGAACTCCTCAGCACACGTATGAAGTGCCGCGCATGGGAAACACATAGGCAGAAATGACCGACGCGCCATGCCGACGCACGTAGGGGGCGGCCATTTTGTAAGTGGCGATGGCAATAGAATGACCATATTCATTTTTTTTTCGTATTCGATTTTAACGCACATGCGATTTATGAACTCTCTTAACCGGAAAAAAGGTGCGTGTTAGATTCAAGTAATTACGGTAACTTTCATTATTTTGAACTTCTTTTAATTTGAACAAATTTTCTGGCCTCTTTGAGTACAAATTATTCATATTCGACTGTAGTACAGTGGTTCATGAGATAACCTGACTAGTTTGTTTCCCGAAACACAGTATCTTAAAGCAGTACTAAATTTCTGCATGTTACATAGGCATATTAAAAATCAAGAAATATACACCAAAGCCGCAGCCACAGCTTTACTCTGCACAGCTGCCTCTGCTGCCTCCACTTCTCCAATTGTACCAGCAGGCAGCCGGGGAAGGTCAGAGGGGCGCTGTGCTGGCTGGGCGTGCTGAGGCACGGACAAGAGCCGTACCTTGTGCTTCAGCTGTCGCACCTCCTGCAGAACCTCTCTTTGTTGCTGCCGGATGCCAAGTTGGATCCGCAGAATCCGTAGCAATAGAGCTGAAACATACAAGAGTACGTACCATATTTACTCGCACAATTTGCATCCTCACATAATTTGCTCAGCAGTATAATTAGCCAGCCTGCTTTACTACAAGAAACTTTTTGCTCGCATACTTTGCCCTCCCCAACCAGCCCGAGCCACCTTGCCAGCACACACACAGACACATTTGATTTCATGATGCTCTGGTCAGGCACATCTCTTGTCGAGCAGGCGAGTGCAGTCTTACACAAAATGGACTGAGTGCAAGGTCCCTTCTTCCATGAACTTTTATGCTTTCCCTAGAATATCAAACTTGAAAACTGAAACCTGTTTATGTGTAGTCCGAAATGCCTAAAGGTTTGCCTCCTATCTTCCCACCTCTTCCACGGCAAGAATGTATTCCCGAGACACAGCACAGATGTTGAACGCGTGCAAGGACCTGTCACATCAACTAGATGAGGCAGGTTTTCGCACTCATTTTTTTTTTTTTCGGTTTCGCCATCTGGCCATTGCGTTTTTACCGTTCCTTGTGATAGGCTACAATAATTATATACGAGGCAGATTGCTGTTATAAAGCTTACCGAAGAAAACTGAAACCGTGCTACCGCTAAGCACATCAGCGTGGAGTTCTTCGACATGCAATATTCAGTATGGGAGCCAGCAGAAGAGTGCGTTGAATAAGACTTAGCATAGAAGCTTGGGTGTGTTGGTTAGATATCGGAGGGAACACAACGCAATAGAAGACTGGGACAAGGAATGGACACACACACACATGAAGGGCGACACACACAGCACTGTGTTGGCATCGCGCTTCCTTGTCTGCATCTTACTTTACGTTGGGTTCCCGACAATTATTGGAGAGTACTTATGTTCTCTGGTATAACCCTGTCGTGGGAACTGGTTTTTGTGAGCACTGTTCGGAAGAACTTCAAGAAAATGGGGGCATTTGAACAGGCTTAGCAAACAAATGACAATCCGCTTTGAGACAGCTGTGACAGCGCCTGCAACATATATTCCCAGTTGAGCTTTTAGGCCAGCGATTCCTACTAGCTTCGCACATGACCGGATTGACAAAAAAAGTACACATAATACGCGAGTATATACCGCATTTGACTCTGTAGCTTTGATGAACCAGGCAGATACACAAATTTATCCAAAACTCCATTGATTCTGTTGCAAAATTATTCAACAAACAAATTGCGATGTTATCCATGTTACTATACGATTGTGGCACTTTACCATTGCAGCTTTCCAGGAGGCACACATAGTGCAGCGTTAGTTCACCACTCGCAGTTAATTGTATGCAGTAGGTTGCTCACAGCAACTGACTGCATGCAATGGTGAACATCTTGCATGCTTGCACCGCTGTTTCAGCATGCTGGCTGCTTCCCATACGGCTATCAATTGATGTTCACAAAATTGGGAAGATGAAGAAAGACTACACAGTGCCCTCTGGCCACCCTATACTCCAAACCTCCAGCCAACAAACAAACAAGAGAAACAGAAGTATGCAAATGAACATTATTCCTATTGCAGCTGGAATGGAGTGTAGTTTTCACCAATTCTGTGTGTTAAGTCAATATGGAGTGAGTTAACTCCATAAAGTAGCTTTTCTCATAACAGTGTTCACTCTATTGTAACACAAGGAGTGACTTCATAGCATCTAGAAGGAAAAATAGAATCTTCAGTATTTGATAGAAATGTGAGGCTCTACCTTAAAACAACAATAATCTGGAAAAAGAACTCATTACATTAAAAAAAAAAAAAGGTAGCACAGTTGATCCCCTTTACAAGAGACACTGATGTAACAGACAAACGGGGATAAGAGGCACCAGTGTGCAGGCTGACATTTGGCCCATCATGCATCAGGCACTCCGTAGATGCGCCTGTGCAGCCGGGAGCCCTGCAGTCAAGCATACTGAGCAAGACTGTTGACCACTGTACAATGACACATTGCAGCAAATTTTCAAAACTTCATTTCACAGACTTCTGCAAAAGCTTCTTACACTCTTGCATGATTTTTGCACAAGCTTCTCTCATTCTTGCGTGATTTTCGTCAGAACATATAAGTGTTGGAAGTTGTACGTCCCCAAAAACTTGCACAATACAAATAGCATACATTAAAGTCTATCACTTAATACGCGCATAGTGTAACAATGAAAGGAAACTCACGCATGGTTTGCTCCGAGCCTTCCCCGTGCGGTGCCTCCTTGAGCCTTGGAGAGCACTGTACAGCTAGAGCAAAGTAGCATCAATCCAGTGTTAATGGCAGGTTAACAAGACAACAAAACTAACCCCCATATTCATAAACGCTCCCCGACTCGACTTTCACCCTTCACTTGACAGAGTTGAGCACTGTGCCGCTGCTCGTTTGAAAGCGACGCTGCGCTACTCGAGAATCACAGCAGATTATTGCTGACATGAAGCAATTTTCTCTGCTTAGAGACGGCGCTCCCATCAGCCATCTCAAGTGAAGGTGAAGCGTTGAGTGGAGGGACGTTCTAGAATACGGGGGTAAGATTGGTTGCAAGAACACTACAATAGACACACTTAATTTTTACACTTCATCTATATTGTACAGCTACACACATTCTGCATCCTTATAATGCAACATATACATACAGGCTTATAAAGTAAACACTATAGGCTGCTCAAATAACACCTACACAAAAAAATTACCCAAAAGTGGCCATGCGCAAAGTACTTTTATTTGAAACTCACAAAACTTTTGCGGTGATGGAGAATAAATAAGACAGGTTACGCTTGGAGGCACATGAGACCTTCGCAGCTTTCATAAAGTACAAAAAACAATATGGTATGTGTGTGTGTATGTACGCATGAAGCTTCAGCCTTTACATACGGTTTCTTGAAAGAATCGACTATGAATTTTATGGCACCTGTGTCCTTCAGCGCAAATGAAAGCCTGCTGATCAGTGTGTGCAATTGTGGAATAGTTACATGAAAAATGGCGTGAAACACCTAAAATCAAATTTTTCTAGCTAGGAAACATGCAGCTGTGTATACACAACACATGCTGCAAACAGTGGGAGGTGACCACAAGAGTGATTTGAGTGTAAGCGGCAGTATTCCGCATTCATGCACCCCGCCATTTTCAACTGTTGCCCAAAAGCAACACCACTTCAGCGTGCAACTTTTTTTTTTTTACATCATAAACAGCACGAAATACAGCGAGGATGAAAACAATATATGCAATTAAATTTTGAGCTCTATTTATGGTGTGCATGATTGATTGATTGATATGTGGGGTTTAACGTCCCAAAACCACTATATGATTATGATAGACGCCGTAGTGGAGGGCTCCGGAAATTTAGACCACCTGGGGTTCTTTAACGTGCACCTAAATCTGAGCACACGGGCCTACAACATTCCCGCCTCCATCAGAAATGCAGCCGGGATTCGAACCCGCGCCCTGCGGGTCAGCAGCCGAGTACCTTAGCCACTAGACCACCGCGGCGGGGATGGTGCGCATGAAAAAAAAAAAAATAGGCCTTTGTACAACGACGAATTCATAATTTGCCTTCACGGACCTTCTGTTAGGCTGCACCACATACAGATTTTTTGTGGCTTTCAAAAGAGATTTGAAAAAAAATATATAATAATAACCGTGTTTACTCTCGTCATGAGCGCACTCACTAAGTCACCCTCATTTCAGTCGCCAAAATTTTCAATTTTTTTTTCCACATATTAAACACACACCTTACGTTCATCCGCTGAAGTCCCACGGGCTCCCCCCCCCCCCCCCCCCTTGCCGCCTTCGCTCGCTGCCACGTGCCATTTCATTTTTGTTTCTATTTGTTCACGGAACGTCCCCTGTCTTTTTAATTATCTCTTGTAACATATGTGGCATTATCTTGTTCCCGAGGTGCCACAGGTGCTCTGCTATGTAGATGCACCATTAAACTAGTATTTTTGATCAACTGTTCATTTCTGATGTTTACCTTGCAACTACGTAAAACTGGCATGCTTCTTGATCTACGATACACATGTGGCTTGTCTCACTTTGAAGGAAAAGTTAGCATACAATGGTGTAAATGCTTAGAATTTGAAATATTGAGGCAGCAGCACACCGGAGATGATCATATGGTAAAGAAACAAGTGCTGCCTTATTACTGGCAAGTTGTCACTTATATGTACAAATAAATTTTGCGAGCTAAAAAAAGTACAAAAGCACAGCGAGGCTATGATGTGGTTCAACCTGTGGATTCGCTTCATTTATCACGCCATATGACGAAGCTTCCTTTGGTAAAACTGCTCAGATAAGAAAAAAAGTTTGCTGTCCAATACAGCAACTATACAAAGTGTGCACGTGCATCTCGCAGCGTCTTTTCGTCACTTCCGAAATGCGCCACCAACATGCCCGGGCACCAACCGAATCTATCGCCTACAACTGCCATGTTGTCTCCTCGTGCTTGCACCCGTTTAGTTTTGCCTCACGATGCAAGTTTGAGAAATTATGAGCTGCTGGTGAGGCAAGTTGATTTAGTAGTCCATGCAGAGGGAGCAGAGCTTAGGGTGTTTCTTCGCTGAAAGTTATAACCTGAAATTGAGAACGCACATTCCGATTTTCCTAAAAGTACCAGCGTATTTGGCTGGTGCAGATTAACAAAAGCTACTTGAAGAAACTTTGCAATATTTGCATCTTCAGGTGCAACTTCATTACGGGTAAGTGCCATAGCCAAGTATTTACCTGCAAACAGATATAGCTTACCAAGATACTGTACATACAAACTTGTCCGCAGTTAAAATCATGATGACGTGGAAGGTGGTTAAAATTGTGATGGCGATCGCGGAGATTTGGTATTGCATTGAAATAAACTATAAAGAATGGGAAACAATATTAGTTCACTTTGAAGTATAGCCGATCGGTTCAAGTTGGGCGTCAGGATTTTTTTTAATTAGTCAATTAATTCTATACACGGTCTCTATCATGTTCAGTGACTCCACTGTACATCAGCGTACAACAAAAGCAAAATACAAAGTGAAAAGTGTGTTAAAGCATATGCGAAAAATAAAGTGATGACTGGCATTACCGCGGCACACACCACGCAAAGTCGCTATCTGCCTTGTATAATATTTTCCTCGACTATTTCCACAAATTGCAATCAAAGAGGCTCAAGCTCAACATCAGCACTGTTTAAAACACTTGGGGGGGGGGGGCATTGCTACTTTGGTGGCGTAGGCCGTGACAATATATTCATAATATTATATCTCTTGTAAACTTGCCTAGCTCTGCATGACTAGTTTTCGATGGGAGCAGCTGCGCTTCGCACATCCACTCTTATAATTGCGGCTCGAGAGATTTTGAGCTTTCACTTGTTTTTGGGCCAGGCAATTTGTAGTGAAAGCAAGATAATAGGCCCTCATAGGTTGTGGCGGGCAGCCGGTGTACGCCGTGGCTGGTATATGTGTCGCACATCTTGATTATCTGGTCTTGTATCGAGTGAACGAGCGAGGCCTTCCTAATCCAATGAGCTCGTTAAAGTAAGACAACAAAAAACCACAATGCTTCCACATCGTTCACAGCAACAGATGACGAGCCCCCAACAAACCGCACTGCAGCACGTGAACTGCCGTAGGTACCCAGGGAGTTACCCGGGCATGGCGGGAGAGGGCGACAACGGCAGAAGTGACATCACAAGAACACTATGTATAAAGGGGACATTTAAAGACTTTTTTCCCATTTTTAAACTTCGTGCACTGTTCTGTCACAATTTATAGCTCAGAATAGTTGTATTTTGAAAAGGGCACTAATTCATAAGCCCAATGGTTCAAGGATGGGTGCATTTAGGGGGCCCATTCTACGTTTTACTTATGCCCTTCAAGAACTTGCTTACAGGGCCAAAGTCCTGTTTCAGAAAGAACACGCTAGTGCGTGGCCAGCAGTCCGTCAAGCATAGTGCTGGTGAGATTTGGAAATGCAGCGCATGAGCATCCTCATCTGCTACTTCTCTGCTCATGCTCTCGGGGCTTACTTGCGAGGCACGGTCCTTCGCACTTTTCATTTTCACACTGTAAATCAACTGATACCAACTCTGCCTTCCATTATTTAATAAACCAATATTTCATGGTCACGAGGACGAGCTTAAAATGTTTGCTACATCAGACCTGAACAGCATTTTGAGTCATCGAAACTTGCTAGTTGCAGCGAGCATTATGCGAAAAATATGATGTGCTTTACAGTGACAACTTGCAAAACACTGCAGCAACGATTAAAATCATGCATTTTTTGTGCTCACAGGAAATCCCTGAAGCAGGAGGCACTGGGCTAGATAAATTGCGCAGCTAAAATACGGATGCGCTTTCCAATGCTGTCATGCTTACAGGCGGAGAAATGGCAGACAAAACTGGGCGCACCCCGATTCTATGCGCATGCGTCCCATTCACAAGCCTCGCTGCCAGTTAGCACCACATGGCTCACTGTCCATGAGCTCGCTTGTTTCCTGTAACAGTGGACCATACGGTACACCTTTTTAAAAACGAGGATAGAATGTATATAATGCAGCATCTGATGAAGCCATGACGATGTGTTGCTGATGAAATCTGGAACTCTAGTTAGTACCCTTATTGTTAACCAGCCGACCGACTAGCAAAAAGATTTGCGACTGAAATGATGGCATCTACACCTGCCCTTAAAGGGACACTGAACAAAGTTTTTGCCGCCGAGATTTTCAGCCAAAGCAAAAGATTGGGCCATGAAATTCATAGACAATAATAATTTCAAGCAGAAACTACGAAAACATACTGAATTTAATGAGCCTTTTACAAAATGCCGCGTCTAGCTCTTAGACACGGCGTTTTCTAAAAGGTCGCGACATTTATTTTTCAAGTTTTTTTTTTGTTATTCAAGACAAATCTACGGTGCATTGTTCACAGAAAACAAAATTGCCTCAGTAAGATTTCTTTGCGAGCAGCTTACTAATTTTAAGGCAGGCGCGTTGATTCGTGAACTGAAGGATGCGAGTGATCGATCTTGCCTGCTAGTGGCTAGGCGACAAAGGCCTTACCTCATGTCCTGGTGTAGCTAAGTCACGCAAATGGAGCAGAAAATGTGCATTATCATTCATTTCACCTAAATATCACACGTATGTGACTTATTGCCGGTGACAGGTGATCAGGATGAAGTCGACAAGTTGCAAATCTGAACAAGAATTCACTCGAATGAAAAACCAACCTATACTCACGTGCACGGTGAAGTCGAACACGCCGTCCGTCAATGTTGTCGCTGATGCCCGAAGGAAAAGACAAGAGGACAAGCGACGGGGTCGTCTCTTTCTATAAAGTCGGCGGAACTGCCAGAACGGCCAACACAAAAGGCATCGGGTTGACATTCCTCCATCTGGGCATCAGTCGCTCCACCCGGGCATGCAGCTGCTACTGGTTCTACTACTATCCTCTTCCCCGTGCCTCTTCCCGACATTGCAGTGTTGCTGCCATACTCGCGAACCTTTTTAAATTAAAGCACGCAATCATGTATTATCGTGCGCCATACTAAACTTAAAAACAGTGCGCCGGTACATGAGATCACGAAGCGCGGTCCACGCCATCACAAGAGCAATTAGAGAAATGAAACAAAGAAAACAAAAATGTATAAAATATTTTGTCTCAATACGATCCGCAATCCAGTTTCCTGCAACGGCTTTTGGCTCTGTATGAACGGCCAAGCCAGTGCCAAGCCAAGCTTGCGTCCCTGATCAGCTGTTTGTTTTCATCGAGAATTCAACAGTGAACTGGCAATTTGTTTAGATGATATTGCTAAAGGGCTTGAAATTGAATATTTCTCTACGTACTACTGCTGTACTTTTCCTCTCTGTTTCCTGATCACAGTGATGAGATTGAGGAGGTTACAATTTAGAAAACAGCAAGTGCAGCTCAAGCATTGCTAGTATTGCTGTTTCGGTAATAAAATGTTACAATACAAAGATTTTGCCCCGCGACCTGCTTGCCGTGTTCGAGCACCCAGTAGAAATTTACGGTGCCGCGTTTGAAAGAGTTGAATAAAATCGCAATATTACGAAAGAAAGGCTCTGAAGCAACATCGCATTTTATCAGGCCTACACCTCCCACACCTAGACGAGTAAAACTCGTCGATATTATCTTGCAAAGCTTTGTATAATATTTAAAACACATTCTTTAGCCCACGATGAATTGTTCTCTCGTGTGGCTTCTCCATTTGGTACTGTCATGTTAACTTAAAAAGCCAACTTTCCATATTTACTCTCTTTAGATGTTGCAAAAGCTTGACACGTGGTGTGTATGCCATACTGATAATTCTCCTCGTAACCTGGGTCCGCCTCTTTAAACAGCGTCGCATTTTATTGTTCGCAATTGTGTTTGTTTTACACTGTAAGCGAGCTGTGTGATTTCGTCAATATTCACGAGTGTTCCCTGACTATACAAACACGTGCGTCTTATTTGGTGCGGTGCACGTTTGTATGTAGCAAAAAATGTCATTTCGTCAGCGTGTGTCTGCATACACTTGCATGCCCTGCAGTACGTGTACATAATTAATGCAGTAAGGACTGCAATGCATAGCCTTGCATTGGACATATATTCCATGCACCCTCAGAGAAATGTTGTTTGCTATGAGCCTACTGTTTATCATTACATTTTTTTTTTCGTTAAAGTTTCATCTCCATATAAAGCAGCTGTATACAGTCACGAGCTTCAGCAGCTTCCTCGTTGTTCCATTTTAAATAAAAACACCAAGCCTACCCGAATCAATGATCTGTTTGCTATCATTACTGTTATGTGTTCTACGATGTACACAAGGATAGTAGTATACAAAAAATAGGGAGGGAATTGAATGCCCTGTCTGCATGGCTGCGCCGTTTCACAAGATCAGGCGCTGCGCTGTGAAGCTTCCTACCGGCCTGCAGAAATTCAAGGGAGCGTACAATAGCGTGGTTCAAGAGGACTTGTGGGGAATACTAGACACACTGGTTGTAAAAGATGGAGTCACTAATCGTTTAAAGGAAATCTATAAAACTAACAAGGTAGTTAAAAAGTGGGAAAAACAGGTATCCAAGCCCACAGTGGTGAAACGTGGACTTAGGCAGGCGTGCCCACTGTTACCCTTCTTATTCATGATGTACCTACAAGGATTAGAGGCCAAATTAGAGGCAAGGGGACTTGGCTTCAACCTCTCTTTAGTCAAACAAGGAAAACTCATTGATCAGGCACTACCAGCATTAATCTACGCAGATGATATAGTGCTAATGGCCGACAACGAGGAAGATTTGCAGAGGTTGATGGACATCTGCGGTAATGAGGGAGATAGGTTAGATTTTAGATTCAGTTAGGAAAAAATCAGTAGTCATGATTATTAATGATAACAAAGGTAGTGAGCTTAGAATACAGGAAGTCACGCTAGAGATAACAGATAAATACAAATAACTGGGCGTATGGATAAGCAATGGGACCGAGTACCTGAGGGAACACGAAATATGCGTGACGTATAAAGATAACAGGAATGCAGCAGTGATGAAAAATAGGGCACTGTAGAATTACAATAGGTATAATGTTGTGAGAGGAATATGGAAAGGGGTCATGGTTCCTGGGCTGACGTTCTGCAACGCGGTCTTGTGCATGAGGTCAGAAGTTCAAGCAAGATTAGAAATTAGGCAACGTGAAATATGTGGGCTTGCTTTAGGAGCTCACGGGAATACACCAAACCAGGGAGTACAAGGTGATATGGGATGGACATCATTTGATGGCAGGGAAGCTAGCAGCAAGATAAAATTTGAGAAGCGATTGAGAGAAATGGGGGAAGAGCGTTGGGCTAGGAAGGTTTTCAGCTACTTGTACATGAAGAATGTCAATACAAAATGGAGGAAGCGAACCAGGAAATTGACTGGTAAATACTTAGAAAACAGCAGGTGGCCAAACCAGAAAGAACTATCGGTTAAAAAGGAACTGCAGGAAACGGAGACTGACATGTGGAGAATTGGCATGATTAAGAAGTCCGCACTAGAGATCTATCGAACTTTTAAGCAGGAAATTGCCAAAGAAAGAATCTATGATAATACTCAGGGTAGTTCTCTACTGTTTGAGGCCAGGACGGGAGTATTGCGAACCAAGACATATCGGGCCAAATATGAAGAGGTAGACACAATATGCAGTGCGTGCGAAGAGAAAGAAAAAACTGCCGAACACTTGACAATGCTCTGTAAAGGGCTTCACCTTATAGTTCAAGATGATGGCGCAGAGTTTTTCAAAGCACTGGTGTTTAGGGACAGGGAGGGCGAAATAGACTTTAAGCGGGTAGACTTAACTAGAAGGAGGTTATCTGATTGGTGGCTAAAGTCAAGGAACGATTGAAAATTAAACTCTTCACTTCAAAGTACCCGTCCAACTTTACTATTTAAAGGGGAAAAAAAAATCTAGTGGTTAGTTCACTAAGCATTACGGCTAGGTGACGTTAGCCGCCGCCCGATCTAAAGGGTACGGCCACATCCATCCATCTATCCAGCCAAGAATATGCTCTCTGGCTTGTTGCTCCAGGCCTAGTCAGGTAGATTTTCTGGCCTCACCATTGAATTGTTTGCTCGGGTTGTGGCTTGCAAACATTGCGGTTTTGGGCTTCGTATCATCTTGTTCCATCATCATGTCCTCCAAGTGGAGGACATGTCGCAGTGTGAGGAGGGAGTACGACAAGGCGCTGATAGAATGAGCTATCAGTCTTACCAGGCAGGCGGTTGAGAGCGCACCGAGGCAGCTGACGCACACCAGCACTATCCGCTTCCTGTATAATACAGGCTAGGAAATTATAGAAACACAGAGCAGAAATCAACTCTTGTGCCTCTCTCATGCACTCACAAGGTGGAACCTGCTTCGAACACTGAGGACCGAGCTAAGCAACACCATGCGTGACGATAAATCATGGTCTCCTATTGCAATAATGATTAAGGCACGCATGCAACTTAAACCATTGTCACGCAAGATGAATTTACAATACCATCGAAGTGAACCCAAGGCACGTGTTGATTATTATGTACGGTACTAGCGCTAAATTCATGCAGACGTTTAGTTGGCGCTGCAGTAGGCCTAGTTGAAGGAATGGCCACAGCTACTGCTGTGATGGAGAACGGGCTCATTAACATCTTCATGTAGATTAAAACGGCTTACCCCGAAATGGCTGAGAGTGTCACGCTATCCCTAGCAGTGGCACATGCAGTTGCATATTTAACGATTACAGAAATGGCACACCGATTTTCAAAGCACCTATCAATACTTCCGTCAAGGCGTAGCACCAAACACTTTATCGCACATTTCGGGAAACATTCCTTTTTCTCCCAATCTGGTGGCTAGGCATGACTACGCCCAAGAATAAGCATGTTATTATGTATGTCGGAGATATTTTCATCTGATCCCTGAAAAATTATTTCCCTAAACCCATGAACAAAAAAGAAAATGGAATTCGCACCTGTCATCACATTGCACCCCATCACAGGAATGGGATCAGATTGGCCTGGCGCTCAATACTCCCTTACGCTTAATCAGAGCTCGGTCTGGCACCAGCTCCAGACAAAACCATTTATAATCTCCTGTCTGGCACATCTGTTTTACTCTGCTTTCTCTCAACCAGAGTGCACCATGTACCTGTGGTTCACCCCTGGTGCATCTTTTTCACTGTTTGTGAATTGCACACAAAGCCCTTACTGGTAGATCCTATTCCCAATTCTTCACTATTCTCACGGGAGGCAACTCTTTGGGCAGCTTACATCACGACATGTGCGTGTCATGATGTCAGTGCTGTCTTTTTCCAAGTCGGCGCCGTCTTTTCTTTCTCTTTTGCTCCTTCCCTGTCCTGTGTTTCTGGTGTTGCGCTGCAAACAAGTGAATATGTTAAAGAACACCAGATGTTCAAAATTTGCTTCTCAATAATATATCGTGGTTTTGGGAATTAAAACCCCAGATATATTGAAAGAAGATGCATGAAAAGGGAAGGATGATATTGGAAACTGGCAAAAAAGGGATGACAGACTTCTTAAGCTATGCTGCCATTGAGATTTTCAGCTGTTCACGCAATTCTCACACGTGGCTTTGATGCAGCTATGCACATATCACACAAGCATGCTGACTGTACAGTTAGTATAACTGCAACCTTCATGTACCCAGCCTTCATGTACCCTCTATGACATTTCAGAACATCTGAGTCAGTGTTAGCATCAAGTTATGTTCTTCATGCTGGGGAACCAGTGTGATGAGTTACCATTTCTACAGAATGAAGCCCTGTCTACCTGGAACAAGCTGCAAGATATATAACTAAACGGCCCTTTTCAGGGCCAGTCAATCTCTGTCCGGCTTGGATGCACCAACTGATTCCCTTTATCATCAACCCTCAATAAAACTAGCAAATGTTTGTACATGTGCAAGCAGTGTCATTCAATATCTTAGGAAATGCTTGTGAAGCAATTTCAAGGAGAATCGTTTTTCTGATCTCATAGTGAGGCATTAGGAACACCTTAGTCACACCAAATGCCATTATTCAATGAGAGGAACAAGAGAAATATTTCACTGGGAACTATGAAGTAAACAAAAAAACAAATGTTTTCAGATACTGTGAGATCATTTCATAAAAAAGCTCAGAAGTTGCTATGTGTGGCCACATTTAATCTGTGCAAGCATCGTGTGGTTACAAAATTCTGTACCAAACATAGGTTCAGCTTTCTGGAATAGACTGCGCTGCACAAGCTAGCTCAGTGCATGCACTTCTGTACCCTGCCAGAGAATATTTTTACCACCAGTATGTTGTAACGTGAAGTGAAATGGTGATTGCATACTAGGGCGCGTCCTGCAGGACCCCAATAAAGTTGTTTCACTTGATCGGTTGGTGTGCTGTAAGCAGAACATTTCCAAGAAAAATCGTATAGTTTGGAGGAGGACTTAAGCAAGGAAAGGTGTAGATAAAACACTGGATTCACTGGCATTATCCTCACCCAGTATAACATTGTCTTTCTGGTGAATCTTTGTGTCTGAACAGCGAGCAGGATAAGCTGGTAAAAACATGCAAAATGGGAAGTCTAGCACAGCAATCTGTGCAGTACTGCTCATTTCATGGAGCATTAATTTCACAAGCTTTGCTCATTGTTAGCGTTAAGCCTATATTATGTCCACTGTAGGGTGGAAGCCCAATCAATGTTCCCTGTCCTGTATGAGCCAATTTCATATTATGGCTGATAATTTCTCGATCTCATTGGAACTAATCACCTGCCACCCTCTGCTACATTTCATGTGTCCTAATATAAATTAATTGACATTACTGACCTGTCATCCATCTTTTTTTCTCATTCCCAACGAATGCATTCATTTTTGATAAACTCTGCTTTCTTCCCATGTCTTAATATTATGCTAGCCTTTTTTCATTTTTCTGAAACATTATCTTTGCTCAGAAGCTAGAAGTTATCAGAAAGAACATAACGACATTCTAACTCCTGAGCATATGGCATCATCAATACAAAAATGTAATAAAAGTGAGAAAACATCCTATCTATATAAGAGGCCCTAAAATACTGCAGGAGGCAACAAATAAACTGGTATTTGTATAAAGGCAGTGACAAAAACTTTGACTACTGTCACTTATTCTGATTCTTGGGACATCTTTTTTAGTACATCATAACACATAATTACACATTTACACAATTTACACAGAGGAATTGCCACCACGTGCATTGAGAAGTCGTGTGAGCACAAGGATGAGGTAAGCCTTAAAAACCAGATTAAAAGACTAAAGGATGCTGGATATCCCAACAGCACCATCACACCCGTGTGCTAAACCCTCCTGCAGAAAGTCAAGTTAAACAAAACAGGACCAAAATAAAAACAGAATGACCAAAGAACTTTGCATGCTATACCGTACGTACATAAGGTGTTTCACAATATAAAGAAAATAGCGAGCCGATATGATTTTATCTTGTTATTTGCCATCCCTTGCAAGTTTTCAAAAGTGTGTGTACTAAAAAGCAACAGGAATAGCCATTATTTCATCATTCGTCACGAGAATAGGTATACTGAATGCCAATATAATGTTGTGTATGAGATACTATTGACACGTGGAAACGTAAACATAAGACAAACTGGGCAATGCCCCAATGTTTGAGCAAGACAGCATGCTTAAAATGTTAAGAATGGCTATGGTAGTCGCATGGCCATACACTGTAAAGAATATAAGTGCAGTTCTATGTTTCATAAAACACTGTTTTTGAAAAAAGCAAGAACAAGAAATGAAAGAGAGACTGTGAAAGCATTTTCTTGTCAGGAAGGCCATGGATCAGTGCATCAGTATACCTTCACTCATCCATTTGGAGAGAGAGTATTATTTTCTCAGTTAAGATTATATTATCATGGTCTCACATGTGTCGTTGTGCATGAGCACTGTTCTTGTACTCTGTAAAAAAGTGGGCGTAGTACTTTCAATAAAATTTAGTTGGCAGTCAGCGCTCTTTCCTGTCCTTTTTGTCTCTTCCTGAAATTCTCTCACTGTTACTAGAACACAACCACGATGAACCAACTTGCCCAGATTAAGCTATTGTTGACGAAAAGTCAGAGCATGAAAATACTTCAGGGGCTCAGAACCTCCTCACTACCCGTCTAGTTACGGCCCTGGTCTATGTGTTCCGAGAATGAAGCACTAGTGGAGCTATCTAACTACCTAACGGTGAGGAGGGTTTGTGTATACTCGAGCTTGTTTCATGACATGGTGAGAGGTGGCAGGTTGTTGAAATAATATGCTGTGTGGGAGGTCAAGACTTTGATTGAGAACGCTGAGAATGAGCCAGTGACATTAGGCGTTCAAGACTTTTTGCGATATTCACTCTAGCATAGGACCTTGGTTGGTGGTTGACGTGTGCATTTGATCACATTGTAGTCTTCCATCATAATTTTTTTGCCACTTGGCGTCGACGCTCTTGAGTTGTACCAAAGTAATTAAGCATCCAGGTACAAGTATCTTCTGTCAGTGTTTCAATGAAGAGCTGAATATGAGTAATAGCTTCCATCGATACTTCTGGCATTGGTGTATGCACATTTCTTTTGAAGTTCTCTTGTAAAAAAGGCATTAAAGGTATGTTTTTGTAACTTTTTAGTGTTGGCCAGAACTGCTGGTGTGTCCGAACGGCTCTTCGATTGGTTGTGGTGTTGTCTTGTTCAGGGCCACAGAGCTTTCAGTCTTTTTTTATATTTGCCTTCACAGGAATGCTCTTTGCATGCTTCTTCAGTACTTTGTATTATTCCTAAAGCATTGACTTCCAGATTTTGATTGTGGTGCTTTAATCTAGTGTTCAACTTCACGCTAGCTTCATTTGCACGCAAAGCAAGAACTCAGGAGTATGGTAACTTTTGCTATGGGTTTTCCCTTCTTCAGTCTACTGTATTTTTGCCTGTGTTGTCTAAGTGCTGACAGCCTCGTGCGACAGCTTTTTTTTTGTGCACTTATTGTGTGCCAATGACTTATTTGCCTCCTCAGCTAAAGACTTTTTGTATTATAAGAGAAAGCTCTGTCTGTATTGCTTTTGTCATTTGCTGATGGTGTATCTTCAGTATCTTTTCTCAGTGTACACTATACTTGAATGGAAGAGCAGCATGACTACCTTCAGCTGTTAGAAGGCTTTTAGCTGCTGTAATACTGATTGATGCTCCTTTCTTGGGCGTTCTATTTTGGATGGTTGGCATGTCATTGCTTATTTTAAACTTTAAAACTGCAGGTGCACCTTTTTCTGGTCACACCTGGTATATTTTTCCAGTGGTTATATATATATATATATATATATATATATATATATATATATATATATATATATAATCTATATTGCTAACTTGAGAAACAAGGCCTCTTTACGTTAGGTGCACATCAGGTGGGAAGAGTACTTCTATTACTTGCCAAGATTGTGGCCCCTTATGGTGGGAATCATAATGCATTGTTGATGTGTCAAATTCACATAGCATAATTCCAAGGCACTCGATCAATATCCAAGGAAGAAAATTATGTTCTTTTGCGTGAGTTTCAGCAACTCATAGTAATTTGTATGTAAATGAATACTTCATCATTCTTGGCTGTCATGTTTTATGGAAGTACATGTGCTTCGTTAATAACAAAAAAACATGCACGCTCACGCCACTGCAGTGGCGTGAGCGTGCGTATTTTTTTTTTATTAACGATTTGCCCTATGGATTCACGTTTCTTCTTTTTTTGTGTGTCGTACTGCTCGTATCGCGCAGCCTACCGTTTTGGGCACACGTAAAAAAAGTACATAAAAAAGATGCGTTCCACGCCGAAATTCGCGTTCGCAACGAGCTGGGCACCGACAGGGTGCCCTACGACGCCCACACACTCCGCAACACCTTACCAACCGTTCGCTGCGATGTTGTTGGGAATTCGTGTGGTCGTTGCATGAATATAGCGCGTGCGTGCGCACGCGCGTCTGTGTCTTAGATCATGGCAACTGGATATGTTGTATGATTCAGTCACCATAACGCAACTGACGACCCCCGCTCTTCCCATACGTCAAGCAGCAGCAAGTGCCGTTAACCGTACTGTGCTGTGAACGCAAAACAGATTCGAATAGGTCGCGTAGATAGCTAGCCCGACACATGATACGATAAGATTTGCGTCAGATATTCGACGTCTACATGCACGCGTAAGACAGCGGTATCCGCAGCAGCTTCGTCATACGTACGGATAGCACCGCATCGGACGTCACGTCTGACAGAGAAACTTGATCGGTAATTTTTTCTCACTTAAAAAGTCTACCTTGCACAACTTCAACCAACGATTATGCATTTCAACGAGCTGTGCATGGTTTATTGATTGATTGATTGATTGATATGTGGGGTTTAACGTCCCAAAACCACCATATGATTATGAGAGACGCCGTAGTGGAGGACTCCGGAAATTTCGACCACCTGGGGTTCTTTAACGTGCACTCAAATCTGAGCACACGGGCCTACAACATTTCCGCCTCCATCGGAAATGCAGCCGCCGCAGCTGGGATTCGAACCCGCGACCTGCGGGTCAGCAGCCGAGTACCTTAGCCACTAGACCGCCGCGTCGGGGCATGGTTTAATGACGAAAAGATAGTTCTAATATTGTGCCCGGCACATATATTACTCTCTAACTTGAAAAATCGGCGCGTGAATTGGGGCCAGAGCAGCACCAAAAAGCAGCACACGCAGAAATTGGCTCATATTCTAATATTATGACATCGTGATGTTGACTTTTCAGCTGACGCCGGCAATAACGTTCAAACGGCGGGCCAATAATGCCGGTCTTATTGGATGGCTCCGCCCATATTGGCTGCTACTTGTACAACCTGGCCCGATGTGTCCGTTCTAATAGGCCGGCACAGCCTATATGGGCGGAAAGTTCTGAAAGCTGGCCCAATATAACCAATCTAATAGACTGGCACAGCCATCATTGGCGGAATGTTGTTAATGCTGGTCCAACATAGCCGTTCTATTCGGCTGGCAGAACCAATATTGGGGGTACGTTGTCAACGCTGGTCCAACGTCGCCGTTCTATTTGGCTGGCATAGCCAATCTTGGCGGTACGTTGGGAAAACTGGGCCGTTCATGGGCCAGGCAATGCCGATCTATCCCCAATATTGGGCCAACCTTCTGTGCTGCCTGGGCGTGTTCGCATTCAAAAACGAGTATGCGCGTGTGCATTCAAATACGAGTATACGCGTGCGCAATCAAAAACGAGTATGCGTGTGCCTATTCCAAAACGAGTATGCGCGTGCGCATTCCAAAAGAAATATGCGCGTGCGTATTCCGAAACGAGTATGCGCGTGTGCATTCAAAAACGAGTATGCGTGTGCGCATTCAAAAACGAGTATGCGCGTGCCTATTCGAAAACGAGTATGCGCGTGTGCATTCAAAACGAGAATACGCGTGTGCATTCAAAAACGACTACGCGTGTGCATGTTTAAAAACGCATATGCGCATGCGCACTCAAAAACGAGTACGTGCGTGCCTATTCAAAAACGAGTATGCGCGTGCGCATTCCAAAACGTGTATGCGCGTGCGTATTCCGAAACGAGTATGCGTGTGTGCATTCAAAAACAAGTATGCGCGTGCCTATTCGAAAACGAGTTTGCGCGTGCGCATTAAAAACGAGTACACGCGTGCGCATTCAAAAACGAGTACGCGTGTGCATGTTCAAAAACACGTATGTGCGTGCGCATTCAAAAACGAGTATGCGTGTTCGCATTCAATAACGAATATACGCGTGCGCAATCAAAAACGAGTATGCGTGTGCCTATTCAAATACAAGTATGCGCGTGCGCATTCCAAAACGAGTATGCGCGTGCGCATTCCAAAAGGAGTATGCGCATGCGCATTCAAAAACAAGTATGCTCGTGAATATTCCAAAATGAGTATGCGCGTGCGCATTGAAAAACGAGTACGCACTTGCAGTTTCAAAAACGAGTATGCGCGTGCGCATTCCAAAACGAGTGTGCGCGTGCGTATTCCGAAACGAGCATGCGCGTGTGCATTCAAAAACGAGTATGCGCGAGCGCATTCAAAACGAGTATACGCGTGCGCAATCAAAAACGAGTATGCGTGTGCCTATTCAAAACGAGTATGCGCGTGCGCATTCCAAAAGGAATATGCGCGTGCGTATTCCGAAACGAGTATGCGCGTGTGCATTCAATAACGAGTATACGCGTGTGCAATCAAAAACGAGCATGCGTGTGCCTATTCAAAAGCGAGTATGTGCGTGCGCATTCCAAAACGAGTATGCGCGTGCCTATTCCGAAACGAGTATGCGCGTGTGCATTCAAAAACGAGTACGCGTGTGCGCATTGAAAAACAAGTGTGCGCGTGCCTATTCAAAAACGAGTATGCGCGTGCGCATTCAAAAACGAGTACGCGCGTGCCTATTCAAAAACGAGTATGCGCGTGCACATTCCAAAACGAGTATACGCGTGCGCGTTCAAAAACGAGCATGCGCGTGCCTATTCAAAAACGAGTATGCGCGTGTGCATTCAAAACGAGTATACGCTTGCGCATTAAAAAACGAGTACGCGTGTGCATGTTCAAAAACGCGTATGCGCGTTCGCATTCGAAAACGAGTATGCGCGTGTGCATTCAAAAACGAGTATGCGTGTGCGCATTCAAAAACGAGTATGCGCGTGCCTATTCCAAAACGAGTACGCGCGTGTGCAATCATAAACCAGTATGCGCGTGCGCATTCAAAAACGAGTATGCGCGTGCCTAATCAAAAACGAGTATGCGTGTGCCTATTCAAAAACGAGTATGCACGTGCGCATTCCAAAACGAGTATGCGCGTGCGCATTCAAAAACAAGTATGCTCGTGAATATTCCAAAACGAGTATGCGCGTGCGCATTAAAAAACGAGTACGCACTTGCAGTTTCAAAAACGAAAATGCGCGTGCGCATTCCAAAACGAGTATGCGCGTGCGTATTCCGAAACGAGCATGCGCGTGTGCATTCAAAAACGAGTATGCGTGTGGGCATTCAAAAACGAGTATGCGCGTGCGCATTCCCAAACGAGTATGCGCGTGCGCAATCAAAGACGAGTGTGCGCATGCCTATTCAAAAAAGAGTATGCGCGTGCGCATTCAAAAACGAGTATGCGTGTCCGCATTCAAAAACGAGTATGCGCTTTCTTATTCGAAAACGAGTATGCACGTGTGCATTCAAAACGAGTATACCCGTGCGCATTCAAAAACGAGTACGCGTGTGCATGTTCAAAAACACGTATGTGCGTGCGCATTCAAAAACGAGTATGCGTGTTCGCATTCAATAACGACTATACGCGTGCGCAATCAAAAACGAGTATGCGCGTGCGCATTCCAAAACGAGTATTCGCGTGCGTACTCCGAAACGAGCATGGGCGTGTGCATTCAAAAACGAGTATGACGAGCGCATTCAAAACGAGTATACGCGTGCGCATTCAAAAACGAGTACGCGTGTGCATTCAAAAACGAGTATGCGCGTGCCTATTCGAAAACGAGTATGCGCGTGTGCATTCAATAACGAGTATACGCGTGCGCAATCAAAAACGAGTATGGGTGTGCCTATTCGAAAACGAGTATGTGCGTGCGCATTCCAAAACGAGTATGCGCGTGCCTATTCCGAAACAAGTATGCGCGTGTGCATTCAAAAACGAGTATGCGTGTGCGCATTCAAAAACGAGTATGCGCGTGCGCATTCCAGAACGAGTATACGCGTGCGCGTTCAAAAACGAGCATGCGCGTGCCTATTCAAAAACGAGTATGCGCGTGTGCATTCAAAACGAGTATACCCGTCGCATTAAAAAACGAGTACGCATGTGCACGTTCAAAAACGCGTATGCGCGTTCGCATTCGAAAACGAGTACGCACGTGCCTATTCCAAAACGAGTATGCGCGTGCGCATTCCAAAACGATTACGCGCGTGCGTATTCCGAAACGAGTATGCGCGTGTGCATTCAAAAACGAGTATGCGTGTGCGCATTCAAAAACGAGTATGCGCGTGCCTATTCAAAAACGAGTATGCGCGTGCGCATTCCCAAACGAGTATACGCGTGCGCATTCAAAAACGAGTACGCGCGTGCCTATTCAAAAACGAGTATGCACGTGTGCATTCGAAACGAGTATACGCGTGCGCATTCAAAAACGAGTACGCGTGTGCATGTTCAAAAACGCGTATGCGTGTGCGCATTCAAAAACGAGTACGCGCGTGCCTATTCCAAAACGAGTACGCGCGTGTGCAATCATAAACGAGTATGCGCGTGCGCATTCAAAAAAGAGTATGCGCGTGCCGAATCAAAAACGAGTATGCGGCTGCGCATTCCAAATCGAGTATGCGCGTGCGTATTCCGAAAGGAGCATGCGCGTGTGCATTAAAAAACGAGTATGCGCGTGCGCATTCAAAAACGAGTATGCGCGTGCGCATTCCAAAACGAGTATACGCGTGCGCATTAAAAAACGAGTGTGCGCATGCCTATTCAAAAACGAGTATGCGCGTGCGCATTCAAAAAGGAGTATGCGTGTCCGCATTCAAAAACGAGTATGCGCGTGCCTATTCGAAAACGAGTATGCGCGTGTGCATTCAAAACGAGTATACCTGTGCGCATTCAAAAACGAGTACGTGTGTGCATGTTCAAAAACGCGTATGCGCGTTCGCATTCCAAAACGAAGATGCGCGTGCGTATTCCGAAACGAGTATGCGCGTGTGCATTCAAAAACGAGTATGCGTGTGCGCATTCGAAAACGAGTATGCGCGTGCCTATTCGAAAACGAGTATGCGCGTGCGCAATCAAAACGAGTATACGCGTGCGCATTCAAAAACGAGTACGCACGTGCCTATTCCAAAACGAGTATGCGCGTGCGCATTCCAAAACGAGTATGCGCGTGCGTATTCCGAAACGAGTACGCGCGTGCCTATTCAAAAACGAGTATGCGTGTGCGCATTCCAAAACGAAGATGCGCGTGCGTATTCCGAAACGAGTATGCGCGTGTGCATTCAAAAACGAGTATGCGTGTGCGCATTCGAAAACGAGTATGCGCGTGCCTATTCGAAAACGAGTATGCGCGTGCGCAATCAAAACGAGTATACGCGTGCGCATTCAAAAACGAGTACGCACGTGCCTATTCCAAAACGAGTATGCGCGTGCGCATTCAAAAACGAGTACGCAAGTGCCTATTTCAAAACGAGTATGCGCGTGCGCATTCAAAAACGAGTATGCGTGTTCGCATTCAAAAACGAGTACGCGCGTGCCTATTCAAAAACGAGTATGCGCGTGTGCATTCAAAACGAGTATACGCGTGCGCAATCAGAAACGAGTACGCGTGTGCATGTTCAAAAACGCGTATGCGCGTGCGCATTCAAAAACGAGTATACGCGTGCGCATTCAAAACGAGTATACGCGTACGCATTCAAAAACGAGTACGCACGTGCCTATTCCAAAACGCGTTTGCGCGTGTGCATTCAAATACGAGTATGCGTGTGCGCATTCAAAAACGAGTATGCGCGTGGCTATTCCAAAACGAGTATGTGCGTGTGCATTCAAAAGCGAGTATGCGCGTGCTTATTCCAAAACGAGTATGCGCATGTGCATTCAAAAATGAGTATTCGCGTGCGCATTCAAAAACAAGTGCGTGCGCATTCAAAAACGAGTGCGCGTTTGCCTCTTCAAAAACGCGTATGCGCGTGCGCATTCAAAAACGAGTATGCACATGCCTATTCCAAAACGAGTATGCGCGTGTGCATTTAAATACGAGTATGCGTGTGCGCATTCAAAAACGAGTATGCACGTGCCTATTCCAAAACGAGTATGCGCGTGTGCATTCAAATACGAGTATGCGTGTGCGCATTCGAAAACGAGTATGCGCGTGCCTATTCCAAAACGAGTATGCGCGTGTGCATTCAAAAACGAGTATGCGCGTGCGCATTCAAAATTGAGTACGCACGTGCCTATTCCAAAATGAGTATGCGCGTGCGAATTCAAAAACGAGTACGCGCGTGCCAAATCAAAAACGAGTATGTGCGTGCGCATTCAAAAACGAGTACGCACGTGCCTATTCCAAAACGAGTATGCGCGTGCGCATTCAAAAACGAGTATGCGTGTTCGCATTCCAAAACGAGTATGCGCGTGCCTTTTCTAAAACGAGTATGCGCGTGCGAATTCCAAAACGAGTATGCGCGTGCGTATTCCGAAACGAGTATGCGCCTGTGCATTCAAAAACAAGTATGCACGTGCGCATTCAAAACGAGTATACGCGTACGCAGTCAAAAACGAGTACGCGTGTGGCTGTTAAAAAACGCGTATGCGCGTGCGCATTCAAAAACGAGTACGCACGTGCCTATTCCAAAGTGAGTATGCGCGTGTGCATTGAAATACGAGTATGCGTGTGCGTGTGCGCATTCAAAAACGAGTATGCGCGTGCCTATTCCAAAACGAGTATGCGCGTGCGCATTAAAAAACGAGTACGCTTGTGCCTGTTCAAAAACGCGTATGCGCGTGCGCATTCAAAACGAGTATGCACGTGCCTATTCCAAAACGAGTATGCGCGTGTGCATTCAAATACGAGTATGCGTGTGCGCATTCAAAAACGAGTATGCGCGTGCCTATTCCAAAACAAGTATGCGCGTGTGCATTCAAAAACGAGTATGCGCGTGCGCATTCAAAAATGAGTACGCACGTGCCTATTCCAAAATGAGTATGCGCGTGTGCATTCAAATACGAGTATGCGTGTGCGCATTCGAAAACGAGTATGCGCGTGCCTATTCCAAAACGAGTATGCGCGTGTGCATTCAAAAACGAGTATGCGCGTGCGCATTCAAAAATGAGTACGCACGTGCCTATTCCAAAATGAGTATGCGCGTGCGCATTCAAAAACGAGTACGCGCGTGCCAAATCAAAAACGAGTATGTGCGTGCGCATTCAAAAACGAGTACGCACGTGCCTATTCCAAAACGCGTTTGCGCGTGTGCATTCAAAACGAGTATGCACGTGCCTATTCCAAAACGAGTATGCGCGTGTGCATTCAAATACGAGTATGCGCGTGCGCATTCAAAAACGAGTATGCGCGTGCCTATTCCAAAACGAGTATGCGCGTGTGCATTAAAAAACGAGTATGCGTGTGCGCATTCAAAAACGAGTATGCACGTGCCTATTCCAAAACGAGTATGCGCGTGTGCATTCAAATACGAGTATGCGTGTGCGCATTCGAAAACGAGTATGCGCGTGCCTCTTCCAAAACGAGTATGCGCGTGTGCATTCAAAAACGAGTATGCGCGTGCGCATTCAAAAATGAGTACGCACGTGCCTATTCCAAAATGAGTGTGCGCGTGCGCATTCAAAAACGAGTACGCGCGTGCCAAATCAAAAACGAGTATGTGCGTGCGCATTCAAAAACGAGTACGCACGTGCCTATTCCAAAACGAGTATGCGCGTGCGCATTCAAAAACGAGTATGCGTGTTCGCATTCCAAAACGAGTATGCGCGTGCGTATTCCCAAACGAGTATGCGCGCGTGCATTCAAAAACGAGTATGCGCGTGCACATTCAAAACGAGTATACGCGTGCGCATTCAAAAACGAGTACTCGTGTGCCTGTTCAAAAACGCGTATGCGCCTCCGCATTCAAAAACGAGTACGCACGTGCCTATTCGAAAACGAGTATTCGCGTGTGCATTCAAAAACGAGTACGCGCGTGCCTATTCAAAAACGAGTATGCGGGTGTGCTTTCAAAATTAATATAGGCGTGCGCATTCAAAAACGAGTACGCGTGTGCATGTTCGAAAACGCGTATGCGCGTGCCCAATCAAAAACGAGTACGCGCGTGCCTATTCAAAAACGAGTATGCGCGTGCCTATTCCGAAACAAGTACGCGCGTGTGCATGTTCGAAAGCGCGTATGCGCGTGCCCATTCAAAAACGAGTACGCGTGTGCCTATTCAAAAACGAGTATGCGCGCGCCTATTCCTAAACGAGTACGCGCGTGTGCATTCAAAAACGAGTATGCGCGTGCGCATTCAAAAACGAGTACGCGCGTGCCTATTCAAAAACGAGTATGCGCGTGCGCATTCAAAAACGAGTACGCACGTGCCTATTCCAAAACCAGTATGCGCGTGCGCATTAAAAAACGAGTATGCGCGTGCGTATTCCGAAATGAGTATACGCGTGCGGATTCAAAAACGTGTACGCGTGTGCCTGTTCAAAAACGCGTATGCGCGTGCGCATTCAAAAACGAGTATGCACATGCCTATTCCAAAACGAGTATGCGCGTGTGCATTCAAATACGAGTATGCGTGTGCGCATTCAAAAACGAGTATGTGCGTGCCTATTCCAAAACGAGTATGCACGTGTGCATTCAAAAACGTTATGCGCGTGCGCATTCAAAAATGAGTACGCACGTGCCTATTCCAAAACAAGTATGCGCGTGTGCATTCAAAAACGAGTATGCGTGTGCGCGTTCAAAAACGAGTATGCGCGTGCTTATTCCAAAACGAGTATGCGCATGTGCATTCAAAAACGAGTATGCGCGTGCGCATTCAAAAACGAGTACGCGCATTCAAAAACGAGTACGCGCCTGCGTATTCAAAAACGAGTAAGCGCGAGCGTATTCCGAAACGAGTATGCGCGTGTGCATTCAAAAACAAGTATGCGCGTGCGCATTCAAAACGAATATACGCGTGCGCATTCAGAAACGAGTACGCGTGTGCCTGTTCAAAAACGCGTATGCGCGTGCGCGTTCAAAAACGAGTACGCACGTGCCTATTCCAAAGTGAGTATGCGCGTGTGCATTTTAAAACGAGTATGCGCGTGCGCATTCAAAAACGAGTATGCGTTCTTGCATTCAAAAACGAGTATGCGCGTGCCTTTTCTAAAACGAGTATGCGCGTGCGAATTCCAAAACGAGTATGCGCGTGCGTATTCCGAAACTAGTATGCGCCTGTGCATTCAAAAACAAGTATGCACGTGCGCATTCAAAACGAGTATACGCGTACGCAGTCAAAAACGAGTACGCGTGTGGCTGTTAAAAAACGCGTATGCGCGTGCGCATTCAAAAACGAGTACGCACGTGCCTATTCCAAAGTGAGTATGCGCGTGTGCATTCAAATACGAGTATGCGTGTGCGTGTGCGCATTCAAAAACGAGTATGCGCGTGCCTATTCCAAAACGAGTATGTGCGTGTGCATTCAAAAACGAGTATGCGCGTGCGCATTCAAAACGAGTACACGCGTGCGCATTAAAAAACGAGTACGCTTGTGCCTGTTCAAAAACGCGTATGCGCGTGCGCATTCAAAACGAGTATGCACGTGCCTATTCCAAAACGAGTATGCGCGTGTGCATTCAAATACGAGTATGCGTGTGCGCATTCAAAAACGAGTATGCATGTGCCTATTTTAAAACGAGTATGCGCGTGTGCATTCAAAAACGAGTATGCGCGTGCGCATTCAAAAACGAGTATGCGCGTGTGCATTCAAATACAAGTATGCGTGTGCGCATTCAAAAACGAGTATGCGCGTGCCTATTTCAAAACGAGTATGCGCGTGCGCATTCAAAAACAAGTATGCTCGTGCATATTCCAAAACGAGTATGCGCGTGCGCAATAAAAAACGAGTACGCACTTGCAGTTTCAAAAACGAGTATGTGCGTGCGCATTCCAAAACGGGTATGCACGTGCCTATTCCGAAACGAGTATGTGCGTGTGCATTCAAAAACGAGTATGCGTGTGCGCATTCAAAAACGAGTATGCGCGTGTGCATTCAAAAACGAGTATGCGCGTGCCCATTCCAAAACGAGTACGCGCGTGTGCATTCAAAAACGAGTATGTGCGTGCGCATTCAAAAACGAGTACGCGTGTGCATTCAAATACGAGTATGCGTAAGCGCATTCAAAAACGAGTATGCATGTGCCTATTTTAAAACGAGTATGCGCGTGTGCATTCAAAAACGAGTATGCGCGTGCGCATTCAAAAACGAGTATGCGCGTGTGCATTCCAAAACGAGTATGCGCGTGCGTATTCCGAAACGAGTATACGCGTGCGAATTCAAAAACGAGTACGCGTGTGCCTGTTCAAAAACGCGTATGCTCGTGCACATTCAAAAACGAGTATGCACGTGCTTATTCCAAAACGAGTATGCGCGTGTGCATTCAAATACGAGTATGCGTGTGCGCCTTCGAAAACGAGTATGCGCGTGTCTATTCCAAAACGAGTACGCGCGTGCGCATTCAAAAACTAGTATGCGCGTGCGAATTCCAAAACGAGTATGCGCGTGCGTATTCCGAAACGAGTATGCGCGTGCGCATTCCAGAACGAGTATGCGCGAGCGTATTCCGAAACGAGTAAGCGCGTGTGCATTCAAAAACGAGTATGCGTGTGCGCATTCAAAAACGAGTATGCGCGTGCCTATTCGAAAACGAGTATGTGCGTGCGCATTCCGAAACGAGTATACGCGTGCGCATTCAAAAACGAGTACGCGCGCGCCAATTCAAAAACGAGTATGCGCGTGTGCATTCAAAACGAGTATACGCGTGCGCATTCAAAAACGAGTACGCGTGTGCATGTTCAAAAACGCGTATGCGCGTGCGCATTCAAAAACGAGTACGCGCGTGCCTATTCAAAAACGAGTATGCGTGTGCGCATTAAAAAACGAGTATGCGCGTGTGCATTCAAAAACGAGTATGCGCGTGCCCATTCCAAAACGAGTACGCGCGTGTGCATTCAAAAACGAGTATGTGCGTGCGCATTCACAAACGAGTACGCGTGTGCATTCGAATACGAGTATGCGTGTGCGCATTCAAAAACGAGTCTGCATGTGCCTATTTTAAAACGAGTATGCGCGTGTGCATTCAAAAACGAGTATGCGCGTGCGCATTCAAAAACGAGTATGCGCGTGTGCATTCCAAAACGAGTATGCGCGTGCGTATTCCGAAACGAGTATGTGTGTGCGCCTTCGAAAACGAGTATGCGCGTGTCTATTCCAAAATGAGTATGCGCGTGTGCATTCAAAAACGAGTATGCGCGTGCGCATTCAAAAACGAGTACGCGCGTGCCTATTCAAGAACGAGTATTCACGTGCCTATTCCAAAACGTGTATGCGCTTGCGCATTCAAAAACGAATACGCGCGTGCGCATTCAAAAACGAGTATGCGCGTGCGCATTCCAAAACGAATATGCGCGAGCGTATTCCAAAACGAGTATGCGCGTGTGTATGCAAAAACGAGTATGCGCGTGTGCATTTAAAAACAAGTATGCGCGTGCCTATTCGAAAACGAGTATGCGCGTGTGCATTCAAAAACGAGTATACACGTGTGCAATCAAAAACGAGTATGCTTTGCCTATTCAAAAACGAGTATGCGCGTGCGCATTCCAAAACGAGTATACGCGTGCGCATTCAAAAACGAGTACGCGTGTGCATGTTCAAAAACGCGTATGCGCGTGCGCATTCAAAAACGAGTACGCGCGTGCCTATTCAAAAACGAGTATGCGCGTGCCAATTATAAAACGAGTACGCACGTGTGCATTCAAAAACGAGTATGCGCGTGCGCATTCAAAAACGAGTACGCGCGTGCCTATTCAAAAACGAGTTGGCGCGTGTGCATTCAAAAACGAGTATGCGCGTGCGCATTTAAAAACGAGTACGCGCGTGCGCATTCAAAAACGAGTATGCGCGTGCGCTTTCCAAAACGAGTATGCGCGTGCGTATTCCGAAACGAGTATACGCGTGCGCATTCAAAAACGAGTACGCGTGTGCCTGTTCAAAAACGCGTATGCGCGTGCGCATTCAAAATTGAGTATGCACGTGCCTATTCCAAAAGGAGTATGCGCGTGTGCAATCAAATACGAGTATGCGAGGCACATTCAAAAACGAGTATGCGCGTGTGCATTCAAAAACGAGTATGCGCGTGCGCATTCAAAAACGAGTATGCACGTTCCTATTCCAAAACGAGTCTGCGCGTGTGCATTCAAAAACGAGTACGCGCGTGCCTATTCAAAAACGAGTATGCGCGTGCGCATTCCAAAACGAGTATGCGCGTGCATATTTCGAAACGAGTATGCGCGTGTGCATTCAAAAACGAGTATGTGCGTGCGCATCCAAAAACGAGTATCCTCGTTCCTATTCCAAAACGAGTATGCGCGTGCGCATTCAAAAACGAGTATGCGCGTGCGCATTCAAAAACGAGTACGCGCGTGCCTATTCAAAAACGAGTATGCGCGTGCCAACTCCAAAACGAGTACGCGCGTGTGCATTCAAAAACGAGTATGCGCGTGCGCATTCAAAAACGAGTACGCGCGTGCCTATTCAAAAACGAGTATGCGCGTGCGCATTCAAAACGAGTATACGCGTGCGCATTCAAAAACGAGTACGCGTGTGCATGTTCAAAAACGCGTATGCGCGTGCGCATTCAAAAACGAGTACGCGCGTGCCTATTCAAAAACGAGTATGCGTGTGCGCATTAAAAAACGAGTATGCGCGTGTGCATTCAAAAACGAGTATGCGCGTGCCCATTCCAAAACGAGTACGCGCGTGTGCATTCAAAAACGAGTATGTGCGTGCGCATTCACAAACGAGTACGCGTGTGCATTCGAATACGAGTATGCGTGTGCGCATTCAAAAACGAGTCTGCATGTGCCTATTTTAAAACGAGTATGCGCGTGTGCATTCAAAAACGAGTATGCGCGTGCGCATTCAAAAACGAGTATGCGCGTGTGCATTCCAAAACGAGTATGCGCGTGCGTATTCCGAAACGAGTATGTGTGTGCGCCTTCGAAAACGAGTATGCGCGTGTCTATTCCAAAATGAGTATGCGCGTGTGCATTCAAAAACGAGTATGCGCGTGCGCATTCAAAAACGAGTACGCGCGTGCCTATTCAAGAACGAGTATTCACGTGCCTATTCCAAAACGTGTATGCGCTTGCGCATTCAAAAACGAATACGCGCGTGCGCATTCAAAAACGAGTATGCGCGTGCGCATTCCAAAACGAATATGCGCGAGCGTATTCCAAAACGAGTATGCGCGTGTGTATGCAAAAACGAGTATGCGCGTGTGCATTTAAAAACAAGTATGCGCGTGCCTATTCGAAAACGAGTATGCGCGTGTGCATTCAAAAACGAGTATACACGTGTGCAATCAAAAACGAGTATGCTTTGCCTATTCAAAAACGAGTATGCGCGTGCGCATTCCAAAACGAGTATACGCGTGCGCATTCAAAAACGAGTACGCGTGTGCATGTTCAAAAACGCGTATGCGCGTGCGCATTCAAAAACGAGTACGCGCGTGCCTATTCAAAAACGAGTATGCGCGTGCCAATTATAAAACGAGTACGCACGTGTGCATTCAAAAACGAGTATGCGCGTGCGCATTCAAAAACGAGTACGCGCGTGCCTATTCAAAAACGAGTTGGCGCGTGTGCATTCAAAAACGAGTATGCGCGTGCGCATTTAAAAACGAGTACGCGCGTGCGCATTCAAAAACGAGTATGCGCGTGCGCTTTCCAAAACGAGTATGCGCGTGCGTATTCCGAAACGAGTATACGCGTGCGCATTCAAAAACGAGTACGCGTGTGCCTGTTCAAAAACGCGTATGCGCGTGCGCATTCAAAATTGAGTATGCACGTGCCTATTCCAAAAGGAGTATGCGCGTGTGCAATCAAATACGAGTATGCGAGGCACATTCAAAAACGAGTATGCGCGTGTGCATTCAAAAACGAGTATGCGCGTGCGCATTCAAAAACGAGTATGCACGTTCCTATTCCAAAACGAGTCTGCGCGTGTGCATTCAAAAACGAGTACGCGCGTGCCTATTCAAAAACGAGTATGCGCGTGCGCATTCCAAAACGAGTATGCGCGTGCATATTTCGAAACGAGTATGCGCGTGTGCATTCAAAAACGAGTATGTGCGTGCGCATCCAAAAACGAGTATCCTCGTTCCTATTCCAAAACGAGTATGCGCGTGCGCATTCAAAAACGAGTATGCGCGTGCGCATTCAAAAACGAGTACGCGCGTGCCTATTCAAAAACGAGTATGCGCGTGCCAACTCCAAAACGAGTACGCGCGTGTGCATTCAAAAACGAGTATGCGCGTGCGCATTCAAAAACGAGTACGCGCGTGCCTATTCAAAAACGAGTATGCGCGTGCGCATTCCAAAACGAGTATGCGCGAGCGTATTCCAAAACGAGTATGCGCGTGTGCATTCCAAAACGAGTATGCACGTGCATATTCCAAAACGAGTCGGCGCGTGTGCATTCAAAAACGAGTATGCGCGTGCGCATTTAAAAACGAGTACGCGCGTGCGCATTCAAAAACGAGTATGCGTGTGCGCATTCCAAAACGAGTATGCGCTGCGTATTCCGAAACGAGTATACGCGTGCGCATTCAAAAACGAGTACGCGTGTGCCTGTTCAAAAACGCGTATGCGCGTGCGCATTCAAAATTGAGTATGCACGTGCCTATCCCAAAAGGAGTATGCGCGTGTGCATTCAAATACGAGTATGCGAGGCACATTCAAAAACGAGTATGCGCGTGTGCATTCAAAAACGAGTATGCGCGTGTGCATTCAAAAACGAGTATGCGCGTGCGCATTCAAAACGAGTATACGCGTGCGCATTCAAAAACGAGTACGCTTGTGCCTGTTCAAAAACGCATATGCGCGTGCGCATTCGAAAACGAGTATGCACGTGCCTATTCCAAAACGAGTATGCGCGTGTGCATTCAAATACGAGTATGCGTGTGCGCCTTCAAAAACGAGTATGCGCGTGCCTATTCCAAAAAGAGTATGCGCGTGTGCATTCAAAAACGAGTATGCGCGTGCGCATTCAAAAACGAGTACGCGCGTGCCTATTCAAAAACGAGTACACACGTGCCTATTCCAAAACGAGTATGCGCGCGCGCCTTCAAAAACGAGTACGCGTGTGCGCATTCAAAAACGAGTATGCGCGTGCGCATTCCAAAACGAGTATGCGCGAGCGTATTCGGAAACGCGTATGCGCGTGTGCATTCAAAAACGAGTATGCGCGTGCGCATTCAAAAACGAGTATGCACGTGCCTATTCCAAAACGAGTATGCGAGTGTGCATTCAAAAACGAGTATGCGCGTGCGCAATCAAAAACGAGTACGCGCGTGCCTATTCAAAAACGAGTATGTGCGTGCGCATTCCAAAACGAGTATGCGCGGACATATTTCGAAAGGAGTATGCGCGTGTGCATTTAAAAACGAGTATGCGCGTGCCTATTCGAAAACGAGTATGCGCGTGTGCATTCAAAAACGAGTATACACGTGTGCAATCAAAAACGAGTATATTGTGCCTATTCAAAAACGAGTATGCGCGTGCGCATTCCAAAACGAGTATACGCGTGCGCATTCAAAAACGAGTACGCGTGTGCATGTTCAAAAACGCGTATGCGCGTGCGCATTCAAAAACCAGTACGCGCGTGCCTATTCAAAAACGAGTATGCGCGTGCCAATTGTAAAACGAGTACGCACGTGTGCATTCAAAAACGAGTATGCGCGTGCGCATTCAAAAACGAGTACGCGCGTGCCTACTCAAAAACGAGTATGCGCGTGCGCATTCCAAAACGAGTATGCGCGAGCGTATTCCAAAACGAGTATGCGCGTGTGCATTCAAAAACGAGTATGCACGTGCATATTCCAAAACGAGTAGGCGCGTGTGCATTCAAAAACGAGTATGTGCGTGCGCATTTAGAAACGAGTACGCGCGTGCGCATTCAAAAACGAGTATGTGCGTGCGCATTCCAAAACGAGTATGCGCGTGCGTATTCCGAAACGAGTATGCGCGTGCGCATTCAAAAACGAGTGCGCGTGTGCCTGTTCAAAAACGCGTATGCGCGTGCGCATTCAAAATTGAGTATGCACGTGCCTATTCCAAAAGGAGTATGCGCGTGTGCATTCAAATACGAGTATGCGAGGCACATTCAAAAACGAGTATGCGCGTGCGCATTCAAAAACGAGTATGCACGTGCCAACTCCAAAACGAGTACGCGCATGTGCATTCAAAAACGAGTATGCGCGTGCGCATTCAAAAACGAGTACGCGCGTGCCTATTCAAAAACGAGTATGCGCGTGCGCATTCCAAAACGAGTATGCGCGAGCGTATTTCAAAACGAGTATGCGCGTGCGCATTCAAATACGAGTATGCGCGTGTGCATTCAAAAACGCATATGCGCGTGCGCATTCGAAAACGAGTATGCATGTGCCTATTCCAAAACGAGTATGCGCGTGTGCATTCAAATACGAGTATGCGTGTGCGCCTTCAAAAACGAGTATGCACGTGCCTATTCCAAAAAGAGTATGCGCGTGTGCATTCAAAAACGAGTATGCGCGTGCGCATTCAAAAACGAGTACGCGCGTGCCTATTCAAAAACGAGTACACACGTGCCTATTCCAAAACGAGTATGCGCGAGCGTATTCCAAAACGAGTATGCGTGTGTGCATTCAAAAACGAGTATGCACGTGCATATTCCAAAACGAGTATGCGCGTGTGCATTCAAAAACGAGTATGCGCGTGCGCATTCAAAAACGAGTATGCGCGTGCGCATTCAAAAACGAGTATGCACGTGCCTATTCCAAAACGAGTATGCGCGTGTGCATTCAAAAACGAGTATGCGCGTGTGCATTCAAAAACGAGTATGCGCGTGCCTATTCCAAAACGAGTATTCGCGTGTGCATTCAAAAACGAGTATGGGCGTGCGCATTCGAAACGAGTATACGCGTGCGCATTCAAAAACGAGTACGCGTGTGCCTGTTCAAAAACGCGTGTGCGCGTGCGCATTCAAAAATGAGTATGCACGTGCCTATTCCAAAACGAGTATGCGCGTGTGCATTCAAATACGAGTATGCGTGTGCCTGTTCAAAAACGCATATGCGCGTGCGCATTCAAAAACGAGTACGCGTGTGCATGTTCAAAAACGCGTATGCGCGTGCGAATTCAAAAACGAGCACGCGCGTGCCTATTCAAAAACGAGTATGCGCGTGCCTATTCCAAAACGAGTACGCGCGTGTGCATTCAAAAACGAGTATGCGCGTGCGCATTCAAAAACGAGTACGCGCGTGCCTATTCAAAAACGAGTAGGCGCGTGCGCATTCAAAAACGAATACGCACGTGCCAATTGCAAAACGGGTATGCGCGTGCGCATTCAAATACGAGTATGCGCGTGTGCATTCAAAAACGAGTATGCGTGTGCGCATTCAAAAACGAGTATGCGCGTGCCTATTCCAAAACGAGTATTCGCCTGTGCATTCAAAAACGAGTATGCGCGTGCGCATTTGAAACGAGTATATGCGTGCGCATTCAAAAACGATACGCGTGTGCCTGTTCAAAAACGCGTATGCGCGTGCGCATTCAAAAATGAGTATGCACGTGCCTATTCCAAAACGAGTATGCGCGTGTGCATTCAAATACGAGTATGCGTGTGCGCATTCAAAAACTAGTATGCGTGTGCCTATTCCAAAACGAGTAGGCGCGTGTGCATTCAAAAACGAGTATGCGCGTGCGCATTCAAAAACGAGTATGGGCGTGCCTATTCAAAAACGAGTACACACGTGCCTATTCCAAAACGAGTATGCGCTTGCGCATTCAAAAACGAATACGCGCGTGCGCATTCAAAAACGAGTATGCGCGTGCGCATTCAAAAACGAATATGCGCGAGCGTATTCCGAAACGAGTATGTGCGTGTGCATTCAAAAACGAGTATGCGCGTGCGCATTCAAAAACGAGTACGCGCGTGCCTATTCAAAAAACGAGTATGCGCGTGCGCATTCCAAAACGAGTATGCGCGTGCATATTTCGAAACGAGTATGCGCGTGTGCATTTAAAAACGAGTATGCGCGTGCCTATTCGAAAACGAGTATGCGCGTGTGCATTCAAAAACGAGTATACACGTGTGCAATCAAAAACGAGTATGCTTGTGCCTATTCAAAAACGAGTATGCGCGTGCGCATTCCAAAACGAGTATACGCGTGCGCATTCAAAAACGAGTACGCGTGTGCATGTTCAAAAACGAGTATGGGCGTGCGCATTCAAAAACGAGTACGCGCGTGCCTATTCAAAAACGAGTATGCGCGTGCGCATTCCAAAACGAGTATGCGCGAGCGTATTCCAAAACGAGTATGCGTGTGTGCATTTAAAAACGAGTATGCGCGTGCCTATTCGAAAACGAGTATGCGCGTGTGCATTCAAAAACGAGTATACACGTGTGCAATCAAAAACGAGTATGCTTGTGCCTATTCAAAAACGAGTATGCGCGTGCGCATTCCAAAACGAGTATACGCGTGCGCATTCAAAAACGAGTACGCGTGTGCATGTTCAAAAACGCGTATGCGCGTGCGCATTCAAAAACGAGTACGCGCGTGCCTATTCAAAAACGAGTATGCGCGTGCCAATTATAAAACGAGTACGCACGTGTGCATTCAAAAACGAGTATGCGCGTGCGCATTCAAAAACGAGTACGTGCGTGCCTATTCAAAAACGAGTATGCGCGTGCGCATTCCAAAACGAGTATGCGCGAGCGTATTCCAAAACGAGTATGCGTGTGTGCATTCAAAATCGAGTATGCACGTGCATATTCCAAAACGAGTTGGCGCGTGTGCATTCAAAAACGAGTATGCGCGTGCGCATTTAAAAACGAGTACGCGCGTGCGCATTCAAAAACGAGTATGCGCGTGCGCATTCCAAAACGAGTATGCGCGTGCGCATTCAAAACGAGTATACGCGTGCGCATTCAAAAACGAGTACGCTTGTGCCTGTTCAAAAACGCATATGCGCGTGCGCATTCGAAAACGAGTATGCACGTGCCTATTCCAAAACGAGTATGCGCGTGTGCATTCAAATACGAGTATGCGTGTGCGCCTTCAAAAACGAGTATGCGCGTGCCTATTCCAAAAAGAGTATACGCGTGTGCATTCAAAAACGAGTATGCGCGTGCGCATTCAAAAACGAGTACGCGCGTGCCTATTCAAAAACGAGTACACACGTGCCTATTCCAAAACGAGTATGCGCGCGCGCCTTCAAAAACGAGTACGCGTGTGCGCATTCAAAAACGAGTATGCGCGTGCGCATTCCAAAACGAGTATGCGCGAGCGTATTCGGAAACGCGTATGCGCGTGTGCATTCAAAAACGAGTATGCGCGTGCGCATTCAAAAACGAGTATGCACGTGCCTATTCCAAAACGAGTATGCGCGTGTGCATTCAAAAACGAGTATGCACGTGCGCAATCAAAAACGAGTACGCGCGTGCCTATTCAAAAACGAGTATGCGCGTGCGCATTCCAAAACGAGTATGTGCGTGCATATTTCGAAACGAGTATGCGCGTGTGCATTTAAAAACGAGTATGCGCGTGCCTATTCGAAAACGAGTATGCGCGTGTGCATTCAAAAACGAGTATACACGTGTGCAATCAAAAACGAGTATGCTTGTGCCTATTCAAAAACGAGTATGCGCGTGCGCATTCCAAAACGAGTATACGCGTGCGCATTCAAAAACGAGTACGCGTGTGCATGTTCAAAAACGCGTATGCGCGTGCGCATTCAAAAACGAGTACGCGCGTGCCTATTCAAAAACGAGTATGCGCGTGCCAATTATAAAACGAGTACGCACGTGTGAATTCAAAAACGAGTATGCGCGTGCGCATTCAAAAACGAGTACGCGCGTGCCTATTCAAAAACGAGTATGCGCGTGCGCATTCCAAAACGAGTATGCGCGAGCGTATTCCAAAACGAGTATGCGTGTGTGCATTCAAAATCGAGTATGCACGTGCATATTCCAAAACGAGTTGGCGCGTGTGCATTCAAAAACGAGTATGCGCGTGCGCATTTAAAAACGAGTACGCGCGTGCGCATTCAAAAACGAGTATGCGCGTGCGCATTCCAAAACGAGTATGCGCGTGTGCATTCAAAACGAGTATACGCGTGCGCATTCAAAAACGAGTACGCTTGTGCCTGTTCAAAAACGCATATGCGCGTGCGCATTCGAAAACGAGTATGCACGTGCCTATTCCAAAACGAGTATGCGCGTGTGCATTCAAATACGAGTATGTGTGTGCGCCTTCAAAAACGAGTATGCGCGTGCCTATTCCAAAAAGAGTATGCGCGTGTGCATTCAAAAACGAGTATGCGCGTGCGCATTCAAAAACGAGTACGCGCGTGCCTATTCAAAAACGAGTACACACGTGCCTATTCCAAAACGAGTATGCGCGCGCGCCTTCAAAAACGAGTACGCGTGTGCGCATTCAAAAACGAGTATGCGCGTGCGCATTCCAAAACGAGTATGCGCGAGCGTATTCGGAAACGCGTATGCGCGTGTGCATTCAAAAACGAGTATGTGCGTGCGCATTCAAAAACGAGTATGCACGTGCCTATTCCAAAACGAGTATGCGCGTGTGCATTCAAAAACGAGTATGCACGTGCGCAATCAAAAACGAGTACGCGCGTGCCTATTCAAAAACGAGTATGCGCGTGCGCATTCCAAAACGAGTATGCGCGTGCATATTTCGAAAGGAGTATGCGCGTGTGCATTTAAAAACGAGTATGCGCGTGCCTATTCGAAAACGAGTATGCGCGTGTGCATTCAAAAACGAGTATACACGTGTGCAATCAAAAACGAGTATATTGTGCCTATTCAAAAACGAGTATGCGCGTGCGCATTCCAAAACGAGTATACGCGTGCGCATTCGAAAACGAGTACGCGTTTGCATGTTCAAAAACGCGTATGCGCGTGCGCATTCAAAAACGAGTACGCGCGTGCCTATTCAAAAACGAGTATGCGCGTGCCAATTATAAAACGAGTACGCACGTGTGCATTCAAAAACGAGTATGCGCGTGCGCATTCAAAAACGAGTACGCGCGTGCCTATTCAAAAACGAGTATGCGCGTGCGCATTCCAAAACGAGTATGCGCGAGCGTATTCCAAAACGAGTATGCGCGTGTGCATTCAAAAAAGAGTATGCACGTGCATATTCCAAAACGAGTAGGCGCGTGTGCATTGAAAAACGAGTATGCGCGTGCGCATTTAGAAACGAGTACGCGCGTGCGCATTCAAAAACGAGTATGCGCGTGCGCATTCCAAAACGAGTATGCGCGTGCGTATTCCGAAACGAGTATGCGCGTGCGCATTCAAAAACGAGTACGCGTGTGCCTGTTCAAAAACGCGTATGCGCGTGCGCATTCAAAATTGAGTACTCACGTGCCTATTCCAAAAGGAGTATGCGCGTGTGCATTCAAATACGAGTATGCGAGGCACATTCAAAAACGAGTATGCGCGTGCGCATTCAAAAACGAGTATGCACGTGCCAACTCCAAAACGAGTACGCGCGTGTGCATTCAAAAACGAGTATGCGCGTGCGCATTCAAAAACGAGTACGCGCGTGCCTATTCAAAAACGAGTATGCGCGTGCGCATTCCAAAACGAGTATGCGCGAGCGTATTCCACAACGAGTATGCGCGTGCGCATTCAAATACGAGTATGCGCGTGTGCATTCAAAAACGAGTATGCGTGTGTGCATTCAAAAACGAGTATGCGCGTGCGCATTCAAAAACGAGTACGCGTGTGCCTGTTCAAAAACGCGTGTGCGCGTGCGCATTCAAAAATGAGTATGCACGTGCCTATTCCAAAACGAGTATGCGCGTGTGCATTCAAATACGAGTATGCGTGTGCCTGTTCAAAAACGCATATGCGCGTGCGCATTCAAAAACGAGTACGCGTGTGCATGTTCAAAAACGCGTATGCGCGTGCGAATTCAAAAACGAGTACGCGCGTGCCTATTCAAAAACGAGTATGCGCGTGCCTATTTCAAAACGAGTACGCGCGTGTGCATTCAAAAACGAGTATGCGCGTGCGCATTCAAAAACGAGTACGCGCGTGCCTATTCAAAAACGAGTAGGCGCGTGCGCATTCAAAAACGAATACGCACGTGCCTATTCCAAAACGGGTATGCGCGTGCGCATTCAAAAACGAGTATGCGCGTGCGCATTCGAAACGAGTATACGCGTGCGCATTCAAAAACGAGTACGCGTGTGCCTGTTCAAAAACGCGTATGCGCGTGCGCATTCAAAAATGAGTATGCACGTGCCTATTCCAAAACGAGTATGCGCGTGTGCATTCAAATACGAGTATGCGTGTGCGCATTCAAAAACTAGTATGCGTGTGCCTATTCCAAAACGAGTATGCGCGTGTGCATTCAAAAACGAGTATGCGCGTGCGCATTCAAAAACGAGTATGCGCGTGCCTATTCAAAAACGAGTACACACGTGCCTATTCCAAAACGAGTATGCGCTTGCGCATTCAAAAACGAATACGCGCGTGCGCATTCAAAAACGAGTATGCGCGTGCGCATTCAAAAACGAATATGCGCGAGCGTATTCCGAAACGAGTATGTGCGTGTTCATTTAAAAACGAGTATGCGCGTGCCTATTCGAAAACGAGTATGCGCGTGTGCATTCAAAAACGAGTATACACGTGTGCAATCAAAAACGAGTATGCTTGTGCCTATTCAAAAACGAGTATGCGCGTGCGCATTCCAGAACGAGTATACGCGTGCGCATTCAAAAACGAGTACGCGTGTGCATGTTCAAAAACGCGTATGCGCGTGCGCATTCAAAAACAAGTACGCGCGTGCCTTTTCAAAAACGAGTATGCGCGTGCCAATTATAAAACGAGTACGCACGTGTGCATTCAAAAACGAGTATGCGCGTGCGCATTCAAAAACGAGTACGCGCGTGCCTATTCAAAAACGAGTATGTGCGTGCGCATTCCAAAACGAGTATCCGCGAGCGTATTCCAAAACGAGTATGCGCGTGTGCATTCAAAAACGAGTATGCACGTGCATATTCCAAAACGAGTTGGCGCGTGTGCATTCAAAAACGAGTATGCGCGTGCGCATTTAAAAACGAGTACGCGCGTGCGCATTCAAAAACGAGTATGCGCGTGCGCATTTAAAAACGAGTACGCGCGTGCGCATTCAAAAACGAGTATGCGCGTGCGTATTCCGAAACGAGTATATGTGTGCGCATTCAAAAACGAGTACGCGTGTGCCTGTTCAAAAACGCGTATGCGCGTGCGCATTCAAAATTGAGTATGCACGTGCCTATTCCAAAAGGAGTATGCGCGTGTGCATTCAAATACGAGTATGCGAGGCACATTCAAAAACGAGTATGCGCGTGTGCATTCAAAAACGAGTATGCGCGTGCGCATTCAAAAACGAGTATGCACGTTCCTATTCCAAGACGAGTATGCGCGTGTGCATTCAAAAACGAGTATGCGCGTGCGCATTCAAAAACGAGTACGCGCGTGCCTATTCAAAAACGAGTATGCGCGTGCGCATTCCAAAACGAGTATGCGCGTGCATATTTCGAAACGAGTATGCGCGTGTGCATTTAAAAACGAGTATGCGCGTGCCTATTCGAAAACGAGTATGCGCGTGTGCATTCAAAAACGAGTATACACGTGTGCAATCAAAAACGAGTATGCTTGTGCCTATTCAAAAACGAGTATGCGCGTGCGCACTCCAGAACGAGTATACGCATGCGCATTCAAAAACGAGTACGCGTGTGCATGTTCAAAAACGCGTATGCACGTGCGCATTCAAAAACGAGTACGCGCGTGCCTATTCAAAAACGAGTATGCGCGTGCCAACTCCAAAACGAGTACCCGCGTGTGTATTCAAAAACGAGTATGCGCGTGCGCATTCAAAAACGAGTACGCGCGTGCCTATTCAAAAACGAGTATGCGCGTGCGCATTCCAAAACGAGTATGCGCGAGCGTATTCCAAAACGAGTATGCGCGTGTGCATTCCAAAACGAGTATGCACGTGCATATTCCAAAACGAGTAGGCGCGTGTGCATTCAAAAACGAGTATGCGCGTGCGCATTTAAAAACGAGTACGCGCGTGCGCATTCAAAAACGAGTATGCGCGTGCGCATTCCAAAACGAGTATGCGCGTGCGTATTCCGAAACGAGTATACGCGTGCGCATTCCAAAACGAGTACGCGTGTGCCTGTTCAAAAACGCGTATGCGCGTGCGCATTCAAAATTGAGTATGCACGTGCCTATTCCAAAAGGAGTATGCGCGTGTGCATTCAAATACGAGTATGCGAGGCACATTCAAAAACGAGTATGCGCGTGTGCATTCAAAAACGAGTATGCGCGTGCGCATTCAAAAACGAGTATGCACGTTCCTATTCCAAAACGAGTATGCGCGTGTGCATTCAAAAACGAGTATGCGCGTGCGCATTCAAAAACGAGTACGCGCGTGCCTATTCAAAAACGAGTATGCGCGTGCGCATTCCAAAACGAGTATGCGCGTGCATATTTCGAAACGAGTATGCGCGTGTGCATTTAAAAACGGGTATGCGCGTGCCTATTCGAAAACGAGTATGCGCGTGTGCATTCAAAAACGAGTGTACACGTGTGCAATCAAAAACGAGTATGCTTGTGCCTATTCAAAAACGAGTATGCGCGTGCGCATTCCAAAACGAGTATACGCGTGCGCATTCAAAAACGAGTACGCGTGTGCATGTTCAAAAACGCGTATGCGCGTGCGCATTCAAAAACGAGTACGCGCGTGCCCATTCAAAAACGAGTATGCGCGTGCCAACTCCAAAACGAGTACGCGCGTGTGCATTCAAAAACGAGTATGCGCGTGCGCATTCAAAAACGAGTACGCGCGTGCCTATTTAAAAACGAGTATGCGCGTGCGCATTCCAAAACGAGTATGCGCGAGCGTATTCCAAAATGAGTATGCGCGTGCGCATTCAAAAACGAGTATGCACGTGCCTTTTCCAAAACGAGTATGCGCGTGTGAATTCAAAAACGAGTACACGCGTGCCTATTCAAAAACGAGTATGCCCGTGCGCATTCCAAAACGAGTGTGCGCGTGTGGATTCAGAACGAGTATGCGTGTGCACATTTAAAAACGAGTATGCGCGTGCCTAATCCAAAACGAGTATGCGCGTGTGCATTCAAAAACGAGTATGCGCGTGCGCATTCAAAACGAGTATACGAGTGCGCATTCAAAAACGAGTACGCGTGTGCATGTTCAAAAACGCGTATGCGCGTGCGAATTCAAAAACGAGTACGCGCGTGCCTATTCAAAAACGAGTATGCGCGTGCCTATTCCAAAACGAGTACGCGCGTGTGCATTCAAAAACGAGTATGCGCGTGCGCATTCAAAAACGAGTACGCGCGTGCCTATTCAAAAACGAGTTTGCGCGTGCGCATTCAAAAACGAATACGCACGTGCCTATTCCAAAACGGGTATGCGCGTGCGCATTCAAATACGAGTATGCCCGTGTGCATTCAAAAACGCGTATGCGCGTGCGCATTCAAAAACTATTATGCATGTGCCTATTCCAAAACGAGTATGCGCGTGTGCATTCAAAAACGAGTATGCGCGTGCGCATTCAAAAACGAGTACGCGCGTGCCTATTCAAAAACGAGTACATCATCATCATCATCAGCCTGACTACGTCCACTGCAGGACAAAGGCCTCTCCCATGTTCCGCCAGTTAACCAGGTCCTGTGCTTGCTGCTGCCAATTTTTACCCGCAAACTTCTTAATCTCATCTGCCCACCTAACCTTCTGTCTCCCCCTAACCCGCTTCCCTTCTCTGGGAATCCAGTCAGTTACCCTTAATGACCAGCGGTTATCCTGTCTACGCGCTACATGCCCTGCCCATGTCCATTTCTTCTTCTTGATTTCAGCTATGATATCCTTAACCCCCGTTTGTTCCCTAATCCACTCTGCTCTCTTCTTGTCTTATAACGTTACACCTACCATTTTTCTTTCCATTGCTCGCTGCGTCGTCCTCATTTTAAGCTGAGCCCTCTTTGTAAGTCTCCAGGTTTCTGCTCCGTAGCTAAGTACCGGCAAGATACAGCTGTTATATACCTTCCTGTTGAGGGATAGTGGCAATCTACCTGTCATAATTTGAGAGTGCTTGCCGAATGTGCTCCACCCCTTTCTTATTCTTCTAGTTGCTTCAATCTCGTGGTTCGGCTCTGCGGTTATTACCTGCCCTAAGTAGACATAGTCTTTTACAACTTCAAGTGCGCTATTACCTACCTCGAAGCGCTGCTCCTTGCCGAGGTTGTTGTACATTACTTTCGTTTTCTGCAGATTAATTTTAAGACCCACCTTTCTGCTCTCCTTGTCTAACTCCGTAATCATGTGTTGCAATTCGTCCCCCGAGTTACTCAGCAATGCAATGTCATCGGCGAAGCGCAGGTTACTAAGGTATTCTCCACTGACTCTTATCCCTAACTGTTCCCATTCTAGGCTTCTGAAAACCTCCTGTAAGCACGCGGTAAATAGCATTGGGGAAATTGTGTCCCCCTGCCTTACACCCTTCTTGATTGGTATTTTATTGCTTTCTTTATGAAGCACTATGGTAGCAGTTGATCCCCTGTAGATTTCTTCCAGAATTTTTATAAATACTTCATCTACGCCCTGATTCCGCAGTGTTTGCATGACGGCTGATATTTCTACTGAATCAAACGCCTTCTCGTAATCTATGAAGGCTATGTATAGTGGTTGGTTATACTCTGATCATTTCTCTCTTACCTGATTGATAGTATGAATGTGGTCAATTGTTGAGTAGCCTGTTCGAAATCCTGCTTGTTCCTTTGGTTGATTGAATTCTAATGTTTTCTTTACTCTGTTAGCAATTACCTTTGTAAATAGCTTGTATACTACAGAGAGCAAGCTGATCGGCCTGTAATTCTTCAAGTCCTTGTCATCTCCTTTCTTATGTATTAAGATGATGTTAGCGTTCTTCCAAGACTCTGGTACTCTTCCCGTCAGGAGACACCTCGTAAACAGGTTGGCTAGTTTTTCTAACACAATCTGTCCTCCATCTTTCAGCAGATCTGATGTTACCTGATCCTCTCCAGCAGCTTTGCCCCTTTGCATGCTCTCCAAAGCTTTTCTGATTTCTTCTATCATTACTGGTGGAATGTAATCTGGGTTACTGCTAGTTCTTATAGTATTAAGGTCGTGGTTGTCTCGGCTACTGTACAGATCTTTGTAAAACTCCTCCGCTATTTTAACTATCCTATCAATATTCGTAGTAATTTTGCCTTCTTTGTCCCTTAGTGCATACATCCGACTTTTGCCTATCCCAAGTTTCCCCTTCAATGCTTTGACACTTCCTCCGTTTTTCAGAGCGTGTTCAATTCTCTCCATGTTATACCTTCTTACATCGCATACCTTACGTCTATTAATCAACTTCGAAAGCTCTGCCAGTTCTATTTTGTCTGTTGTACTTGACACTTTCATGATTTGACGCTTCTTAATTAGGTTCTTTGTTTCCTGGGAAAGCTTGCCAGTGTCCTGTCTAACTATCCTGCCTCCAACTTCCACTGCACACTCCGTAATGATACTCGTCAGATTATCATTCATTGTATCTGCACTAAGGTTGGTTTCCTCACTAAGAGCCAAGTACCTGTTCTGCAGCGACACTCTGAATTCCTGTACTTTCCCTCTCAGTGCTAGCTCATTGATTGGCTTCTTGCGTATCAGTTTCTGTCGTTCCTTCTTCAAGTCTAGGCGAATTCGAGACCGTACCATTCTATGGTCACTGCATCGTACCTTGCCAATCACTTCCACATCCTGCACGATTCCAGGGTGTGCACTCATTATAAAGTCTATTTCGTTCTTATTTTCCCCATTAGGGCTCCTCCATGTCCACTTGCGGTTTTCTCGTTTTCGGTAGAAGGTATTCAAAATCCGTAAATTATTGCGTTCTGCGAATTCTACTAGTAGCTCTCCTCTGGCGTTTCTATTACCGATGCCATAATCTCCTACTGCCTGGTCTCCAGCCTGCTTCTTCCCTACCTTTGCATTAAAGTCGCCCATCACTATAGTATACTGAGTTTTTACCTTACTCATTGCCGATTCCACGTCTTCATAGAAGCTTTCAACTGAAGCGTCATCATGGCTGGATGTAGGCGCGTAAGCCTGTACTACCTTCATTTTGTATCTTTTATTCAGTTTAATTACGATACCTACCACCCTTTAATTAATGCTATAGTATTCCTCTATGTTGCCAGCTATGTTTCTGTGAATTAGGAACCCCACTCCCAGTTCTCTTCTGTCTGCCAAGCCCCTGTAGCAAAGGACATGCCCATTCTGTAGCACCGTATAGGCCTCATCTGTCCTCCTAACCTCACTGAGCCCTATTATATCCCATTTAACACCCCCTAGCTCCTCGAATAGTACAGCTAGACTTCCCTCACTAGATAAGGTTCTAGCGTTAAACGTTGCCAAGTTCTGGTTCCAATGGCGGCTTGTCCGGATCCAGAGATTCTTAGCACCCTCTGCTGCGTTGCAGATCTGACCGCCGCCGTGGTCAGCTGCTTCGCAGCTGCTGGGGACTGAGGGCCGTGAGTTATTTGACGTAAGCATGTGGGAGGTAGTGGCCAGATACTGCACCAGGGTGGCCAATCCTTCTCTGGTGAGGGAGTGCGTTCTCGGCGGTGTTTGCCGGTGAGGCCGCACCCCAGGCGTCTTAATGCAGTTTCATCAACACGCGGATTTTTTTTTGTTTTTTTAATCCGGTTGGGAACTGCGCGGTATCGGGATTTGAACCACGGACCTCTTGCATGCGAGGCGGATGCTCTAACCACTACGCCATCGCCGCATCAAACGAGTACACACGTGCCTATTCCAAAACGAGTATGCACGTGCGCATTCAAAAACGAATACGCGCGTGCGCATTCAAAAACGAGTATGCGCGTGCGCATTCCAAAACGAATATGCGCGAGCGTATTCCAAAACGAGTATGCACGTGTGCATTCAAAAACGAGTATGCGCGTGCGCATTCAAAAACGAGTACGCGCGTGCCTATTCAAAAACGAGTAAGCGCGTGCCAATTCCAAAACGAGTACGCGCGTGTGCATTCAAAAACGAGTATGCGCGTGTGCATTCAAAAACGAGTACGCGCGTGCCTATTCAAAAACGAGTATGCGCGTGCGCATTCCAAAAGGAGTATGCGCGAGCGTATTCTAAAACGAGTATGCGCGTGTGCATTCAAAAACGAGTATGCGCGTGCGCATTCAAAAACGAGTATGCACGTGCCTAATCCAAAACGAGTATGCGCGTGTGCATTCAAAAACGAGTATGCGCGTGCGCATTTAAAAACGAGTACGCGCGTGCCTATTCAAAAACGAGTATGTCCGTGCGCATTTCAAAACGAGTGTGCGCGTGTGGATTCAAAAACGAGTATGCGTGTGCGCATTCAAAAACGAGTATGCGCGTGCCTATTCGAAAACGAGTATGCGCGTGCGCATTCCGAAACGAGTATACGCGTGCGCATTCAAAAACGAGTACGCGCGCGCCTATTCAAAAACGAGTATGCGCGTGTGCATTCAAAACGAGTATACGCGTGCGCATTCAAAAACGAGTACGCGTGTGCATGTTCAAAAACGCGTATGTGTGTGCGAATTCAAAAACGAATACGCGCGTGCCTATTTAAAAACGAGTATGCGCGTGCCTAGTCCAAAACGAGTACGCGCGTGTGCATTCAAAAACGAGTATGCGCGTGCGCATTCAAAAACGAGTACGCGCGTGCCTATTCCAAAACGGGTATGCGCGTGCGCAGTCAGAAACGAGTACGCGCGTGCGCATTCAAAAACTAGTATGCGCGTGCGAATTCCAAAACGAGTATGCGCGTGCGTATTCCGAAACGAGTATGCGCGTGTGCATTCAAAAACAAGTATGCGCGTGCGCATTCAAAATGAGTATACGCGTACCCAGTCAAAAACGAGTACGCGTGTGCCTGTTCAAAAACGCGTATGCGCGTGAGCATTCAAAAACGAGTACGCGCGTGCCTATTCCAAAACGAGTATGCGCATGTGCATTCAAAAACGAGTATGCGCGTGCGCATTCAAAAACGAGTATGCACGTGCCTATTCCAAAACGTGTATGTGCGTGTGCATTCAAAAACGAGTATGCGCGTGCCTATTCCAAAACGAGTACGCGCGTGTGCATTCAAAAACGAGTATGCGCGTGCGCATTCAAAAACAAGTACGCGCGTGCCTATTCAAAAACGAGTATGCGCGTGCGCATTCAAAAACGAGTACGCGCGTGCGCATTCAAAAACGAGTATGCGCGTGCGCATTTAAAAACGAGTACGCGCGTGCGCATTCAAAAACGAGTATGCGCGTGCGTATTCCGAAACGAGTATATGCGTGCGCATTCAAAAACGAGTACGCGTGTGCCTGTTCAAAAACGCGTATGCGCGTGCGCATTCAAAATTGAGTATGCACGTGCCTATTCCAAAAGGAGTATGCGCGTGTGCATTCAAATACGAGTATGCGAGGCACATTCAAAGACGAGTATGCGCGTGTGCATTCAAAAACGAGTATGCGCGTGCGCATTCAAAAACGAGTACGCGTGTGCCTGTTCAAACACGCGTATGCACGTGCGCATTCAAAAACTAGTATGCGTGTGCCTATTCCAAAACGAGTATGCGCGTGTGCATTCAAAAACGAGTATGCGCGTGCGCATTCAAAAACGAGTACGCGCGTGCCTATTCAAAAACGAGTACACACGTGCCTATTCCAAAACGAGTATGCGCGTGTGCATTCAAATACGAGTATGCGCGTGTGCATTCAAAAACGAGTATGCGTGTGCGCATTCAAAAACGAGTATGCGCGTGCCCATTCCAAAACGAGTATTTGCGTGTGCATTCAAAAACGAGTATGCGCGTGCGCATTCAAAAACGAGTACGCGTGTGCATGTTCAAAAACGCGTATGCGCGTGCGAATTCAAAAACGAGTACGCGCGTGCCTATTCAAAAACGAGTATGCGCGTGCCTATTCCAAAACGAGTACGCGCGTGTGCATTCAAAAACGAGTATGCACGTGCGCATTCAAAAACGAGTACGCGCGTGCCTATTCAAAAACGAGTATGCACGTGCGCATTCAAAAACGAATACGCGCGTGCGCATTCAAAAACGAGTATGCGCGTGCGCATTCCAAAACGAATATGCGCGAGCGTATTCCGAAACGAGTATGCGCGTGTGCATTCAAAAACGAGTATGCGCGTGCGCATTCAAAAACGAGTACGCGCGTGCCTATTCAAAAACGAGTAAGCGCGTGCGAATTCCAAAACGAGTACGCGCGTGTGCATTCAAAAACGAGTATGCGCGTGCGCATTCAAAAACGAGTACGCGCGTGCCTATTCAAAAACGAGTTTGCGCGTGCGCATTCCAAAAGGAGTATGCGCGAGCGTATTCTAAAACGAGTATGCGCGTGTGCATTCAAAAACGAGTATGCGCGTGCGCATTCAAAAACGAGTATGCACGTGCCTATTCCAAAACGTGTATGCGTGTGTGCATTCAAAAACGAGTATGCGCGTGCCTATTCCAAAACGAGTATTCGCGTGTGCATTCAAAAACGAGTATGCGCGTGCGCATTCAGAAACGAGTACGCGTGTGCATGTTCGAAAACGCGTATGCGCGTGCGAATTCAAAAACGAGTACGCGCGTGCCTATTCAAAAACGAGTATGCGCGTGCCTATTCCAAAACGAGTACGCGCGTGTGCATTCAAAAACGAGTATGCGCGTGCGCATTCAAAAACAAGTACGCGCGTGCCTATTCAAAAACGAGTATGCGCGTGCGCATTCAAAAACGAATACGCACGTGCCTATTCCAAAACGGGTATGCGCGTGCGCATTCAAATACGAGTATGCGTGTGCGCATTCAAAAACGAGTACGCGCGTGCCTATTCAAAAACGAGTATGCGCGTGCCTATTCCAAAACGAGTATGCGCGTGCGCATTCAAAAACGAATACGCGCGTGCGCATTCAAAAACGAGTATGTGCGAGCGAATTCCGAAACGAGTATGCGTGTGCGCATTCAAAAACGAGTATGCGCGTGCCTATTCCAAAACGAGTATTCGCGTGTGCATTCAAAAACGAGTATGCGCGTGCGCATTCGAAACGAGTATACGCGTGCGCATTCAAAAACGAGTACGCGTGTGCCTGTTCAAAAACGCGTATGCACGTGCGCATTCAAAAGCGAGTACGCGCGTGCCTATTCAAAAACGAGTATGTGCGTGCGCATTCAAAAACGAATACGCGCGTGCGCATTCAAAAACAAGTATGCGCGTGCGCATTCCAAAACGAATATGCGCGAGCGTATTCCGAAACGAGTATGCGCGTGTGCATTCAAAAACGAGTATGCGCGTGCGCATTCAAAAACGAGTACGCGCGTGCCTATTCAAAAACGAGTAAGCGCGTGCCAATTCCAAAACGAGTACGCGCGTGTGCATTCAAAAACGAGTATGCGCGTGCGCATTCAAAACGAGTACGCGCGTGCCTATTCAAAAACAAGTATGCGCGTGCGCATTCCAAAAGGAGTATGCGCGAGCGTATTCTAAAACGAGTATGCGCGTGTGCATTCAAAAACGAGTATGCGCGTGCGCATTCAAAAACGAGTATGCACGTGCCTATTCCAAAACGTGTATGCGCGTGTGCATTCAAAAACGAGTATGCGCGTGCGCATATAAAAACGAGTACGCGCGTGCCTATTCAAAAACGAGTATGTCCGTGCGCATTTCAAAACGAGTGTGCGCGTGTGGATTCAAAAACGAGTATGCGTGTGCGCATTCAAAAACGAGTATGCGCGTGCCTATTCGAAAACGAGTATGCGCGTGCGCATTCCGAAACGAGTATACACGTGCGCATTCAAAAACGAGTACGCGCGCGCCTATTCAAAAACGAGTATGCGCGTGTGCATTCAAAACGAGTATACGCGTGCGCAATCAAAAACGAGTACGCGTGTGCATGTTCAAAAACGCGTATGTGTGTGCGAATTCAAAAACGAATACGCGCGTGCCTATTTAAAAACGAGTATGCGCGTGCCTATTCCAAAACGAGTACGCGCGTGTGCATTCAAAAACGAGTATGCGCGTGCGCATTCAAAAACGAGTACGCGCGTGCCTATTCCAAAACGGGTATGCGCGTGCGCAGTCAGAAACGAGTACGCGCGTGCGCATTCAAAAACTAGTATGCGCGTGCGAATTCCAAAACGAGTATGCGCGTGCGTATTCCGAAACGAGTATGCGCGTGTGCATTCAAAAACAAGTATGCGCGTGCGCATTCAAAATGAGTATATGCGTACCCAGTCAAAAACGAGTATGTGCATGTGCATTCAAAAACGAGTATGCGCGTGCGCATTCAAAAACGAGTAGGCGCGTGCCTATTCAAAAACGAGTACGCGTGTGCCTGTTCAAAAACGCATATGCGCGTGCGCATTCAAAAACGAGTATGCACGTGTCTATTCTAAAACGAGTATGCGCGTGTGCATTCAATTACGAGTATGCGTGTTCGCCTTCAAAAACGAGTATGCGCGTGCCTATTCCAAAACGAGTATGCGCGTGTGCATTCAAAAACGAGTATGCGCGTGCGCATTCAAAAACGAGTACGCGCGTGCCTATTCAAAAACGAGTACACACGTGCCTATTCCAAAACGAGTATGCGCGTGCGCATTCGAAACGAGTATACGCGTGCGCATTCAAAAACGAGTACGCGTGTGCCTGTTCAAAAACGCGTATGCACGTGCGCATTCAAAAACTAGTATGCGTGTGCCTATTCCAAAACGAGTATGCGCGTGTGCATTCAAAAACGAGTATGCGCGTGCGCATTCAAAAACGAGTACGCGCGTGCCTATTCAAAAACGAGTACACACGTGCCTATTCTAAAACGAGTATGCGCGTGCGCAATCAAATACGAGTATGCGCGTGTGCATTCAAAAACGAGTATGCGTGTGCGCATTCAAAAACGAGTATGCGCGTGCCTATTCCAAAACGAGTATTCGCGTGTGCATTCAAAAACGAGTATGCGCGTGCGCATTCAAAAACGAGTACGCGTGTGCATGTTCGAAAACGCGTATGCGTGTGCGAATTCAAAAACGAGTACGCGCGTGCCTATTCAAAAACGAGTATGCGCGTGCCTATTCCAAAACGAGTACGCGCGTGTGCATTCAAAAACGAGTATGCGCGTGCGCATTCAAAAACGAGTACGCGTGTGCCTGTTCAAAAACGCATATGCGCGTGCGCATTCAAAAACGAGTATGCACGTGTCTATTCTAAAACGAGTATGCGCGTGTGCATTCAAATACGAGTATGCGTGTTCGCCTTCAAAAACGAGTATGCGCGTGCCTATTCCAAAACGAGTATGCGCGTGTGCATTCAAAAACGAGTATGCGCGTGCGCATTCAAAAACGAGTACGCGTGTGCATGTTCGAAAACGCGTATGCGCGTGCGAATTCAAAAACGAGTACGCGCGTGCCTATTCAAAAACGAGTATGCGCGTGCCTATTCCAAAACGAGTACGCGCGTGTGCATTCAAAAACGAGTATGCGCGTGCGCGTTCAAAAACGAGTACGCGCGTGCCTATTCAAAAACGAGTATGCGCGTGCGCATTCAAAAACGATTACGCACGTGCCTATTCCAAAACGGGTATGCGCGTGCGCATTCAAATACGAGTATGCGCGTGTGCATTCAAAAACGAGTATGCGTGTGCGCATTCAAAAACGAGTATGCGCGTGCCTATTCCAAAACGAGTATTCGCGTGTGCATTCAAAAACGAGTATGCGCGTGCGCATTCGATACGAGTATACGCGTGCGCATTCAAAAACGAGTACGCGTGTGCCTGTTCAAAAACGAGTATGTGCGTGCGCATTCCAAAACGAGTATCGCGAGCGTATTCCAAAACGAGTATGCGCGTGTGCATTCAAAAACGAGTATGCACGTGCATATTCCAAAACGAGTTGGCGCGTGTGCATTCAAAAACGAGTATGCGCGTGCGCATTTAAAAACGAGTACGCGCGTGCGCATTCAAAAACGAGTATGCGCGTGCGCATTTAAAAACGAGTACGCGCGTGCGCATTCAAAAACGAGTATGCGCGTGCGTATTCCAAAACGAGTATATGCGTGCGCATTCAAAAACGAGTACGCGTGTGCCTGTTCAAAAACGCGTATGCGCGTGCGCATTCAAAATTGAGTATGCACGTGCCTATTCCAAAAGGAGTATGCGCGTGTGCATTCAAATACGAGTATGCGAGGCACATTCAAAAACGAGTATGCGCGTTTGCATTCAAAAACGAGTATGCGCGTGCGCATTCAAAAACGAGTATGCACGTTCCTATTCCAAGACGAGTATGCGCGTGTGCATTCAAAAACGAGTATGCGCGTGCGCATTCAAAAACGAGTACGCGTGTGCCTGTTCAAAAACGCGTATGCACGTGCGCATTCAAAAACTAGTATGCGTGTGCCTATTCCAAAACGAGTATGCGCGTGTGCATTCAAAAACGAGTATGCGCGTGCGCATTCAAAAACGAGTACGCGCGTGCCTATTCAAAAACGAGTACACACGTGCCTATTCCAAAACGAGTATGCGCGTGTGCATTCAAATACGAGTATGCGCGTGTGCATTCAAAAACGAGTATGCGTGTGCGCATTCAAAAACGAGTATGCGCGTGCCTATTCCAAAACGAGTATTCGCGTGTGCATTCAAAAACGAGTATGCGCGTGCGCATTCAAAAACGAGTACGCGTGTGCATGTTCGAAAACGCGTATGCGTGTGCGAATTCAAAAACGAGTATGCGCGTGCCTATTCCAAAACGAGTACGCGCGTGTGCATTCAAAAACGAGTATGCGCGTGCGCATTCAAAAACGAGTACGCGTGTGCCTGTTCAAAAACGCATATGCGCGTGCGCATTCAAAAACGAGTATGCACGTGTCTATTCTAAAACGAGTATGCGCGTGTGCATTCAAATACGAGTATGCGTGTTCGCCTTCAAAAACGAGTATGCGCGTGCCTATTCCAAAACGAGTATGCGCGTGTGCATTCAAAAACGAGTATGCGCGTGCGCATTCAAAAACGAGTACGCGTGTGCATGTTCGAAAACGCGTATGCGCGTGCGAATTCAAAAACGAGTACGCGCGTGCCTATTCAAAAACGAGTATGCGCGTGCCTATTCCAAAACGAGTACGCGCGTGTGCATTCAAAAACGAGTATGCGCGTGCGCGTTCAAAAACGAGTACGCGCGTGCCTATTCAAAAACGAGTATGCGCGTGCGCATTCAAAAACGAATACGCACGTGCCTATTCCAAAACGGGTATGCGCGTGCGCATTCAAATACGAGTATGCGCGTGTGCATTCAAAAACGAGTATGCGTGTGCGCATTCAAAAACGAGTATGCGCGTGCCTATTCCAAAACGAGTATTCGCGTGTGCATTCAAAAACGAGTATGCGCGTGCGCATTCGAAACGAGTATACGCGTGCGCATTCAAAAACGAGTACGCGTGTGCCTGTTCAAAAACGAGTATGTGCGTGCGCATTCCAAAACGAGTATCCGCGAGCGTATTCCAAAACGAGTATGCGCGTGTGCATTCAAAAACGAGTATGCACGTGCATATTCCAAAACGAGTTGGCGCGTGTGCATTCAAAAACGAGTATGCGCGTGCGCATTTAAAAACGAGTACGCGCGTGCGCATTCAAAAACGAGTATGCGCGTGCGCATTTAAAAACAAGTACGCGCGTGCGCATTCAAAAACGAGTATGCGCGTGCGTATTCCGAAACGAGTATATGCGTGCGCATTCAAAAACGAGTACGCGTGTGCCTGTTCAAAAACGCGTATGCGCGTGCGCATTCAAAATTGAGTATGCACGTGCCTATTCCAAAAGGAGTATGCGCGTGTGCATTCAAATACGAGTATGCGAGGCACATTCAAAAACGAGTATGCGCGTTTGCATTCAAAAACGAGTATGCGCGTGCGCATTCAAAAACGAGTATGCACGTTCCTATTCCAAGACGAGTATGCGCGTGTGCATTCAAAAACGAGTATGCGCGTGCGCATTCAAAAACGAGTACGCGTGTGCCTGTTCAAAAACGCGTATGCACGTGCGCATTCAAAAACTAGTATGCGTGTGCCTATTCCAAAACGAGTATGCGCGTGTGCATTCAAAAACGAGTATGCGCGTGCGCATTCAAAAACGAGTACGCGCGTGCCTATTCAAAAACGAGTACACACGTGCCTATTCCAAAACGAGTATGCGCGTGTGCATTCAAATACGAGTATGCGCGTGTGCATTCAAAAACGAGTATGCGTGTGCGCATTCAAAAACGAGTATGCGCGTGCCCATTCCAAAACGAGTATTTGCGTGTGCATTCAAAAAAGAGTATGCGCGTGCGCATTCAAAAACGAGTACGCGTGTGCATGTTCAAAAACGCGTATGCGCGTGCGAATTCAAAAACGAGTACGCGCGTGCCTATTCAAAAACGAGTATGCGCGTGCCTATTCCAAAACGAGTACGCGCGTGTGCATTCAAAAACGAGTATGCACGTGCGCATTCAAAAACGAGTACGCGCGTGCCTATTCAAAAACGAGTATGCACGTGCGCATTCAAAAACGAATACGCGCGTGCGCATTCAAAAACGAGTATGCGCGTGCGCATTCCAAAACGAATATGCGCGAGCGTATTCCGAAACGAGTATGCGCGTGTGCATTCAAAAACGAGTATGCGCGTGCGCATTCAAAAACGAGTACGCGCGTGCCTATTCAAAAACGAGTAAGCGCGTGCCAATTCCAAAACGAGTACGCGCGTGTGCATTCAAAAACGAGTATGCGCGTGCGCATTCAAAAACGAGTACGCGCGTGCCTATTCAAAAACGAGTATGCGCGTGCGCATTCCAAAAGGAGTATGCGCGAGCGTATTCTAAAACGAGTATGCGCGTGTGCATTCAAAAACGAGTATGCGCGTGCGCATTCAAAAACGAGTATGCACGTGCCTATTCCAAAACGTGTATGCGCGTGTGCATTCAAAAACGAGTATGCGCGTGCCTATTCCAAAACGAGTATTCGCGTGTGCATTCAAAAACGAGTATGCGCGTGCGCATTCAAAAACGAGTACGCGTGTGCATGTTCGAAAACGCGTATGCGCGTGCGAATTCAAAAACGAGTACGCGCGTGCCTATTCAAAAACGAGTATGCGCGTGCCTATTCCAAAACGAGTACGCGCGTGTGCATTCAAAAACGAGTATGCGCGTGCGCATTCAAAAACAAGTACGCGCGTGCCTATTCAAAAACGAGTATGCGCGTGCGCATTCAAAAACGAATACGCACGTGCCTATTCCAAAACGGGTATCCGCGTGCGCATTCAAATACGAGTATGCGTGTGCGCATTCAAAAACGAGTACGCGCGTGCCTATTCAAAAACGAGTACACACGTGCCTATTCCAAAACGAGTATGCGCGTGCGCATTCAAAAACGAATACGCGCGTGCGCATTCAAAAACGAGTATGTGCGAGCGAATTCCGAAACGAGTATGCGTGTGCGCATTCAAAAACGAGTATGCGCGTGCCTATTCCAAAACGAGTATTCGCGTGTGCATTCAAAAACGAGTATGCGCGTGCGCATTCGAAACGAGTATACGCGTGCGCATTCAAAAACGAGTACGCGTGTGCCTGTTCAAAAACGCGTATGCACGTGCGCATTCAAAAGCGAGTACGCGCGTGCCTATTCAAAAACGAGTATGCGCGTGTGCATTCAAAAACGAGTATGCGCGTGCGCATTCAAAAACGAGTACGCGCGTGCCTATTCAAAAACGAGTACACACGTGCCTATTCCAAAACGAGTATGCGCGTGTGCATTCAAATACGAGTATGCGCGTGTGCATTCAAAAACGAGTATGCGTGTGCGCATTCAAAAACGAGTATGCGCGTGCCTATTCCAAAACGAGTATTCGCGTGTGCATTCAAAAACGAGTATGCGCGTGCGCATTCAAAAACGAGTACGCGTGTGCATGTTCGAAAACGCGTATGCGTGTGCGAATTCAAAAACGAGTACGCGCGTGCCTATTCAAAAACGAGTATGCGCGTGCCTATTCCAAAACGAGTACGCGCGTGTGCATTCAAAAACGAGTATGCGCGTGCGCATTCAAAAACGAGTACGCGTGTGCCTGTTCAAAAACGCATATGCGCGTGCGCATTCAAAAACGAGTATGCACGTGTCTATTCTAAAACGAGTATGCGCGTGTGCATTCAAATACGAGTATGCGTGTTCGCCTTCAAAAACGAGTATGCGCGTGCCTATTCCAAAACGAGTATGCGCGTGTGCATTCAAAAACGAGTATGCGCGTGCGCATTCAAAAACGAGTACGCGTGTGCATGTTCGAAAACGCGTATGCGCGTGCGAATTCAAAAACGAGTACGCGCGTGCCTATTCAAAAACGAGTATGCGCGTGCCTATTCCAAAACGAGTACGCGCGTGTGCATTCAAAAACGAGTATGCGCGTGCGCGTTCAAAAACGAGTACGCGCGTGCCTATTCAAAAACGAGTATGCGCGTGCGCATTCAAAAACGAATACGCACGTGCCTATTCCAAAACGGGTATGCGCGTGCGCATTCAAATACGAGTATGCGCGTGTGCATTCAAAAACGAGTATGCGTGTGCGCATTCAAAAACGAGTATGCGCGTGCCTATTCCAAAACGAGTATTCGCGTGTGCATTCAAAAACGAGTATGCGCGTGCGCATTCGAAACGAGTATACGCGTGCGCATTCAAAAACGAGTACGCGTGTGCCTGTTCAAAAACGAGTATGTGCGTGCGCATTCCAAAACGAGTATCCGCGAGCGTATTCCAAAACGAGTATGCGCGTGTGCATTCAAAAACGAGTATGCACGTGCATATTCCAAAACGAGTTGGCGCGTGTGCATTCAAAAACGAGTATGCGCGTGCGCATTTAAAAACGAGTACGCGCGTGCGCATTCAAAAACGAGTATGCGCGTGCGCATTTAAAAACAAGTACGCGCGTGCGCATTCAAAAACGAGTATGCGCGTGCGTATTCCGAAACGAGTATATGCGTGCGCATTCAAAAACGAGTACGCGTGTGCCTGTTCAAAAACGCGTATGCGCGTGCGCATTCAAAATTGAGTATGCACGTGCCTATTCCAAAAGGAGTATGCGCGTGTGCATTCAAATACGAGTATGCGAGGCACATTCAAAAACGAGTATGCGCGTTTGCATTCAAAAACGAGTATGCGCGTGCGCATTCAAAAACGAGTATGCACGTTCCTATTCCAAGACGAGTATGCGCGTGTGCATTCAAAAACGAGTATGCGCGTGCGCATTCAAAAACGAGTACGCGTGTGCCTGTTCAAAAACGCGTATGCACGTGCGCATTCAAAAACTAGTATGCGTGTGCCTATTCCAAAACGAGTATGCGCGTGTGCATTCAAAAACGAGTATGCGCGTGCGCATTCAAAAACGAGTACGCGCGTGCCTATTCAAAAACGAGTACACACGTGCCTATTCCAAAACGAGTATGCGCGTGTGCATTCAAATACGAGTATGCGCGTGTGCATTCAAAAACGAGTATGCGTGTGCGCATTCAAAAACGAGTATGCGCGTGCCCATTCCAAAACGAGTATTTGCGTGTGCATTCAAAAAAGAGTATGCGCGTGCGCATTCAAAAACGAGTACGCGTGTGCATGTTCAAAAACGCGTATGCGCGTGCGAATTCAAAAACGAGTACGCGCGTGCCTATTCAAAAACGAGTATGCGCGTGCCTATTCCAAAACGAGTACGCGCGTGTGCATTCAAAAACGAGTATGCACGTGCGCATTCAAAAACGAGTACGCGCGTGCCTATTCAAAAACGAGTATGCACGTGCGCATTCAAAAACGAATACGCGCGTGCGCATTCAAAAACGAGTATGCGCGTGCGCATTCCAAAACGAATATGCGCGAGCGTATTCCGAAACGAGTATGCGCGTGTGCATTCAAAAACGAGTATGCGCGTGCGCATTCAAAAACGAGTACGCGCGTGCCTATTCAAAAACGAGTAAGCGCGTGCCAATTCCAAAACGAGTACGCGCGTGTGCATTCAAAAACGAGTATGCGCGTGCGCATTCAAAAACGAGTACGCGCGTGCCTATTCAAAAACGAGTATGCGCGTGCGCATTCCAAAAGGAGTATGCGCGAGCGTATTCTAAAACGAGTATGCGCGTGTGCATTCAAAAACGAGTATGCGCGTGCGCATTCAAAAACGAGTATGCACGTGCCTATTCCAAAACGTGTATGCGCGTGTGCATTCAAAAACGAGTATGCGCGTGCCTATTCCAAAACGAGTATTCCCGTGTGCATTCAAAAACGAGTATGCGCGTGCGCATTCAAAAACGAGTACGCGTGTGCATGTTCGAAAACGCGTATGCGCGTGCGAATTCAAAAACGAGTACGCGCGTGCCTATTCAAAAACGAGTATACGCGTGCCTATTCCAAAACGAGTACGCGCGTGTGCATTCAAAAACGAGTATGCGCGTGCGCATTCAAAAACAAGTACGCGCGTGCCTATTCAAAAACGAGTATGCGCGTGCGCATTCAAAAACGAATACGCACGTGCCTATTCCAAAACGGGTATGCGCGTGCGCATTCAAATACGAGTATGCGTGTGCGCATTCAAAAACGAGTACGCGCGTGCCTATTCAAAAACGAGTACACACGTGCCTATTCCAAAACGAGTATGCGCGTGTGCATTCAAATACGAGTATGCGCGTGTGCATTCAAAAACGAGTATGCGTGTGCGCATTCAAAAACGAGTATGCGCGTGCCCATTCCAAAACGAGTATTTGCGTGTGCATTCAAAAAAGAGTATGCGCGTGCGCATTCAAAAACGAGTACGCGTGTGCATGTTCAAAAACGCGTATGCGCGTGCGAATTCAAAAACGAGTACGCGCGTGCCTATTCAAAAACGAGTATGCGCGTGCCTATTCCAAAACGAGTACGCGCGTGTGCATTCAAAAACGAGTATGCACGTGCGCATTCAAAAACGAGTACGCGCGTGCCTATTCAAAAACGAGTATGCACGTGCGCATTCAAAAACGAATACGCGCGTGCGCATTCAAAAACGAGTATGCGCGTGCGCATTCCAAAACGAATATGCGCGAGCGTATTCCGAAACGAGTATGCGCGTGTGCATTCAAAAACGAGTATGCGCGTGCGCATTCAAAAACGAGTACGCGCGTGCCTATTCAAAAACGAGTAAGCGCGTGCCAATTCCAAAACGAGTACGCGCGTGTGCATTCAAAAACGAGTATGCGCGTGCGCATTCAAAAACGAGTACGCGCGTGCCTATTCAAAAACGAGTATGCGCGTGCGCATTCCAAAAGGAGTATGCGCGAGCGTATTCTAAAACGAGTATGCGCGTGTGCATTCAAAAACGAGTATGCGCGTGCGCATTCAAAAACGAGTATGCACGTGCCTATTCCAAAACGTGTATGCGCGTGTGCATTCAAAAACGAGTATGCGCGTGCCTATTCCAAAACGAGTATTCCCGTGTGCATTCAAAAACGAGTATGCGCGTGCGCATTCAAAAACGAGTACGCGTGTGCATGTTCGAAAACGCGTATGCGCGTGCGAATTCAAAAACGAGTACGCGCGTGCCTATTCAAAAACGAGTATACGCGTGCCTATTCCAAAACGAGTACGCGCGTGTGCATTCAAAAACGAGTATGCGCGTGCGCATTCAAAAACAAGTACGCGCGTGCCTATTCAAAAACGAGTATGCGCGTGCGCATTCAAAAACGAATACGCACGTGCCTATTCCAAAACGGGTATGCGCGTGCGCATTCAAATACGAGTATGCGTGTGCGCATTCAAAAACGAGTACGCGCGTGCCTATTCAAAAACGAGTACACACGTGCCTATTCCAAAACGAGTATGCGCGTGCGCATTCAAAAACGAATACGCGCGTGCGCATTCAAAAACGAGTATGTGCGAGCGAATTCCGAAACGAGTATGCGTGTGCGCATTCAAAAACGAGTATGCGCGTGCCTATTCCAAAACGAGTATTCGCGTGTGCATTCAAAAACGAGTATGCGCGTGCGCATTCGAAACGAGTATACGCGTGCGCATTCAAAAACGAGTACGCGTGTGCCTGTTCAAAAACGCGTATGCACGTGCGCATTCAAAAGCGAGTACGCGCGTGCCTATTCAAAAACGAGTATGTGCGTGCGCATTCAAAAACGAATACGCGCGTGCGCATTCAAAAACAAGTATGCGCGTGCGCATTCCAAAACGAATATGCGCGAGCGTATTCCGAAACGAGTATGCGCGTGTGCAGTCAAAAACGAGTATGCGCGTGCGCATTCAAAAACGAGTACGCGCGTGCCTATTCAAAAACGAGTAAGCGCGTGCCAATTCCAAAACGAGTACGCGCGTGTGCATTCAAAAACGAGTATGCGCGTGCGCAGTCAAAACGAGTACGCGCGTGCCTATTCAAAAACGAGTATGCGCGTGCGCATTCCAAAAGGAGTATGCGAGAGCGTATTCTAAAACGAGTATGCGCGTGTGCATTCAAAAACGAGTATGCGCGTGCGCATTCAAAAACGAGTATGCACGTGCCTATTCCAAAACGTGTATGCGCGTGTGCATTCAAAAACGAGTATGCGCGTGCGCATATAAAAACGAGTACGCGCGTGCCTATTCAAAAACGAGTATGTCCGTGCGCATTTCAAAACGAGTGTGCGCGTGTGGATTCAAAAACGAGTATGCGTGTGCGCATTCAAAAACGAGTATGCGCGTGCCTATTCGAAAACGAGTATGCGCGTGCGCATTCCGAAACGAGTATACACGTGCGCATTCAAAAACGAGTACGCGCGCGCCTATTCAAAAACGAGTATGCGCGTGTGCATTCAAAACGAGTATACGCGTGCGCAATCAAAAACGAGTACGCGTGTGCATGTTCAAAAACGCGTATGTGTGTGCGAATTCAAAAACGAATACGCGCGTGCCTATTTAAAAACGAGTATGCGCGTGCCTATTCCAAAACGAGTACGCGCGTGTGCATTCAAAAACGAGTATGCGCGTGCGCATTCAAAAACGAGTACGCGCGTGCCTATTCCAAAACGGGTATGCGCGTGCGCAGTCAGAAACGAGTACGCGCGTGCGCATTCAAAAACTAGTATGCGCGTGCGAATTCCAAAACGAGTATGCGCGTGCGTATTCCGAAACGAGTATGCGCGTGTGCATTCAAAAACAAGTATGCGCGTGCGCATTCAAAATGAGTATACGCGTACCCAGTCAAAAACGAGTACGCGTGTGCCTGTTCAAAAACGCGTATGCGCGTGAGCATTCAAAAACGAGTACGCGTGTGCCTATTCCAAAACGAGTATGTGCATGTGCATTCAAAAACGAGTATGCGCGTGCGCATTCAAAAACGAGTACGCGCGTGCCTATTCAAAAACGAGTATGCGCGTGCGCATTCAAAAACGAGTACGCGTGTGCCTGTTCAAAAACGCATATGCGCGTGCGCATTCAAAAACGAGTATGCGTGTGCGCATTCAAAAACGAGTATGCGCGTGCCTAATCCAAAACGAGTATTCGCGTGTGCATTCAAAAACGACTATGCGCGTGCGCATTCGAAACGAGTATACGCGTGCGCATTCAAAATGAGTATACGCGTACCCAGTCAAAAACGAGTACGCGTGTGCCTGTTCAAAAACGAGTATGCGCGTGTGCATTCTAATACGAGTATGCGTGTTCGCCTTCAAAAACGAGTATGCGCGTGCCTATTCCAAAACGAGTATGCGCATGCGCATTCAAAAACGAGTACGCGCGTGCGCATTCAAAAACGAGTATGTGCGAGCGTATTCCGAAACGAGTATGCGTGTGCGCATTCAAAAACGAGTATGCGCGTGCCTATTCCAAAACGAGTATTCGCGTGTGCATTCAAAAACGAGTATGCGCTTGCGCATTCGAAACGAGTATACGCGTGCGCATTCAAAAACGAGTACGCGTGTGCCTGTTCAAAAACGCGTATGCACGTGCGCATTCAAAAACTAGTATGCGTGTGCCTATTCCAAAACGAGTATGCGCGTGTGCATTCAAAAACGAGTATGCGCGTGCGCATTCAAAAACGAGTACGCGCGTGCCTATTCAAAAACGAGTACACACGTGCCTATTCCAAAACGAGTATGCGCGTGCGCATTCAAATACGAGTATGCGCGTGTGCATTCAAAAACGAGTATGCGTGTGCGCATTCAAAAACGAGTATGCGCGTGCCTAATCCAAAACGAGTATTCGCGTGTGCATTCAAAAACGAGTATGCGCGTGCGCATTCGAAACGAGTATACGCGTGCGCATTCAAAAACGAGTACGCGTGTGCCTGTTCAAAAACGCGTATGCACGTGCGCATTCAAAAGCGAGTACGCGCCTGCCTATTCAAAAACGAGTATGCGCGTGCGCATTCAAAAACAAATACGCGCGTGCGCATTCAAAATCAAGTATGCGCGTGCGCATTCCAAAACGAATATGCGCGAGCGTATTCCGAAACGAGTATGCGCGTGTGCATTCAAAAACGAGTATGCGCGTGCGCATTCAAAAACGAGTACGCGCGTGCCTATTCAAAAACGAGTAAGCGCGTGCCAATTCCAAAACGAGTACGCGCGTGTGCATTCAAAAACGAGTATGCGCGTGAGCATTCAAAAACGAGTACGCGCGTGCGTATTCCAAAACGAGTATGCGCATGTGCATTCAAAAACGAGTATGCGCGTGCGCATTCAAAAACGAGTACGCGCGTGCCTATTCAAAAACGAGTATGCGCGTGCGCATTCAAAAACGAGTACGCGTGTGCCTGTTCAAAAACGCATATGCGCGTGCGCATTAAAAAACGAGTATGCACGTGCCTATTCTAAAACGAGTATGCGCGTGTGCATTCAAATACGAGTATGTGTGTTCGCCTTCAAAAACGAGTATGCGCGTGCCTATTCCAAAACGAGTATGCGCGTGTGCATTCAAAAACGAGTATGCGCGTGCGCATTCAAAAACGAGTACGCGCGTGCCTATTCAAAAACGAGTACACACGTGCCTATTCCAAAACGAGTATGCGCATGCGCATTCAAAAACGAGTACGCGCGTGCGCATTCAAAAACGAGTATGTGCGAGCGTATTCCGAAACGAGTATGCGTGTGCGCATTCAAAAACGAGTATGCGCGTGCCTATTCCAAAACGAGTATTCGCGTGTGCATTCAAAAACGAGTACGCGCGTGCGCATTCAAAAACGAGTATGTGCGAGCGTATTCCGAAACGAGTATGCGTGTGCGCATTCAAAAACGAGTATGCGCGTGCCTATTCCAAAACGAGTATTCGCGTGTGCATTCAAAAACGAGTATGCGCTTGCGCATTCGAAACGAGTATACGCGTGCGCATTCAAAAACGAGTACGCGTGTGCCTGTTCAAAAACGCGTATGCACGTGCGCATTCAAAAACTAGTATGCGTGTGCCTATTCCAAAACGAGTATGCGCGTGTGCATTCAAAAACGAGTATGCGCGTGCGCATTCAAAAACGAGTACGCGCGTGCCTATTCAAAAACGAGTACACACGTGCCTATTCCAAAACGAGTATGCGCGTGCGCATTCAAATACGAGTATGCGCGTGTGCATTCAAAAACGAGTATGCGTGTGCGCATTCAAAAACGAGTATGCGCGTGCCTATTCCAAAACGAGTATTCGCGTGTGCATTCAAAATCGAGTATGCGCGTGCGCATTCGAAACGAGTATACGCGTGCGCATTCAAAAACGAGTACGCGTGTGCCTGTTCAAAAACGCGTATGCACGTGCGCATTCAAAAGCGAGTACGCGCCTGCCTATTCAAAAACGAGTATGCGCGTGCGCATTCAAAAACAAATACGCGCGTGCGCATTCAAAATCAAGTATGCGCGTGCGCATTCCAAAACGAATATGCGCGAGCGTATTCCGAAACGAGTATGCGCGTGTGCATTCAAAAACGAGTATGCGCGTGCGCATTCAAAAACGAGTACGCGCGTGCCTATTCAAAAACGAGTAAGCGCGTGCCAATTCGAAAACGAGTACGCGCGTGTGCATTCAAAAACGAGTATGCGCGTGAGCATTCAAAAACGAGTACGCGCGTGCGTATTCCAAAACGAGTATGCGCATGTGCATTCAAAAACGAGTATGCGCGTGCGCATTCAAAAACGAGTACGCGCGTGCCTATTCAAAAACGAGTATGCGCGTGCGCATTCAAAAACGAGTACGCGTGTGCCTGTTCAAAAACGCATATGCGCGTGCGCATTAAAAAACGAGTATGCACGTGCCTATTCTAAAACGAGTATGCGCGTGTGCATTCAAATACGAGTATGCGTGTTCGCCTTCAAAAACGAGTATGCGCGTGCCTATTCCAAAACGAGTATGCGCGTGTGCATTCAAAAACGAGTATGCGCGTGCGCATTCAAAAACGAGTACGCGCGTGCCTATTCAAAAACGAGTACACACGTGCCTATTCCAAAACGAGTATGCGCATGCGCATTCAAAAACGAGTACGCGCGTGCGCATTCAAAAACGAGTATGTGCGAGCGTATTCCGAAACGAGTATGCGTGTGCGCATTCAAAAACGAGTATGCGCGTGCCTATTCCAAAACGAGTATTCGCGTGTGCATTCAAAAACGAGTATGCGCTTGCGCATTCGAAACGAGTATACGCGTGTGCATTCAAAAACGAGTACGCGTGTGCCTGTTCAAAAACGCGTATGCACGTGCGCATTCAAAAACTAGTATGCGTGTGCCTATTCCAAAACGAGTATGCGCGTGTGCATTCAAAAACGAGTATGCGCGTGCGCATTCAAAAACGAGTACGCGCGTGCCTATTTAAAAACGAGTACACACGTGCCTATTCTAAAACGAGTACGCGCGTGCGCATTCAAATACGAGTATGCGCGTGTGCATTCAAAAACGAGTATGCGTGTGCGCATTCAAAAACGAGTATGCGCGTGCCTATTCCAAAACGAGTATTCGCGTGTGCATTCAAAAACGAGTATGCGCGTGCGCATTCGAAACGAGTATACGCGTGCGCGTTCAAAAACGAGTACGCGTGTGCCTGTTCAAAAACGCGTATGCACGTGCGCATTCAAAAGCGAGTACGCGCCTGCCTATTCAAAAACGAGTATGCGCGTGCGCATTCAAAAACGAATACGCGCGTGCGCATTCAAAATCAAGTATGCGCGTGCGCATTCCAAAACGAATATGCGCGAGCGTATTCCGAAACGAGTATGCACGTGTGCATTCAAAAACGAGTATGCGCGTGCGCATTCAAAAACGAGTACGCGCGTGCCTATTCAAAAACGAGTAAGCGCGTGCCAATTCCAAAACGAGTACGCGCGTGTGCATTCAAAAACGAGTATGCGCGTGCGCATTCAAAAACGAGTACGCGCGTGCCTATTCAAAAACGAGTATGCGCGTGCGCATTCCAAAAGGAGTATGCACGAGCGTATTCTAAAACGAGTTTGCGCGTGTGCATTCAAAAACGAGTATGCGCGTGCGCATTCAAAAACGAGTATGCACGTGCCTATTCCAAAACGTGTATGCGCGTGTGCATTCAAAAACGAGTACGCACGTGCCTATTCAAAAACGAGTATGTCCGTGCGCATTTCAAAACGAGTGTGCGCGTGGGGATTCAAAAACGAGTATGCGTGTGCGCATTCAAAAACGAGTATGCGCGTGCCTATTCGAAAACGAGTATGCGCGTGCGCATTCCGAAACGAGTATACGCGTGCGCATTCAAAAACGAGTACGCGCGCGCCTATTCAAAAACGAGTATGCGCGTGTGCATTCAAAACGAGTATACGCGTGCGCATTCAAAAACGAGTACGCGTGTGCATGTTCAAAAACGCGTATGTGTGTGCGAATTCAAAAACGAATACGCGCGTGCCTATTTAAAAACGAGTATGCGCGTGCCTATTCCAAAACGAGTACGCGCGTGTGCATTCAAAAACGAGTATGCGCGTGCGCATTCAAAAACGAGTACGCGCGTGCCTATTCCAAAACGGGTATGCGCGTGCGCAGTCAGAAACGAGTACGCGCGTGCGCATTCACAATGTAGTATGCGCGTGCGAATTCCAAAACGAGTATGCGCGTGCGTATTCCGAAACGAGTATGCGCGTGTGCATTCAAAAACAAGTATGCGCGTGCGCATTCAAAATGAGTATACGCGTACCCAGTCAAAAACGAGTACGCGTGTGCCTGTTCAAAAACGCGTATGCGCGTGAGCATTCAAAAACGAGTACGCGCGTGCCTATTCCAAAACGAGTATGCGCATGTGCATTCAAAAACGAGTACGCGCGTGCCTATTCAAAAACGAGTATGCGAGTGCGCATTCAAAAACGAGTGCGCGTGTGCCTGTTCAAAAACGCATATGCGCGTGCGCATTCAGAAACGAGTATGCACGTGTCTATTCTAAAACGAGTATGCGCGTGTGCATTCAAATACGAGTATGCGTGTTCGCCTTCAAAAACGAGTATGCGCGTGCGCATTCAAAAACGAGTACGCGCGTGCCTATTCAAAAACGAGTACACACGTGCCTATTCCAAAACGAGTATGCGCATGCGCATTCAAAAACGAGTACGCGCGTGCGCATTCAAAAACGAGCATGTGCGAGCGTATTCCGAAACGAGTATGCGTGTGCGCATTCAAAAACGAGTATGCGCGTGCCTATTCCAAAACGAGTATTCGCGTGTGCATTCAAAAACGAGTATGCGCGTGCGCATTCAAAAACGAGTACGCGTGTGCATCTTCGAAAACGCGTATGCGTGTGCGAATTCAAAAACGAGTACGCGCGTGCCTATTCAAAAACGAGTATGCGCGTGCCTATTCCAAAACGCATACGCGCGTGTGCATTCAAAAACGAGTATGCGCGTGCGCATTCAAAAACGAGTACGCGTGTGCCTGTTCAAAAACGCATATGCGCGTGCGCATTCAAAAACGAGTATGCACGTGTCTATTCTAAAACGAGTATGCGCGTGTGCATTCAAATACGAGTATGCGTGTTCGCCTTCAAAAACGAGTATGCGCGTGCCTATTCCAAAACGAGTATGCGCGTGTGCATTCAAAAACGAGTATGCGCGTGCGCATTCAAAAACGAGTACGCGCGTGCCTATTCAAAAACGAGTACATACGTGCCTATTCCAAAACGAGTATGCGCATGCGCATTCAAAAACGAGTACGCGCGTGTGCATTCAAAAACGAGCATGTGCGAGCGTATTCCGAAACGAGTATGCGTGTGCGCATTCAAAAACGAGTATGCGCGTGCATATTCCAAAACGAGTATTCGCGTGTGCATTCAAAAACGAGTATGCGCGTGCGCATTCGAAACGAGTATACGCGTGCGCATTCAAAAACGAGTACGCGTGTGCCTGTTCAAAAACGCGTATGCACGTGCGCATTCAAAAACTAGTATGCGTGTGCCTATTCCAAGACGAGTATGCGCGTGTGCATTCAAAAACGAGTACGCGCGTGCGCATTCAAAAACGAGTACGCGCGTACCTATTCAAAAACGAGTACACACGTGCCTATTCTAAAACGAGTATGCGCGTGCGCATTAAAATACGAGTATGCGCGTGTGCATTCAAAAACGAGTATGCGTGTGCGCATTCAAAAACGAGTATGCGCGTGCCTATTCCAAAACGAGTATTCGCGTGTGCATTCAAAAACGAGTATGCGCGTGCGCATTCAAAAACGAGTACGCGTGTGCATGTTCGAAAACGCGTATGCGTGTGCGAATTCAAAAACGAGTACGCGCGTGCCTATTCAAAAACGAGTATGCGCGTGCCTATTCCAAAACGAGTACGCGCGTGTGCATTCAAAAACGAGTATGCGCGTGCGCATTCAAAAACGAGTACGCGCGTGCCTAATCAAAAACGAGTATGCGCGTGCGCATTCAGAAACGAATACGCACGTGCCTATTCCAAAACGGGTATGCGCGTGCGCATTCAAATACGAGTATGCGCGTGCGCATTCAAAAACGAGTACGCGCGTGCCTATTCAAAAACGAGTACACACGTGCCTATTCCAAAACGAGTATGCGCGTGCGCATTCAAAAACGAGTATGCGCGTGCCTATTCCAAAAGGAGTATGCGCGTGTGCATTCAAAAACGAGTCTGCGCGTGCGCATTCAAAAACGAGTACGCGCGTGCCTATTCAAAAACGAGTACACACGTGCCTATTCCAAAACGAGTATGCGCATGCGCATTCAAAAACGAGTACGCGCGTGCGCATTCAAAAACGAGTATGTGCGAGCGAATTCCGAAACGAGTATGCGTGTGCGCATTCAAAAACGAGTATGCGCGTGCCTATTCCAAAACGAGTATTCGCGTGTGCATTCAAAAACGAGTATGCGCGTGCGCATTCGAAACGAGTATACGCGTGCGCAATCAAAAACGAGTACGCGTGTGCCTGTTCAAAAACGCGTATGCACGTGCGCATTCAAAAGCGAGTACGCGCGTGCCTATTCAAAAACGAGTATGCGCGTGCGCATTCAAAAACGAATACGCGCGTGCGCATTCAAAAACAAGTATGCGCGTGCGCATTCCAAAACGAATATGCGCGAGCGTATTCCGAAACGAGTATGCGCGTGTGCATTCAAAAACGAGTATGCGCGTGCGCATTCAAAAACGAGTACGCGCGTGCCTATTCAAAAACGAGTAAGCGCGTGCCAATTCCAAAACGAGTACGCGCGTGTGCATTCAAAAACGAGTATGCGTGCGCGCATTCAAAAACGAGTACGCGCGTGCCTATTCAAAAACGAGTATGCGCGTGCGCATTCCAACAGGAGTATGCGCGAGCGTATTCTAAAACGAGTATGCGCGTGCGCATTCAAAAACGAATACGCGCGTGCGCATTCAAAAACAAGTATGCGCGTGCGCATTCCAAAACGAATATGCGCGAGCGTATTCCGAAACGAGTATGCGCGTGTGCATTCAAAAACGAGTATGCGCGTGCGCATTCAAAAACGAGTACGCGCGTGCCTATTCAAAAACGAGTAAGCGCGTGCCAATTCCAAAACGAGTACGCGCGTGTGCATTCAAAAACGAGTATGCGCGTGCGCATTCAAAAACGAGTACGCGCGTGCCTATTCAAGAACGAGTATGCGCGTGCGCATTCCAAAAGGAGTATGCGCGAGCGTATTCTAAAACGAGTATGCGCGTGTGTATTCAAAAACGAGTATGCGCGTGCGCATTCAAAAACGAGTATGCACGTGCCTATTCCAAAACGTGTATGCGCGTGTGCATTCAAAAACGAGTATGCGCGTGCGCATATAAAAACGAGTACGCGCGTGCCTATTCAAAAACGAGTATGTCCGTGCGCATTTCAAAACGAGTGTGCGCGTGTGGATTCAAAAACGAGTATGCGTGTGCGCATTCAAAAACGAGTATGCGCGTGCCTATTCGAAAACGAGTATGCGCGTGCGCATTCCGAAACGAGTATACGCGTGCGCATTCAAAAACGAGTACGCGCGCGCCTATTCAAAAACGAGTATGCGCGTGTGCATTCAAAACGAGTATACGCGTGCGCATTCAAAAACGAGTACGCGTGTGCATGTTCAAAAACGCGTATGTGTGTGCGAATTCAAAAACGAATACGCGCGTGCCTATTTCAAAACGAGTATGCGCGTGCCTATTCCAAAACGAGTACGCGCGTGTGCATTCAAAAACGAGTATGCGCGTGCGCATTCAAAAACGAGTACGCGCGTGCCTATTCCAAAACGGGTATGCGCGTGCGCAGTCAGAAACGAGTACGCGCGTGCGCATTCAAAAACTAGTATGCGCGTGCGAATTCCAAAACGAGTATGCGCGTGCGTATTCCGAAACGAGTATGCGCGTGTGCATTCAAAAACGTGTATGCGCGTGCCTATTCCAAAACGAGTATGCGCGTGCCTATTCCAAAACGAGTATGCGCGTGCGCATTCAAAAACGAGTACGCGCGTGCCTATTCAAAAACGAGTACACACGTGCCTATTCCAAAACGAGTATGCGCATGCGCATTCAAAAACGAGTACGCGCGTGCGCATTCAAAAACGAGTATGTGCGAGCGTATTCCGAAACGAGTATGCGTGTGCGCATTCAAAAACGAGTATACGCGTGCGCATTCAAAAACGAGTACGCGTGTGCCTGTTCAAAAACACGTATGCACGTGCGCATTCAAAAACTAGTATGCGTGTGCCTATTCCAAAACGAGTATGCGCGTGTGCATTCAAAAACGAGTATGCGCGTGCGCATTCAAAAACGAGTACGCGCGTGCCTATTCAAAAACGAGTATGCTCGTGCCTATTCCAAAACGAGTATTCGCGTGTGCATTCAAAAACGAGTATGCGCGTGCGCATTCAAAAACGAGTACGCGTATGCGTGTGCGAATTCAAAAACGAGTACGCGCGTGCCTATTCAAAAACGAGTATGCGCGTGCCTATTCCAAAACGAGTACGCGCGTGTGCATTCAAAAACGAGTATGCGCGTGCGCATTCAAAACGAGTACGCGCGTGCCTATTCAAAAACGAGTATGCGCATGCGCATTCAGAAACGAATACGCACGTGCCTATTCCAAAACGGGTATGCGCGTGCGCATTCAAAAACGAGTATGCGCGTGCGCATTCAAAAACGAGTACGCGTGTGCATGTTCGAAAACGCGTATGCGTGTGCGAATTCAAAAACGAGTACGCGCGTGCCTATTCAAAAACGAGTATGCGCGTGCCTATTCCAAAACGAGTACGCGCGTGTGCATTCAAAAACGAGTATGCGCGTGCGCATTCAAAAACGAGTACGCGCGTGCCTATTCAAAAACGAGTATGCGCGTGCGCATTCAGAAACGAATACGCACGTGCCTATTCCAAAACGGGTATGCGCGTGCGCATTCAAATACGAGTATGCGCGTGCGCATTCAAAAACGTGTACGCGCGTGCCTATTCAAAAACGAGTACACACGTGCCTATTCCAAAACGAGTATGCGCGTGCGCATTCAAAAACGAATACGCGCGTGCGCATTCAAAAACGAGTATGCGCGTGCCTATTCCAAAACGAGTATGCACGTGTGCATTCAAAAACGAGTCTGCGCGTGCGTATTCAAAAACGAGTACGCGCGTGCCTATTCAAAAACGAGTACACACGTGCCTATTCCAAAACGAGTAAGCGCGTGCCAATTCCAAAACGAGTACGCGCGTGTGCATTCAAAAACGAGTATGCGCGTGCGCATTCAAAAACGAGTACGCGCGTGCCTATTCAAAAACGAGTACACACGTGCCTATTCCAAAACGAGTATGCGCGTGCGCATTCAAAAACGAATACGCGCGTGCGCATTCAAAAACGAGTATGCGCGTGCCTATTCCAAAACGAGTAAGCGCGTGCCAATTCCAAAACGAGTACGCGCGTGTGCATTCAAAAACGAGTATGCGCGTGCGCATTCAAAAACGAGTACGCGCGTGCCTTTTCAAAAACGAGTATGCGCGTGCGCATTCCAAAAGGAGTATGCGCGACCGCATTCTAAAACGAGTATGCGCGTGCGCATTCAAAAACGAATACGCGCGTGCGCATTCAAAAACAAGTATGCGCGTGCGCATTCCAAAACGAGTACGCGCGTGCCTATTCAAAAACGAGTAAACGCGTGCCAATTCCAAAACGAGTACGCGCGTGTGCATTCAAAAACGAGTATGCGCGTGCGCATTGAAAAACGAGTACGCGTGTGCCTATTCAAAAACGAGTATGCGCGTGCGCATTCCAAAAGGAGTATGCGCGAGCGTATTCTAAAACGAGTATGCGCGTGTGCATTCAAAAACGAGTATGCGCGTGCGCATTCAAAAACGAGTATGCACGTGCCTATTCCAAAACGTGTATGCGCGTGTGCATTCAAAAACGTTATGCGCGTGCGCATATAAAAACGAGTACGCGCGTGCCTATTCAAAAACGAGTATGTCCGTGCGCATTTCAAAACGAGTGTGCGCGTGTGGATTCAAAAACGAGTATGCGTGTGCGCATTCAAAAACGAGTATGCGCGTGCCAATTCGAAAACGAGTATGCGCGTGCGCATTCCGAAACGAGTATACGCGTGCGCATTCAAAAAAGAGTACGCGCGCGCCTATTCAAAAACGAGTATGCGCGTGTGCATTCAAAACGAGTATACGCGTGCGCATTCAAAAACGAGTACGCGTGTGCATGTTCAAAAACGCGTATGTGTGTGCGAATTCAAAAACGAATACGCGCGTGCCTATTTAAAAACGAGTATGCGCGTGCCTATTCCAAAACGAGTACGCGCGTGTGCATTCAAAAACGAGTATGCGCGTGCGCATTCAAAAACGAGTACGCGCGTGCCTATTCCAAAACGGGTATGCGCGTGCGCAGTCAGAAACGAGTACGCGCGTGCGCATTCAAAAACTAGTATGCGCGTGCGAATTCCAAAACGAGTATGCGCGTGCGTATTCCGAAACGAGTATGCGCGTGTGCATTCAAAAACGAGTATGCGCGTGCCTATTCCAAAACGAGTATGCGCGTGCGCATTCAAAAAGGAGTATGCGCGTGCCTATTCCAAAACGAGTATGCGCGTGCGCATTCAAAAACGAGTACGCGCGTGCCTATTCAAAAACGAGTACACACGTGCCTATTCCAAAACGAGTATGCGCATGCGCATTCAAAAACGAGTACGCGCGTGCGCATTCAAAAACGAGTATGTGGAGCGTATTCCGAAACGAGTATGCGTGTTCGCATTTTAAAAGGAGTATGCGTGTGCCTATTCCAAAACGAGTATTCGCGTGTGCATTCAAAAACGAGTATGCGCGTGCGCATTCGAAACGAGTATACGCGTGCGCATTCAAAAACGAGTACGCGTGTGCCTGTTCAAAAACGCGTATGCACGTGCGCATTCAAAAACTAGTATGCGTGTGCCTATTCCAAAACGAGTATGCGCGTGTGCATTCAAAAACGAGTATGCGCGTGCGCATTCAAAAACGAGTACGCGCGTGCCTATTCAAAAACGAGTACACACGTGCCTATTCCAAAACGAGTATGCGCGTGCGCATTCAAATACGAGTATGCGCGTGCGCATTCAAAAACGAGTATGCGTGTGCGCATTCAAAAACGAGTATGCGCGTGCCTATTCCAAAACGAGTATTCGCGTGTGCATTCAAAAACGAGTATGTGCGTGCGCATTCAAAAACGAGTACGCGTGTGCATGTTCGAAAACGCGTATGCGCGTGCGAATTCAAAAACGAGTACGCGCGTGCCTATTCAAAAACGAGTATGCGCGTGCCTATTCCAAAACGAGTACGCGCGTTCGCATTCAAAAACGAGTATGCGCGTGCGCATTCAAAAACGAGTACGCGCGTGCCTATCCAAAAACGAGTATGCGCGTGCGCATTCAAAAACGAATACGCACGTGCCTATTCCAAAACGGGTATGCGCGTGCGCATTCAAATACGAGTATGCGCGTGCGCATTCAAAAACGAGTACGCGCGTGCCTATTCAAAAACGAGTACACACGTGCCTATTCCAAAACGAGTATGCGCGTGCGCATTCAAAAACGAATACGCGCGTGCGCATCCAAAAACGAGTATGCGCGTGCCTATTCCAAAACGAGTATGCGCGTGTGCATTCAAAAACGAGTATGCGCGTGCGCATTCAAAAACGAGTACGCGCGTGCCTATTCCAAAACGAGTACACACGTGCCTATTCCAAAACGAGTATGCGCATGCGCATTCAAAAACGAGTACGCGCGTGCGCATTCAAAAACGAGTATGTGCGAGCGTATTCCGAAACGAGTATGCGTGTGCGCATTCAAAAACGAGTAAGCGCGTGCCTATTCCAAAACGAGTATTCGCGTGTGCATTCGAAAACGAGTATGCGCGTGCGCATTCGAAAAGAGTATACGCGTGCGCATTCAAAAACGAGTACGCGTGTGCCTGTTCAAAAACGCGTATGCACGTGCGCATTCAAAAACTAGTATGCGTGTGCCTATTCCAAAACGAGTATGCGCGTGTGTATTCAAAAACGAGTATGCACGTGCGCATTCAAAAACGAGTACGCGCGTGCCTATTCAAAAACAAGTACACACGTGCCTATTCCAAAACGAGTATGCGCGTGCGCATTCAAATACGAGTATGCGCGTGTGCATTCAAAAATGAGTATGCATGTGCGCATTAAAAAACGAGTATGCGCGTGCCTATTCCAAAACGAGTATTCGCGTGTGCATCAAAAACGAGTATGCGCGTGCGCATTCAAAAACGAGTACGCGTGTGCATGTTCAAAAACGCGTATGCGCGTGCGAATTCAAAAACGAGTACGCGCCTGCCTATTCAAAAACGAGTATGCGCGTGCCTATTCCAAAACGAGTACGCGCGTGTGCATTCAAAAACGAGTATGCGCGTGCGCATTCAAAAACGAGTACGCGCGTGCCTATTCAAAAACGAGTATGCGCGCGCGCATTCAAAAACGAATACGCACGTGCCTATTCCAAAACGGGTATGCGCGTGCGCATTCAAATACGAGTATGCGCGTGTGCATTCAAAAACGAGTATGCGCGTGCGCATTCGAAAACGAGTACGCGCGTGCCTATTCAAAAACGAGTACACAGGTGCCTATTTCAAAACGAGTATGCGCGTGCGCATTCAAAAACGAATACGCGCGTGGGCATTCAAAAACGAGTATGCGCGTGCGCATTCCAAAACGAATATGCGCGAGCGTATTCCGAAACGAGTATGCGCGTGTGCATTCAAAAACGAGTATGCGCGTGCGCATTCAAAAACGAGTATGCACGTGCCTATTCCAAAACGAGTATGCGCGTGTGCATTCAAAAACGAGTATGCGCGTGCGCATTCAAAAACGAGTACGCGCGTGCCTATTCAAAAACGAGTATGCGCCTGCGCATTCCAAAACGAGTATGCGCGTGCATATTTCGAAACGAGTATGCGCGTGTGCATTTAAAAACGAGTATGCGCGTGCCTATTCGAAAACGAGTATGCGCGTGTGCATTCAAAAACGAGTATACACGTGTGCAATCAAAAACGAGTATGCTTGTGCCTATTCAAAAACGAGTATGCGCATGCGCATTCCAAAACGAGTATACGCGTGCGCATTCAAAAACGAGTACGCGTGTGCATGTTCAAAAACGCGTATGCGCGTGCGCATTCAAAAACGAGTACGCGCGTGCCTATTCAAAAACGAGTAAGCGCGTGCCAATTCCAAAACGAGTACGCACGTGTGCATTCAAAAACGAGTATGCGCGTGCGCATTCAAAAACGAGTACGCGCGTGCCTATTCAAAAACGAGTATGCGCGTGCGCATTCCAAAAGGAGTATGCGCGAGCGTATTCTAAAACGAGTATGCGCGTGTGCATTCAGAAACGAGTATGTGCGTGCGCATTCAAAAACGAGTATGCACGTGCCTATTCCAAAACGAGTATGCGCGTGTGCATTCAAAAACTAGTATGCGCGTGCGCACTCAAAAACGAGTACGCGCGTGCCTATTCGAAAACGAGTATGTCCGTGCGCATTTCAAAACGAGTGTGCGCGTGTGGATTCAAAAACGAGTATGCGTGTGCGCATTGAAAAACGCGTATGCACGTGCGCATTCAAAAGCGAGTACGCGCGTGCCTATTCAAAAACGAGTATGCGCGTGCGCATTCAAAAACGAATACGCGCGTGCGCATTCAAAAACAAGTATGCGCGTGCGCATTCCAAAACGAATATGCGCGAGCGTATTCCGAAACGAGTATGCGCGTGTGCATTCAAAAACGAATATGCGCGTGCGCATTCAAAAACGAGTACGCGCGTGCCTATTCAAAAACGAGTAAGCGCGTGCCAATTCCAAAACGAGTACGCGCGTGTGCATTCAAAAACGAGTATGCGCGCGCGCATTCAAAAACGAGTACGCGCGTGCCTATTCAAAAACGAGTATGCGCGTGCGCATTCCAAAAGGAGTATGCGCGAGCGTATTCTAAAACGAGTATGCGCGTGCGCATTCAAAAACGAATACGCGCGTGCGCATTCAAAAACAAGTATGCGCGTGCGCATTCCAAAACGAATATGCGCGAGCGTATTCCGAAACGAGTATGCGCGTGTGCATTCAAAAACGAGTATGCGCGTGCGCATTCAAAAACGAGTACGCGCGTGCCTATTCAAAAACGAGTAAGCGCGTGCCAATTCCAAAACGAGTACGCGCGTGTGCATTCAAAAACGAGTATGCGCGTGCGCATTCAAAAACGAGTACGCGCGTGCCTATTCAAGAACGAGTATGCGCGTGCGCATTCCAAAAGGAGTATGCGCGAGCGTATTCTAAAACGAGTATGCGCGTGTGCATTCAAAAACGAGTATGCGCGTGCGCATTCAAAAACGAGTATGCACGTGCCTATTCCAAAACGTGTATGCGCGTGTGCATTCAAAAACGAGTATGCGCGTGCGCATATAAAAACGAGTACGCGCGTGCCTATTCAAAAACGAGTATGTCCGTGCGCATTTCAAAACGAGTGTGCGCGTGTGGATTCAAAAACGAGTATGCGTGTGCGCATTCAAAAACGAGTATGCGCGTGCCTATTCGAAAACGAGTATGCGCCTGCGCATTCCGAAACGAGTATACGCGTGCGCATTCAAAAACGAGTACGCGCGCGCCTATTCAAAAACGAGTATGCGCGTGTGCATTCAAAACGAGTATACGCGTGCGCATTCAAAAACGAGTACGCGTGTGCATGTTCAAAAACGCGTATGTGTGTGCGAATTCAAAATAACGAATACGCGCGTGCCTATTTAAAAACGAGTATGCGCGTGCCTATTCCAAAACGAGTACGCGCGTGTGCATTCAAAAACGAGTATGCGCGTGCGCATTCAAAAACGAGTACGCGCGTGCCTATTCCAAAACGGGTATGCGCGTGCGCAGTCAGAAACGAGTACGCGCGTTCGCATTCAAAAACTAGTATGCGCGTGCGAATTCCAAAACGAGTATGCGCGTGCGTATTCCGAAACGAGTATGCGCGTGTGCATTCAAAAACGTGTATGCGCGTGCCTATTCCAAAACGAGTATGCGCGTGCGCATTCAAAAACGAGTATGCGCGTGCCTATTCCAAAACGAGTATGCGCGTGCGCATTCAAAAACGAGTACGCGCGTGCCTATTCAAAAACGAGTACACACGTGCCTATTCCAAAACGAGTATGCGCATGCGCATTCAAAAACGAGTGCGCGCGTGCGCATTCAAAAACGAGTATGTGCGAGGGTATTCCGAAACGAGTATGCGTGTGCGCATTCAAAAACGAGTATACGCGTGCGCATTCAAAAACGAGTACGCGTGTGCCTGTTCAAAAACACGTATGCACGTGCGCATTCAAAAACTAGTATGCGTGTGCCTATTCCAAAACGAGTATGCGCGTGTGCATTCAAAAACGAGTATGCGCGTGCGCATTCAAAAACGAGTACGCGCGTGCCTATTCAAAAACGAGTATGCGCGTGCCTATTCCAAAACGAGTATTCGCGTGTGCATTCAAAAACGAGTATGCGCGTGCGCATTCAAAAACGAGTACGCGTATGCGTGTGCGAATTCAAAAACGAGTACGCGCGTGCCTATTCAAAAACGAGTATGCGCGTGCCTATTCCAAAACGAGTACGCGCGTGTGCATTCAAAAACGAGTATGCGCGTGCGCATTCAAAAACGAGTACGCGCGTGCCTATTCAAAAACGAGTATGCGCATGCGCATTCAGAAACGAATACGCACGTGCCTATTCCAAAACGGGTATGCGCGTGCGCATTCAAAAACGAGTATGCGCGTGCGCATTCAAAAACGAGTACGCGTGTGCATGTTCGAAAACGCGTATGCGTGTGCGAATTCAAAAACGAGTACGCGCGTGCCTATTCAAAAACGAGTATGCGCGTGCCTATTCCAAAACGAGTACGCGCGTGTGCATTCAAAAACGAGTATGCGCGTGCGCATTCAAAAACGAGTACGCGCGTGCCTATTCAAAAACGAGTATGCGCGTGCGCATTCAGAAACGAATACGCACGTGCCTATTCCAAAACGGGTATGCGCGTGCGCATTCAAATACGAGTATGCGCGTGCGCATTCAAAAACGAGTACGCGCGTGCCTATTCAAAAACGAGTACACACGTGCCTATTCCAAAACGAGTATGCGCGTGCGCATTCAAAAACGAATACGCGCGTGCGCATTCAAAAACGAGTATGCGCGTGCCTATTCCAAAACGAGTATGCACGTGTGCATTCAAAAACGAGTCTGCGCGTGCGCATTCAAAAACGAGTACGCGCGTGACTATTCAAAAACGAGTACACACGTGCCTATTCCAAAACGAGTAAGCGCGTGCCAATTCCAAAACGAGTACGCGCGTGTGCATTCAAAAACGAGTATGCGCGTGCGCATTCAAAAACGAGTACGCGCGTGCCTATTCAAAAACGAGTACACACGTGCCTATTCCAAAACGAGTATGCGCGTGCGCATTCAAAAACGAATACGCGCGTGCGCATTCAAAAACGAGTATGCGCGTGCCTATTCCAAAACGAGTAAGCGCGTGCCAATTCCAAAACGAGTACGCGCGTGTGCATTCAAAAACGAGTATGCGCGTGCGCATTCAAAAACGAGTACGCGTGTGCCTTTTCAAAAACGAGTATGCGCGTGCGCATTCCAAAAGGAGTATGCGCGACCGCATTCTAAAACGAGTATGCGCGTGCGCATTCAAAAACGAATACGCGCGTGCGCATTCAAAAACAAGTATGCGCGTGCGCATTCCAAAACGAGTACGCGCGTGCCTATTCAAAAACGAGTAAACGCGTGCCAATTCCAAAACGAGTACGCGCGTGTGCATTCAAAAACGAGTATGCGCGTGCGCATTGAAAAACGAGTACGCGCGTGCCTATTCAAAAACGAGTATGCGCGTGCGCATTCCAAAAGGAGTATGCGCGAGCGTATTCTAAAACGTGTATGCGCGTGTGCATTCAAAAACGTTATGCGCGTGCGCATATAAAAACGAGTACGCGCGTGCGCATATAAAAACGAGTATGTCCGTGCGCATTTCAAAACGAGTGTGCGCGTGTGGATTCAAAAACGAGTATGCGTGTGCGCATTCAAAAACGAGTATGCGCGTGCCTATTCGAAAACGAGTATGCGCGTGCGCATTCCGAAACGAGTATACGCGTGCGCATTCAAAAAAGAGTACGCGCGCGCCTATTCAAAAACGAGTATGCGCGTGTGCATTCAAAACGAGTATACGCGTGCGCATTCAAAAACGAGTACGCGTGTGCATGTTCAAAAACGCGTATGTGTGTGCGAATTCAAAAACGAATACGCGCGTGCCTATTTAAAAACGAGTATGCGCGTGCCTATTCCAAAACGAGTACGCGCGTGTGTATTCAAAAACGAGTATGCGCGTGCGCATTCAAAAACGAGTACGCGCGTGCCTATTTCAAAATGGGTATGCGCGTGCGCAGTCAGAAACGAGTACGCGCGTGCGCATTCAAAAACTAGTATGCGCGTGCGAATTCCAAAACGAGTATGCGCGTGCGTATTCCGAAACGAGTATGCGCGTGTGCATTCAAAAACGAGTATGCGCGTGCCTATTCCAAAACGAGTATGCGCGTGCCTATTCCAAAACGAGTATGCGCGTGCGCATTCAAAAACGAGTACGCGCGTGCCTATTCAAAAACGAGTACACACGTGCCTATTCCAAAACGAGTATGCGCATGCGCATTCAAAAACGAGTACGCGCGTGCGCATTCAAAAACGAGTATGTGGAGCGTATTCCGAAACGAGTATGCGTGTTCGCATTTAAAAACGAGTATGCGCGTGCCTATTCCAAAACGAGTATTCGCGTGTGCATTCAAAAACGAGTATGCGCGTGCGCATTCGAAACGAGTATACGCGTGCGCATTCAAAAACGAGTACGCGTGTGCCTGTTCAAAAACGCGTATGCACGTGCGCATTCAAAAACTAGTATGCGTGTGCCTATTCCAAAACGAGTATGCGCGTGTGCATTCAAAAACGAGTATGCGCGTGCGCATTCAAAAACGAGTACGCGCGTGCCTATTCAAAAACGAGTACACACGTGCCTATTCCAAAACGAGTATGCGCGTGCGCATTCAAATACGAGTATGCGCGTGCGCATTCAAAAACGAGTATGCGTGTGCGCATTCAAAAACGAGTATGCGCGTGCCTATTCCAAAACGAGTATTCGCGTGTGCATTCAAAAACGAGTATGTGCGTGCGCATTCAAAAACGAGTACGCGTGTGCATGTTCGAAAACGCGTATGCGCGTGCGAATTCAAAAACGAGTACGCGCGTGCCTATTCAAAAACGAGTATGCGCGTGCCTATTCCAAAACGAGTACGCGCGTTCGCATTCAAAAACGAGTATGCGCGTGCGCATTCAAAAACGAGTACGCGCGTGCCTATCCAAAAACGAGTATGCGCGTGCGCATTCAAAAACGAATACGCACGTGCCTATTCCAAAACGGGTATGCGCGTGCGCATTCAAATACGAGTATGCGCGTGCGCATTCAAAAACGAGTACGCGCGTGCCTATTCAAAAACGAGTACACACGTGCCTATTCCAAAACGAGTATGCGCGTGCGCATTCAAAAACGAATACGCGCGTGCGCATCCAAAAACGAGTATGCGCGTGCCTATTCCAAAACGAGTATGCGCGTGCGCATTCAAAAACGAGTAAGCGCGTGCCTATTCCAAAACGAGTATTCGCGTGTGCATTCGAAAACGAGTATGCGCGTGCGCATTCGAAACGAGTATACGCGTGCGCATTCAAAAACGAGTACGCGTGTGCCTGTTCAAAAACGCGTATGCACGTGCGCATTCAAAAACTAGTATGCGTGTGCCTATTCCAAAACGAGTATGCGCGTGTGTATTCAAAAACGAGTATGCGCGTGCGCATTCAAAAACGAGTACGCGCGTGCCTATTCAAAAACAAGTACACACGTGCCTATTCCAAAACGAGTATGCGCGTGCGCATTCAAATACGAGTATGCGCGTGTGCATTCAAAAATGAGTATGCGTGTGCGCATTAAAAAACGAGTATGCGCGTGCCTATTCCAAAACGAGTATTCGCGTGTGCATCAAAAACGAGTATGCGCGTGCGCATTCAAAAACGAGTACGCGTGTGCATGTTAAAAAACGCGTATGCGCGTGCGAATTCAAAAACGAGTACGCGCCTGCCTATTCAAAAACGAGTATGCGCGTGCCTATTCCAAAACGAGTACGCGCGTGTGCATTCAAAAACGAGTATGCGCGTGCGCATTCAAAAACGAGTACGCGCGTGCCTATTCAAAAACGAGTATGCGCGCGCGCATTCAAAAACGAATACGCACGTGCCTATTCCAAAACGGGTATGCGCGTGCGCATTCAAATACGAGTATGCGCGTGTGCATTCAAAAACGAGTATGCGCGTGCGCATTCGAAAACGAGTACGCGCGTGCCTATTCAAAAACGAGTACACACGTGCCTATTTCAAAACGAGTATGCGCGTGCGCATTCAAAAACGAATACGCGCGTGGGCATTCAAAAACGAGTATGCGCGTGCGCATTCCAAAACGAATATGCGCGAGCGTATTCCGAAACGAGTATGCGCGTGTGCATTCAAAAACGAGTATGCGCGTGCGCATTCAAAAACGAGTATGCACGTGCCTATTCCAAAACGAGTATGCGCGTGTGCATTCAAAAACGAGTATGCGCGTGCGCATTCAAAAACGAGTACGCGCGTGCCTATTCAAAAACGAGTATGCGCCTGCGCATTCCAAAACGAGTATGCGCGTGCATATTTCGAAACGAGTATGCGCGTGTGCATTTAAAAACGAGTATGCGCGTGCCTATTCGAAAACAAGTATGCGCGTGTGCATTCAAAAACGAGTATACACGTGTGCAATCAAAAACGAGTATGCTTGTGCCTATTCAAAAACGAGTATGCGCATGCGCATTCCAAAACGAGTATACGCGTGCGCATTCAAAAACGAGTACGCGTGTGCATGTTCAAAAACGCGTATGCGCGTGCGCATTCAAAAACGAGTACGCGCGTGCCTATTCAAAAACGAGTAAGCGCGTGCCAATTCCAAAACGAGTACGCACGTGTGCATTCAAAAACGAGTATGCGCGTGCGCATTCAAAAACGAGTACGCGCGTGCCTATTCAAAAACGAGTATGCGCGTGCGCATTCCAAAAGGAGTATGCGCGAGCGTATTCTAAAACGAGTATGCGCGTGTGCATTCAGAAACGAGTATGTGCGTGCGCATTCAAAAACGAGTATGCACGTGCCTATTCCAAAACGAGTATGCGCGTGTGCATTCAAAAACTAGTATGCGCGTGCGCACTCAAAAACGAGTACGCGCGTGCCTATTCGAAAACGAGTATGTCCGTGCGCATTTCAAAACGAGTGTGCGCGTGTGGATTCAAAAACGAGTATGCGTGTGCGCATTCAAAAACGAGTATGCGCGTGCCTATTCGAAAACGAGTATGCGCGTGCGCATTCCGAAACGAGTATACGCGTGTGCATTCAAAAACGAGTACGCGCGCGCCTATTCAAAAACGAGTATGCGCGTGTGCATTCAAAACGAGTATACGCGTGCGCATTCAAAAACGAGTACGCGTGTGCATGTTCAAAAACGCGTATGCGTGTGGGAATTCAAAAACGAATACGCGCGTGCCTATTTAAAAACGAGTATGCGCGTGCCTATTCCAAAACGAGTACGCGCGTGTGCATTCAAAAACGAGTATGCGCGTGCGCATTCAAAAACGAGTACGCGCGTGCCTATTCCAAAACGAGTGTGCGCGTGCGTATTCCGAAACGAGTATGCGCGTGTGCATTCAAAAACAAGTATGCGCTTGCGCATTCAAAATGAGTATACGCGTACCCAGTCAAAAACGAGTACGCGTGTGCCTGTTCAAAAACGCGTATGCGCGTGAGCATTCAAAAACGAGTACGCGCGTGCCTATTCCAAAACGAGTACACACGTGCCTATTCCAAAACGAGTATGCGCATGCGCATTCAAAAACGAGTACGCGCGTGCGCATTCAAAAACGAGTATGTGCGAGCGTATTCCGAAACGAGTATGCGTGTGCGCATTCAAAAACGAGTATGCGCGTGCCTATTCCAAAACGAGTATTCGCGTGTGCATTCGAAAACGAGTATGCGCGTGCGCATTCGAAACGAGTATACGCGTGCGCATTCAAAAACGAGTACGCGTGTGCCTGTTCAAAAACGCGTATGCACGTGCGCATTCAAAAACTAGTATGCGTGTGCCTATTCCGAAACGAGTATGCGCGTGTGTATTCAAAAACGAGTATGCGCGTGCGCATTCAAAATCGAGTACGCGCGTGCCTATTCAAAAACAAGTACACACGTGCCTATTCCAAAACGAGTATGCGCGTGCGCATTCAAATACGAGTATGCGCGTGTGCATTCAAAAATGAGTATGCGTGTGCGCATTCAAAAACGAGTATGCGCGTGCCTATTCCAAAACGAGTATTCGCGTGTGCATCAAAAACGAGTATGCGCGTGCGCATTCAAAAACGAGTACGCGTGTGCATGTTCAAAAAAGCGTATGCGCGTGCGAATTCAAAAACGAGTACGCGCCTGCCTATTCAAAAACGAGTATGCGCGTGCCTATTCCAAAACGAGTACGCGCGTGTGCATTCAAAAACGAGTATGCGCGTGCGCATTCAAAAACGAGTACGCGCGTGCCTATTCAAAAACGAGTATGCGCGCGCGCATTCAAAAACGAATACGCACGTGCCTATTCCAAAACGGGTATGCGCGTGCGCATTCAAATACGAGTATGCGCGTGTGCATTCAAAAACGAGTATGCGCGTGCGCATTCAAAAACGAGTACGCGCGTGCCTATTCAAAAACGAGTATGCGCGCGCGCATTCAAAAACGAATACGCACGTGCCTATTCCAAAACGGGTATGCGCGTGCGCATTCAAATACGAGTATGCGCGTGTGCATTCAAAAACGAGTATGCGCGTGCGCATTCGAAAACGAGTACGCGCGTGCCTATTCAAAAACGAGTACACACGTGCCTATTTCAAAACGAGTATGCGCGTGCGCATTCAAAAACGAATACGCGCGTGGGCATTCAAAAACGAGTATGCGCGTGCGCATTCCAAAACGAATATGCGCGAGCGTATTCCGAAACGAGTATGCGCGTGTGCATTCAAAAACGAGTATGCGCGTGCGCATTCAAAAACGAGTATGCACGTGCCTATTCCAAAACGAGTATGCGCGTGTGCATTCAAAAACGAGTATGCGCGTGCGCATTCAAAAACGAGTACGCGCGTGCCTATTCAAAAACGAGTATGCGCCTGCGCATTCCAAAACGAGTATGCGCGTGCATATTTCGAAACGAGTATGCGCGTGTGCATTTAAAAACGAGTATGCGCGTGCCTATTCGAAAACAAGTATGCGCGTGTGCATTCAAAAACGAGTATACACGTGTGCAATCAAAAACGAGTATGCTTGTGCCTATTCAAAAACGAGTATGCGCATGCGCATTCCAAAACGAGTATACGCGTGCGCATTCAAAAACGAGTACGCGTGTGCATGTTCAAAAACGCGTATGCGCGTGCGCATTCAAAAACGAGTACGCGCGTGCCTATTCAAAAACGAGTAAGCGCGTGCCAATTCCAAAACGAGTACGCACGTGTGCATTCAAAAACGAGTATGCGCGTGCGCATTCAAAAACGAGTACGCGCGTGCCTATTCAAAAACGAGTATGCGCGTGCGCATTCCAAAAGGAGTATGCGCGAGCGTATTCTAAAACGAGTATGCGCGTGTGCATTCAGAAACGAGTATGTGCGTGCGCATTCAAAAACGAGTATGCACGTGCCTATTCCAAAACGAGTATGCGCGTGTGCATTCAAAAACTAGTATGCGCGTGCGCACTCAAAAACGAGTACGCGCGTGCCTATTCGAAAACGAGTATGTCCGTGCGCATTTCAAAACGAGTGTGCGCGTGTGGATTCAAAAACGAGTATGCGTGTGCGCATTCAAAAACGAGTATGCGCGTGCCTATTCGAAAACGAGTATGCGCGTGCGCATTCCGAAACGAGTATACGCGTGTGCATTCAAAAACGAGTACGCGCGCGCCTATTCAAAAACGAGTATGCGCGTGTGCATTCAAAACGAGTATACGCGTGCGCATTCAAAAACGAGTACGCGTGTGCATGTTCAAAAACGCGTATGCGTGTGGGAATTCAAAAACGAATACGCGCGTGCCTATTTAAAAACGAGTATGCGCGTGCCTATTCCAAAACGAGTACGCGCGTGTGCATTCAAAAACGAGTATGCGCGTGCGCATTCAAAAACGAGTACGCGCGTGCCTATTCCAAAACGAGTGTGCGCGTGCGTATTCCGAAACGAGTATGCGCGTGTGCATTCAAAAACAAGTATGCGCTTGCGCATTCAAAATGAGTATACGCGTACCCAGTCAAAAACGAGTACGCGTGTGCCTGTTCAAAAACGCGTATGCGCGTGAGCATTCAAAAACGAGTACGCGCGTGCCTATTCCAAAACGAGTACACACGTGCCTATTCCAAAACGAGTATGCGCATGCGCATTCAAAAACGAGTACGCGCGTGCGCATTCAAAAACGAGTATGTGCGAGCGTATTCCGAAACGAGTATGCGTGTGCGCATTCAAAAACGAGTATGCGCGTGCCTATTCCAAAACGAGTATTCGCGTGTGCATTCGAAAACGAGTATGCGCGTGCGCATTCGAAACGAGTATACGCGTGCGCATTCAAAAACGAGTACGCGTGTGCCTGTTCAAAAACGCGTATGCACGTGCGCATTCAAAAACTAGTATGCGTGTGCCTATTCCGAAACGAGTATGCGCGTGTGTATTCAAAAACGAGTATGCGCGTGCGCATTCAAAATCGAGTACGCGCGTGCCTATTCAAAAACAAGTACACACGTGCCTATTCCAAAACGAGTATGCGCGTGCGCATTCAAATACGAGTATGCGCGTGTGCATTCAAAAATGAGTATGCGTGTGCGCATTCAAAAACGAGTATGCGCGTGCCTATTCCAAAACGAGTATTCGCGTGTGCATCAAAAACGAGTATGCGCGTGCGCATTCAAAAACGAGTACGCGTGTGCATGTTCAAAAAAGCGTATGCGCGTGCGAATTCAAAAACGAGTACGCGCCTGCCTATTCAAAAACGAGTATGCGCGTGCCTATTCCAAAACGAGTACGCGCGTGTGCATTCAAAAACGAGTATGCGCGTGCGCATTCAAAAACGAGTACGCGCGTGCCTATTCAAAAACGAGTATGCGCGCGCGCATTCAAAAACGAATACGCACGTGCCTATTCCAAAACGGGTATGCGCGTGCGCATTCAAATACGAGTATGCGCGTGTGCATTCAAAAACGAGTATGCGCGTGCGCATTCGAAAACGAGTACGCGCGTGCCTATTCAAAAACGAGTACACACGTGCCTATTTCAAAACGAGTATGCGCGTGCGCATTCAAAAACGAATACGCGCGTGGGCATTCAAAAACGAGTATGCGCGTGCGCATTCCAAAACGAATATGCGCGAGCGTATTCCGAAACGAGTATGCGCGTGTGCATTCAAAAACGAGTATGCGCGTGCGCATTCAAAAACGAGTATGCACGTGCCTATTCCAAAACGAGTATGCGCGTGTGCATTCAAAAACGAGTATGCGCGTGCGCATTCAAAAACGAGTACGCGCGCGCCTATTCAAAAACGAGTATGCGCGTGTGCATTCAAAACGAGTATACGCGTGCGCATTCAAAAACGAGTACGCGTGTGCATGTTCAAAAACGCGTATGCGTGTGGGAATTCAAAAACGAATACGCGCGTGCCTATTCAAAAACGAGTATGCGCGTGCCTATTCCAAAACGAGTACGCGCGTTTGCATTCAAAAACGAGTATGCGCGTGCGCATTCAAAAACGAGTAGGTGCGTGCCTATTCAAAAACGAGTATGCGCGTGTGCATTCAAAAACGAATACGCACGTGCCTATTCCAAAACGGGTATGCGCGTGCGCATTCAAATACGAGTATGCGCGTGCGCATTCAAAAACGAGTACGCGCGTGCCTATTCAAAAACGAGTACACACGTGCCTATTCCAAAACGAGTATGCGCGTGCGCATTCAAAAACGAATACGCGCGTGCGCATCCAAAAACGAGTATGCGCGTGCCTATTCCAAAACGAGTATGCGCGTGTGCATTCAAAAACGAGTATGCGCGTGCGCATACAAAAACGAGTACGCGCGTGCCTATTCCAAAACGAGTACACACGTGCCTATTCCAAAACGAGTATGCGCATGCGCATTCAAAAACGAGTACGCGCGTGCGCATTCAAAAACGAGTATGTGCGAGCGTATTCCGAAACGAGTATGCGTGTGCGCATTCAAAAACGAGTATGCGCGTGCCTATTCCAAAACGAGTATTCGCGTGTGCATTCAAAAACGAGTATGCGCGTGCGCATTCGAAACGAGTATACGCGTGCGCATTCAAAAACGAGTACGCGTGTGCCTGTTCAAAAACGCGTATGCACGTGCGCATTCAAAAACTAGTATGCGTGTGCCTATTCCAAAACGAGTATGCGCGTGTGTATTCAAAAACGAGTATGCGCGTGCGCATTCAAAAATGAGTATGCGTGTGCGCATTCAAAAACGAGTATGCGCGTGCCTATTCCAAAACGAGTATTCGCGTGTGCATCAAAAACGAGTATGCGCGTGCGCATTCAAAAACGAGTACGCGTGTGCATGTTCAAAAACGCGTATGCGCGTGCGAATTCAAAAACGAGTACGCGCCTGCCTATTCAAAAACGAGTATGCGCGTGCCTATTCCAAAACGAGTACGCGCGTGTGCATTCAAAAACGAGTATGCGCGTGCGCATTCAAAAACGAGTACGCACGTGCCTATTCAAAAACGAGTATGCGCGCGCGCATTCAAAAACGAATACGCACGTGCCTATTCCAAAACGGGTATGCGCGTGCGCATTCAAATACGAGTATGCGCGTGTGCATTCAAAAACGAGTATGCGTGTGCGCATTCAAAAACGAGTATGCGCGTGCCTATTCCAAAACGAGTATTCGCGTGGGCATTCAAAAACGAGTATGCGCGTGCGCATTCGAAACGAGTATACGCATGCGCATTCAAAAACGAGTACGCGTGTGCCTGTTCAAAAACGCGTATGCGCGTGCGCACTTAAAAACTAGTATGCGTGTGCCTATTCCAAAACGAGTATGCGCGTGTGCATTCAAAAACGAGTATGCGCGTGCGCATTCGAAAACGAGTACGCGCGTGCCTATTCAAAAACGAGTACACACGTGCCTATTCCAAAACGAGTATGCGCGTGCGCATTCAAAAACGAATACGCGCGTGGGCATTCAAAAACGAGTATGCGCGTGCGCATTCCAAAACGAATATGCGCGAGCGTATTCCGAAACGAGTATGCGCGTGTGCATTCAAAAACGAGTATGCGCGTGCGCATTCAAAAACGAGTATGCACGTGCCTATTCCAAAACGAGTATGCGCGTGTGCATTCAAAAACGAGTGTGCGCGTGCGCATTCAAAAACGAGTATGCGCGTGCCTATTCCAAAACGAGTACGCGCGTGTGCATTCAAAAACGAGTATGCGCGTGCGCATTCAAAAACGAGTACGCGCGTGCCTATTCCAAAACGAGTATGCGCGTGCGTATTCCGAAACGAGTATGCGCGTGTGCATTCAAAAACAAGTATGCGCTTGCGCATTCAAAATGAGTATACGCGTACCCAGTCAAAAACGAGTACGCGTGTGCCTGTTCAAAAACGCGTATGCGCGTGAGCATTCAAAAACGAGTACGCGCGTGCCTATTCCAAAACGAGTATGCGCATGTGCATTCAAAAACGAGTATGCGTGTGGGCGTTCAAAAACGAGTATGCGCGTGCGCATTCACAAACGAGTACGCGTGTGCCTGTTCAAAAACGCATATGCGCGTGCGCATTCAAAAAAGAGTATGCACGTGCCTATTCTAAAACGAGTATGCGCGTGTGCATGTTCAAAAACGCGTATGCGCGTGCGAATTCAAAAAGGAGTACGCGCGTGCCTATTCAAAAACGAGTATGCGCGTGCCTATTCCAAAACGAGTACGCGCGTGTGCATTCAAAAACGAGTATGCGCGTGCGCATTCAAAAACGAGTACGCGCGTGCCTATTCAAAAACGAGTATGCGCGCGCGCATTCAAAAACGAATACGCACGTGCCTATTCCAAAACGGGTATGCGCGTGCGCATTCAAATACGAGTATGCGCGTGTGCATTCAAAAACGAGTATGCGTGTGCGCATTCAAAAACGAGTATGCGCGTGCCTATTCCAAAACGAGTATTCGCGTGTGCATTCAAAAACGAGTATGCGTGTGCCTGTTCAAAAACGCGTATGCGCGTGCGCATTTAAAAACTAGTATGCGTGTGCCTATTCCAAAACGAGTATGCGCGTCTGCATTCAAAAACGAGTATGTGCGTGCGCATTCGAAAACGAGTACGCGCGTGCCTATTCAAAAACGAGTACACACGTGCCTATTCCAAAACGAGTATGCGCGTGCGCATTCAAAAACGAATACGCGCGTGCGCATTCAAAAATGAGTATGCGCGTGCGCATTCCAAAACGAATATGCGCGAGCGTATTCCGAAACGAGTATGCACGTGTGCATTCAAAAACGAGTATGCGCGTGCGCATTCAAAAACGAGTATGCACGTGCCTATTCCAAAACGAGTATGCGCGTGTGCATTCAAAAACGAGTATGCGCGTGCGCATTCAAAAACGAGTACGCGCGTGCCTATTCAAAAACGAGTATGCGCGTGCGCATTCCAAAACGAGTATGCGCGTGCATATTTCGAAACGAGTATGCGCGTGTGCATTTAAAAACGAGTATGCGCGTGCCTATTCGAAAACGAGTATGCGCGTGTGCATTCAAAAACGAGTATACACGTGTGCAATCAAAAACGAGTATGCTTGTGCCTATTCAAAAACGAGTATGCGCATGCGCATTCCAAAACGAGTATACGCGTGCGCATTCAAAAACGAGTACGCGTGTGCATGTTCAAAAACGCGTATGCGCGTGCGCATTCAAAAACGAGTACGCGCGTGCCTATTCAAAAACGAGTAAGCGCGTGCCAATTCCAAAACGAGTACGCACGTGTGCATTCAAAAACGAGTATGCGCGTGCGCATTCAAAAACGAGTACGCGCGTGCCTATTCAAGAACGAGTATGTGCGTGCGCATTCCAAAAGGAGTATGCGCGAGCGTATTCTAAAACGAGTATGCGCGTGTGCATTCAAAAACGAGTATGTGCGTGCGCATTCAAAAACGAGTATGCACGTGCCTATTCCAAAACGAGTATGCGCGTGTGCATTCAAAAACTAGTATGCGCGTGCGCACTCAAAAACGAGTACGCGCGTGCCTATTCGAAAACGAGTATGTCCGTGCGCATTTCAAAACGAGTGTGCGCGTGTGGATTAAAAAACGAGTATGCGTGTGCGCATTCAAAAACGAGTATGCGCGTGCCTATTCGAAAACGAGTATGCGCGTGCGCATTCCGAAACGAGTATACGCGTGCGCATTCAAAAACGAGTACGCGCGCGCCTATTCAAAAACGAGTATGCGCGTGTGCATTCAAAACGAGTATACGCGTGCGCATTCAAAAACGAGTACGCGTGTGCATGTTCGAAAACGCGTATGCGTGTGGGAATTCAAAAACGAATACGCGCGTGCCTATTTAAAAACGAGTATGCGCGTGCCTATTCCAAAACGAGTATGCGCGTGCGTATTCCGAAACGAGTATGCGCGTGTGCATTCAAAAACAAGTATGCGCGTGTGCATTCAAAATGAGTATACGCGTACCCAGTCAAAAACGAGTACGCGTGTGCCTGTTCAAAAACGCGTATGCGCGTGAGCATTCAAAAACGAGTACGCGCGTGCCTATTCCAAAATGAGTATGCGCATGTGCATTCAAAAACGAGTATGCGTGTGGCCGTTCAAAAACGAGTATGCGCGTGCGCATTCAAAAACGAGTACGCATGTGCCTGTTCAAAAACGCATATGCGCGTGCGCATTCAAAAAAGAGTATGCACGTGCCTATTCTAAAACGAGTATGCGCGTGTGCATGTTCAAAAACGCGTATGCGCGTGCGAATTCAAAAACGAGTACGCGCGTGCCTATTCAAAAACGAGTATGCGCGTGCCTATTCCAAAACGAGTACGCGCGTGTGCATTCAAAAACGAGTATGCGCGTGCGCATTCAAAAACGAGTACGCGCGTGCCTATTCAAAAACGAGTATGCGCGCACGCATTCAAAAACGAATACGCACGTGCCTATTCCAAAACGGGTATGCGCGTGCGCATTCAAATACGAGTATGCGCGTGTGCATTCAAAAACGAGTATGCGTGTGCGCATTCAAAAACGAGTATGCGCGTGCCTATTCCAAAACGAGTATTCGCGTGTGCATTCAAAAACGAGTATGCGCGTGCGCATTCGAAACGAGTATACGCGTGCGCATTCAAAAACGAGTACGCGTGTGCCTGTTCAAAAACGCGTATGCTCGTGCGCATTTAAAAACTAGTATGCGTGTGCCTATTCCAAAACGAGTATGCGCGTGTGCATTCAAAAACGAGTATGCGCGTGCGCATTCGAAAACGAGTACGCGCGTGCCTATTCAAAAACGAGTACACACGTGCCTATTCCAAAACGAGTATGCGCGTGAGCATTCAAAAACGAATACGCGCGAGCGTATTCCGAAACGAGTATGCGCGTGTGCATTCAAAAACGAGTATGCGCGTGCGCATTGAAAAACGAGTATGCACGTGCCTATTCCAAAACGAGTATGCGCGTGTGCATTCAAAAACGAGTATGCGCGTGCGCATTCAAAAACGAGTACGCGCGTGCCTATTCAAAAACGAGTATGCGCGTGCGCATTCCAAAACGAGTATGCGCGTGCATATTTCGAAACGAGTATGCGCGTGTGCATTTAAAAACGAGTATGCGCGTGCCTATTCGAAAACGAGTATGCGCGTGTGCATTCAAAAACGAGTATACACGTGTGCAATCAAAAACGAGTATGCTTGTGCCTATTCAAAAACGAGTATGCGCGTGCGCATTCCAAAACGAGTATACGCGTGCGCATTCAAAAACGAGTACGCGTGTGCCTGTTCAAAAACGCATATGCGCGTGCGCATTCAAAAAAGAGTATGCACGTGCCTATTCTAAAACGAGTATGCGCGTGTGCATGTTCAAAAACGCGTATGCGCGTGCGAATTCAAAAAGGAGTACGCGCGTGCCTATTCAAAAACGAGTATGCGCGTGCCTATTCCAAAACGAGTACGCGCGTGTGCATTCAAAAACGAGTATGCGCGTGCGCATTCAAAAACGAGTACGCGCGTGCCTATCCAAAAACGAGTATGCGCGCGCGCATTCAAAAACGAATACGCACGTGCCTATTCCAAAACGGGTATGCGCGTGCGCATTCAAATACGAGTATGCGCGTGTGCATTCAAAAACGAGTATGCGTGTGCGCATTCAAAAACGAGTATGCGCGTGCCTATTCCAAAACGAGTATTCGCGTGTGCATTCAAAAACGAGTATGCGTGTGCCTGTTCAAAAACGCGTATGCGCGTGCGCATTTAAAAACTAGTATGCGTGTGCCTATTCCAAAACGAGTATGCGCGTGTGCATTCAAAAACGAGTATGTGCGTGCGCATTCGAAAACGAGTACGCGCGTGCCTATTCAAAAACGAGTACACACGTGCCTATTCCAAAACGAGTATGCGCGTGCGCATTCAAAAACGAATACGCGCGTGCGCATTCAAAAATGAGTATGCGCGTGCGCATTCCAAAACGAATATGCGCGAGCGTATTCCGAAACGAGTATGCACGTGTGCATTCAAAAACGAGTATGCGCGTGCGCATTCAAAAACGAGTATGCACGTGCCTATTCCAAAACGAGTATGCGCGTGTGCATTCAAAAACGAGTATGCGCGTGCGCATTCAAAAACGAGTACGCGCGTGCCTATTCAAAAACGAGTATGCGCGTGCGCATTCCAAAACGAGTATGCGCGTGCATATTTCGAAACGAGTATGCGCGTGTGCATTTAAAAACGAGTATGCGCGTGCCTATTCGAAAACGAGTATGCGCGTGTGCATTCAAAAACGAGTATACACGTGTGCAATCAAAAACGAGTATGCTTGTGCCTATTCAAAAACGAGTATGCGCATGCGCATTCCAAAACGAGTATACGCGTGCGCATTCAAAAACGAGTACGCGTGTGCATGTTCAAAAACGCGTATGCGCGTGCGCATTCAAAAACGAGTACGCGCGTGCCTATTCAAAAACGAGTAAGCGCGTGCCAATTCCAAAACGAGTACGCACGTGTGCATTCAAAAACGAGTATGCGCGTGCGCATTCAAAAACGAGTACGCGCGTGCCTATTCAAGAACGAGTATGTGCGTGCGCATTCCAAAAGGAGTATGCGCGAGCGTATTCTAAAACGAGTATGCGCGTGTGCATTCAAAAACGAGTATGTGCGTGCGCATTCAAAAACGAGTATGCACGTGCCTATTCCAAAACGAGTATGCGCGTGTGCATTCAAAAACTAGTATGCGCGTGCGCACTCAAAAACGAGTACGCGCGTGCCTATTCGAAAACGAGTACGCGCGTGTGCATTCAAAAACGAGTATGCGCGTGCGCATTCAAAAACGAGTACGCGCGTGCCTATTCCAAAACGAGTATGCGCGTGCGTATTCCGAAACGAGTATGCGCGTGTGCATTCAAAAACAAGTATGCGCTTGCGCATTCAAAATGAGTATACGCGTACCCAGTCAAAAACGAGTACGCGTGTGCCTGTTCAAAAACGCGTATGCGCGTGAGCATTCAAAAACGAGTACGCGCGTGCCTATTCCAAAACGAGTATGCGCATGTGCATTCAAAAACGAGTATGCGTGTGGGCGTTCAAAAACGAGTATGCGCGTGCGCATTCACAAACGAGTACGCGTGTGCCTGTTCAAAAACGCATATGCGCGTGCGCATTCAAAAAAGAGTATGCACGTGCCTATTCTAAAACGAGTATGCGCGTGTGCATGTTCAAAAACGCGTATGCGCGTGCGAATTCAAAAAGGAGTACGCGCGTGCCTATTCAAAAACGAGTATGCGCGTGCCTATTCCAAAACGAGTACGCGCGTGTGCATTCAAAAACGAGTATGCGCGTGCGCATTCAAAAACGAGTACGCGCGTGCCTATTCAAAAACGAGTATGCGCGCGCGCATTCAAAAACGAATACGCACGTGCCTATTCCAAAACGGGTATGCGCGTGCGCATTCAAATACGAGTATGCGCGTGTGCATTCAAAAACGAGTATGCGTGTGCGCATTCAAAAACGAGTATGCGCGTGCCTATTCCAAAACGAGTATTCGCGTGTGCATTCAAAAACGAGTATGCGTGTGCCTGTTCAAAAACGCGTATGCGCGTGCGCATTTAAAAACTAGTATGCGTGTGCCTATTCCAAAACGAGTATGCGCGTGTGCATTCAAAAACGAGTATGTGCGTGCGCATTCGAAAACGAGTACGCGCGTGCCTATTCAAAAACGAGTACACACGTGCCTATTCCAAAACGAGTATGCGCGTGCGCATTCAAAAACGAATACGCGCGTGCGCATTCAAAAATGAGTATGCGCGTGCGCATTCCAAAACGAATATGCGCGAGCGTATTCCGAAACGAGTATGCACGTGTGCATTCAAAAACGAGTATGCGCGTGCGCATTCAAAAACGAGTATGCACGTGCCTATTCCAAAACGAGTATGCGCGTGTGCATTCAAAAACGAGTATGCGCGTGCGCATTCAAAAACGAGTACGCGCGTGCCTATTCAAAAACGAGTATGCGCGTGCGCATTCCAAAACGAGTATGCGCGTGCATATTTCGAAACGAGTATGCGCGTGTGCATTTAAAAACGAGTATGCGCGTGCCTATTCGAAAACGAGTATGCGCGTGTGCATTCAAAAACGAGTATACACGTGTGCAATCAAAAACGAGTATGCTTGTGCCTATTCAAAAACGAGTATGCGCATGCGCATTCCAAAACGAGTATACGCGTGCGCATTCAAAAACGAGTACGCGTGTGCATGTTCAAAAACGCGTATGCGCGTGCGCATTCAAAAACGAGTACGCGCGTGCCTATTCAAAAACGAGTAAGCGCGTGCCAATTCCAAAACGAGTACGCACGTGTGCATTCAAAAACGAGTATGCGCGTGCGCATTCAAAAACGAGTACGCGCGTGCCTATTCAAGAACGAGTATGTGCGTGCGCATTCCAAAAGGAGTATGCGCGAGCGTATTCTAAAACGAGTATGCGCGTGTGCATTCAAAAACGAGTATGTGCGTGCGCATTCAAAAACGAGTATGCACGTGCCTATTCCAAAACGAGTATGCGCGTGTGCATTCAAAAACTAGTATGCGCGTGCGCACTCAAAAACGAGTACGCGCGTGCCTATTCGAAAACGAGTATGTCCGTGCGCATTTCAAAACGAGTGTGCGCGTGTGGATTAAAAAACGAGTATGCGTGTGCGCATTCAAAAACGAGTATGCGCGTGCCTATTCGAAAACGAGTATGCGCGTGCGCATTCCGAAACGAGTATACGCGTGCGCATTCAAAAACGAGTACGCGCGCGCCTATTCAAAAACGAGTATGCGCGTGTGCATTCAAAACGAGTATACGCGTGCGCATTCAAAAACGAGTACGCGTGTGCATGTTCGAAAACGCGTATGCGTGTGGGAATTCAAAAACGAATACGCGCGTGCCTATTTAAAAACGAGTATGCGCGTGCCTATTCCAAAACGAGTATGCGCGTGCGTATTCCGAAACGAGTATGCGCGTGTGCATTCAAAAACAAGTATGCGCGTGTGCATTCAAAATGAGTATACGCGTACCCAGTCAAAAACGAGTACGCGTGTGCCTGTTCAAAAACGCGTATGCGCGTGAGCATTCAAAAACGAGTACGCGCGTGCCTATTCCAAAATGAGTATGCGCATGTGCATTCAAAAACGAGTATGCGTGTGGCCGTTCAAAAACGAGTATGCGCGTGCGCATTCAAAAACGAGTACGCATGTGCCTGTTCAAAAACGCATATGCGCGTGCGCATTCAAAAAAGAGTATGCACGTGCCTATTCTAAAACGAGTATGCGCGTGTGCATGTTCAAAAACGCGTATGCGCGTGCGAATTCAAAAACGAGTACGCGCGTGCCTATTCAAAAACGAGTATGCGCGTGCCTATTCCAAAACGAGTACGCGCGTGTGCATTCAAAAACGAGTATGCGCGTGCGCATTCAAAAACGAGTACGCGCGTGCCTATTCAAAAACGAGTATGCGCGCACGCATTCAAAAACGAATACGCACGTGCCTATTCCAAAACGGGTATGCGCGTGCGCATTCAAATACGAGTATGCGCGTGTGCATTCAAAAACGAGTATGCGTGTGCGCATTCAAAAACGAGTATGCGCGTGCCTATTCCAAAACGAGTATTCGCGTGTGCATTCAAAAACGAGTATGCGCGTGCGCATTCGAAACGAGTATACGCGTGCGCATTCAAAAACGAGTACGCGTGTGCCTGTTCAAAAACGCGTATGCTCGTGCGCATTTAAAAACTAGTATGCGTGTGCCTATTCCAAAACGAGTATGCGCGTGTGCATTCAAAAACGAGTATGCGCGTGCGCATTCGAAAACGAGTACGCGCGTGCCTATTCAAAAACGAGTACACACGTGCCTATTCCAAAACGAGTATGCGCGTGAGCATTCAAAAACGAATACGCGCGAGCGTATTCCGAAACGAGTATGCGCGTGTGCATTCAAAAACGAGTATGCGCGTGCGCATTGAAAAACGAGTATGCACGTGCCTATTCCAAAACGAGTATGCGCGTGTGCATTCAAAAACGAGTATGCGCGTGCGCATTCAAAAACGAGTACGCGCGTGCCTATTCAAAAACGAGTATGCGCGTGCGCATTCCAAAACGAGTATGCGCGTGCATATTTCGAAACGAGTATGCGCGTGTGCATTTAAAAACGAGTATGCGCGTGCCTATTCGAAAACGAGTATGCGCGTGTGCATTCAAAAACGAGTATACACGTGTGCAATCAAAAACGAGTATGCTTGTGCCTATTCAAAAACGAGTATGCGCGTGCGCATTCCAAAACGAGTATACGCGTGCGCATTCAAAAACGAGTACGCGTGTGCCTGTTCAAAAACGCATATGCGCGTGCGCATTCAAAAAAGAGTATGCACGTGCCTATTCTAAAACGAGTATGCGCGTGTGCATGTTCAAAAACGCGTATGCGCGTGCGAATTCAAAAAGGAGTACGCGCGTGCCTATTCAAAAACGAGTATGCGCGTGCCTATTCCAAAACGAGTACGCGCGTGTGCATTCAAAAACGAGTATGCGCGTGCGCATTCAAAAACGAGTACGCGCGTGCCTATCCAAAAACGAGTATGCGCGCGCGCATTCAAAAACGAATACGCACGTGCCTATTCCAAAACGGGTATGCGCGTGCGCATTCAAATACGAGTATGCGCGTGTGCATTCAAAAACGAGTATGCGTGTGCGCATTCAAAAACGAGTATGCGCGTGCCTATTCCAAAACGAGTATTCGCGTGTGCATTCAAAAACGAGTATGCGTGTGCCTGTTCAAAAACGCGTATGCGCGTGCGCATTTAAAAACTAGTATGCGTGTGCCTATTCCAAAACGAGTATGCGCGTGGGCATTCAAAAACGAGTATGTGCGTGCGCATTCGAAAACGAGTACGCGCGTGCCTATTCAAAAACGAGTACACACGTGCCTATTCCAAAACGAGTATGCGCGTGCGCATTCAAAAACGAATACGCGCGTGCGCATTCAAAAATGAGTATGCGCGTGCGCATTCCAAAACGAATATGCGCGAGCGTATTCCGAAACGAGTATGCACGTGTGCATTCAAAAACGAGTATGCGCGTGCGCATTCAAAAACGAGTATGCACGTGCCTATTCCAAAACGAGTATGCGCGTGTGCATTCAAAAACGAGTATGCGCGTGCGCATTCAAAAACGAGTACGCGCGTGCCTATTCAAAAACGAGTATGCGCGTGCGCATTCCAAAACGAGTATGCGCGTGCATATTTCGAAACGAGTATGCGCGTGTGCATTTAAAAACGAGTATGCGCGTGCCTATTCGAAAACGAGTATGCGCGTGTGCATTCAAAAACGAGTATACACGTGTGCAATCAAAAACGAGTATGCTTGTGCCTATTCAAAAACGAGTATGCGCATGCGCATTCCAAAACGAGTATACGCGTGCGCATTCAAAAACGAGTACGCGTGTGCATGTTCAAAAACGCGTATGCGCGTGCGCATTCAAAAACGAGTACGCGCGTGCCTATTCAAAAACGAGTAAGCGCGTGCCAATTCCAAAACGAGTACGCACGTGTGCATTCAAAAACGAGTATGCGCGTGCGCATTCAAAAACGAGTACGCGCGTGCCTATTCAAGAACGAGTATGTGCGTGCGCATTCCAAAAGGAGTATGCGCGAGCGTATTCTAAAACGAGTATGCGCGTGTGCATTCAAAAACGAGTATGTGCGTGCGCATTCAAAAACGAGTATGCACGTGCCTATTCCAAAACGAGTATGCGCGTGTGCATTCAAAAACTAGTATGCGCGTGCGCACTCAAAAACGAGTACGCGCGTGCCTATTCGAAAACGAGTATGTCCGTGCGCATTTCAAAACGAGTGTGCGCGTGTGGATTAAAAAACGAGTATGCGTGTGCGCATTCAAAAACGAGTATGCGCGTGCCTATTCGAAAACGAGTATGCGCGTGCGCATTCCGAAACGAGTATACGCGTGCGCATTCAAAAACGAGTACGCGCGCGCCTATTCAAAAACGAGTATGCGCGTGTGCATTCAAAACGAGTATACGCGTGCGCATTCAAAAACGAGTACGCGTGTGCATGTTCAAAAACGCGTATGCGTGTGGGAATTCAAAAACGAATACGCGCGTGCCTATTTAAAAACGAGTATGCGCGTGCCTATTCCAAAACGAGTATGCGCGTGCGTATTCCGAAACGAGTATGCGCGTGTGCATTCAAAAACAAGTATGCGCGTGTGCATTCAAAATGAGTATACGCGTACCCAGTCAAAAACGAGTACGCGTGTGCCTGTTCAAAAACGCGTATGCGCGTGAGCATTCAAAAACGAGTACGCGCGTGCCTATTCCAAAATGAGTATGCGCATGTGCATTCAAAAACGAGTATGCGTGTGGGCGTTCAAAAACGAGTATGCGCGTGCGCATTCAAAAACGAGTACGCGTGTGCCTGTTCAAAAACGCATATGCGCGTGCGCATTCAAAAAAGAGTATGCACGTGCCTATTCTAAAACGAGTATGCGCGTGTGCATGTTCAAAAACGCGTATGCGCGTGCGAATTCAAAAACGAGTACGCGCGTGCCTATTCAAAAACGAGTATGCGCGTGCCTATTCCAAAACGAGTACGCGCGTGTGCATTCAAAAACGAGTATGCGCGTGCGCATTCAAAAACGAGTACGCGCGTGCCTATTCAAAAACGAGTATGCGCGCACGCATTCAAAAACGAATACGCACGTGCCTATTCCAAAACGGGTATGCGCGTGCGCATTCAAATACGAGTATGCGCGTGTGCATTCAAAAACGAGTATGCGTGTGCGCATTCAAAAACGAGTATGCGCGTGCCTATTCCAAAACGAGTATTCGCGTGTGCATTCAAAAACGAGTATGCGCGTGCGCATTCGAAACGAGTATACGCGTGCGCATTCAAAAACGAGTACGCGTGTGCCTGTTCAAAAACGCGTATGCGCGTGCGCATTTAAAAACTAGTATGCGTGTGCCTATTCCAAAACGAGTATGCGCGTGTGCATTCAAAAACGAGTATGCGCGTGCGCATTCGAAAACGAGTACGCGCGTGCCTATTCAAAAACGAGTACACACGTGCCTATTCCAAAACGAGTATGCGCGTGAGCATTCAAAAACGAATACGCGCGAGCGTATTCCGAAACGAGTATGCGCGTGTGCATTCAAAAACGAGTATGCGCGTGCGCATTGAAAAACGAGTATGCACGTGCCTATTCCAAAACGAGTATGCGCGTGTGCATTCAAAAACGAGTATGCGCGTGCGCATTCAAAAACGAGTACGCGCGTGCCTATTCAAAAACGAGTATGCGCGTGCGCATTCCAAAACGAGTATGCGCGTGCATATTTCGAAACGAGTATGCGCGTGTGCATTTAAAAACGAGTATGCGCGTGCCTATTCGAAAACGAGTATGCGCGTGTGCATTCAAAAACGAGTATACACGTGTGCAATCAAAAACGAGTATGCTTGTGCCTATTCAAAAACGAGTATGCGCGTGCGCATTCCAAAACGAGTATACGCGTGCGCATTCAAAAACGAGTACGCGTGTGCCTGTTCAAAAACGCATATGCGCGTGCGCATTCAAAAAAGAGTATGCACGTGCCTATTCTAAAACGAGTATGCGCGTGTGCATGTTCAAAAACGCGTATGCGCGTGCGAATTCAAAAAGGAGTACGCGCGTGCCTATTCAAAAACGAGTATGCGCGTGCCTATTCCAAAACGAGTACGCGCGTGTGCATTCAAAAACGAGTATGCGCGTGCGCATTCAAAAACGAGTACGCGCGTGCCTATTCAAAAACGAGTATGCGCGCGCGCATTCAAAAACGAATACGCACGTGCCTATTCCAAAACGGGTATGCGCGTGCGCATTCAAATACGAGTATGCGCGTGTGCATTCAAAAACGAGTATGCGTGTGCGCATTCAAAAACGAGTATGCGCGTGCCTATTCCAAAACGAGTATTCGCGTGTGCATTCAAAAACGAGTATGCGTGTGCCTGTTCAAAAACGCGTATGCGCGTGCGCATTTAAAAACTAGTATGCGTGTGCCTATTCCAAAACGAGTATGCGCGTGTGCATTCAAAAACGAGTATGTGCGTGCGCATTCGAAAACGAGTACGCGCGTTCCTATTCAAAAACGAGTACACACGTGCCTATTCCAAAACGAGTATGCGCGTGCGCATTCAAAAACGAATACGCGCGTGCGCATTCAAAAATGAGTATGCGCGTGCGCATTCCAAAACGAATATGCGCGAGCGTATTCCGAAACGAGTATGCACGTGTGCATTCAAAAACGAGTATGCGCGTGCGCATTCAAAAACGAGTATGCACGTGCCTATTCCAAAACGAGTATGCGCGTGTGCATTCAAAAACGAGTATGCGCGTGCGCATTCAAAAACGAGTACGCGCGTGCCTATTCAAAAACGAGTATGCGCGTGCGCATTCCAAAACGAGTATGCGCGTGCATATTTCGAAACGAGTATGCGCGTGTGCATTTAAAAACGAGTATGCGCGTGCCTATTCGAAAACGAGTATGCGCGTGTGCATTCAAAAACGAGTATACACGTGTGCAATCAAAAACGAGTATGCTTGTGCCTATTCAAAAACGAGTATGCGCATGCGCATTCCAAAACGAGTATACGCGTGCGCATTCAAAAACGAGTACGCGTGTGCATGTTCAAAAACGCGTATGCGCGTGCGCATTCAAAAACGAGTACGCGCGTGCCTATTCAAAAACGAGTAAGCGCGTGCCAATTCCAAAACGAGTACGCACGTGTGCATTCAAAAACGAGTATGCGCGTGCGCATTCAAAAACGAGTACGCGCGTGCCTATTCAAGAACGAGTATGTGCGTGCGCATTCCAAAAGGAGTATGCGCGAGCGTATTCTAAAACGAGTATGCGCGTGTGCATTCAAAAACGAGTATGTGCGTGCGCATTCAAAAACGAGTATGCACGTGCCTATTCCAAAACGAGTATGCGCGTGTGCATTCAAAAACTAGTATGCGCGTGCGCACTCAAAAACGAGTACGCGCGTGCCTATTCGAAAACGAGTATGTCCGTGCGCATTTCAAAACGAGTGTGCGCGTGTGGATTAAAAAACGAGTATGCGTGTGCGCATTCAAAAACGAGTATGCGCGTGCCTATTCGAAAACGAGTATGCGCGTGCGCATTCCGAAACGAGTATACGCGTGCGCATTCAAAAACGAGTACGCGCGCGCCTATTCAAAAACGAGTATGCGCGTGTGCATTCAAAACGAGTATACGCGTGCGCATTCAAAAACGAGTACGCGTGTGCATGTTCAAAAACGCGTATGCGTGTGGGAATTCAAAAACGAATACGCGCGTGCCTATTTAAAAACGAGTATGCGCGTGCCTATTCCAAAACGAGTATGCGCGTGCGTATTCCGAAACGAGTATGCGCGTGTGCATTCAAAAACAAGTATGCGCGTGTGCATTCAAAATGAGTATACGCGTACCCAGTCAAAAACGAGTACGCGTGTGCCTGTTCAAAAACGCGTATGCGCGTGAGCATTCAAAAACGAGTACGCGCGTGCCTATTCCAAAATGAGTATGCGCATGTGCATTCAAAAACGAGTATGCGTGTGGGCGTTCAAAAACGAGTATGCGCGTGCGCATTCAAAAACGAGTACGCGTGTGCCTGTTCAAAAACGCATATGCGCGTGCGCATTCAAAAAAGAGTATGCACGTGCCTATTCTAAAACGAGTATGCGCGTGTGCATGTTCAAAAACGCGTATGCGCGTGCGAATTCAAAAACGAGTACGCGCGTGCCTATTCAAAAACGAGTATGCGCGTGCCTATTCCAAAACGAGTACGCGCGTGTGCATTCAAAAACGAGTATGCGCGTGCGCATTCAAAAACGAGTACGCGCGTGCCTATTCAAAAACGAGTATGCGCGCACGCATTCAAAAACGAATACGCACGTGCCTATTCCAAAACGGGTATGCGCGTGCGCATTCGAATACGAGTATGCGCGTGTGCATTCAAAAACGAGTATGCGTGTGCGCATTCAAAAACGAGTATGCGCGTGCCTATTCCAAAACGAGTATTCGCGTGTGCATTCAAAAACGAGTATGCGCGTGCGCATTCGAAACGAGTATACGCGTGCGCATTCAAAAACGAGTACGCGTGTGCCTGTTCAAAAACGCGTATGCGCGTGCGCATTTAAAAACTAGTATGCGTGTGCCTATTCCAAAACGAGTATGCGCGTGTGCATTCAAAAACGAGTATGCGCGTGCGCATTCGAAAACGAGTACGCGCGTGCCTATTCAAAAACGAGTACACACGTGCCTATTCCAAAACGAGTATGCGCGTGAGCATTCAAAAACGAATACGCGCGAGCGTATTCCGAAACGAGTATGCGCGTGTGCATTCAAAAACGAGTATGCGCGTGCGCATTGAAAAACGAGTATGCACGTGCCTATTCCAAAACGAGTATGCGCGTGTGCATTCAAAAACGAGTATGCGCGTGCGCATTCAAAAACGAGTACGCGCGTGCCTATTCAAAAACGAGTATGCGCGTGCGCATTCCAAAACGAGTATGCGCGTGCATATTTCGAAACGAGTATGCGCGTGTGCATTTAAAAACGAGTATGCGCGTGCCTATTCGAAAACGAGTATGCGCGTGTGCATTCAAAAACGAGTATACACGTGTGCAATCAAAAACGAGTATGCTTGTGCCTATTCAAAAACGAGTATGCGCGTGCGCATTCCAAAACGAGTATACGCGTGCGCATTCAAAAACGAGTACGCGTGTGCATGTTCAAAAACGCGTATGCGCGTGCGCATTCAAAAACGAGTACGCGCGTGCCTATTCAAAAACGAGTAAGCGCGTGCCAATTCCAAAACGAGTACGCGCGTGTGCATTCAAACACGAGTATGCGCGTGCGCATTCAAAAACGAGTACGCGCGTGCCTATTCAAAAACGAGTATGCGCGTGCGCATTCCAAAAGGAGTATGCGCGAGCGTATTCTAAAACGAGTATGCGCGTGTGCATTCAAAAACGAGTATGTGCGTGCGCATTCAAAAACGAGTATGCACGTGCCTATTCCAAAACGAGTATGCGCGTGTGCATTCAAAAACTAGTATGCGCGTGCGCACTCAAAAACGAGTACGCGCGTGTCTATTCGAAAACGAGTATGTCCGTGCGCATTTCAAAACGAGTGTGCGCGTGTGGATTCAAAAACGAGTATGCGTGTGCGCATTCAAAAACGAGTATGCGCGTGCCTATTCGAAAACGAGTATGCGCGTGCGCATTCCGAAACGAGTATACGCGTGCGCATTCAAAAACGAGTACGCGCGCGCCTATTCAAAAACGAGTATGCGCGTGTGCATTCAAAACGAGTATACGCGTGCGCATTCAAAAACGAGTACGCGTGTGCATGTTCAAAAACGCGTATGCGTGTGGGAATTCAAAAACGAATACGCGCGTGCCTATTTAAAAACGAGTATGCGCGTGCCTATTCCAAAACGAGTACGCGCGTGTGCATTCAAAAACGAGTATGCGCGTGCGCATTCAAAAACGAGTACGCGCGTGCCTATTCCAAAACGAGTATGCGCGTGCCTATTCCAAAACGAGTATGCGCATGTGCATTCAAAAACGAGTATGCGTGTGGGCGTTCAAAAACGAGTATGCGCGTGCGCATTCAAAAACGAGTACGCGTGTGCCTGTTCAAAAACGCATATGCGCGTGCACATTCAAAAAAGAGTATGCACGTGCCTATTCTAAAACGAGTATGCGCGTGTGCATTCATATACGAGTATGCGTGTGCGCCTTCAAAAACGAGTATGCGCGTGCCTATTCCAAAACGAGTATGCGCGTGTGCATTCAAAAATGAGTATGCGCGTGCGCATTCAAAAACGAGTACGCGCGTGCCTATTCAAAAACGAGTACACACGTGCCTATTCCAAAACGAGTATGCGCATGCGCATTCAAAAACGAGTACGCGCGTGCGCATTCAAAAACGAGTATGTGCGAGCGTATTCCGAAACGAGTATGCGCGTGTGCATTCAAAAACGAGTTTGCGCGTGCGCATTCAAAAACGAGTATGCACTTGCCTATTCCAAAACGAGTATGCGCCTGTGCATTCAAAAACGAGTATGCGCGTGCGCATTCAAAAACGAGTACGCGCGTGCCTATTCAAAAACGAGTATGGGTGTGCGCATACAAAAACGAGTATGCACGTGCCTATTCCAAAACGAGTATACGCGTGTGCATTCAAAAACGAGTATGCGCGTGCGCATTCAAAAACGAGTACGCGCGTGCCTATTCAAAAACGAGTATGCCCGTGCGCATTCCAAAACGAGTGTGCGCGCGTGGATTCAAAAACGAGTATGCGTGTGCCTATTTCGAAACGAGTTTGCGCGTGTGCATTTAAAAACGAGTATGCGCGTGCCTATTCGAAAACGAGTATGCGCGTGTGCATTCAAAAACGAGTATACACGTGTGCAATCAAAAACGAGTATGCTTGTGCCTATTCAAAAATGAGTATGCGCGTGCGCATTCCAAAACGAGTATACGCGTGCGTATTCAAAAACGAGTACGCGTGTGCATGTTAAAAAACGCGTCGCGCGTGCGCATTCAAAAACGAGTACGCGCGTGCCTATTCAAAAACGAGTATGCGCGTGCCAATTCCAAAACGAGTACACGCGTGTGCATTGAAAAACGAGTATGCGCGTGCGCATTCAAAAACGAGTACGCGCGTGCCTATTCAAAAACGAGTATGCGCGTGCGCATTCCAAAACGAGTATGCGCGAGCGTATTCCAAAACGAGTATGCGCGTGTGCATTGAAAAACGAGTATGCGCGTGCGCATACAAAAACGAGTATGCACGTGCCTATTCCAAAACGAGTATACGCGTGTGCATTCAAAAACGAGTATGCGCGTGCGCATTCAAAAACGAGTACGCGCGTGCCTATTCAAAAACGAGTATGCCCGTGCGCATTCCAAAACGAGTGTGCGCGTGTGGATTCAAAAACGAGTATGCGTGTGCGCATTCGAAAACGAGTATGCGCGTGCCTATTCGAAAACGAGTATGCGCGTGCGCATTCCGAAACGAGTATACGCGTGCACATTCAAAAACGAATACGCGCGCGCCTATTCAAAAACGAGTATGCGCGTGTGCATTCAAAACGAGTATACGCGTGCGCATTCAAAAACGAGTACGCGTGTGCATGTTCAAAAACGCGTATGCGCGTGCAAATTCAAAAACGAGTACGCGCGTCCCTATTCAAAAACGAGTATGCGCGTGCCTATTCCAAAACGAGTACGCGCGTGTGCATTCAAAAACAAGTATGCGCGTGCGCATTCAAAAACGAGTACGCGCGTGCCTATTCAAAAACGAGTATGTCCGTGCGCATTTCAAAACGAGTGTGCGCGTGTGGATTCAAAAACGAGTATGCGTGTGCGCATTCAAAAACGAGTATGCGCGTGCCTATTCGAAAACGAGTATGCGCGTGCGCATTCCGAAACGAGTATACGCGTGCGCATTCAAAAACGAGTACGCGCGCGCCTATTCAAAAACGAGTATGCGCGTGTGCATTCAAAACGAGTATACGCGTGCGCATTCGAAAACGAGTACGCGTGTGCATGTTCAAAAACGCGTATGCGTGTGGGAATTCAAAAACGAATACGCACGTGCCTATTTAAAAACGAGTATGCGCGTGCCTATTCCAAAACGAGTACGCGCGTGTGCATTCAAAAACGAGTATGCGCGTGCGCATTCAAAAACGAGTACGCGCGTGCCTATTCCAAAACGAGTATGCGCGTGCGTATTCCGAAACGAGTATGCGCGTGTGCATTCAAAAACAAGTATGCGCGTGCGCAATCAAAATGAGTATACGCGTACCCAGTCAAAAACGAGTACGCGTGTGCCTGTTCAAAAACGCGTATGCGCGTGAGCATTCAAAAACGAGTACGCGCGTGCCTATTCCAAAACGAGTATGCACATGTGCATTCAAAAACGAGTATGCGTGTGGGCGTTCAAAAACGAGTATGCGCGTGCGCATTCAAAAACGAGTACGCGTGTGCCTGTTCAAAAACGCATATGCGCGTGCGCATTCAAAAACGTGTATGCACATGCCTATTCTAAAACGAGTATGCGCGTGTGCATTCAAATACGAGTATGCGTGTGCGCCTTCAAAAACGAGTATGCGCGTGCCCATTCCAAAACGAGTATGCGCGTGTGCATTCAAAAACGAGTATGCGCGTGCGCATTCAAAAACGAGTACGCGCGTGTGCATTGAAAAACGAGTATGCGCGTGCGCATACAAAAACGAGTATGCACGTGCCTATTCCAAAACGAGTATACGCGTGTGCATTCAAAAACGAGTATGCGCGTGCGCATTCAAAAACGAGTACGCGCGTGCCTATTCAAAAACAGTATGCCCGTGCGCATTCCAAAACGAGTGTGCGCGTGTGGATTCAAAAACGAGTATGCCCGTGCGCATTCCAAAACGAGTGTGCGCGTGTGGATTCAAAAACGAGTATGCGTGTGCGCATTCAAAAACGAGTATGCGCGTGCCTATTCGAAAACGAGTATGCGCGTGCGCATTCCGAAACGAGTATACGCGTGCACATTCAAAAACGAGTACGCGCGCGCCTATTCAAAAACGAGTATGCGCGTGTGCATTCAAAACGAGTATACGCGTGCGCATACAAAAACGAGTACGCGTGTGCATGTTCAAAAACCCGTATGCGCGTGCGAATTCAAAAACGAGTACGCGCGTCCCTATTCAAAAACGAGTATGCGCGTGCCTATTCCAAAACGAGTACGCGCGTGTGCATTCAAAAACGAGTATGCGCGTGCGCATTCAAAAACGAGTACGCGCGTGCCTATTCAAAAACGAGTACACACGTGCCTGTTCCAAAACGAGTATGCGCATGCGCATTCAAAAACGAGTACGCGCGTGCGCATTCAAAAACGAGTATGTGCGAGCGTATTCCGAAACGAGTATGCGTGTGCGCATTCAAAAACGAGTATGCGCGTGCCTATTCCAAAACGAGTATGCGCGTGCCTATTCCAAAACGAGTACGCGCGTGTGCATTCAAAAACGAGTATGCGCGTGCGCATTCAAAAACGAGTACGCGCGTGCCTATTCAAAAACGAGTATGCGCGTGCGCATTCAAAAACGAATACGCACGTGCCTATTCCAAAACGGGTATGCGCGTGCGCATTCAAATACGAGTATGCGCGTGTGCATTCAAAAACGAGTATGCGTGTGCGCATTCAAAAACGAGTATGCGCGTGCCTATTCCAAAACGAGTATTCGCGTGTGCATTCAAAAACGAGTATGCGCGTGCGCATTCGAAACGAGTATACGTGTGCGCATTCAAAAACGAGTACGCGTGTGCCTGTTCAAAAACGCGTATGCGCGTGCGCATTCAAAAACTAGTATGCGTGTGCCTATTCCAAAACGAGTATGCGCGTGCGCATTCAAATACGAGTATGCGCGTGTGCATTCAAAAACGAGTATGCGTGTGCGCATTCAAAAACGAGTATGCGCGTGCCTATTCCAAAACGAGTATTCGCGTGTGCATTCAAAAACGAGTATGCGCGTGCGCATTCGAAACGAGTATACGCGTGCGCATTCAAAAACGAGTACGCGTGCGCATTCAAAAACGAATACGCGCGTGCGCATTCAAAAACGAGTATGCGCGTGCCTATTCCAAAACGAGTACGCGCGTGTGCATTCAAAAACGAGTTTGCGCGTGCGCATTCAAAAACGAGTATGCACGTGCCTATTCCAAAACGAGTATGCGCCTGTGCATTCAAAAACGAGTATGCGCGTGCGCATTCAAAAACGAGTACGCGCGTGCCTATTCAAAAACGAGTATGGGTGTGTGCATTCCAAAACGAGTATGCGCGTGCCTATTTCGAAACGAGTTTGCGCGTGTGCATTTAAAAACGAGTATGCGCCTGCCTATTCGAAAACGAGTATGCGCGTGTGCATTCAAAAACGAGTATACACGTGTGCAATCAAAAACGAGTATGCTTGTGCCTATTCAAAAATGAGTATGCGCGTGCGCATTCCAAAACGAGTATACGCGTGCGTATTCAAAAACGAGTACGCGTGTGCATGTTCAAAAACGCGTAGCGCGTGCGCATTCAAAAACGAGTACGCGCGTGCCTATTCAAAAACGAGTATGCGCGTGCCAATTCCAAAACGAGTACACGCGTGTGCATTCAAAAACGAGTATGCGCGTGCGCATTCAAAAACGAGTACGCGCGTGCCTATTCAAAAACGAGTATGCGCGTGCGCATTCCAAAACGAGTATGCGCGAGCGTATTCCAAAACGAGTATGCGCGTGTGCATTGAAAAACGAGTATGCGCGTGCGCATACAAAAACGAGTATGCACGTGCCTATTCCAAAACGAGTATACGCGTGTGCATTCAAAAACGAGTATGCGCGTGCGCATTCAAAAACGAGTATGTGCGAGCGTATTCCGAAACGAGTATGCGTGTGCGCATTCAAAAACGAGTATGCGCGTGCCTATTCCAAAACGAGTATTCGCGTGTGCATTCAAAAACGAGTATGCGCGTGCGCATTCGAAACGAGTATACGCGTGCGCATTCAAAAACGAGTACGCGTGTGCCTGTTCAAAAACGCGTATACACGTGCGCATTCAAAAACTAGTATGCGTGTGCCTATTCCAAAACGAGTATGCGCGTGTGTATTCAAAAACGAGTATGCGCGTGCGCATTCAAAAATGAGTATGCGTGTGCGCATTCAAAAACGAGTATGCGCGTGCCTATTCCAAAACGAGTATTCGCGTGTGCATCAAAAACGAGTATGCGCGTGCGCATTCAAAAACGAGTACGCGTGTGCATGTTCAAAAACGCGTATGCGCGTGCGAATTCAAAAACGAGTACGCGCCTGCCTATTCAAAAACGAGTATGCGCGTGCCTATTCCAAAACGAGTACGCGCGTGTGCATTCAAAAACGAGTATGCGCGTGCGCATTCAAAAACGAGTACGCACGTGCCTATTCAAAAACGAGTATGCGCGCGCGCATTCAAAAACGAATACGCACGTGCCTATTCCAAAACGGGTATGCGCGTGCGCATTCAAATACGAGTATGCGCGTGTGCATTCAAAAACGAGTATGCGTGTGCGCATTCAAAAACGAGTATGCGCGTGCCTATTCCAAAACGAGTATTCGCGTGGGCATTCAAAAACGAGTATGCGCGTGCGCATTCGAAACGAGTATACGCATGCGCATTCAAAAACGAGTACGCGTGTGCCTGTTCAAAAACGCGTATGCGCGTGCGCACTTAAAAACTAGTATGCGTGTGCCTATTCCAAAACGAGTATGCGCGTGTGCATTCAAAAACGAGTATGCGCGTGCGCATTCGAAAACGAGTACGCGCGTGCCTATTCAAAAATGAGTACACATGTGCCTATTCCAAAACGAGTATGCGCGTGCGCATTCAAAAACGAATACGCGCGTGGGCATTCAAAAACGAGTATGCGCGTGCGCATTCCAAAACGAATATGCGCGAGCGTATTCCGAAACGAGTATGCGCGTGTGCATTCAAAAACGAGTATGCGCGTGCGCATTCAAAAACGAGTATGCACGTGCCTATTCCAAAACGAGTATGCGCGTGTGCATTCAAAAACGAGTATGCGCGTGCGCATTCAAAAACCAGTATGCGCGTGCGTATTCCAAAACGAGTACGCGCGTGTGCATTCAAAAACGAGTATGCGCGTGCGCATTCAAAAACGAGTACGCGCGTGCCTATTCCAAAACGAGTATGCGCGTGCGTATTCCGAAACGAGTATGCGCGTGTGCATTCAAAAACAAGTATGCGCTTGCGCATTCAAAATGAGTATACGCGTACCCAGTCAAAAACGAGTACGCGTGTGCCTGTTCAAAAACGCGTATGCGCGTGAGCATTCAAAAACGAGTACGCGCGTGCCTATTCCAAAACGAGTATGCGCATGTGCATTCAAAAACGAGTATGCGTGTGGGCGTTCAAAAACGGGTATGCGCGTGCGCATTCACAAACGAGTACGCGTGTGCCTGTTCAAAAACGCATATGCGCGTGCGCATTCAAAAAAGAGTATGCACGTGCCTATTCTAAAACGAGTATGCGCGTGTGCATGTTCAAAAACGCGTATGCGCGTGCGAATTCAAAAAGGAGTACGCGCGTGCCTATTCAAAAACGAGTATGCGCGTGCCTATTCCAAAACGAGTACGCGCGTGTGCATTCAAAAACGAGTATGCGCGTGCGCATTCAAAAACGAGTACGCGCGTGCCTATTCAAAAACGAGTATGCGCGCGCGCATTCAAAAACGAATACGCACGTGCCTATTCCAAAACGGGTATGCGCGTGCGCATTCAAATACGAGTATGCGCGTGTGCATTCAAAAACGAGTATGCGTGTGCGCATTCAAAAACGAGTATGCGCGTGCCTATTCCAAAACGAGTATTCGCGTGTGCATTCAAAAACGAGTATGCGCGTGCGCATTCGAAACGAGTATACGCGTGCGCATTCAAAAACGAGTATGCGCGTGTGCATTCAAAAACGAGTATGTGCGTGCGCATTCGAAAACGAGTACGCGCGTGCCTATTCAAAAACGAGTACACACGTGCCTATTCCAAAACGAGTATGCGCGTGCGCATTCAAAAACGAATACGCGCGTGCGCATTCAAAAATGAGTATGCGCGTGCGCATTCCAAAACGAATATGCGCGAGCGTATTCCGAAACGAGTATGCACGTGTGCATTCAAAAACGAGTATGCGCGTGCGCATTCAAAAACGAGTATGCACGTGCCTATTCCAAAACGAGTATGCGCGTGTGCATTCAAAAACGAGTATGCGCGTGCGCATTCAAAAACGAGTACGCGCGTGCCTATTCAAAAACGAGTATGCGCGTGCGCATTCCAAAACGAGTATGCGCGTGCATATTTCGAAACGAGTATGCGCGTGTGCATTTAAAAACGAGTATGCGCGTGCCTATTCGAAAACGAGTATGCGCGTGTGCATTCAAAAACGAGTATACACGTGTGCAATCAAAAACGAGTATGCTTGTGCCTATTCAAAAACGAGTATGCGCATGCGCATTCCAAAACGAGTATACGCGTGCGCATTCAAAAACGAGTACGCGTGTGCATGTTCAAAAACGCGTATGCGCGTGCGCATTCAAAAACGAGTACGCGCGTGCCTATTCAAAAACGAGTAAGCGCGTGCCAATTCCAAAACGAGTACGCACGTGTGCATTCAAAAACGAGTATGCGCGTGCGCATTCAAAAACGAGTACGCGCGTGCCTATTCAAAAACGAGTATGTGCGTGCGCATTCCAAAAGGAGTATGCGCGAGCGTATTCTAAAACGAGTATGCGCGTGTGCATTCAAAAACGAGTATGTGCGTGCGCATTCAAAAACGAGTATGCACGTGCCTATTCCAAAACGAGTATGCGCGTGTGCATTCAAAAACTAGTATGCGCGTGCGCACTCAAAAACGAGTACGCGCGTGCCTATTCGAAAACGAGTATGTCCGTGCGCATTTCAAAACGAGTGTGCGCGTGTGGATTCAAAAACGAGTATGCGTGTGCGCATTCAAAAACGAGTATGCGCGTGCCTATTCGAAAACGAGTATGCGCGTGCGCATTCCGAAACGAGTATACGCGTGCGCATTCAAAAACGAGTACGCGCGCGCCTATTCAAAAACGAGTATGCGCGTGTGCATTCAAAACGAGTATACGCGTGCGCATTCAAAAACGAGTACGCGTGTGCATGTTCAAAAACGCGTATGCGTGTGGGAATTCAAAAACGAATACGCGCGTGCCTATTTAAAAACGAGTATGCGCGTGCCTATTCCAAAACGAGTACGCGCGTGTGCATTCAAAAACGAGTATGCGCGTGCGCATTCAAAAACGAGTACGCGCGTGCCTATTCCAAAACGAGTATGCGCGTGCGTATTCCGAAACGAGTATTCGCGTGTGCATTCAAAAACAAGTATGCGCGTGTGCATTCAAAATGAGTATACGCGTACCCAGTCAAAAACGAGTACGCGTGTGCCTGTTCAAAAACGCGTATGCGCGTGAGCATTCAAAAACGAGTACGCGCGTGCCTATTCCAAAATGAGTATGCGCATGTGCATTCAAAAACGAGTATGCGTGTGGGCGTTCAAAAACGAGTATGCGCGTGCGCATTCAAAAACGAGTACGCGTGTGCCTGTTCAAAAACGCATATGCGCGTGCGCATTCAAAAAAGAGTATGCACGTGCCTATTCTAAAACGAGTATGCGCGTGTGCATGTTCAAAAACGCGTATGCGCGTGCGAATTCAAAAACGAGTACGCGCGTGCCTATTCAAAAACGAGTATGCGCGTGCCTATTCCAAAACGAGTACGCGCGTGTGCATTCAAAAACGAGTATGCGCGTGCGCATTCAAAAACGAGTACGCGCGTGCCTATTCAAAAACGAGTATGCGCGCACGCATTCAAAAACGAATACGCACGTGCCTATTCCAAAACGGGTATGCGCGTGCGCATTCAAATACGAGTATGCGCGTGTGCATTCAAAAACGAGTATGCGTGTGCGCATTCAAAAACGAGTATGCGCGTGCCTATTCCAAAACGAGTATTCGCGTGTGCATTCAAAAACGAGTATGCGCGTGCGCATTCGAAACGAGTATACGCGTGCGCATTCAAAAACGAGTACGCGTGTGCCTGTTCAAAAACGCGTATGCGCGTGCGCATTTAAAAACTAGTATGCGTGTGCCTATTCCAAAACGAGTATGCGCGTGTGCATTCAAAAACGAGTATGCGCGTGCGCATTCGAAAACGAGTACGCGCGTGCCTATTCAAAAACGAGTACACACGTGCCTATTCCAAAACGAGTATGCGCGTGAGCATTCAAAAACGAATACGCGCGAGCGTATTCCGAAACGAGTATGCGCGTGTGCATTCAAAAACGAGTATGCGCGTGCGCATTGAAAAACGAGTATGCACGTGCCTATTCCAAAACGAGTATGCGCGTGTGCATTCAAAAACGAGTATGCGCGTGCGCATTCAAAAACGAGTACGCGCGTGCCTATTGAAAAACGAGTATGCGCGTGCGCATTCCAAAACGAGTATGCGCGTGCATATTTCGAAACGAGTATGCGCGTGTGCATTTAAAAACGAGTATGCGCGTGCCTATTCGAAAACGAGTATGCGCGTGTGCATTCAAAAACGAGTATACACGTGTGCAATCAAAAACGAGTATGCTTGTGCCTATTCAAAAACGAGTATGCGCATGCGCATTCCAAAACGAGTATACGCGTGCGCATTCAAAAACGAGTACGCGTGTGCATGTTCAAAAACGCGTATGCGCGTGCGCATTCAAAAACGAGTACGCGCGTGCCTATTCAAAAACGAGTAAGCGCGTGCCAATTCCAAAACGAGTACGCGCGTGTGCATTCAAAAACGAGTATGCGCGTGCGCATTCAAAAACGAGTACGCGCGTGCCTATTCAAAAACGAGTATGCGCGTGCGCATTCCAAAAGGAGTATGCGCGAGCGTATTCTAAAACGAGTATGCGCGTGTGCATTCAAAAACGAGTATGTGCGTGCGCATTCAAAAACGAGTATGCACGTGCCTATTCCAAAACGAGTATGCGCGTGTGCATTCAAAAACTAGTATGCGCGTGCGCACTCAAAAACGAGTACGCGCGTGCCTATTCGAAAACGAGTATGTCCGTGCGCATTTCAAAACGAGTGTGCGCGTGTGGATTCAAAAACGAGTATGCGTGTGCGCATTCAAAAACGAGTATGCGCGTGCCTACTCGAAAACGAGTATGCGCGTGCGCATTCCGAAACGAGTATACGCGTGCGCATTCAAAAACGAGTACGCGCGCGCCTATTCAAAAACGAGTATGCGCGTGTGCATTCAAAACGAGTATACGCGTGCGCATTCAAAAACGAGTACGCGTGTGCATGTTCAAAAACGCGTATGCGTGTGGGAATTCAAAAACGAATACGCGCGTGCCTATTTAAAAACGAGTATGCGCGTGCCTATTCCAAAACGAGTACGCGCGTGTGCATTCAAAAACGAGTATGCGCGTGCGCATTCAAAAACGAGTACGCGCGTGCCTATTCCAAAACGAGTATGCGCGTGCGTATTCCGAAACGAGTATTCGCGTGTGCATTCAAAAACAAGTATGCGCGTGTGCATTCAAAATGAGTATACGCGTACCCAGTCAAAAACGAGTACGCGTGTGCCTGTTCAAAAACGCGTATGCGCGTGAGCATTCAAAAACGAGTACGCGCGTGCCTATTCCAAAATGAGTATGCGCATGTGCATTCAAAAACGAGTATGCGTGTGGGCGTTCAAAAACGAGTATGCGCGTGCGCATTCAAAAACGAGTACGCGTGTGCCTGTTCAAAAACGCATATGCGCGTGCGCATTCAAAAAAGAGTATGCACGTGCCTATTCTAAAACGAGTATGCGCGTGTGCATGTTCAAAAACGCGTATGCGCGTGCGAATTCAAAAACGAGTACGCGCGTGCCTATTCAAAAACGAGTATGCGCGTGCCTATTCCAAAACGAGTACGCGCGTGTGCATTCAAAAACGAGTATGCGCGTGCGCATTCAAAAACGAGTACGCGCGTGCCTATTCAAAAACGAGTATGCGCGCACGCATTCAAAAACGAATACGCACGTGCCTATTCCAAAACGGGTATGCGCGTGCGCATTCAAATACGAGTATGCGCGTGTGCATTCAAAAACGAGTATGCGTGTGCGCATTCAAAAACGAGTATGCGCGTGCCTATTCCAAAACGAGTATTCGCGTGTGCATTCAAAAACGAGTATGCGCGTGCGCATTCGAAACGAGTATACGCGTGCGCATTCAAAAACGAGTACGCGTGTGCCTGTTCAAAAACGCGTATGCGCGTGCGCATTTAAAAACTAGTATGCGTGTGCCTATTCCAAAACGAGTATGCGCGTGTGCATTCAAAAACGAGTATGCGCGTGCGCATTCGAAAACGAGTACGCGCGTGCCTATTCAAAAACGAGTACACACGTGCCTATTCCAAAACGAGTATGCGCGTGAGCATTCAAAAACGAATACGCGCGAGCGTATTCCGAAACGAGTATGCGCGTGTGCATTCAAAAACGAGTATGCGCGTGCGCATTGAAAAACGAGTATGCACGTGCCTATTCCAAAACGAGTATGCGCGTGTGCATTCAAAAACGAGTATGCGCGTGCGCATTCAAAAACGAGTACGCGCGTGCCTATTGAAAAACGAGTATGCGCGTGCGCATTCCAAAACGAGTATGCGCGTGCATATTTCGAAACGAGTATGCGCGTGTGCATTTAAAAACGAGTATGCGCGTGCCTATTCGAAAACGAGTATGCGCGTGTGCATTCAAAAACGAGTATACACGTGTGCAATCAAAAACGAGTATGCTTGTGCCTATTCAAAAACGAGTATGCGCGTGCGCATTCCAAAACGAGTATACGCGTGCGCATTCAAAAACGAGTACGCGTGTGCATGTTCAAAAACGCGTATGCGCGTGCGCATTCAAAAACGAGTACGCGCGTGCCTATTCAAAAACGAGTAAGCGCGTGCCAATTCCAAAACGAGTACGCGCGTGTGCATTCAAACACGAGTATGCGCGTGCGCATTCAAAAACGAGTACGCGCGTGCCTATTCAAAAACGAGTATGCGCGTGCGCATTCCAAAAGGAGTATGCGCGAGCGTATTCTAAAACGAGTATGCGCGTGTGCATTCAAAAACGAGTATGTGCGTGCGCATTCAAAAACGAGTATGCACGTGCCTATTCCAAAACGAGTATGCGCGTGTGCATTCAAAAACTAGTATGCGCGTGCGCACTCAAAAACGAGTACGCGCGTGCCTATTCGAAAACGAGTATGTCCGTGCGCATTTCAAAACGAGTGTGCGCGTGTGGATTCAAAAACGAGTATGCGTGTGCGCATTCAAAAACGAGTATGCGCGTGCCTATTCGAAAACGAGTATGCGCGTGCGCATTCCGAAACGAGTATACGCGTGCGCATTCAAAAACGAGTACGCGCGCGCCTATTCAAAAACGAGTATGCGCGTGTGCATTCAAAACGAGTATACGCGTGCGCATTCAAAAACGAGTACGCGTGTGCATGTTCAAAAACGCGTATGCGTGTGGGAATTCAAAAACGAATACGCGCGTGCCTATTTAAAAACGAGTATGCGCGTGCCTATTCCAAAACGAGTACGCGCGTGTGCATTCAAAAACGAGTATGCGCGTGCGCATTCAAAAACGAGTACGCGCGTGCCTATTCCAAAACGAGTATGCGCGTGCCTATTCCAAAACGAGTATGCGCATGTGCATTCAAAAACGAGTATGCGTGTGGGCGTTCAAAAACGAGTATGCGCGTGCGCATTCAAAAACGAGTACGCGTGTGCCTGTTCAAAAACGCATATGCGCGTGCACATTCAAAAAAGAGTATGCACGTGCCTATTCTAAAACGAGTATGCGCGTGTGCATTCATATACGAGTATGCGTGTGCGCCTTCAAAAACGAGTATGCGCGTGCCTATTCCAAAACGAGTATGCGCGTGTGCATTCAAAAATGAGTATGCGCGTGCGCATTCAAAAACGAGTACGCGCGTGCCTATTCAAAAACGAGTACACACGTGCCTATTCCAAAACGAGTATGCGCATGCGCATTCAAAAACGAGTACGCGCGTGCGCATTCAAAAACGAGTATGTGCGAGCGTATTCCGAAACGAGTATGCGCGTGTGCATTCAAAAACGAGTTTGCGCGTGCGCATTCAAAAACGAGTATGCACTTGCCTATTCCAAAACGAGTATGCGCCTGTGCATTCAAAAACGAGTATGCGCGTGCGCATTCAAAAACGAGTACGCGCGTGCCTATTCAAAAACGAGTATGGGTGTGCGCATACAAAAACGAGTATGCACGTGCCTATTCCAAAACGAGTATACGCGTGTGCATTCAAAAACGAGTATGCGCATGCGCATTCAAAAACGAGTACGCGCGTGCCTATTCAAAAACGAGTATGCCCGTGCGCATTCCAAAACGAGTGTGCGCGCGTGGATTCAAAAACGAGTAAGCGTGTGCCTATTTCGAAACGAGTTTGCGCGTGTGCATTTAAAAACGAGTATGCGCGTGCCTATTCGAAAACGAGTATGCGCGTGTGCATTCAAAAACGAGTATACACGTGTGCAATCAAAAACGAGTATGCTTGTGCCTATTCAAAAATGAGTATGCGCGTGCGCATTCCAAAACGAGTATACGCGTGCGTATTCAAAAACGAGTACGCGTGTGCATGTTAAAAAACGCGTCGCGCGTGCGCATTCAAAAACGAGTACGCGCGTGCCTATTCAAAAACGAGAATGCGCGTGCAAATTCCAAAACGAGTACACGCGTGTGCATTGAAAAACGAGTATGCGCGTGCGCATTCAAAAACGAGTACGCGCGTGCCTATTCAAAAACGAGTATGCGCGTGCGCATTCCAAAACGAGTATGCGCGAGCCTATTCCAAAACGAGTATGCGCGTGTGCATTGAAAAACGAGTATGCGCGTGCGCATACAAAAACGAGTATGCACGTGCCTATTCCAAAACGAGTATACGCGTGTGCATTCAAAAACGAGTATGCCCGTGCGCATTCCAAAACGAGTGTGCGCGTGTGGATTCAAAAACGAGTATGCGTGTGCGCATTCAAAAACGAGTATGCGCGTGCCTATTCGAAAACGAGTATGCGCGTGCGCATTCCGAAACGAGTATACGCGTGCACATTCAAAAACGAGTACGCGCGCGCCTATTCAAAAACGAGTATGCGCGTGTGCATTCAAAACGAGTATACGCGTGCGCATTCAAAAACGAGTACGCGTGTGCATGTTCAAAAACGCGTATGCGCGTGCAAATTCAAAAACGAGTACGCGCGTCCCTATTCAAAAACGAGTATGCGCGTGCCTATTCCAAAACGAGTACGCGCGTGTGCATTCAAAAACAAGTATGCGCGTGCGCATTGAAAAACGAGTACGCGCGTGCCTATTCAAAAACGAGTATGTCCGTGCGCATTTCAAAACGAGTGTGCGCGTGTGGATTCAAAAACGAGTATGCGTGTGCGCATTCAAAAACGAGTATGCGCGTGCCTATTCGAAAACGAGTATGCGCGTGCGCATTCCGAAACGAGTATACGCGTGCGCATTCAAAAACGAGTACGCGCGCGCCTATTCAAAAACGAGTATGCGCGTGTGCATTCAAAACGAGTATACGCGTGCGCATTCGAAAACGAGTACGCGTGTGCATGTTCAAAAACGCGTATGCGTGTGGGAATTCAAAAACGAATACGCACGTGCCTATTTAAAAACGAGTATGCGCGTGCCTATTCCAAAACGAGTACGCGCGTGTGCATTCAAAAACGAGTATGCGCGTGCGCATTCAAAAACGAGTACGCGCGTGCCTATTCCAAAACTAGTATGCGCGTGCGTATTCCGAAACGAGTATGCGCGTGTGCATTCAAAAACAAGTATGCGCGTGCGCATTCAAAATGAGTATACGCGTACCCAGTCAAAAACGAGTACGCGTGTGCCTGTTCAAAAACGCGTATGCGCGTGAGCATTCAAAAACGAGTACGCGCGTGCCTATTCCAAAACGAGTATGCACATGTGCATTCAAAAACGAGTATGCGTGTGGGCGTTCAAAAACGAGTATGCGCGTGCGCATTCAAAAACGAGTACGCGTGTGCCTGTTCAAAAACGCATATGCGCGTGCGCATTCAAAAACGTGTATGCACATGCCTATTCTAAAACGAGTATGCGCGTGTGCATTCAAATACGAGTATGCGTGTGCGCCTTCAAAAACGAGTATGCGCGTGCCCATTCAAAAACGAGTATGCGCGTGTGCATTCAAAAACGAGTATGCGCGTGCGCATTCAAAAACGAGTACGCGCGTGCCTATTCAAAAACGAGTACACACGTGCCTATTCCAAAACGAGTATGCGCATGCGCATTCAAAAACGAGTTTGCGCGTGTGCAATTAAAAACGAGTATGCGCCTGCCTATTCGAAAACGAGTATGCGCGCGTGCATTCAAAAACGAGTATACACGTGTGCAATCAAAAACGAGTATGCTTGTGCCTATTCAAAAATGAGTATGCGCGTGCGCATTCCAAAACGAGTATACGCGTGCGCATTCAAAAACGAGTACGCGCGTGCATCTTCAAAAACGCGTAGCGCGTGCGCATTCAAAAACGAGTACGCGCGTGCCTATTCAAAAACGAGTATGCGCGTGCCAATTCCAAAACGAGTACACGCGTGTGCATTCAAAAACGAGTATGCGCGTGCGCATTCAAAAACGAGTACGCGCGTGTCTATTCAAAAACGAGTATGCGCGTGCGCATTCCAAAACGAGTATGCGCGAGCGTATTCCAAAACGAGTATGCGCGTGTGCATTGAAAAACGAGTATGCGCGTGCGCATACAAAAACGAGTATGCACGTGCCTATTCCAAAACGAGTATACGCGTGTGCATTCAAAAACGAGTATGCGCGTGCGCATTCAAAAACGAGTACGCGCGTGCCTATTCAAAAACAGTATGCCCGTGCGCATTCCAAAACGAGTGTGCGCGTGTGGATTCAAAAACGAGTATGCCCGTGCGCATTCCAAAACGAGTGTGCGCGTGTGGATTCAAAAACGAGTATGCGTGTGCGCATTCAAAAACGAGTATGCGCGTGCCTATTCGAAAACGAGTATGCGCGTGCGCATTCCGAAACGAGTATACGCGTGCACATTCAAAAACGAGTACGCGCGCGCCTATTCAAAAACGAGTATGCGCGTGTGCATTCAAAACGAGTATACGCGTGCGCATACAAAAACGAGTACGCGTGTGCATGTTCAAAAACCCGTATGCGCGTGCGAATTCAAAAACGAGTACGCGCGTCCCTATTCAAAAACGAGTATGCGCGTGCCTATTCCAAAACGAGTACGCGCGTGTGCATTCAAAAACGAGTATGCGCGTGCGCATTCAAAAACGAGTACGCGCGTGCCTATTCAAAAACGAGTACACACGTGCCTGTTCCAAAACGAGTATGCGCATGCGCATTCAAAAACGAGTACGCGCGTGCGCATTCAAAAACGAGTATGTGCGAGCGTATTCCGAAACGAGTATGCGTGTGCGCATTCAAAAACGAGTATGCGCGTGCCTATTCCAAAACGAGTATGCGCGTGCCTATTCCAAAACGAGTACGCGCGTGTGCATTCAAAAACGAGTATGCGCGTGCGCATTCAAAAACGAGTACGCGCGTGCCTATTCAAAAACGAGTATGCGCGTGCGCATTCAAAAACGAATACGCACGTGCCTATTCCAAAACGGGTATGCGCGTGCGCATTCAAATACGAGTATGCGCGTGTGCATTCAAAAACGAGTATGCGTGTGCGCATTCAAAAACGAGTATGCGCGTGCCTATTCCAAAACGAGTATTCGCGTGTGCATTCAAAAACGAGTATGCGCGTGCGCATTCGAAACGAGTATACGCGTGCGCATTCAAAAACGAGTACGCGTGCGCATTCAAAAACGAATACGCGCGTGCGCATTCAAAAACGAGTATGCGCGTGCCTATTCCAAAACGAGTACGCGCGTGTGCATTCAAAAACGAGTTTGCGCGTGCGCATTCAAAAACGAGTATGCACGTGCCTATTCCAAAACGAGTATGCGCCTGTGCATTCAAAAACGAGTATGCGCGTGCGCATTCAAAAACGAGTACGCGCGTGCCTATTCAAGCCCAGCAGGCCTTGGTCCAGAGAGCCAAGACGGCGGCTTTAACCAATGGGGTCCCGGAATAGAGACTCCACCTAGTCTGTAGGGGCCTCTACAGAGGTCCTACACCTCTCTTTTGTAAATAAATGTTTTTCACCACCACCGTGCCTATTCAAAAACGAGTATGGGTGTGTGCATTCCAAAACGAGTATGCGCGTGCCTATTTCGAAACGAGTTTGCGCGTGTGCATTTAAAAACGAGTATGCGCCTGCCTATTCGAAAACGAGTATGCGCGTGTGCATTCAAAAACGAGTATACACGTGTGCAATCAAAAACGAGTATGCTTGTGCCTATTCAAAAATGAGTATGCGCGTGCGCATTCCAAAACGAGTATACGCGTGCGTATTCAAAAACGAGTACGCGTGTGCATGTTCAAAAACGCGTAGCGCGTGCGCATTCAAAAACGAGTACGCGCGTGCCTATTCAAAAACGAGTATGCGCGTGCCAATTCCAAAACGAGTACACGCGTGTGCATTCAAAAACGAGTATGCGCGTGCGCATTCAAAAACGAGTACGCGCGTGCCTATTCAAAAACGAGTATGCGCGTGCGCATTCCAAAACGAGTATGCGCGAGCGTATTCCAAAACGAGTATGCGCGTGTGCATTGAAAAACGAGTATGCGCGTGCGCATACAAAAACGAGTATGCACGTGCCTATTCCAAAACGAGTATACGCGTGTGCATTCAAAAACGAGTATGCGCGTGCGCATTCAAAAACGAGTACGCGCGTGTGGATTCAAAAACGAGTATGCGTGTGCGCATTCAAAAACGAGTATGCGCGTGCCTATTCGAAAAGGAGTATGCGCGTGCGCATTCCGAAACGAGTATACGCGTGCACATTCAAAAACGAGTACGCGCGCGCCTATTCAAAAACGAGTATGCGCGTGTGCATTCAAAACGAGTATACGCGTGTGCATTCAAAAACGAGTACGCGTGTGCATGTTCAAAAACGCGTATGCGCGTGCGAATTCAAAAACGAGTACGCGCGTGCCTATTCAAAAACGAGTATGCGCGTGCCTATTCCAAAACGAGTACGCGCGTGTGCATTCAAAAACGAGTATGCGCGTGCGCATTCAAAAACGAGTACGCGCGTGCCTATTCAAAAACGAGTATGTCCGTGCGCATTTCAAAACGAGTGTGCGCGTGTGGATTCAAAAACGAGTATGCGTGTGCGCATTCAAAAACGAGTATGCGCGTGCCTATTCGAAAACGAGTATGCGCGTGCGCATTCCGAAACGAGTATACGCGTGCGCATTCAAAAACGAGTACGCGCGCGCCTATTCAAAAACGAGTATGCGCGTGTGCATTCAAAACGAGTATACGCGTGCGCATTCGAAAACGAGTACGCGTGTGCATGTTCAAAAACGCGTATGCGTGTGGGAATTCAAAAACGAATACGCGCGTGCCTATTTAAAAACGAGTATGCGCGTGCCTATTCCAAAACGAGTACGCGCGTGTGCATTCAAAAACGAGTATGCGCGTGCGCATTCAAAAACGAGTACGCGCGTGCCTATTCCAAAACGAGTATGCGCGTGGGTATTCCGAAACGAGTATGCGCGTGTGCATTCAAAAACAAGTATGCGCGTGCGCACTCAAAATGAGTATACGCGTACCCAGTCAAAAACGAGTACGCGTGTGCCTGTTCAAAAACGCGTATGCGCGTGAGCATTCAAAAACGAGTACGCGCGTGCCTATTCCAAAACGAGTATGCACATGTGCATTCAAAAACGAGTATAGGTGTGGGCGTTCAAAAACGAGTATGCGCGTGCGCATTCAAAAACGAGTACGCGTGTGCCTGTTCAAAAACGCATATGCGCGTGCGCATTCAAAAACGAGTATGCACATGCCTATTCTAAAACGAGTATGCGCGTGTGCATTCAAATACGAGTATGCGTGTGCGCCTTCAAAAACGAGTATGCGCGTGCCCATTTCAAAACGAGTATGCGCGTGCGCATTCAAAAACGAGTACGCGCGTGCCTATTCCAAAACGAGTATGCGCATGCGCATTCAAAAACGAGTTTGCGCGTGTGCAATTAAAAACGAGTATGCGCCTGCCTATTCGAAAACGAGTATGCGCGCGTGCATTCAAAAACGAGTATACACGTGTGCAAGCAAAAACGAGTATGCTTGTGCCTATTCAAAAATGAGTATGCGCGTGCGCATTCCAAAACGAGTATACGCGTGCGCATTCAAAAACGAGTACGCGTGTGCATGTTCAAAAACGCGTAGCGCGTGCGCATTCAAAAACGAGTACGCGCGTGCCTATTCAAAAACGAGTATGCGCGTGCCAATTCCAAAACGAGTACACGCGTGTGCATTCAAAAGCGAGTATGCGCGTGCGCATTCAAAAACGAGTACGCGCGTGTCTATTCAACAACCAGTATGCGCGTGGGCATTCCAAAACGAGTATGCGCGAGCGTATTCCAAAACGAGTATGCGCGTGTGCATTGAAAAACGAGTATGCGCGTGCGCATACAAAAACGAGTATGCACGTGCCTATTCCAAAACGAGTATACGCGTGTGCATTCAAAAACGAGTATGCGCGTGCGCATTCAAAAACGAGTACGCGCGTGCCTATTCAAAAACGAGTATGCCCGTGCGCATTCCAAAACGAGTGTGCGCGTGTGGATTCAAAAACGAGTATGCGTGTGCGCATTCAAAAACGAGTATGCGCGTGCCTATTCGAAAACGAGTATGCGCGTGCGCATTCCGAAATGAGTATACGCGTGCACATTCAAAAACGAGTACGCGCGCGCCAATTAAAAAACGAGTATGCGCGTGTGCATTCAAAACGAGTATACGCGTGCGCATTCAAAAACGAGTACGCGTGTGCATGTTCAAAAACGCGTATGCGCGTGCGAATTCAAAAACGAGTACGCGCGTCCCTATTCAAAAACGAGTATGTGCGTGCCTATTCCAAAACGAGTACGCGCGTGTGCATTCAAAAACGAGTATGCGCGTGCGCATTCAAAAACGAGTACGCGCGTGCCTATTCAAAAACGAGTACACACGTGCCTATTCCAAAACGAGTATGCGCATGCGGATTCAAAAACGAGTACGCGCGTGCGCATTCAAAAACGAGTATGTGTGAGTGTATTCCGAAACGAGTATGCGTGTGCGCATTCAAAAACGAGTATGCGCGTGCCTATTCCAAAACGAGTATTCGCGTGTGCATTCAAAAACGAGTATGCGCGTGCGCATTCGAAACGAGTATACGCGTGCGCATTCAAAAACGAGATGCGCGTGCCTATTCAAAAACGAGTATGCGCGTGCCTATTCCAAAACGAGTACGCGCGTGCGCATTCAAAAACGAGTATGCGCGTGCGCATTCAAAAACGAGTACGCGCGTGCCTATTCAAAAACGAGTATGCGCGTGCGCATTCAAAAACGAATACGCACGTGCCTATTCCTAAACGGGTATGCGCGTGCGCATTCAAATACGAGTATGCGCGTGTGCATTCAAAAACGAGTATGCGTGTGCGCATTCAAAAACGAGTATGCGCGTGCCTATTCCAAAACGAGTATTCGCGTGTGCATTCAAAAACGAGTATGCGCGTGCGCATTCGAAACGAGTATACGCGTGCGCATTCAAAAACGAGTACGCGTGTGCCTGTTCAAAAACGCGTATGCGCGTGCGCATTCAAAAACTAGTATGCGTGTGCCTATTCCAAAACGAGTATGCGCGTGTGCATTCAAAAACGAGTATGCGCGTGCGCATTCAAAAACGAGTACGCGCGTGCCTATTCAAAAACGAGTACACACGTGCCTATTCCAAAACGAGTATGCGCGTGCGCATTCAAAAACGAATACTCGCGTGCGCATTCAAAAACGAGTATGCGCGTGCCTATTCCAAAACGAGTATGCGCGTGCGCATTCAAAAACGAGTAGGCGCGTGCCTATTCAAAAACGAGTACACACGTGCCTATTCCAAAACGAGTATGCGCATGCGCATTCAAAAACGAGTACGCGCGTGCGCATTCAAAAACGAGTATGTGCGAGCGTACTCCGAAACGAGTATGGGTGTGCGCATTCAAAAACGAGTATGCGCGTGCCTATTCCAAAACGAGTATTCGCGTGTGCATTCAAAAACGAGTATGCGCGTGCGCATTCGAAACGAGTATACGCGTGCGCATTCAAAAACGAGTACGCGTGTGCCTGTTCAAAAACGCGTATGCACGTGCGCATTCAAAAACTAGTATGCGTGTGCCTATTCCAAAACGAGTATGCGCGTGTGCATTCAAAAACGAGTATGCGCGTGCGCATTCAAAAACGAGTACGCGCGTGCCTATTCAAAAACGAGTACACACGTGCCTATTCCAAAACGAGTATGCGCGTGCGCATTCGAAACGAGTATACGCGTGCGCATTCAAAAACGAGTACGCGTGTGCCTGTTCAAAAACGCGTATGCACGTGCGCATTCAAAAACTAGTATGCGTGTGCCTATTCCAAAACGAGTATGCGCGTCTGCATTCAAAAACGAGTATGCGCGTGCGCATTCAAAAACGAGTACGCGCGTGCCTATTCAAAAACGAGCACACACGTGCCTATTCCAAAACGAGTATGCGCGGGCGCATTCAAATACGAGTATGCGCGTGTGCATTCAAAAACGAGTATGCGTGTGCGCATTCAAAAACGAGTATGCGCGTGCCTATTCCAAAACGAGTATTCGCGTGTGCATTCAAAAACGAGTATGCGCGTGCGCATTCAAAAACGAGTACGCGTGTGCATGTTCAAAAACGCGTATGCGCGTGCGAATTCAAAAACGAGTACGCGCGTGCCTATTCAAAAACGAGTATGCGCGTGCCTATTCCAAAACGAGTACGCGCGTGTGCATTCAAAAACGAGTATGCGCGGGCGCATTCAAAAACGAGTACGCGCGTGCCTATTCAAAAACAAGTATGCGCGTGCGCATTCAAAAACGAATACGCACGTGCCTATTCCAAAACGGGTATGCGCGTGCGCATTCAAATACGAGTATGCGCGTGTGCATTCAAAAACGAGTATGCGTGTGCGCATTCAAAAACGAGTATGCGCGTGCCTATTCCAAAACGAGTATTCGCGTGTGCATTCAAAAACGAGTATGCGCGTGCGCATTCGAAACGAGTATACGCGTGCGCATTCAAAAACGAGTACGCGTGTGCCTCTTCAAAAACGCGTATGCGCGTGTGCATTCAAAAACTAGTATGCGTGTGCCTATTCCAAAACGAGTATGCGCGTGTGCATTCAAAAACGAGTATGCACGTGCGCATTCAACAACGAGTACGCGCGTGCCTATTCAAAAACGAGTACACACGTACCTATTCCAAAACGAGTATGTGCGTGCGCATTCAAAAACGAATACGCGCGTGCGCATTCAAAAACGAGTATGCGCGTGCCTATTCCAAAACGAGTATGCGCGTGTGCATTCAAAAACAAGTATGCGCGTGCGCATTCAAAAACGAGTACGCGCGTGCCTATTCAAAAACGAGTACACACGTGCCTATTCCAAAACGAGTATGCGCATGCGCATTCAAAAACGAGTACGCGCGTGCGCATTCAAAAACGAGTATGTGCGAGCGTATTCCGAAACGAGTATGCGTGTGCGCATTCAAAAACGAGTATACTCGTGCCTATTCCAAAACGAGTATTCGCGTGTGCATTCAAAAACGAGTATGCGCGTGCGCATTCGAAACGAGTATACGCGTGCGCATTCAAAAACGAATATGCGTGTGCCTGTTCAAAAACGCGTATGCGTGTGCCTATTCCAAAACGAGTATGCGCGTGTGTATTCAAAAACGAGTATGCGCGTGCGCATTCAAAACCGAGTACGCGCGTGCCTATTCAAAAACGAGTACACACGTGCCTATTCCAAAACGAGTATGCGCGTGCGCATTCAAATACGAGTATGCGCGTGTGCATTCAAAAACGAGTATGCGCATGCGCATTCAAAAACGAGTACGCGCGTGCGCATTCAAAAACGAGTATGCGTGTGCGCATTCAAAAACGAGTATGCGCGTGCCTATTCCAAAACGAGTATTCGCGTGTGCATTCAAAAACGAGTATGCGCGTTCGCATTCGAAACGAGTATACGCGTGCGCATTCAAAAACGAGTACGCGTGTGCATGTTCAAAAACGCGTATGCGCGTGCGAATTCAAAAACGAGTACGCGCGTGCCTATTCCAAAACGAGTACGCGCGTGTGCATTCAAAAACGAGTATGCGCATGCGCATTCAAAAACGAGTACGCGCGTGCCTATTCAAAAACGAGTATGCGCGTGCGCATTCAAAAACGAATACGCACGTGCTTATTCCAAAACGGGTATGCGCGTGCGCATTCAAATACGAGTATGCGCGTGTGCATTCAAAAACGAGTATGCGTGCGCGCATTCAAAAACGAGTATGCGCGTGCCTATTCCAAAACGAGTATTCGCGTGTGCATTCAAAAACGAGTATGCGCGTGCGCATTCGAAACGAGTATACGCGTGCGCATTCAAAAACGAGTACGCGTGTGCCTGTTCAAAAACGCGTATGCGCGTGCGCATTTAAAAACTAGTATGCGTGTGCCTATTCCAAAACGAGTATGCGCGTGCGCATTCAAAAACGAGTACGCGCGTGCCTATTCAAAAACGAGTACACACGTGCCTATTCCAAAACGAGTATGCGCGTGCGCATTCAAAAACGAATACGCGCGTGCGCATTCAAAAACGAGTATGCGCGTGCGCATTCCAAAACGAATATGCGCGAGCGTATTCTGAAACGAGTATGCGCGTGTGCATTCAAAAACGAGTATGCGCGTGCGCATTCAAAAACAAGTATGCACGTGCCTATTCCAAAACGAGTATGCGCGTGTGCATTCAAAAACGAGTATTCGCGTGCGCATTCAAAAACGAGTACGCGCGTGTTTATTCAAAAACGAGTATGCGCGTGCGCATTCCATAACGAGTATGCGCGTGCATATTTCGAAACGAGTATGCGCGTGTGCACTTAAAAACGAGTATGCGCGTGCCTATTCAAAAACGAGTATGCGCGTGCGCATTCAAAAACGAGTACGCGCGTGCCTATTCAAAAACGAGTATGCCCGTGCGCATTCCAAAACGAGTGTGCGCGTGTGGATTCAAAAACGAGTATGCGTGTGCGCATTCAAAAACGAGTATGCGCGTGCCTATTCGAAAACGAGTATGCGCGTGCGCATTCCGAAACGAGTATACGCGTGCACATTCAAAAACGAGTACGCGCGCGCCTATTCAAAAACGAGTATGCGCGTGTGCATTCAAAACGAGTATACGCGTGCGCATTCAAAAACGAGTACGCGTGTGCATGTTCAAAAACGCGTATGCGCGTGCGAATTCAAAAACGAGTACGCGCGTCCCTATTCAAAAACGAGTATGCGCGTGCCTATTCCAAAACGAGTACGCGCGTGTGCATTCAAAAACGAGTATGCGCGTGCGCATTCAAAAACGAGTATGCGCGTGTGCATTCAAAAACGAGTATGCGCGTGCGCATTCAAAAACGAGTACGCACGTGCCTATTCAAAAACGAGTATGTCCGTGCGCATTTCAAAACGAGTGCGCGCGTGTGGATTCAAAAACGAGTATGCGTGTGCGCATTCAAAAACGAGTATGCGCGTGCCTATTCGAAAACGAGTATGCGCGTGCGCATTCCGAAACGAGTATACGCGTGCGCATTCAAAAACGAGTACGCGCGCGCCTATTCAAAAACGAGTATGCGCGTGTGCATTCAAAACGAGTATACGCGTGCGCATTCAAAAACGAGTACGCGTGTGCATGTTCAAAAACGCGTATGCGTGTGGGAATTAAAAAACGAATACGCGCGTGCCTATGTAAAAACGAGTATGCGCGTGCCTATTCCAAAACGAGTACGCGCGTGTGCATTCAAAAACGAGTATGCGCGTGCGCATTCAAAAACGAGTACGCGCGTGCCTATTCCAAAACGAGTATGCGCGTGCGTATTCCGAAACGAGTATGCGCGTGTGCATTCAAAAACAAGTATGCGCGTGCGCATTCAAAATGAGTATACGCGTACCCAGTCAAAAACGAGTACGCGTGTGCCTGTTCAAAAACGCGTATGCGCGTGAGCATTCAAAAACGAGTACGCGCGTGCCTATTCCAAAACGAGTATGCACATGTGCATTCAAAAACGAGTATGCGTGTGGGCGTTCAAAAACGAGTATGCGCGTGCGCATTCAAAAACGAGTACGCGTGTGCCTGTTCAAAAACGCATATGCGCGTGCGCATTCAAAAACGAGTATGCACATGCCTATTCTAAAACGAGTATGCGCGTGTGCATTCAAATACGAGTATGCGTGTGCGCCTTCAAAAACGAGTATGCGCGTGCCTATTCCAAAACGAGTATGCGCGTGTGCATTCAAAAACGAGTATGCGCGTGCGCATTCAAAAACGAGTACGCGCGTGCCTATTCAAAAACGAGTACACACGTGCCTATTCCAAAATGAGTATGCGCATGCGCATTCAAAAACGAGTTTGCGCGTGTGCAATTAAAAACGAGTATGCGCCTGCCTATTCGAAAACGAGTATGCGCGCGTGCATTCAAAAACGAGTATACACGTGTGCAATCAAAAACGAGTATGCTTGTGCCTATTCAAAAATGAGTATGCGCGTGCGCATTCCAAAACGAGTATACGCGTGCGCATTCAAAAACGAGTACGCGTGTGCATGTTCAAAAACGCGTAGCGCGTGCGCATTCAAAAACGAGTACGCGCGTGCCTATTCAAAAACGAGTATGCGCGTGCTAATTCCAAAACGAGTACACGCGTGTGCATTCAAAAACGAGTATGCGCGTGCGCATTCAAAAACGAGTACGCGCGTGCCTATTCAAAAACGAGTATGCGCGTGCGCATTCCAAAACGAGTATGCGCGAGCATATTCCAAAACGAGTATGCGCGTGTGCATTGAAAAACGAGTATGTGCGTGCGCATTCAAAAACTAGTATGCGTGTGCCTATTCCAAAACGAGTATGCGCGTCTGCATTCCAAAACGAGTATGCGCGTGCGCATTCAAAAACGAGTACGCGCGTGCCTATTCAAAAACGAGCACACACGTGCCTATTCCAAAACGAGTATGCGCGTGCGCATTCAAATACGAGTATGCGCGTGTGCATTCAAAAACGAGTATGCGTGTGCGCATTCAAAAACGAGTATGCGCGTGCCTATTCCAAAACGAGTATTCGCGTGTGCATTCAAAAACGAGTATGCGCGTGCGCATTCAAAAACGAGTACGCGTGTGCATGTTCAAAAACGCGTATGCGCGTGCGAATTCAAAAACGAGTACGCGCGTGCCTATTCAAAAACGAGTATGCGCGTGCCTATTCCAAAACGAGTACGCGCGTGTGCATTCAAAAACGAGTATGCGCATGCGCATTCAAAAACGAGTACGCGCGTGCCTATTCAAAAACGAGTATGCGCGTGCGCATTCAAAAACGAATACGCACGTGCTTATTCCAAAACAAGTATGCGCGTGCGCATTCAAATACGAGTATGCGCGTGTGCATTCAAAAACGAGTATGCGTGCGCGCATTCAAAAACGAGTATGCGCGTGCCTATTCCAAAACGAGTATTCGCGTGTGCATTCAAAAACGAGTATGCGCGTGCGCATTCGAAACGAGTATACGCGTGCGCATTCAAAAACGAGTACGCGTGTGCCTGTTCAAAAACGCGTATGCGTGTGCGCATTTAAAAACTAGTACGCGTGTGCCTATTCCAAAACGAGTATGCGCGTGTGCATTCAAAAACGAGTATGCGCGTGCGCATTCAAAAACGAGTACGCGCGTGCCTATTCAAAAACGAGTACACACGTGCCTATTCCAAAACGAGTATGCGCGTGCACATTCAAAAACGAATACGCGCGTGCGCATTCAAAAACGAGTATGCGCGTGCGCATTCCAAAACGAATATGCGCGAGCGTATTCTGAAACGAGTATGCGCGTGTGCATTCAAAAACGAGTATGCGCGTGCGCATTCAAAAACGAGTATGCACGTGCCTATTCCAAAACGAGTATGCGCGTGTGCATTCAAAAACGAGTATGCGCGTGCGCATTCAAAAACGAGTACGCGCGTGCCTATTCAAAAACGAGTATGCGCGTGCGCATTCCATAACGAGTATGCGCGTGCATATTTCGAAACGAGTATGCGCGTGTGCACTTAAAAACGAGTATGCGCGTGCCTATTCAAAAACGAGTATGCGCGTGCGCATTCAAAAACGAGTACGCGCGTGCCTATTCAAAAACGAGTATGCCCGTGCGCATTCCAAAACGAGTGTGCGCGTGCGCATCCAAAAACGAGTACGCGCGTGCCTATTCAAAAACGAGTACACACGTGCCTATTCCAAAATGAGTATGCGCATGCGCATTCAAAAACGAGTTTGCGCGTGTGAAATTAAAAACGAGTATGCGCCTGCCTATTCGAAAACGAGTATGCGCGCGTGCATTCAAAAACGAGTATACACGTGTGCAATCAAAAACGAGTATGCTTGTGCCTATTCAAAAATGAGTATGCGCGTGCGCATTCCAAAACGAGTATACGCGTGCGCATTCAAAAAGGAGTACGCGTGTGCATGTTCGAAAACGCGTAGCGCGTGCGCATTCAAAAACGAGTACGCGCGTGCCTATTCAAAAACGAGTATGCGCGTGCCAATTCCAAAACGAGTACACGCGTGTGCATTCAAAAACGAGTATGCGCGTGCGCATTTAAAAACGAGTACGCGCGTGCCTATTCAAAAACGAGTATGCGCGTGCGCATTCCAAAACGAGTATGCGCGAGCGTATTCCAAAACGAGTATGCGCGTGTGCATTGAAAAACGAGTATGTGCGTGCGCATTCAAAAACTAGTATGCGTGTGCCTATTCCAAAACGAGTATGCGCGTCTGCATTCCAAAACGAGTATGCGCGTGCGCATTCAAAAACGAGTACGCGCGTGCCTATTCAAAAACGAGCACACACGTGCCTATTCCAAAACGAGTATGCGCGTGCGCATTCAAATACGAGTATGCGCGTGTGCATTCAAAAACGAGTATGCGTGTGTGCATTCAAAAACGAGTATGCGCGTGCCTATTCCAAAACGAGTATTCGCGTGTGCATTCAAAAACGAGTATGCGCGTGCGCATTCAAAAACGAGTACGCGTGTGCATGTTCAAAAACGCGTATGCGCGTGCGAATTCAAAAACGAGTACGCGCGTGCCTATTCAAAAACGAGTATGCGCGTGCCTATTCCAAAACGAGTACGCGCGTGTGCATTCAAAAACGAGTATGCGCATGCGCATTCAAAAACGAGTACGCGCGTGCCTATTCAAAAACGAGTATGCGCGTGCGCATTCAAAAACGAATACGCACGTGCTTATTCCAAAACGGGTATGCGCGTGCGCATTCAAATACGAGTATGCGCGTGTGCATTAAAAAACGAGTATGCGTGCGCGCATTCAAAAACGAGTATGCGCGTGCCTATTCCAAAACGAGTATTCGCGTGTGCATTCAAAAACGAGTATGCGCGTGCGCATTCGAAACGAGTATACGCGTGCGCATTCAAAAACGAGTACGCGTGTGCCTGTTCAAAAACGCGTATGCGCGTGCGCATTTAAAAACTAGTACGCGTGTGCCTATTCCAAAACGAGTATGCGCGTGTGCATTCAAAAACGAGTATGCGCGTGCGCATTCAAAAACGAGTACGCGCGTGCCTATTCAAAAACGAGTACACACGTGCCTATTCCAAAACGAGTATGCGCGTGCACATTCAAAAACGAATACGCGCGTGCGCATTCAAAAACGAGTATGCGCGTGCGCATTCCAAAACGAATATGCGCGAGCGTATCCTGAAACGAGTATGCGCGTGTGCATTCAAAAACGAGTATGCGCGTGCGCATTCAAAAACGAGTATGCACGTGCCTATTCCAAAACGAGTATGCGCGTGTGCATTCAAAAACGAGTATGCGCGTGCGCATTCAAAAACGAGTACGCGCGTGCCTATTCAAAAACGAGTATGCGCGTGCGCATTCCATAACGAGTATGCGCGTGCATATTTCGAAACGAGTATGCGCGTGTGCACTTAAAAACGAGTATGCGCGTGCCTATTCAAAAACGAGTATGCGCGTGCGCATTCAAAAACGAGTACGCGCGTGCCTATTCAAAAACGAGTATGCCCGTGCGCATTCTAAAACGAGTGTGCGCGTGTGGATTCAAAAACGAGTATGCGTGTGCGCATTCAAAAACGAGTATGCGCGTGCCTATTCGTAAACGAGTATGCGCGTGCGCATTCCGAAACGAGTATACGCGTGCACATTCAAAAACGAGTACGCGCGCGCCTATTCAAAAACGAGTATGCGCGTGTGCATTCAAAACGAGTATACGCGTGCGCATTCAAAAACGAGTACGCGTGTGCATGTTCAAAAACGCGTATGCGCGTGCGACTTCAAAAACGAGTACGCGCGTCCCTATTCAAAAACGAGTATGCGCGTGCCTATTCCAAAATGAGTACGCGCGTGTGCATTCAAAAACGAGTATGCGCGTGCGCATTTAAAAACGAGTATGCGCGTGTGCATTCAAAAACGAGTATGCGCGTGCGCATTCAAAAACGAGTACGCACGTGCCTATTCAAAAACGAGTATGTCCGTGCGCATTTCAAAACGAGTGCGCGCGTGTGGATTCAAAAACGAGTATGCGTGTGCGCATTCAAAAACGAGTATGCGCGTGCCTATTCGAAAACGAGTATGCGCGTGCGCATTCCGAAACGAGTATACGCGTGCGCATTCAAAAACGAGTACGCGCGCGCCTATTCAAAAACGAGTATGCGCGTGTGCATTCAAAACGAGTATACGCGTGCGCATTCAAAAACGAGTACGCGTGTGCATGTTCAAAAACGCGTATGCGTGTGGGAATTCAAAAACGAATACGCGCGTGCCTATTTAAAAACGAGTATGCGCGTGCCTATTCCAAAACGAGTATGCGCGTGCGTATTCCGAAACGAGTATGCGCGTGTGCATTCAAAAACAAGTATGCGCGTGCGCATTCAAAATGAGTATACGCGTACCCAGTCAAAAACGGGTACGCGTGTGCCTGTTCAAAAACGCGTATGCGCGTGAGCATTCAAAAACGAGTACGCGCGTGCCTATTCAAAAACGAGTATGCGTGTGGGCGTTCAAAAACGAGTATGCGCGTGCGCATTCAAAAACGAGTACGCGTGTGCCTGTTCAAAAACGCATATGCGCGTGCGCATTCAAAAACGAGTATGCACATGCCTATTCTAAAACGAGTATGCGCGTGTGCATTCAAATACGAGTATGCGTGTGCGCCTTCAAAAACGAGTATGCGCGTGCCTATTCCAAAACGAGTATGCGCGTGTGCATTCAAAAACGAGTATGCGCGTGCGCATTCAAAAACGAGTACGCGCGTGCCTATTAAAAACGAGTACACACGTGCCTATTCCAAAATGAGTATGCGCATGCGCATTCAAAAACGAGTTTGCGCGTGTGGAATTAAAAACGAGTATGCGCCTGCCTATTCGAAAACGAGTATGCGCGCGTGCATTCAAAAACGAGTATACACGTGTGCAATCAAAAACGAGTATGCTTGTGCCTATTCAAAAATGAGTATGCGCGTGCGCATTCCAAAACGAGTATACGCGTGCGCATTCAAAAACGAGTACGCGTGTGCATGTTCAAAAACGCGTAGCGCGTGCGCATTCAAAAACGAGTACGCGCGTGCCTATTCAAAAACGAGTATGCGCGTGCCAATTCCAAAACGAGTACACGCGTGTGCATTCAAAAACGAGTATGCGCGTGCGCATTCAAAAACAAGTACGCGCGTGCCTATTCAAAAACGAGTATTCGCGTGCGCATTCCAAAACGAGTATGCGCGAGCGTATTCCAAAACGAGTATGCGCGTGTGCATTGAAAAACGAGTATGCGCGTGCGCATACAAAAACGAGTATGCACGTGCCTATTCCAAAACGAGTATACGCGTGTGCATTCAAAAACGAGTATGCGCGTGCGCATTCAAAAACGAGTACGCGCGTGCCTATTCAAAAACGAGTATGCCCGTGCGCATTCCAAAACGAGTGTGCGCGTGTGGATTCAAAAACAAGTATGCGTGTGCGCATTCAAAAACGAGTATGCGCGTGCCTATTCGAAAACGAGTATGCGCGTGCGCATTCCGAAACGAGTATACGCGTGCACATTCAAAAACGAGTACGCGCGCGCCTATTCAAAAACGAGTATGCGCGTGTGCATTCAAAACGAGTATACGCGTGCGCATTCAAAAACGAGTACGCGTGTGCATGTTCGAAAACGCGTATGCGCGTGCGAATTCAAAAACGAGTACGCGCGTCCCTATTCAAAAACGAGTATGCGCGTGCCTATTCCAAAACGAGTACGCGCGTGTGCATTCAAAAACGAGTATGCGCGTGCGCATTCAAAAACGAGTACGCGCGTGCCTATTCAAAAACGAGTATGCGCGTGCGCATTCAGAAACGAGTACGCACGTGCCTATTCCAAAACGGGTATGCGCGTGCGCATTCAAAAATGAGTACGCGCGTGAGCATTCAAAAACTAGTATGCGCGTGCGAATTCCAAAACGAGTATGCGCATGCGTATTCCGAAACGAGTATGCGCGTGTGCATTCAAAAACAAGTATGCGCGTGCGCATTCAAAAACGAGTACGCGCGTGCCTTTTCAAAAACGAGTATGCGCGTGCCTATTCGAAAACGAGTATGCGCGTGTGCATTCAAAAACGAGTATACACGTGTGCAATTAAAAACGAGTATGCGCGTGCCTATTCAAAAACGAGTATGCGCGTGCGCATTCCAAAACGAGTACGCGCGTGTGCATTCAAAAACGAGTACGCGCGTGCCTATTAAAAAACGAGTATGCGCGTGCGCATTCCAAAACGAGTTTGCGCGAGCGTATTCCGAAACGAGCATGCGCGTGTGCATTCAAAAACGAGTACGCACGTGCCTATTCCAAAACGAGTATGCGCGTGTGCATTCAAATACGAGTATGCGCGTGTGCATTCAGAAACGATATGCGTGTGCGCATTCAAAAACGAGTATGCGCGTGCCTATTCCAAAACGAGTATGCGCGTGTGCATTCAAAAACGAGTATGCGCGTGCGCATTCAAAAACGAGTACGCGTGTGCCTGTTCAAAAACGCGTATGCGCGTGCGCATTCGAAAATGAGTATGCACGTGCCTATTCCAAAACCAGTATGCGCGTGTGCATTCAAATACGAGTATGCGTGTGCGCATTCAAAAACTAGTATGCGTGTGCCTATTCCAAAACGAGTATGTGCGTGTGCATTCAAAAACAAGTATGCGCGTGCGCATTCAAAAACGAGTACGCGCGTGCCTATTCAAAAACGAGTATGCGCGTGCGCATTCAAAAACGAGTACGCACGTGCCAATTCCAAAACGAGTATGCGCGTGTGCATTCAAAAACGAGTATGCGTGTGGGCGTTCAAAAACGAGTATGCGCGTGCGCATTCAAAAACGAGTACGCGTGTGCCTGTTCAAAAACGCATATGCGCGTGCGCATTCAAAAACGAGTATGCACGCGCCTATTCCAAAACGAGTATGCGCGTGTGCATTCAAATACGAGTATGCGTTTGCGCCTTCAAAAACGAGTATGCGCGTGTGCATTCAAAAAGGAGTATGCGCGTGCGCATTCAAAAACGAGTACGCGCGTGCCTATTCAAAAACGAGTACACACGTGCCTATTCCAAAACGAGTATGCGCGTGCGCATTCAAAAACGAGTACGCGCATGCGCATTCAAAAACGAGTACGTGCGTGCGCATTCAAAAACGAGTATGTGCGAGCGTATTCCAAAACGAGTATGCGCGTGTGCATTCAAAAACGAGTATGCGCGTGCGCTTTCAAAAACGAGTATGCACGTGCCTATTCCAAAACGAGTATGCGCGTGTGCATTCAAAAACCAGTACGCGCGTGCGCATTCAAAAACCAGAACGCGCGTGCCTATTCAAAAACGAGTATGGGTGTGCGCATTCCAGAACAAGTATGCGCGTGCCTATTTCGAAACGAGTACGCGCGTGCCTATTCAAAAACGAGTACACACGTGCCTATTCCAAAACGAGTATGCGCGTGCGCATTCAAAAACGAGTACGCGCGTGCGCATTCAAAAACGAGTACGCGCGTGCGCATTCAAAAACGTGTGTGCGTGTGTGCATTCAAAAACGAGTATGCGTGTGCGCATTCAAAAACGAGTATTCGCGTGCCTATTCAAAAACGAGTATGCGCGTGCGCATTCAAAACGAGTATACGCGTGCGCATTCATAATCGAGTACGCGTGTGCATGTTCAAAAACGCGTAGGCGCGTGCGCATTCAAAAACGAGTAGGCGCGTGCTTATTCAAAAACGAGTATGCGCGTGCCTATTCCAAAACGAGTACGCGCGTGTGCATTCAAAAACGAGTATGAGCGTGCGCATTCAAAAACAAGTACGCGCGTGCCTATTCAAAAACGAGTATGCGCGTGCGCATTCAAAAACGAGTACGCACGTGCCTATTCTAAAACGGGTATGCGCGTGCGCATTCAAAAACGAGTACGCGCGTGCGCATTCAAAAACTAGTATGCGCGTGCGAATTCCAAAACGAGAAAGCGCGTGCGTATTCCGAAACGAGTATGCGCGTGTGCATTCAAAAACAAGTATGCGCGTGCGCAGTCAAAAACGAGTACGCGTGTGCCTGTTCAAAAACGCGTATGCGCGTGCGCATTCAAAAATGAGCATGCACGTGCCTATTCCAAAACGCGTATGGGCGTTGGCATTCAAATACAAGTATGCGTGTGCGCATTCAAAAACTAGTATGCGTGTACTAATCCAAAACGAGTATGCGCGTGTGCATTCAAAAACAAGTATGCGCGTGCGCATTCAAAAACGAGTACGCGCGTGCCTATTCAAAAACGAGTATGCGCGTGCGCATTCAAAAACGAGTACGCACGTGCCAATTCCAAAACGAGTATGCGCGTGTGCATTCAAAAACGAGTATGCGTGTGGGCGTTCAAAAACGAGTATGCGCGTGCGCATTCAAAAACGAGTACGCGGGTGCCTGTTCAAAAACGCATATGCGCGTGCGCATTCAAAAACCAGTATGCACGTGCCTATTCCAAAACGAGTATGCGCGTGTGCATTCAAATACGAGTATGCGTGTGCGCCTTCAAAAACGAGTATGCGCGTGTGCATTGAAAAACGAGTATGCGCGTGCGCATTCAAAACGAGTATACGCGTGCGCATTCAAAAACGAGTGCGCGTGTGCCTGTTCAAAAACGCGTATGCGCGTGCGCATTCAAAAATGAGCATGCACGTGCCTATTCCAAAACGCGTATGCGCGTGTGCATTCAAATACGAGTATGCGTGTGCGCATTCAAAAACGAGTACGCGTGTGCCTGTTCAAAAACGCATATGCGCGTGCGCATTCAAAAACGAGTATGCACGTGCCTATTCCAAAACGAGTATGCGCGTGTGCATTGAAATACGAGTATGCGTGTGAGCCTTCAAAAACGAGTATGCGCGTGTGCATTCAAAAACGAGTATGCGCGTGCGCATTCAAAAACGAGTACGCGCGTGCCTATTCAAAAACGAGTACACACGTGCCTATTCCAAAACGAGTATGCGCGTGCGCATTCAAAAACGAGTACGCGCGTGCGCATTCAAAAACGAGTACGCGCGTGCGCATTCCAAAACGAGTATGTGCGAGCGTATTCCAAAACGAGTATGCGCGTGTGCATTCAAAAACGAGTATGCGCGTGCGCTTTCAAAAACGAGTATGCACGTGCCTATTCCAAAACGAGTATGCGCGTGTGCATTCAAAAACCAGTACGTGCGTGCGCATTCAAAAACCAGTACGCGCGTGCCTATTCAAAAACGAGTATGGGTGTGCGCATTCCAAAACGAGTATGCGCGTGCCTATTTCGAAACGATTACGCGCGTGCCTATTCAAAAACGAGTACACACGTGCCTATTCCAAAACGAGTATGCGCGTGTGCATTCAAAAACGAGTACGCGCGTGTGCATTCAAAAACGAGTACGCGCGTGCGCATTCAAAAACGTGTGTGCGCGTGTGCATTCAAAAACGAGTATGCGTGTGCGCATTCAAAAACGAGTATGCGCGTGCCTATTCAAAAACGTGTGTGCGCGTGTGCATTCAAAAACGAGTATGCGTGTGCGCATTCAAAAACGAGTATGCACGTGCCTATTCAAAAACGAGTATGCGCGTGCGCATTCCGAAAAGAGTATACGCGTGCGCATTCAAAAACGAGTACGCGCGCGCCTATTCAAAAACGAGTATGCGCGTGTGCATTCAAAACAAGTATACGCGTGCGCATTCAAAAACGAGTATGCGCGTGCGCATTCAAAAACGAGTACGCACGTGCCAATTCCAAAACGAGTATGCGCGTGTGCATTCAAAAACGAGTATGCGTGTGGGCGTTCAAAAACGAGTATGCGCGTGTGCATTCAAAAACGAGTACGCGGGTGCCTGTTCAAAAACGCATATGCGCGTGCGCATTCAAATACGAGTATGCGTGTGCGCCTTCAAAACCGAGTATGCGCGTGTGCATTCAAAAACGAGTATGCGCGTGCGCATTCAAAACGAGTATGCGCGTGCCTATTCAAAAACGTGTGTGCGCGTGTGCATTCAAAAACGAGTATGCGTGTGCGCATTCAAAAACGAGTATGCACGTGCCTATTCAAAAACGAGTATGCGCGTGCGCATTCCGAAAAGAGTATACGCGTGCGCATTCAAAAACGAGTACGCGCGCGCCTATTCAAAAACGAGTATGCGCGTGTGCATTCAAAACAAGTATACGCGTGCGCATTCAAAAACGAGTATGCGCGTGCGCATTCAAAAACGAGTACGCACGTGCCTATTCCAAAACGAGTATGCGCGTGTGCATTCAAATACGAGTATGCGTGTGCGCCTTCAAAACCGAGTATGCGCGTGTGCATTCAAAAACGAGTATGCGCGTGCGCATTCAAAACGAGTATACGCGTGCGCATTCAAAAACGAGTGCGCGTGTGCCTGTTCAAAACGCGTATGCGCGTGCCCATTCAAAAATGAGCATGCACGTGCCTATTCCAAAACGCGTATGCGCGTGTGCATTCAAATACGAGTATGCGTGTGCGCATTCAAAAACTAGTATGCGTGTGCCTAATCCAAAACGAGTATGCGCGTGTGCATTCAAAAAAAGTATGCGCGTGCGCATTCAAAAACGAGTACGCGCGTGCCTATTCAAAAAAGAGTATGCGCGTGCGCATTCAAAAACGAATACGCACGTGCCAATTCCAAGACGAGTATGCGCGTGTGCATTCAAAAACGAGTATGCGTGTGCCTGTTCAAAAACGCATATGCGCGTGCGCATTCAAAAACGAGTATGCACGTGCCTATTCCAAAACGAGTATGCGCGTGTGCATTCAAATACGAGTATGCGTGTGCGCCTTCAAAAACGAGTATGCGCGGGCCTATTCCAAAACGAGTATGCGCGTGTGCATTCAAAAATGAGTATACGCGTGCGCATTCAAAAACGAGTACGCGCGTGCCTATTCAAAAACGAGTACACACGTGCCTATTCCAAAACGAGTATGCGCGTGCGCATTCAAAAACGAGTACGCGCGTGTGCATTCAAAAACTAGTACGCGCGTGCCTATTCAAAAACGAGTACACACGTGCCTATTCCAAAACGAGCATGCGCGTGCGCATTCAAAAACGAGTACGCGCGTGCGCATTCAAAAACGAGTACGCGCGTGCGCATTCAAAAACGAGTATGTGCGAGCGTATTCCAAAACGAGTATGCGCGTGTTCATTCAAAGACGAGTATGCGCGTGCGCTTTCAAAAACGAGTATGCACGTGCCTATTCCAAAACGAGTATGCGCGTGTGTTTTCAAAAACGAGTATGCGCGTGCGCATTCAAAAACCAGTACGCGCGTGCCTATTCAAAAACGAGTATGGGTGTGCGCATTCCAAAACGAGTATTCGCGTGCCTATTTGGAAACGAGTATGCGCGTGTGCATTTAAAAAAGAGTATGCGCGTGCCTATTCAAAAACGAGTATGCACGTGCCTATTCCAAAACGAGTATGCGCGTGTGCATTCCAAAACGAGTACGCGTGTGCATGTTCAAAAACGTGTATGCGCGTGCGCATTCAAAAACGAGTACGCGCGTGCCTATTCAAAAAAGAGTATGCGCATGCCTATTCCAAAACGAGTACGCGCGTGTGCATTCAAAAACGAGTATGAGCGTGCGCATTCAAAAACAAGTACGCGCGTGCCTATTCAAAAACGAGTACGCACGTGCCTATTTTAAAAGGGTATGCGCGCGCGCATTCAAAAACGAGTACGCGCGTGCGCATTCAAAAACTAGTATGCGCGTGCGAATTCCAGAACGAGCATGCGCGTGCGTATTCCGAAACGAGTATGTGCGTGTGCATTCAAAAACAAGTATGCGCGTGCGCATTCAAAACGAGTATACGCGTACGCAGTCAAAAACGAGTACGCGTGTGCCTGTTCAAAAACGCGTATGCGCGTGCGCATTCAAAAACGAGTACGCACGTGCCTATTCCAAAACGAGTATCCGCGTGTGCATTCAAAAACGCGTATGCGCGTGCGCATTCAAAAACGAGTATGCGCGTGCCTATTCCAAAACGAGTATGCGCGTGTGCATTCCAAAACGAGTATGCGCGTGCGCATTCAAAACGAGTATACGCGTGCGCATTCAAAAACGAGTACGCGTGTGCCTGTTCAAAAACGCGTATGCGCGTGCGCATTCAAAAACGAGTACGCGCGTGCCTATTTACAAACGAGTATGCGCGTGCGCATTCAAAAACGAGTACGCACGTGCCAATTCCAAAACGAGTATGCGCGTGTGCATTCAAAAACGAGTATGCGTGTGGGCGTTCAAAAACAAGTATGCGCGTGCGCATTCAAAAACGAGTACGCGCGTGCCTATTCAAAAACGAGTATGCGCGTGCGCATTCAAAAACGAATACGCACGTGCCAATTCCAAAACGAGTATGCGCGTGTGCATTCAAAAACGAGTACGCCTGCGCCTGTTCAAAAACGCATATGCGCGTGCGCATTCAAAAACGAGTATGCACGTGCCTATTCCAAAACGAGTATGCACGTGTGCATTCAAATACGAGTATGCGTGTGCGCCTTCAAATACGAGTATGCGCGTGTGCATTCAAAAACGAGTATGCGCGTGCGCATTCAAAAACGAGTACGCGCGTGCCTATTCAAAAACGAGTACACACGTGCCTATTCCAAAACGAGCATGCGCGTGCGCATTCAAAAACGAGTACGCGCGTGCGCATTCAAAAACGAGTACGCGCGTGCGCATTCAAAAACGAGTATGTGCGAGCGTATTCCAAAACGAGTATGCGCGTGTGCATTCAAAAACGAGTATGCGCGTGCGCTTTCAAAAACGAGTATGCACGTGCCTATTCCAAAACGAGTATGCGCGTGTGTTTTCAAAAACGAGTATGCGCGTACGCATTCAAAAACCAGTACGCGCGTGCCTATTCAAAAACGAGTATGGGTGTGCGCATTCCAAAACGAGTATTCGCGTGCCTATTTGGAAACGAGTATGCGCGTGTGCATTTAAAAAAGAGTATGCGCGTGCCTATTCGAAAACGAGTATGCACGTGCCTATTCCAAAACGAGTATGCGCGTGTGCATTCCAAAACGAGTACGCGTGTGCATATTCAAAAACGCGTATGCGCGTGCGCATTCAAAAACGAGTACGCGCGTGCCTATTCAAAAAAGAGTATGCGCATGCCTATTCCAAAACGAGTACGCGCGTGTGCATTCAAAAACGAGTATGAGCGTGCGCATTCAAAAACAAGTACGCGCGTGCCTATTCAAAAACGAGTATGCGCGTGCGCATTCAAAAACGAGTACGCACGTGCCTATTTTAAAAGGGTATGCGCGTGCGCATTCAAAAACGAGTACGCGCGTGCGCATTCAAAAACTAGTCTGCGCGTGCGAATTCCAGAACGAGCATGCGCGTGCGTATTCCGAAACGAGTATGTGCGTGTGCATTCAAAAACAAGTATGCGCGTGCGCATTCAAAACGAGTATATGCGTACGCAGTCAAAAACGAGTACGCGTGTGCCTGTTCAAAAACGCGTATGCGCGTGCGCATTCAAAAACGAGTACGCACGTGCCTATCCCAAAACGAGTATGCGCGTGTGCATTCAAATACGAGTATGCGCGTGTGCCTGTTCAAAAACGCGTATGCGCGTGCGCATTCAAAAACGAGTACGCACGTGCCTATTCCAAAACGAGTATGCGCGTGTGCATTCAAATACGAGTATGCGCGTGTGCATTCAAAAACGAGTATGCGCGTGCGCATTCAAAACGAGTATACGCGTGCGCATTCAAAAACGAGTACGCGTGTGCCTGTTCAAAAACGCGTATGCGCGTGCGCATTCAAAAACGAGTACGCGCGTGCCTATTTACAAACGAGTATGCGCGTGCGCATTCAAAAACGAGTACGCACGTGCCAATTCCAAAACGAGTATGCGCGTGTGCATTCAAAAACGAGTATGCGTGTGGGCGTTCAAAAACAAGTATGCGCGTGCGCATTCAAAAACGAGTACGCGCGTGCCTATTCAAAAACGAGTATGCGCGTGCGCATTCAAAAACGAATACGCACGTGCCAATTCCAAAACGAGTATGCGCGTGTGCATTCAAAAACGAGTACGCCTGCGCCTGTTCAAAAACGCATATGCGCGTGCGCATTCAAAAACGAGTATGCACGTGCCTATTCCAAAACGAGTATGCACGTGTGCATTCAAATACGAGTATGCGTGTGCGCCTTCAAAAACGAGTATCCGCGTGTGCATTCAAAAACGAGTATGCGCGTGCGCATTCAAAAACGAGTACGCGCGTGCCTATTCAAAAACGAGTACACACGTGCCTATTCCAAAACGAGTATGCGCGTGCGCATTCAAAAGCGAGTACGCGCGTGAGCATTCAAAAACGAGTATGTGCGAGCGTATTCCAAAACGAGTATGCGCGTGTGCATTCAAAAACAAGTATGCGCGTGTGCTTTCGAAAACGAGTATGCACGTGCCTATTCCAAAACGAGTATGCGCCTGTGCATTCAAAAACGAGTATGCGCGTGCCTATTCAAAAACGAGTATGCGCGGCGCATTCCAAAACGAGTACGCGCGTGTGCATTCAAAAACGAGTATGCGCGTGCGCATTCAAAAACGAGTACGCGCGTGCCTATTCAAAAACGAGTATGCGCGTGCGCATTCCAAAACGAGTATGCGCGAGCGTATTCCGAAACGAGTATGCGCGTGTGCATTCAAAAACGAGTACGCACGTGCCTATTCCAAAACGAGTATGCGCGTGTGCATTCAAGTACGAGTATGCGCGTGTGCATTCAAAAACGAGTATGCGTGTGCGCATTCAAAAACGAGTATGCGCGTGCCTATTCCAAAACGAGTATGCGCGTGTGCATTCAAAAACGAGTATGCGCGTGCGCATTCAAAACGAGTATACGCGTGCGCATTCAAAAACGAGTACGCGTGTGCCTGTTCCAAAACGCGTATGCGCGTGCGCATTCGAAAATGAGTATGCACGTGCCTATTCCAAAACGAGTATGCGCGTGTGCATTCAAACACGAGTATGCGTGTGCGCATTCTAAAACTAGTATGCGTGTGCCTATTCCAAAACGAGTATCCGCGTGTGCATTCAAAAACAAGTATGCGCGTGCGCATTCAAAAACGAGTACGCGCGTGCCTATTCAAAAACGAGTATGCGCGTGCGCCTTCAAAAACGAGTACGCACGTGCCAATTCCAAAACGAGTATGCGCGTGTGCATTCAAATACGAGTATGCGTGTGCGCCTTCAAAAACGAGTATGCGCGTGTGCATTCAAAAACGAGTATGCGCGTGCGCATTCAAAAACGAGTACGCGCGTGCCTATTCAAAAACGAGTATGCGCGTGCGCATTCAAAAACGAGTACGCACGTGCCAATTCCAAAACAAGTATGCGGGTGTGCATTCAAATACGAGTATGCGTGTGCGCCTTCAAAAACGAGTATGCGCGTGTGCATTCAAAAACGAGTACGCGCGTGCCTATTCAAAAACGAGTACACACGTGCCTATTCCAAAACGAGCATGCACGTGCGCATTCAAAAACGAGTACGCGCGTGCGCATTCAAAAACGAGTACGCGCGTGCGCATTCAAAAACGAGTATGTGCGAGCGTATTCCAAAACGAGTATGCGCGTGTGCATTCAAAAACGAGTATGCGTGTGCGCTTTCAAAAACGAGTATGCACGTGCCTATTCCAAAACGAGTATGCGCGTGTGCATTCAAATACGAGTATGCGCGTGTGCATTCAAAAACGAGTATGCGCGTGCGCATTCAAAAACGAGTATGCACGTGCCTATTCCAAAACGAGTATGCGCGTGTGCATTCAAAAACGAGTATGCGCGTGCGCATTCAAAATGAGTATACGCGTGCGCATTCAAAAACGACTACGCGTGTGCCTGTTCAAAAACGCGTATGCGCGTGCGCATTCAAAAACGAGTACGCGCGTGCCTATTCAAAAACGAGTATGCGCGTGCGCATTCAAAAACGAGTACGCACGTGCCAATTCCAAAACGAGTATGCGCGTGCGCATTCAAAAACGAGTACGCGCGTTCGCATTCAAAAACGAGTACGCGCGTGCGCATTCAAAAACGAGTATGTGGGAGCGTATTCCAAAACGAGTATGCGCGTGTGCATTCAAAAACGAGTATGCGCGTGCGCTTTCAAAAACGAGAATGCACGTGCCTATTCCAAAACGAGTATGCGCGTGCGCATTCAAGAACGAGTATGCGCGTGCGCATTCAAAAACGAGTACGCACGTGCCTATTCCAAAACGAGTATGCGCGTGTGCATTCAAAAACGAGTATGCGCGTGCGCATTCAAAATGAGTATACGCGTGCGCATTCAAAAACGACTACGCGTGTGCCTGTTCAAAAACGCGTATGCGCGTGCGCATTCAAAAGCGAGTACGCGCGTGCCTATTCAAAAACGAGTATGCGCGTGCGCATTCAAAAACGAATACGCACGTGCCAATTCCAAAACGAGTATGCGCGTGTGCATTCAAAAACGAGTATGCGTGTGGGCGTTCAATAACAAGTATGCGCGTGCGCATTCAAAAACGAGTACGCGCGTGCCTATTCAAAAACGAGTATGCGCGTGCGCATTCAAAAACGAATACGCACGTGCCAATTCCAAAACGAGTATGCGCGTGTGCATTCAAAAACGAGTACGCCTGCGCCTGTTCAAAAACGCATATGCGCGTGCGCATTCAAAAACGAGTATGCACGTGCCTATTCCAAAACGAGTATGCGCGTGTGCATGCAAAAACGAGTATGCGCGTGCGCATTCAAAAACGAGTATGCGCGTGCCTATTCCAAAACGAGTATGCGCGTGTGCATTCAAAAACGAGTATGCGCGTGCGCATTCAAAATGAGTATACGCGTGCGCTATCAAAAACGACTACGCGTGTGCCTGTTCAAAAACGCGTATGCGCGTGCGCATTCAAAAACGAGTACGCGCGTGCCTATTCAAAAACGAGTATGCGCGTGCGCATTCAAAAACGAGTACGCACGTGCCAATTCCAAAACGAGTATGCGCGTGTGCATTCAAAAACGAGTATGCGTGTGGGCGTTCAAAAACAAGTATGCGCGTGCGCATTCAAAAACGAGTACGCGCGTGCCTATTCAAAAACGAGTATGCGCGTGCGCATTCAAAAACGAATACGCACGTGCCAATTCCAAAACGAGTATGCGCGTGTGCATTCAAAAACGAGTACGCCTGCGCCTGTTCAAAAACGCATATGCGCGTGCGCATTCAAAAACGAGTATGCACGTGCCTATTCCAAAACGAGTATGCGCGTGTGCATTCAAAAACGAGTATGCGTGTGCGCCTTCAAAAACGAGTATGCGCGTGTGCATTCAAAAACGAGTATGCGCGTGCGCATTCAAAAACGAGTACGCGCGTGCCTATTCAAAAACGAGTACACACGTGCCTATTCCAAAACGAGTATGCGCGTGCGCATTCAAAAACGAGTACGCGCGTGCGCATTCAAAAACGAGTATGTGCGAGCGTATTCCAAAATGAGTAAGCGCGTGTGCATTCAAAAATGAGTATGCGCGTGCGCTTTCAAAAACGAGTATGCACGTGCCTATTCCAAAACGAGTATGCGCGTGTGCATTCAAAAACGAGTATGCGCGTGCGCATTCAAAAACCAGTACGCGCGTGCCTATTCCAAAACGAGTATGGGTGTGCGCATTCCAAAACGAGTATGCGCGAGCGTATTCCAAAACGAGTATGCGCGTGTGCATTCAAAAACGAGTACGCACGTGCCTATTCCAAAACGAGTATGCGCGTGTGCATTCAAATACGAGTATGTGCGTGTGCATTCAAAAACGAGTATGCGTGTGCGCATTCAAAAACGAGTATGCGCGTGCCTATTCCAAAACGAGTATGCGCGTGTGCATTCAAAAACGAGTATGCGCGTGCGCATTCAAAACGAGTATACGCGTGCGCATTCAAAAACGAGTACGCGTGTGCCTGTTCAAAAACGCGTATGCGCGTGCGCATTCGAAAATGAGTATGCATGTGCCTATTCCAAAACGAGTATGCGCGTGTGCTTTCAAATACGAGTATGCGTGTGCGCATTCTAAAACTAGTATGCGTGTGCCTATTCCAAAACGAGTATGCGCGTGTGCATTCAAAAACGAGTATGCGCGTGCGCATTCAAAAACGAGTACGCGTGTGCCTGTTCAAAAACGCATATGCGCGTGCGGATTCAAAAACGAGAATGCACGTGCCTTTTCCAAAACGAGTATGCGCGTGTGCATTCAAATACGAGTATGCGTGTGCGCCTTCAAAAACGAGTATGCGCGTGTGCATTCAAAAACGAGTATGCGCGTGCGCATTCAAAAACGAGTACGCGCGTGCCTATTTAAAAACGAGTACACACGTGCCTAATCCAAAACGAGTATGCGCGTGCGCATTCAAAAACGAGTACGCGCGTGCGCATTCAAAAACGAGTATGTGCGAGCGTATTCAAAAACGAGTATGCGCGTGCGCATTCCGAAACGAGTATACGCGAGCGCATTCAAAAACGAGTACGCGCGCGCCTATTCAAAAACGAGTATGCGCGTGTGCATTCAAAGCGAGTATACGCGTGCGCATTCAAAAACGAGTACGCGTGTGCATGTTCAAAAACGCGTATGCGCGTGCGCATTCAAACACGAGTACGCGTGTGCCTGTTCAAAAACGCGTAAGCGCGTGCGCATTCAAAAACGAGTACGCACGTGCCTATTCCAAAACGAGTATGCGCGTGTGCATTCAAATACGAGTATGCGCGTGTGCATTCAAAAACGAGTATGCGCGAGCGTATTCCGAAACGCGTATGCGCGTGTGCATGCAAAAACGAGTATGCGTGTGCGCAATCAAAAACGAGTATGCACGTGCCTATTCCAAAACGAGTATGCGCGTGTGCATTCAAAAACGAGTATGCGCGTGCGCATTCATAAACGAGTACGTGCGTGCCTATTCAAAAACGAGTATGCGTGTGCGCATTCCAAAACGAGTATGCGCGTGCCTATTTCGAAACCAGTATGCGCGTGTGCATTGAAAAAGAGTATACGCGTGCCTATTCGAAAACGAGTATGCGCGTGTGCATTCAAAAACGAGTATACACGTGTGCAATCAAAAACGAGTATGCTTGTGCCTATTCAAAAACGAGTATGTGCGTGCGCATTCCAAAACCAGTATACGCGTGCGCATTCAAAAACGGTACGCGTGTGCATGTTCAAAAACGTGTATGCGCGTGCGCATTCAAAAACGAGTACGCACGTGCCTATTCCAAAACGAGTGTGCGCGTGTGCATTAAAAAACGAGTATGCGTGTGCGCATTCAAAAACGAGTATGCACGTGCCTATTCGAAAACGAGTATGCGCGTGCGCATTCCGAAACGAGTATACGCGTGCGCATTCAAAAACGAGTAAGCGCGCGCCTATTCAAAAACGAGTATGCGCGTGTTCATTGAAAACGAGTATACGCGTGCGCATTCAAAAACGGTTACGCGTGTGCATGTTCAAAAACGCGTATGCGCGTGTGCATTCAAAAACGAGTATACGCGTGCGCATTCAAAAACGAGTACGCGCGTGCCTATTCAAAAACGAGTATGCGCGTGCCAATTCCAAAAGGAGTACGCGCGTGTGCATTCAAAAACGAGTATGCGCGTGCGCATTCAAAAACGAGTACGCACGTGCCTATTCAAAAACGAGAATACACGTGCGCATTCCAAAACGAGTACGCACGTGCCTATTCCAAAACGAGTGTGCGCGTGTGCATTCAAAAACGAGTATGCGTGTGCGCATTCAAAAACGAGTATGCGCGTGCCTATTCGGAAACGAGTATGCGCGTGCCTATTCAAAAACGCGTATGCGCGTGCGCATTCGAAAATAAGTATGCACGTGCCTATTCCAAAACGAGTATGCGCGTGTGCATTCAAATACGAGTATGCGTGTGCGCATTCAAAAACTAGTATGCGTTTGCCTATTCCAAAACGAGTATGCGCGTGAGCATTCAAAAACGAGTATGTGCGAGCGTATTCCAAAACGAGTATGCGCGTGTGCATTCAAAAACAAGTATGCGCGTGCGCTTTCGAAAACGAGTATGCACGTGCCTATTCCAAAACGAGTATGCGCCTGTGCATTCAAAAACGAGTATGCGCGTGCCTATTCAAAAACGAGTATGCGCGTGCGCATTCCAAAACGAGTATGCGCGTGTGCATTCAAAAACGAGTATGCGCGTGCGCATTCAAAAACGAGTACGCGCGTGCCTATTCAAAAACGAGTATGCGCGTGCGCATTCCAAAACGAGTATGCGCGAGCGTATTCCAAAACGAGTATGCGCGTGTGCATTCAAAAACGAGTACGCACGTGCCTATTCCAAAACGAGTATGCGCGTGTGCATTCAAATACGAGTATGCGCGTGTGCATTCAAAAACGAGTATGCGTGTGCGCATTCAAAAACGAGTATGCGCGTGCCTATTCCAAAACGAGTATGCGCGTGTGCATTCAAAAACGAGTATGCGCGTGCGCATTCAAAACGAGTATACGCGTGCGCATTCAAAAACGAGTACGCGTGTGCCTGTTCAAAAGCGCGTATGCGCGTGCGCATTCGAAAATGAGTATGCACGTGCCTATTCCAAAACGAGTATGCGCGTGTGCTTTCAAATACGAGTATGCGTGTGCGCATTCTAAAACTAGTATGCGTGTGCCTATTCCAAAACGAGTATGCGCGTGTGCATTCAAAAACGAGTATGCGCGTGCGCATTCAAAAACGAGTACGCGTGTGCCTGTTCAAAAACGCATATGCGCGTGCGGATTCAAAAACGAAAATGCACATGCCTTTTCCAAAACGAGTATGCGCGTGTGCAGTCAAATACGAGTATGCGTGTGCGCCTTCAAAAACGAGTATGCGCGTGTGCATTCAAAAACGAGTATGCACGTGCGCATTCAAAAACGAGTACGCGCGTGCCTATTCAAAAACGAGTACACACGTGCCTAATCCAAAACGAGTATGCACGTGCGCATTCAAAAACGAGTACGCGCGTGCGCATTCAAAAACGAGTACGCGCGTGTGCATTCAAAAACGAGTATGTGCGAGCGTATTCCAAAATGAGTAAGCGCGTGTGCATTCAAAAACGAGTATGCGCGTGCGCTTTCAAAAACGAGTATGCACGTGCCTATTCCAAAACGAGTATGCGCGTGTGCATTCAAAAACGAGTATGCGCGTGCGCATTCAAAAACCAGTACGCGCGTGCCTATTCCAAAACGAGTATGGGTGTGCGCATTCCAAAACGAGTATTCACGTGCCTATTTCGAAACGAGTATGCGCGTGTGCATTTAAAAACGAGTATGCGCGCGCCTATTCGAAAACGAGAGTACACGTGCCTATTCCAAAACGAGTATGCGCGTGTGCATTCAAAAACGAGTATGCGCGTGCGCATTCCAAAACGAGTGTGCGCGTGTGCATTCAAAAACGAGTATGCGTGTGTGCATTCAAAAACGAGTATGCGCGTGCCTATTCAAAAACGAGTATGCGCGTGCGCATTCCGAAACGAGTATACGCGAGCGCATTCAAAAACGAGTACGCGCGCGCCTATTCGAAAACGAGTATGCGCGTGTGCATTCAAAACGAGTATACGCGTGCGCATTCAAAAACGAGTACGCGTGTGCATGTTCGAAAACGCGTATGCGCGTGCGCATTCAAACACGAGTACGCGTGTGCATTCAAAAACGAGTACGCACGTGCCTATTCCAAAACGAGTATGCGCGTGTGCATTCAAATACGAGTATGCGCGTGTGCATTCAAAAACGAGTATGCGCGAGCGTATTCCGAAACGCGTATGCGCGTGTGCATGCAAAAACGAGTATGCGCGTGCGCAATCAAAAACGAGTATGCACGTGCCTATTCCAAAACGAGTATGCGCGTGTGCATTCAAAAACGAGTATGCGCGTGCGCATTCAAAAACGAGTACGCGCGTGCCTATTCAAAAACGAGTATGTGCGTGTTCATTGAAAACGAGTATACGCGTGCGCATTCAAAAACGGTTACGCGTGTGCATGTTCAAAAACGCGTATGCGCGTGTGCATTCAAAAACGAGTATACGCGTGCGCATTCAAAAACGAGTACGCGCGTGCCTATTCAAAAACGAGTATGCGCGTGCCAATTCCAAAACGAGTACGCGCGTGTGCATTCAAAAACGAGTATGCGCGTGCGCATTCAAAAACGAGTACGCGCGTGCCTATTCAAAAACGAGAATACACGTGCGCATTCCAAAACGAGTACGCACGTGCCTATTCCAAAACGAGTGTGCGCGTGTGCATTCAGAAACGAATATGCGTGTGCGCATTCAAAAACGAGTATGCGCGTGCCTATTCGGAAACGAGTATGCGCGTGCCTGTTCAAAAACGCGTATGCGCGTGCGCATTCGAAAATAAGTATGCACGTGCCTATTCCAAAACGAGTATGCGCGTGTGCATTCAAATACGAGTATGCGTGTGCGCATTCAAAAACTAGTATGCGTGTGCCTATTCCAAAACGAGTATGCGCGTGTGCATTCAAAAACAAGTATGCGCGTGCGCATTCAAAAACGAGTACGCGCGTGCCAATTCAAAAACGAGTATGCGCGTGCGCATTCAAAAACGAGTACGCACGTGCCAATTCCAAAACGAGTATGCGCGTGTGCATTCAAAAACGAGTATGCGTGTGGGCGTTCAAAAACGAGTATGCGCGTGCGCATTCAAAAACGAGTACGCGTGTGCCTGTTCAAAAACGCATATGCGCGTGCGCATTCAAAACGAGTATGCACGTGCCTATTCCAAAACGAGTATGCGCGTGTGCATTCAAATACGAGTATGCGTGTGCGCCTTCAAAAACGAGTATTCGCGTGTGCATTCAAAAACGAGTACGCGCGTGCCTATTCAAAAACGAGTACACACGTGCCTAATCCAAAACGAGTATGCGCGTGCGCATTCAAAAACGAGTACGCGCGTGCGCATTCAAAAACGAGTACGCGCGTGCGCATTCAAAAACAAATATGTGCGAGCGTATTCCAAAACGAGTATGCGCATGTGCATTCAAAAACAAGTATGCGCGTGCGCTTTCAAAAACGAGTATGCAGGTGCCTATTCCAAAACGAGTATGCGCGTGTGCATTTAAAAACGAGTATGCGCGTGCCTATTCGAAAACGAGTATGCACGTGCCTATTCCAAAACGAGTATGCGCGTGTGCATTCAAAAACGAGTATGCGCGTGCGCATTCCAAAACGAGTGTGCGCGTGTGCAATCAAAAACGAGTATGCGTGTGCGCATTCAAAAACGAGTATGCGCGTGCCTATTCAAAAACGAGTATTCGCGTGCGCATTCCAAAACGAGTGTGGGCGTGTGCAATCAAAAACGAGTATGCGTGTGCGCATTCAAAAACGAGTATGCGTGTGCCTATTCAAAAACGAGTATTCGCGTGCGCATTCCGAAACGAGTATACGCGTGTGCATTCAAATACGAGTATGCGCGTGTGCATTCAAAAACGAGTATGCGCGTGCGCATTCCAAAACGAGTATGCGCGTGCCTATTCCAAAACGAGTATGCGCGTGTGCATTCAAAAACGAGTATGCGCGTGCGCATTCAAAACGAGTATACGCGTGCGCATTCAAAAACGAGTACGCGTGTGCCTGTTCAAAAACGCGTATGCGCGTGCGCATTCAAAAATGAGCATGCACGTGCCTATTCCAAAACGCGTATGCGCGTGTGCATTCAAATACGAGTAAGCGTGTGCGCATTCAAAAACTAGTATGCGTGTGCCTAATCCAAAACGAGTATGCGCGTGTGCATTCAAAAAGAAGTATGCGCGTGCGCATTCAAAAACGAGTACGCGCGTGCCTATTCAAGAACGAGTATGCGCGTGCGCATTAAAAAACGAGTACGCACGTGCCCATTCCAAAACGAGTATGCGCGTGTGCATTCAAATACGAGTATGCGTGTGCGCTTTCAAAAACGAGTATGCGCGTGCCTATTCCAAAACGAGTATGCGCGTGCGTGTGCATTCAAAAACGAGTATACGTGTGCGCATTCAAAAACGAGTACGCGCGTGCCTATTCAAAAACGAGTACACACGTGCCTATTCCAAAACGAGTATGCGCGTGCGCATTCAAAAACGAGTACGCGCGTGCGCATTCAAAAACGAGTATGCGCGAGCGTATTCCGAAACGAGTATGCGCGTGTGCAAGCAAAAACGAGTATGCGCGTGCGCATTCGAAAACGAGTATGCACGTGCCTATTCCAAAACGAGTATGCGCGTGTGCATTCAAAAACGAGTATGCGCGTGCGCATTCGAAAACGAGTACGCGCGTGCCTATTCAAAAACGAGTATGCGTGTGCGCATTCCAAAACGAGTACGCGCGTGCCTATTCAAACACTAGTATACGCGTGCGCATTCCAAAAAGAGTACGCACGTGCCTATTCCAAAACGACTGTGCGCGTGTGCATTCAAAAACGAGTATGCGTGTGCGCATTCAAAAACGAGTATGCACGTGCCTATTCGAAAACGAGTATGCGCGTGCGCATTCCGAAACGAGTATACGCGTGCGCATTCAAAAACGAGTAAGCGCGCGCCAATTCAAAAACGAGTATGCGCGTGTTCATTGAAAACGAGTATACGCGTGCGCATTCAAAAACGAGTACGCGTGTGCATGTTCAAAAACGCGTATGCGCGTGTGCATTCAAAAACGAGTATACGCGTGCGCATTCAAAAACGAGTACGCGCGTGCCTATTCAAAAACGAGTATGCGCGTGCCAATTCCAAAACGAGTACGCGCGCGTGCATTCAAAAACGAGTATGCGCGTGCGCATTCAAAAACGAGTACGCGCATGCCTATTCAAAAACGAGAATACGCGTGCGCATTCCAAAACGAGTACGCACGTGCCTATTTCAAAACGAGTGTGCGCGTGTGCATTCAAAAACGAGTATGCGTGTGCGCATTCAAAAACGAGTATGCGCATGCCTATTCGAAAACGAGTATGCGCGTGCCAATTCCAAAACGAGTACGCGCGTGTGCATTCAAAAACGAGTATGCGCGTGCGCATTCAAAAAGGAGTACGCGCGTGCCTATTGAAAAACGAGTATACGCGTGCGCATTCCAAAACAAGTACGCACGTGCGCATTCAAAAACGAGTACGCGCGTGCCTATTTAAAAACGAGTATGCGTGTGCGCATTCCAAAACGAGTATGCGCGTGCCTATTTCGAAACGAGTATGCGCGTGTGCATTTAAAAACGAGTATGCGCGTGCCTATTCAAAAACGAGTATGCGTGTGTGCATTCAAAAACGAGTATACACGTGTGCAATCAAAAACGAGTATGCTTGTGCCTATTCAAAAACGAGTATGCGCGTGCGCATTCCAAAACGAGTATACGCGTACGCATTCAAAAACGAGTACGCGTGTGCATGTTCACAAACGCGTATGCGCGTGTCCATTCAAAAACGAGTATGCGCGTGCCTATTCCAAAACGAGTACACGCGTGTGCATTCAAAAACGAGTATGCGCGTGCGCATTCAAAAACGAGTACGCGCGTGCCTAATCAAAAACGAGTATGCGCGTGCGCATTCCAAAACAAGTACGCACGTGCCTATTCCAAAACGAGTGTGCGCGTGTGCATTCAAAAATGAGTATGCGTGTGCGCATTTAAAAACGAGTATGCGCGTGCCTATTCGAAAACGAGTATGCGTGTGCGCATTCCGAAACGAGTATACGCGTGCGCATTCAAAAACGAGTACGCGCGCGCCTATTCAAAAACGAGTATGCGCGTGTTCATTCAAAACGAGTATACGCGTGCGCATTCAAAAACGAGTACGCGTGTGCATGTTCAAAAACGCGTATGCGCGTGCGCAGTCAGAAACGAGTACGCGCGTGCCTATTCAAAAACGAGTATGCACGTGCCTATTCCAAAACGAGTATGCACGTGTGCATTCCGAACCGAGTATACGCGTGCGCATTCAAAAACGAGTAAGCGCGCGCCTATTCAAAAACGAGTATGCGCGTGTTCATTCAAAACGAGTATACGCGTGCGCATTCAAAAACGAGTACGCGTGTGCCTGTTCAAAAACGCGTATGCGCGTGCGCATTCAAAAACGAGTATGCACGTGCCTATTCCAAAACGACTATGCGCATGTGCATTCAAAAACGAGTATGCGCGAGCGTATTCCGAAACGAGTATGCGCGTGTACATTCAGAAACAAGTATGCGCGTGCGCATTCAAAAACGAGTGCGTGCGTGCCTATTCAAAAAAGAGTATGCGCGTGCGCATTCAAAAATGAGTACGCACGGGCCAATTCCAAAACGAGTATGCGCGTGTGCATTCAAAAACGAGTATGCGTGTGCGCATTCAAAAACGAGTATGCGCGTGCGCATTCCGAAACGAGTATACGCGTGCGCATTCAAAAACGAGTAAGCGCGCGCCTATTCAAAAACGAGTATGCGCGTGTTCATTCAAAACGAGTATACGCGTGCGCATTCAAAAACGAGTACGCGTGTGCAAGTTCAAAAACGCGTATGCGCGTGCGCATTCAAAAACGAGTATGCACGTGCCTATTCCAAAACGAGTATGCGCGTGTGCATTGAAAAACGAGTATGCGCGTGCGCATTCAAAAACGAGTAAGCGCGTGCCTATTTAAAAACGAGTATGCGTGTGCGCATTCCAAAACGAGTATGCGCGTGCCTATTTCGAAACGAGTTACGCGTGTGCATTTAAAAACGAGTATGCGCGTGCCTATTCGAAAACGAGTATGCGCGTTTGCATTCAAAAACGAGTATACACGTGTGAAAACAAAAACGAGTATGCTTGTGCCTATTCAAAAACGAGTATGCGCGTGCGCATTTCAAAACGAGTATACGCGTGCGCATTCAAAAACGAGTACGCGTGTGCATGTTCACAAAGGCGTATGCGCGTGCCTATTCAAAAACGAGTATGCGCGTGCCAATTCCAAAACGAGTACGCGCGTGTGCATTCAAAAACGAGTATGCGCGTGCGCATTCAAAAACGAGTACGCGCGTGCCTAATCAAAAACGAGTATGCGCGTGCGCATTCCAAAACGAGTACGCACGTGCCTATTCCAAAACGAGTGTGTGCGTGTGCATTGAAAAACGAGTATGCGTGTGCGCATTTAAAAACGAGTATGCGCGTGCCTTTTCGAAAACGAGTATGCGCGTGCGCATTCCGAAACAAGTATACGCGTGCGCATTCAAAAACGAGTACGCGCGCGCCTATTCAAAAACGAGTATGCCCGTGTTCATTCAAAACGAGTATACGCGTGCGCATTCAAAAACGAGTACGCGTGTGCATGTTCGAAAACGCGTATGGGCGTGCGCAGTCAAAAACGAGTACGCGCGTGCCTATTCAAAAACGAGTATGCGCGTGCCTATTCCAAAACGAGTACGCGCGTGTGCATTCAAAAACGAGTATGCGCGTGCGCATTCAAAAACGAGTACGCTCGTGCGTATTCAAAAACGAGTATGCGCGTATGCATTCAAAAACGAGTACGCACGTGCCTATTGCGAAACGGGTAAGCGCGTGCGCAATCAGAAACGAGTACGCGCGTGCGCATTAAAAACAAGTATGCGCATGCGCATTCAAAACGACTATACGCGTACGCAGTCAAAAACGAGTACGCGAGTGCCTGTTCAAAAACGCGTATGCGCGTGCGCATTCAAAAACGAGTACGCGCGTGCCTATTCAAAAACGAGTACGCGCGTGCGCATTCAAAAACGAGTACGCACGCGCCAATTCCAAAACGAGTACGCGCGTGTGCATTCAAAAACGAGTATGCGTGTGGGCGTTCAAAAACGAGTATGCGCGTGCGCATTCAAAAAAGAGTACGCGTGTGCCTGTTAAAAAACGCATATGCGCGTGCGCATTCAAAAACGAGTATGCACGTGCCTATTCCAAAACGAGTATGCGCGTGTGCATTCAAATACGAGTATGCGTGTGCGCCTTCAAAAACGAGTATGCGCGTGCCTATTCCAAAACGAGTATGCGCGTGTGCATTCAAAAACGAGTACGCGCGTGCCTATTAAAAAACGAGTACACACGTGCCTATTCGAAAACGAGTATGCGCGTGCGCATTCAAAAACGAGTACGCGCGTGAGCATTCAAAAACGAGTATGCGCGAGCGTATTCCGAAACGAGTATGCGCGGGTGCATTCAAAAACGAGTATGCGCGTGCGCATTCAAAAACGAGTATGCACGTGCCTATTCCAAAACGAGTATGCGCGTGTGCATTCAAAAACGAGTATGCGCGTGCGCATTCAAAAACGAGTACGCGCGTGCCTATTCAAAAACGAGTATGCGTGTGCGCATTCCAAAACGAGTATGCGCGTGCCTATTTCGAAACCAGTATGCGCGTGTGCATTTAAAAACGAGTATGCGCGTGCCTATTCGAAAACGAGTATGCGCGTGTGCATTCAAAAACGAGTATACACGTGTGCAATCAAAAACGAGTATGCTTGTGCCTATTCAAAAACGAGTATGCGCGTGCGCATTCCAAAACGAGTATACGCGTGCGCATTCAAAAACGAGTACGCGTGTGCATGTTCACAAACGCGTATGCGCGTGCCCATTCAAAAACGAGTATGCGCGTGCCTATTCAAAAACGAGTATGCGCGTGCCAATTCCAAAACGAGTACGCACGTGTGCATTCAAAAACGAGTATGTGCGTGCGCATTCAAAAACGAGTACGCGCGTGCCTATTCAAAAACGAGTATACGCGTGCGCATTCCAAAACGATTACGCACGTGCGCATTCAAAAACGAGTAAGCGCCCGCCTATTCAAAAACGAGTATGCGCGTGTTCATTCAAAACGAGTATACGCGTGCGCATTCAAAAACGAGTACGCGTGTGCATGTTCAAAAACGAGTATGCGCGTGCCTTTTCGAAAACGAGTATGCGTGTGTGCATTCAAAAACGAGTATACACGTGTGCAATCAAAAACGAGTATGCTTGTGCCTATTCAAAAACGAGTATGCGCGTGTTCATTCAAAACGAGTATACGCGTGCGCATTCAAAAACGAGTACGCGTGTGCAAGTTCAAAAACGCGTATGCGCGTGCGCACTCAAAAACGAGTATGCACGTGCCTATTCCAAAACGAGTATGCGCGTGTGCATTCAAAAACGAGTATGCGCGTGCGCATTCAAAAAGGAGTACGCGCGTGCCTATTTAAAAACGAGTATGCGTGTGCGCATTCCAAAACGAGTATGCGCGTGCCTATTTCGAAACGAGTATGCGCGTGTGCATTTAAAAACGAGTATGCGCGTGCCTATTCGAAAACGAGTATGCGCGTTTGCATTCAAAAACGAGTATACACGTGTGAAAACAAAAACGAGTATGCTTGTGCCTATTCAAAAACGAGTATGCGCGTGCGCATTTCAAAACGAGTATACGCGTGCGCATTCAAAAACGAGTACGTGTGTGCATGTTCACAAAGGCGTATGCGCGTGCCTATTCAAAAACGAGTATGCGCGTGCCAATTCCAAAACGAGTACGCGCGTGTGCATTCAAAAACGAGTAGGCGCGTGCCTAATCAAAAACGAGTATGCGCGTGCGCATTCCAAAACGAGTACGCACGTGCCTATTCCAAAACGAGTGTGTGCGTGTGCATTCAAAAATGAGTATGCGTGTGCGCATTTAAAAACGAGTATGCGCGTGCCTTTTCGAAAACGAGTATGCGCGTGTGCATTCAAAAACGAGTACGCGCGTGCCTATTAAAAAACGAGTACACACGTGCCTATTCAAAAACGAGTATGCGCGTGCGCATTCAAAAACGAGTACGCGCGTGCGCATTCAAAAACGAGTATGCGCGAGCGTATTCCGAAACGAGTATGCGCGTGTGCATGCAAAAACGAGTATGCGCGTGCGCAATCAAAAACGAGTATGCACGTGCCTATTCCAAAACGAGTATGCGCGTGTGCATTCAAAAACGAGTATGCGCGTGCGCATTCAAAAACGAGTACGCGCGTGCCTATTCAAAAACGAGTATGCGTGTGCGCATTCCAAAACGAGTATGCGCGTGCCTATTTCGAAACCAGTATGCGCGTGTGCATTTAAAAAGAGTATGCGCGTGCCTATTCGGAAACGAGTATGCGCGTGTGCATTCAAAAACGAGTATACACGTGTGCAATCAAAAACGAGTATGCTTGTGCCTATTCAAAAACGAGTATGTGCGTGCGCATTCCAAAACCAGTATACGCGTGCGCATTCGAAAACGGTACGCGTGTGCATGTTCAAAAACGTGTATGCGCGTGCGCATTCAAAAACGAGAACGCACGTGCCTATTCCAAAACGAGTGTGCGCATGTGCATTAAAAAACGAGTATGCGTGTGCGCATTCAAAAACGAGTATGCACGTGCCTATTCGAAAACGAGTATGCGCGTGCGCATTCCGAAACGAGTATACGCGTGCGCATTCAAAAACGAGTAAGCGCGCGCCTATTCAAAAACGAGTATGCGCGTGTTCATTGAAAACGAGTATACGCGTGCGCATTCAAAAACGGTTACGCGTGTGCATGTTCAAAAACGCGTATGCGCGTGTGCATTCAAAAACGAGTATACGCGTGCGCATTCAAAAACGAGTACGCGCGTGCCTATTCAAAAACGAGTATGCGCGTGCCAATTCCAAAACGAGTACGCGCGTGTGCATTCAAAAACGAGTATGCGCGTGCGCATTCTAAAACGAGTACGCGCGTGCCTATTCAAAAACGAGAATACACGTGCGCATTCCAAAACGAGTACGCACGTGCCTATTCCAAATCGAGTGTGCGCGTGTGCATTCAAAAACGAGTATGCGTGTGCGCATTCAAAAACGAGTATGCGCGTGCCTATTCAGAAACGAGTATGCGCGTGCCTGTTCAAAAACGCGTATGCGCGTGCGCATTCGAAAATAAGTATGCACGTGCCTATTCCAAAACGAGTATGCGCGTGTGCATTCAAATACGAGTATGCGTGTGCGCATTCAAAAACTAGTATGCGTGTGCCTATTCCAAAACGAGTATGCGCGTGTGCATTCAAAAACAAGTATGCGCGTGCGCATTCAAAAACGAGTACGCGCGTGCCTATTCAAAAACGAGTATGCGCGTGCGCATTCAAAAACGAGTACGCACGTGCCAATTCCAAAACGAGTATGCGCGTGTGCATTCAAAAACGAGTATGCGTGTGGGCGTTCAAAAACGAGTATGCGCGTGCGCATTCAAAAACGAGTACGCGTGTGCCTGTTCAAAAACGCATATGCGCGTGCGCATTCAAAACGAGTATCCACGTGCCTATTCCAAAACGAGTATGCGCGTGTGCATTCAAATACGAGTATGCGTGTGCGCCTTCAAAAACGAGTATTCGCGTGTGCATTCAAAAACGAGTATGCGCGTGCGCATTCAAAAACGAGTACGCGCGTGCCTATTCAAAAACGAGTACACACGTGCCTAATCCAAAACGAGTATGCGCGTGCGCATTCAAAAACGAGTACGCGCGTGCGCATTCAAAAACGAGTACGCGCGTGCGCATTCAAAAACAAGTATGTGCGAGCGTATTCCAAAACGAGTATGCGCGTGTGCATTTAAAAACGAGTATGCGCGTGCCTATTCGAAAACGAGTATGCACGTGCCTATTCCAAAACGAGTATGCGCGTGTGCATTCAAAAACGAGTATGCGTGTGCGCATTCCAAAACGAGTGTGCGCGTGTGCAATCAAAAACGAGTATGCGTGTGCGCATTCAAAAACGAGTATGCGCGTGCCTATTCAAAAACGAGTATTCGCGTGCGCATTCCAAAACGAGTGTGGGCGTGTGCAATCAAAAACGAGTATGCGTGTGCGCATTCAAAAACGAGTATGCGCGTGCCTATTCAAAAACGAGTATTCGCGTGCGCATTCCGAAACGAGTATACGCGTGTGCATTCAAATACGAGTATGCGCGTGTGCATTCAAAAACGAGTATGCGCGTGCGCATTCCAAAACGAGTATGCGCGTGCCTATTCCAAAACGAGTATGCGCGTGTGCATTCAAAAACGAGTATGCGCGTGCGCATTCAAAACGAGTATACGCGTGCGCATTCAAAAACGAGTAGGCGTGTGCCTGTTCAAAAACGCGTATGCGCGTGCGCATTCAAAAATGAGCATGCACGTGCCTATTCCAAAACGCGTATGCGCGTGTGCATTCAAATACGAGTAAGCGTGTGCGCATTCAAAAACTAGTATGCGTGTGCCTAATCCAAAACGAGTATGCGCGTGTGCATTCAAAAAGAAGTATGCGCGTGCGCATTCAAAAACGAGTACGCGCGTGCCTATTCAAGAACGAGTATGCGCGTGCGCATTCAAAAACGAGTACGCACGTGCCCATTCCAAAAGTGTATGCGCGTGTGCATTCAAATACGAGTATGCGTGTGCGCTTTCAAAAACGAGTATGCGCGTGCCTATTCCAAAACGAGTATGCGCGTGCGTGTGCATTCAAAAACGAGTATACGTGTGCGCATTCAAAAACGAGTACGCGCGTGCCTATTCAAAAACGAGTACACACGTGCCTATTCCGAAACGAGTATGCGCGTGCGCATTCAAAAACGAGTACGCGCGTGCGCATTCAAAAACGAGTATGCGCGAGCGTATTCCGAAACGAGTATGCGCGTGTGCAAGCAAAAACGAGTATGCGCGTGCGCATTCAAAAACGAGTATGCACGTGCCTATTCCAAAACGAGTATGCGCGTGTGCATTCAAAAACGAGTATGCGCGTGCGCATTCGAAAACGAGTACGCCCGTGCCTATTCAAAAACGAGTATGCGTGTGCGCATTCCAAAACGAGTACGCGCGTGCCTATTCAAACACTAGTATACGCGTGCGCATTCCAAAACGAGTACGCACGTGCCTATTCCAAAACGACTGTGCGCGTGTGCATTCAAAAACGAGTATGCGTGTGCGCATTCAAAAACGAGTATGCACGTGCCTATTCGAAAACGAGTATGCGCGTGCGCATTCCGAAACGAGTATACGCGTGCGCATTCAAAAACGAGTAAGCGCGCGCCAATTCAAAAACGAGTATGCGCGTGTTCATTGAAAACGAGTATACGCGTGCGCATTCAAAAACGAGTACGCGTGTGCATGTTCAAAAACGCGTATGCGCGTGTGCATTCAAAAACGAGTATACGCGTGCGCATTCAAAAACGAGTACGCGCGTGCCTATTCAAAAACGAGTATGCGCGTGCCAATTCCAAAACGAGTACGCGCGTGTGCATTCAAAAACGAGTATGCGCGTGCGCATTCAAAAACGAGTACGCGCGTGCCTATTCAAAAACGAGAATACGCGTGCGCATTCCAAAACGAGTACGCACGTGCCTATTTCAAAACGAGTGTGCGCGTGTGCATTCAAAAACGAGTATGCGTGTGCGCATTCAAAAACAAGTATGCGCATGCCTATTCGAAAACGAGTATGCGCGTGCCAATTCCAAAACGAGTACGCGCGTGTGCATTCAAAAACGAGTATGCGCGTGCGCATTCAAAAAGGAGTACGCGCGTGCCTATTGAAAAACGAGTATACGCGTGCGCATTCCAAAACAAGTACGCACGTGCGCATTCAAAAACGAGTACGCGCGTGCCTATTTAAAAACGAGTATGCGTGTGCGCATTCCAAAACGAGTATGCGCGTGCCTATTTCGAAACGAGTATGCGCGTGTGCATTTAAAAACGAGTATGCGCGTGCCTATTCGAAAACGAGTATGCGTGTGTGCATTCAAAAACGAGTATACACGTGTGCAATCAAAAACGAGTATGCTTGTGCCTATTCAAAAACGAGTATGCGCGTGCGCATTCCAAAACGAGTATACGCGTACGCATTCAAAAACGAGTACGCGTGTGCATGTTCACAAACGCGTATGCGCGTGTCCATTCAAAAACGAGTATGGGCGTGCCTATTCCAAAACGAGTACACGCGTGTGCATTCAAAAACGAGTACGCGCGTGCCTAATCAAAAACGAGTATGCGCGTGCGCATTCCAAAACAAGTACGCACGTGCCTATTCCAAAACGAGTGTGCGCGTGTGCATTCAAAAACGAGTATGCGTGTGCGCATTTAAAAACGAGTATGCGCGTGCCTATTCGAAAACGAGTATGCGCGTGCGCATTCCGAAACGAGTATACGCGTGCGCATTCAAAAACGAGTACGCGCGCGCCTATTCAAAAACGAGTATGCGCGTGTTCATTCAAAACGAGTATACGCGTGCGCATTCAAAAACGAGTACGCGTGTGCATGTTCAAAAACGCGTATGCGCGTGCGCAGTCAAAAACGAGTACGCGCGTGCCTATTCAAAAACGAGTATGCACGTGCCTATTCCAAAACGAGTATGCACGTGTGCATTCCGAACCGAGTATACGCGTGCGCATTCAAAAACGAGTAAGCGCGCGCCTATTCAAAAACGAGTATGCGCGTGTTCATTCAAAACGAGTATACGCGTGCGCATTCAAAAACGAGTACGCGTGTGCATGTTCAAAAACGCGTATGCGCGTGCGCATTCAAAAACGAGTATGCACGTGCCTATTCCAAAACGAGTATGCGCATGTGCATTCAAAAACGAGTATGCGCGAGCGTATTCCGAAACGAGTATGCGCGTGTACATTCAGAAACAAGTATGCGCGTGCGCATTCAAAAACGAGTGCGTGCGTGCCTATTCAAAAAAGAGTATGCGCGTGTGCATTCAAAAATGAGTACGCACGGGCCAATTCCAAAACGAGTATGCGCGTGTGCATTCAAAAACGAGTATGCGTGTGCGCATTCAAAAACGAGTATGCGCGTGCGCATTCCGAAACGAGTATACGCGTGCGCATTCAAAAACGAGTAAGCGCGCGCCTATTCAAAAACGAGTATGCGCGTGTTCATTCAAAACGAGTATACGCGTGCGCATTCAAAAACGAGTACGCGTGTGCAAGTTCAAAAACGCGTATGCGCGTGCGCATTCAAAAACGAGTATGCACGTGCCTATTCCAAAACGAGTATGCGCGTGTGCATTGAAAAACGAGTATGCGCGTGCGCATTCAAAAACGAGTACGCGCGTGCCTATTTAAAAACGAGTATGCGTGTGCGCATTCCAAAACGAGTATGCGCGTGCCTATTTCGAAACGAGTTACGCGTGTGCATTTAAAAACGAGCATGCGCGTGCCTATTCGAAAACGAGTATGCGCGTTTGCATTCAAAAACGAGTATACACGTGTGAAAACAAAAACGAGTATGCTTGTGCCTATTCAAAATGAGTATGCGCGTGCGCATTTCAAAACGAGTATACGCGTGCGCATTCAAAATGAGTATGCGCGTGCGCATTTCAAAACGAGTATACGCGTGCGCATTCAAAAACGAGTACGCGTGTGCATGTTCACAAAGGCGTATGCGCGTGCCTATTCAAAAACGAGTATGCGCGTGCCAATTCCAAAACGAGTACGCGCGTGTGCATTCAAAAACGAGTATGCGCGTGCGCATTCAAAAACGAGTACGCGCGTGCCTAATCAAAAACGAGTATGCGCGTGCGCATTCCAAAACGAGTACGCACGTGCCTATTCCAAAACGAGTGTGTGCGTGTGCATTGAAAAACGAGTATGCGTGTGCGCATTTAAAAACGAGTATGCGCGTGCCTTTTCGAAAACGAGTATGCGCGTGCGCATTCCGAAACAAGTATACGCGTGCGCATTCAAAAACGAGTACGCGCGCGCCTATTCAAAAACGAGTATGCCCGTGTTCATTCAAAACGAGTATACGCGTGCGCATTCAAAAACGAGTACGCGTGTGCATGTTCGAAAACGCGTATGGGCGTGCGCAGTCAAAAACGAGTACGCGCGTGCCTATTCAAAAACGAGTATGCGCGTGCCTATTCCAAAACGAGTACGCGCGTGTGCATTCAAAAACGAGTATGCGCGTGCGCATTCAAAAACGAGTACGCTCGTGCGTATTCAAAAACGAGTATGCGCGTATGCATTCAAAAACGAGTACGCACGTGCCTATTGCGAAACGGGTAAGCGCGTGCGCATTCAGAAACGAGTACGCGCGTGCGCATTAAAAACAAGTATGCGCATGCGCATTCAAAACGACTATACGCGTACGCAGTCAAAAACGAGTACGCGAGTGCCTGTTCAAAAACGCGTATGCGCGTGCGCATTCAAAAACGAGTACGCGCGTGCCTATTCAAAAACGAGTATGCGCGTGCGCATTCAAAAACGAGTACGCACGCGCCAATTCCAAAACGAGTATGCGCGTGTGCATTCAAAAACGAGTATGCGTGTGGGCGTTCAAAAACGAGTATGCGCGTGCGCATTCAAAAACGAGTACGCGTGTGCCTGTTAAAAAACGCATATGCGCGTGCGCATTCAAAAACGAGTATGCACGTGCCTATTCCAAAACGAGTATGCGCGTGTGCATTCAAATACGAGTATGCGTGTGCGCCTTCAAAAACGAGTATGCGCGTGCCTATTCCAAAACGAGTATGCGCGTGTGCATTCAAAAACGAGTACGCGCGTGCCTATTAAAAAACGAGTACACACGTGCCTATTCGAAAACGAGTATGCGCGTGCGCATTCAAAAACGAGTACGCGCGTGCGCATTCAAAAACGAGTATGCGCGAGCGTATTCCGAAACGAGTATGCGCGTGTGCATTCAAAAACGAGTATGCGCGTGCGCATTCAAAAACGAGTATGCGCGTGCGCATTCAAAAACGAGTACGCGCGTGCCTATTCAAAAACGAGTATGCGTGTGCGCATTCCAAAACGAGTATGCGCGTGCCTATTTCGAAACCAGTATGCGCGTGTGCATTTAAAAACGAGTATGCGCGTGCCTATTCGAAAACGAGTATGCGCGTGTGCATTCAAAAACGAGTATACACGTGTGCAATCAAAAACGAGTATGCTTGTGCCTATTCAAAAACGAGTATGCGCGTGCGCATTCCAAAACGAGTATACGCGTGCGCATTCAAAAACGAGTACGCGTGTGCATGTTCACAAACGCGTATGCGCGTGCCCATTCAAAAACGAGTATGCGCGTGCCTATTCAAAAACGAGTATGCGCGTGCCAATTCCAAAACGAGTACGCACGTGTGCATTCAAAAACGAGTATGTGCGTGCGCATTCAAAAACGAGTACGCGCGTGCCTATTCAAAAACGAGTATACGCGTGCGCATTCCAAAACGATTACGCACGTGCGCATTCAAAAACGAGTAAGCGCCCGCCTATTCAAAAACGAGTATGCGCGTGTTCATTCAAAACGAGTATACGCGTGCGCATTCAAAAACGAGTACGCGCGTGCCTAATCAAAAACGAGTATGCGCGTGCGCATTCCAAAACGAGTACGCACGTGCCTATTCCAAAACGAGTGTGTGCGTGTGCATTCAAAAACGAGTATGCGTGTGCGCATTTAAAAACGAGTATGCGCGTGCCTTTTCGAAAACGAGTAGGCGCGTGTGCATTCAAAAACGAGCACGCGCGTGCCTATTAAAAAACGAGTACACACGTGCCTATTCGAAAACGAGTATGCGCGTGCGCATTCAAAAACGAGTACGCGCGTGCGCATTCAAAAACGAGTATGCGCGAGCGTATTCCGAAACGAGTATGCGCGTGTGCATTCAAAAACGAGTATGCGCGTGCGCATTCAAAAACGAGTATGCACGTGCCTATTCCAAAACGAGTATGCGCGTGTGCATTCAAAAACGAGTATGCGCGTGTGCATTCAAAAACGAGTACGCGCGTGCCTATTCAAAAACGAGTACGCACGTGTGCATTCAAAAACGAGTATGCGCGTGCGCATTAAAAAACGAGTACGCGCGTGCCTATTCAAAAACGAGTATACGCGTGCGCATTCCAAAACGATTACGCACGTGCGCATTCAAAAACGAGTAAGCGCCCGCCTATTCAAAAACGAGTATGCGCGTGTTCATTCAAAACGAGTATACGCGTGCGCATTCAAAAACGAGTACGCGTGTGCATGTTCAAAAACGAGTATGCGCGTGCCTTTTCGAAAACGAGTATGCGTGTGTGCATTCAAAAACGAGTATACACGTGTGCAATTAAAAACGAGTATGCTTGTGCCTATTCAAAAACGAGTATGCGCGTGTTCATTCAAAACGAGTATACGCGTGCGCATTCAAAAACGAGTACGCGTGTGCAAGTTCAAAAACGCGTATGCGCGTGCGCATTCAAAAACGAGTATGCACGTGCCTATTCCAAAACGAGTATGCGCGTGTGCATTGAAAAACGAGTATGCGCGTGCGCATTCAAAAACGAGTATGCGCGTGCCTATTCGAAAACGAGTATGCGCGTTTGCATTCAAAAACGAGTATACACGTGTGAAAACAAAAACGAGTATGCTTGTGCCTATTCAAAAACGAGTATGCGCGTGCGCATTTCAAAACGAGTATACGCGTGCGCATTCAAAAACGAGTACGCGTGTGCATGTTCACAAAGGCGTATGCGCGTGCCTATTCAAAAACGAGTATGCGCGTGCCAATTCCAAAACGAGTACGCGCGTGTGCATTCAAAAACGAGTATGCGCGTGCGCATTCAAAAACGAGTACGCGCGTGCCTAATCAAAAACGAGTATGCGCGTGCGCATTCCAAAACGAGTACGCACGTGCCTATTCCAAAACGAGTGTGTGCGTGTGCATTCAAAAACGAGTATGCGTGTGCGCATTTAAAAACGAGTATGCGCGTGCCTTTTCGAAAACGAGTATGCGCGTGCGCATTCCGAAACAAGTATACGCGTGCGCATTCAAAAACGAGTACGCGCGCGCCTATTCAAAAACGAGTATGCCCGTGTTCATTCAAAACGAGTATACGCGTGCGCATTCAAAAACGAGTACGCGTGTGCATGTTCAAAAACGCGTATGCGCGTGCGCAGTCAAAAACGAGTACGCGCGTGCCTATTCAAAAACGAGTATGCGCGTGCCTATTCCAAAACGAGTACGCGCGTGCGTATTCAAAAACGAGTATGCGCGTGCGCATTCAGAAACGAGTACGCGCGTGCGCATTCAAAAACAAGTATGCGCATGCGCATTCAAAACGACTATACGCGTACGCAGTCAAAAACGAGTACGCGAGTGCCTGTTCAAAAACGCGTATGCGCGTGCGCATTCAAAAACGAGTACGCGCGTGCCTATTCAAAAACGAGTATGCGCGTGCGCATTCAAAAACGAGTACGCACGCGCCAATTCCAAAACGAGTATGCGCGTGTGCATTCAAAAACGAGTATGCGTGTGGGCGTTCAAAAACGAGTATGCGCGTGCGCATTCAAAAACGAGTACGCGTGTGCCTGTTCAAAAACGCATATGCGCGTGCGCATTCAAAAACGAGTATGCACGTGCCTATTCCAAAACGAGTATGCGCGTGTGCATTCAAATACGAGTATGCGTGTGCGCCTTCAAAAACGAGTATGCGCGTGCCTATTCCAAAACGAGTATGCGCGTGTGCATTCAAAAACGAGTATACGCGTGCGCATTCAAAAACGAGTACGCGCGTGCCTATTAAAAAACGAGTACACACGTGCCTATTCGAAAACGAGTATGCGCGTGCGCATTCAAAAACGAGTACGCGCGTGCGCATTCAAAAACGAGTATGCGCGAGCGTATTCCGAAACGAGTATGCGCGTGTGCATTCAAAAACGAGTATTGGCGTGCGCATTCAAAAACGAGTATGCACGTGCCTATTCCAAAACGAGTATGCGCGTGTGCATTCAAAAACGAGTATGCGCGTGCGCATTCAAAAACGAGTACGCGCGTGCCTATTCAAAAACGAGTATGCGTGTGCGCATTCCAAAACGAGTATGCGCGTGCCTAGTTCAAAACCAGTATGCGCGTGTGCATTTAAAAACGAGTATGCGCGTGCCTATTCGAAAACGAGTATGCGCGTGTGCATTCAAAAACGAGTATACACGTGTGCAATCAAAAACGTGTATGCTTGTGCCTATTCAAAAACGAGTATGCGCGTGCGCATTCCAAAACGAGTATACGCGTGCGCATTCAAAAACGAGTACGCGTGTGCATGTTCACAAACGCGTATGCGCGTGCCCATTCAAAAACGAGTATGCACGTGCCTATTCCAAAACGAGTATGTGCGTGTGCATTCAAAAACGAGTATACGCGTGCGCATTCAAAAACGAGTACGCGCGCGCCCATTCAAAAACGAGTATGCCCGTGTTCATTCACAACGAGTATACGCGTGCGCATTCAAAAACGAGTACGCGTGTGCATGTTCAAAAACGCGTATGCGCGTGCGCAGTCAAAAACGAGTACGCGCGTGCCTATTCAAAAACGAGTATGCGCGTGCCTATTCTAAAACGAGTACGCGCGTGTGCATTCAAGAACGAGTATGCGCGTGCGCATTCAAAAACGAGTACGCTCGTGCGTATTCAAAAACGAGTATGCGCGTATGCATTCAAAAACGAGTACGCACGTGCCTATTGCGAAACGGGTATGCGCGTGCGCATTCAAAAACGAGTACGCGCGTGCGCATTCAAAAACGAGTATGCGCGTGCGCATTCAAAACGAGTATACGCGTACGCAGTCAAAAACGAGTACGCGAGTGCCTGTTCAAAAACGCGTATGCGCGTGCGCATTAAAAAACGAGTACGCGCGTGCCTATTCAAAAACTAGTATGCGCGTGCGCATTCAAAAACGAGTACGCACGTGCCAATTCCAAAACGAGTATGCGCGTGTGCATTCAAAAACGAGTATGCGTGTGGGCGTTCAAAAACGAGTATGCGCGTGCGCATTCAAAAACGAGTACGCGTGTGCCTGTTCAAAAACGCATATGCGCGTGCGCATTCAAAAACGAGTATGCACGTGCCTATTCCGAAACGAGTATGCGCGTGTGCATTCAAAAACGAGTATGCGCGTGCGCATTCAAAAACGAGTATGCACGTGCCTATTCCAAAACGAGTATGCGCGTGTGCATTCAAAAACGAGTATGCGCGTGCGCATTCAAAAACGAGTACGCGCGTGCCTATTCAAAAACGAGTATGTGTGTGCGCATTCCAAAACGAGTATGCGCGTGCCTATTTCGAAACCAGTATGCGCGTGTGCATTTAAAAACGAGTATGCGCGTGCCTATTCGAAAACGAGTATGCGCGTGTGCATTCAAAAACGAGTATACACGTGTGCAATCAAAAACGAGTATGCTTGTGCCTATTCAAAAACGAGTATCCGCGTGCACATTCCAAAACGAGTATACGCGTGCGCATTCAAAAACGAGTACGCGTGTGCATGTTCACAAACGCGTATGCGCGTGCCCATTCAAAAACGAGTATGCGCGTGCCCATTCAAAAACGAGTATGCGCGTGCCTATTCAAAAACGAGTATGCGCGTGCCAATTCCAAAACGAGTACGCACGTGTGCATTCAAAAACGAGTATGCGCGTGCGCATTCAAAAACGAGTACGCGCGTGCCTATTCAAAAACGAGTATACGCGTGCGCATTCCAAAACGAGTACGCACGTGCGCATTCAAAAACGAGTAAGCGCGCGCCTATTCAAAAACGAGTATGCGCGTGTTCATTCAAAACGAGTATACGCGTGCGCATTCAAAAACGAGTACGCGTGTGCATGTTAAAAAACGAGTATGCGCGCTCCTTTTCGAGAACGAGTATGCGCGTGCGCATTCCGAACCGAGTATACGCGTGCGCAGTCAAAAACGAGTAAGCGCGCGCCTATTCAAAAACGAGTATGCGCGTGTTCATTCAAAACGAGTATACGCGTGCGCATTCAAAAACGAGTACGCGTGTGCATGTTCAAAAACGCGTATGCGCGTGCGCATTCAAAAACGAGTATGCACGTGCCTATTCCAAAACGAGTATGCGCGTGCGCATTCAAAAACGATTACGCACGTGCCAATTCCAAAACGAGTATGCGCGTGTGCATTCAAAAACGAGTATGCGTGTGGGCATTCAAAAACGAGTATGCGCGTGCCTATTTGAAAACGAGTATGCGCGTGCGCATTCAAAAACGAGTAAGCGCGCGTCTATTCAAAAACGAGTATGCGCGTGTTCATTCAAAACGAGTATACGCGTGCGCATTCAAAAACGAGTACGCGTGTGCATGTTCAAAAACACGTATGCGCGTGCGCGTTAAAAAACGAGTATGCACGTGCCTATTCCAAAACGAGTATGCGCGTGTGCATTAAAAAACGAGTATGCGCGTGCGCATTCAAAAACGAGTACGCGCGTGCCTATTCAAAAACGAGTATGCGTGTGCGCATTCCAAAACGAGTATGCGCGTGCCTATTTCGAAACCAGTATGCGTGTGTGCATTTAAAAACGAGTATGCTCGTGCCTATTCGAAAACGAGTATGCGCGTGTGCATTCAAAAACGAGTATACACGTGTGCAATCAAAAACGAGTATGCTTGTGCCTATTCAAAAACGAGTATGTGCGTGCGCATTCCAAAACGAGCATACGCGTGCGCATTTGAAAACGGGTACGCGTGTGCATGTTCAAAAACGCGTATGCACGTGCGCATTGAAAAACGAGTACGCGCGTGCCTATTAAAAAAACGAGTATGCGCGTGCCAATTCCAAAACGAGTACGCACGTGTGCATTCAAAAACGAGTATGCGCGTGCGCATTCAAAAACGAGTACGCGCGTGCCTATTCAAAAACGAGTATACGCGTGCGCATTCCAAAACGAGTACGCACGTGCCTATTCCAAAACGAGTGTGCGCGTGTGCATTCAAAAACGAGTATGCGTGTGCGCATTCATAAACGAGTATGCGCGCGCCTATTCCAAAACGAGTATGCGCGTGTGCATTCAAAAACGAGTATGCGCGTGCGCATTCAAAAACGAGTACGCGAGTGCCCATTTAAAAACGAGTATGCGTGTGCGCATTCCAAAACGAGTATGCGCGTGCCTATTTTGAAACGAGTATGCGCGTGTGCATTTAAAAACGAGTATGCGCGTGCCTATTCGAAAACGAGTATGCGCGTGTGCATTCAAAAACGAGTATACACGTGTGCAAACAAAAACGAGTATGCTTGTGCCTATTCAAAAACGAGTATGCGCGTGCGCATTCCGAAACGAGTATACGCGTGCGCATTCAAAAACGAGTACGCGCGCGCCTATTCGTAAACGAGTATGCGCGTGTTCATTCAAATCGAGTATACGCGTGCGCATTCAAAACCGAGTACGCGTGTGCATGTTCAAAAACGCGTATGCGCGTGCGCAGTCAAAAACGAGTACGCGCGTGCCTATTCAAAAACGAGTATGCGCGTGCCTATTCCAAAACGAGTACGCGCGTGTGCATTCAAAAACGAGTATGCGCGTGTGCATTCAAAAACGAGTACGCGCGTGCGCATTCAAAAACGAGTACGCACGTGCCTATTCCGAAACGGGTATGCGCGTGCGCATTCAAAAACGAGTACGCGCGTGCGCATTCAAAAACAAGTATGTGCATGCGCATTCAAAACGAGTATACGCGTACGCAGTCAAAAACGAGTACGCGAGTGCCTGTTCAAAAACGCGTATGCGCGTGCGCATTCAAAAACGAGTTCGCGCGTGCCTATTCAAAAACGAGTATGCGCGTGCGCATTCAAAAACGAGTACGCACGTGCCAATTCCAAAACGAGTATGCGCGTGTGCTTTCAAAAACGAGTATGCGTGTGGGCGTTCAAAAACGAGTATGCGCGTGCGCATTCAAAAACGAGTACGCGTGTGCCTGTTCAAAAACGCATATGCGCGTGCGCATTCAAAAACGAGTACGCACGTAGCTATTCCAAAACGAGTATGCGTGTGTGCATTCAAATACGAGTATGCGTGTGGGCGTTCAAAAACGAGTATTCGCGTGCGCATTCAAAAACGAGTACGCGTGTGCCTGTTCAAAAACGCATATGCGGGTGCGCATTCAAAAACGAGTATGCACGTGCCTATTCCAAAACGAGTATGCGCGTGTGCATTCGAATACGAGTATGCGCGAGCGTATTCTGAAACGAGTATGCGCGTGTGCATTCAAAAACAAGTATGCGCGTGCGCATTCAAAAACGAATACGCTCGTGCCTATTCAAAAACGAGTATGCGCGAGCGCATTCAAAAACGAGTACGCACGTGCCAATTCCAAAACGAGTATGCGCCTGTGCATTCAAAAACGAGTATGCGTGTGCGCATTCAAAAACGAGTATGCGCGTGCGCATTCAAAAACGAGTACGCGTGTGCCTGTTCAAAAACGCATATGCGCGTGCGCATTCAAAAACGAGTACGCACGTAGCTATTCCAAAACGAGTATGCGTGTGTGCATTCAAATACGAGTATGCGTGTGGGCGTTCAAAAACGAGTATTCGCGTGCGCATTCAAAAACGAGTACGTGTGTGCCTGTTCAAAAACGCATATGCGGGTGCGCATTCAAAAACGAGTATGCACGTGCCTATTCCAAAACGAGTATGCGCGTGTGCATTCAAATACGAGTATGCGCGAGCGTATTCTGAAACGAGTATGCGTGTGTGCATTCAAAAACAAGTATGCGCGTGCGCATTCAAAAACGAATACGCTCGTGCCTATTCAAAAACGAGTATGCGCGAGCGCATTCAAAAACGAGTACGCACGTGCCAATTCCAAAACGAGTATGCGCCTGTGCATTCAAAAACGAGTATGCGTGTGCGCATTCAAAAACGAGTATGCGCGTGCCTTTTCGAAAACGAGTATGCGCGTGCGCATTCCGAAACGAGTATACGCGTGCGCATTCAAAAACGAGTAAGCGCGCGTCTATTCAAAAACGAGTATGCGCGTGTTCATTCAAAACGAGTATACGCGTGCGCAATCAAAAACGAGTACGCGTGTGCATGTTCGAAAACGCGTATGCGCGTGCGCAGTCAAAAACGAGTACGCGCGTGCCTATTCAAAAACGAGTATGCGCGTGCCTATTCCAAAACGAGTACGCGCGTGTGCATTCAAAAACGAGTATGCGCGTGCGCATTCAAAAACGAGTACGCACGCGCCAATTCCAAAACGAGTATGCGCGTGTGCATTCAAAAACGAGTATGCGTGTGGGCGTTCAAAAACGAGTATGCGCGTGCGCATTCAAAAACGAGTACGCGTGTGCCTGTTAAAAAACGCATATGCGCGTGCGCATTCAAAAACGAGTATGCACGTGCCTATTCCAAAACGAGTATGCGCGTGTGCATTCAAATACGAGTATGCGTGTGCGCCTTCAAAAACGAGTATGCGCGTGCCTATTCCAAAACGAGTATGCGCGTGTGCATTCAAAAACGAGTATACGCGTGCGCATTCAAAAACGAGTACGCGCGTGCCTATTAAAAAACGAGTACACACGTGCCTATTCGAAAACGAGTATGCGCGTGCGCATTCAAAAACGAGTACGCGCGTGCGCATTCAAAAACGAGTATGCGCGAGCGTATTCCGAAACGAGTATGCGCGTGTGCATTCAAAAACGAGTATGCGCGTGCGCATTCAAAAACGAGTATGCACGTGCCTATTCCAAAACGAGTATGCGCGTGTGCATTCAAAAACGAGTATGCGCGTGCGCATTAAAAAACGAGTACGCGCGTGCCTATTCAAAAACGAGTATGCGTGTGCGCATTCCAAAACGAGTATGCGCGTGCCTATTTCGAAACCAGTATGCGCGGGTGCATTTAAAAACGAGTATGCGCGTGCCTATTCGAAAACGAGTATGCGCGTGTGCTTTCAAAAACGAGTATACACGTGTGCAATCAAAAACGAGTATGCTTGTGCCTATTCAAAAACGAGTATGCGCGTGCGCATTCCAAAACGAGTATACGCGTGCGCATTCAAAAACGAGTACGCGTGTGCATGTTCACAAACGCGTATGCGCGTGCCCATTCAAAAACGAGTATGCGCGTGCCTATTCAAAAACGAGTATGCGCGTGCCAATTCCAAAACGAGTACGCACGTGTGCATTCAAAAACGAGTATGCGCGTGCGCATTCAAAAACGAGTACGCGCGTGCCTATTCAAAAACGAGTATACGCGTGCGCATTCCAAAACGATTACGCACGTGCGCATTCAAAAACGAGTAAGCGCCCGCCTATTCAAAAACGAGTATGCGCGTGTTCATTCAAAACGAGTATACGCGTGCGCATTCAAAAACGAGTACGCGTGTGCATGTTCAAAAACGAGTATGCGCGTGCCTTTTCGAAAACGAGTATGCGTGTGTGCATTCAAAAACGAGTATACACGTGTGCAATCAAAAACGAGTATGCTTGTGCCTATTCAAAAACGAGTATGCGCGTGTTCATTCAAAACGAGTATACGCGTGCGCATTCAAAAACGAGTACGCGTGTGCAAGTTCAAAAACGCGTATGCACGTGCGCATTCAAAAACGAGTATGCACGTGCCTATTCCAAAACGAGTATGCGCGTGTGCATTCAAAAACGAGTATGCGCGTGCGCATTCCAAAACGAGTATGCGCGTGCCTATTTCGAAACGAGTATGCGCGTGTGCATTTAAAAACGAGTATGCGCGTGCCTATTCGAAAACGAGTATGCGCGTTTGCATTCAAAAACGAGTATACACGTGTGAAAACAAAAACGAGTATGCTTGTGCCTATTCAAAAACGAGTATGCGCGTGCGCATTTCAAAACGAGTATACGCGTGCGCATTCAAAAACGAGTACGCGTGTGCATGTTCACAAAGGCGTATGCACGTGCCTATTCAAAAACGAGTATGCGCGTGCCAATTCCAAAACGAGTACGCGCGTGTGCATTCAAAAACGAGTATGCGCGTGCGCATTCAAAAACGAGTACGCGCGTGCCTAATCAAAAACGAGTATGCGCGTGCGCATTCCAAAACGAGTACGCACGTGCCTATTCCAAAACGAGTGTGTGCGTGTGCATTCAAAAACGAGTATGCGTGTGCGCATTTAAAAACGAGTATGTGCGTGCCTTTTCGAAAACGAGTATGCGCGTGTGCATTCAAAAACGAGTATACGCGTGCGCATTCAAAAACGAGTACGCGCGTGCCTATTAAAAAACGAGTACACACGTGCCTATTCGAAAACGAGTATGCGCGTGCGCATTCAAAAACGAGTACGCGCGTGCGCATTCAAAAACGAGTATGCGCGAGCGTATTCCGAAACGAGTATGCGCGTGTGCATTCAAAAACGAGATGCGCGTGCGCATTCAAAAACGAGTATGCACGTGCCTATTCCAAAACGAGTATGCGCGTGTGCATTCAAAAACGAGTATGCGCGTGCGCATTCAAAAACGAGTACGCGCGTGCCTATTCAAAAACGAGTACGCACGTGTGCATTCAAAAACGAGTATGCGCGTGCGCATTCAAAAACGAGTACGCGCGTGCCTATTCAAAAACGAGTCTACGCGTGCGCATTCCAAAACGATTACGCACGTGCGCATTCAAAAACGAGTAAGCGCCCGCCTATTCAAAAACGAGTATGCGCGTGTTCATTCAAAACGAGTATACGCGTGCGCATTCAAAAACGAGTACGCGTGTGCATGTTCAAAAACGAGTATGCGCGTGTTCATTCAAAACGAGTATACGCGTGCGCATTCAAAAACGAGTACGCGTGTGCAAGTTCAAAAACGCGTATGCGCGTGCGCATTCAACAACGAGTATGCACGTGCCTATTCCAAAACGAGTATGCGCGTGTGCATTCAAAAACGAGTGTGCGCGTGCGCATTCAAAAACGAGTACGCGCGTGCCTATTTAAAAACGAGTATGCGTGTGCGCATTCCAAAACGAGTATGCGCGTGCCTATTTCGAAACGAGTATGCGCGTGTGCATTTAAAAACGAGTATGCGCGTGCCTATTCGAAAACGAGTATGCGCGTTTGCATTCAAAAACGAGTATACACGTGTGAAAACAAAAACGAGTATGCTTGTGCCTATTCAAAAACGAGTATGCGCGTGCGCATTTCAAAACGAGTATACGCGTGCGCATTCAAAAACGAGTACGCGTGTGCATGTTCACAAAGGCGTATGCGCGTGCCTATTCAAAAACGAGTATGCGCGTGCCAATTCCAAAACGAGTACGCGCGTGTGCATTCAAAAACGAGTATGCGCGTGCGCATTCAAAAACGAGTACGCGCGTGCCTAATCAAAAACGAGTATGCGCGTGCGCATTCCAAAACGAGTACGCACGTGCCTATTCCAAAACGAGTGTGTGCGTGTGCATTCAAAAACGAGTATGCGTGTGCGCATTTAAAAACGAGTATGCGCGTGCCTTTTCGAAAACGAGTATGCGCGTGCGCATTCCGAAACAAGTATACGCGTGCGCATTCAAAAACGAGTACGCGCGCGCCTATTCAAAAACGAGTATGCCCGTGTTCATTCAAAACGAGTATACGCGTGCGCATTCAAAAACGAGTACGCGTGTGCATGTTCAAAAACGCGTATGCGCGTGCGCAGTCAAAAACGAGTACGCGCGTGCCTATTCAAAAACGAGTATGCGCGTGCCTATTCCAAAACGAGTACGCGCGTGTGCATTCAAAAACGAGTATGCGCGTGCGCATTTCAAAAACGAGTACGCTCGTGCGTATTCAAAAACGAGTATGCGCGTATGCATTCAAAAACGAGTACGCACGTGCCTATTGCGAAACGGGTAAGCGCGTGCGCATTCAGAAACGAGTACGCGCGTGCGCATTCAAAAACAAGTATGCGCATGCGCATTCAAAACGACTATACGCGTACGCAGTCAAAAACGAGTACGCGAGTGCCTGTTCAAAAACGCGTATGCGCGTGCGCATTCAAAAACGAGTACGCGCGTGCCTATTCAAAAACGAGTATGCGCGTGCGCATTCAAAAACGAGTACGCACGCGCCAATTCCAAAACGAGTATGCGCGTGTGCATTCAAAAACGAGTATGCGTGTGGGCGTTCAAAAACGAGTATGCGCGTGCGCATTCAAAAACGAGTACGCGTGTGCCTGTTCAAAAACGCATATGCGCGTGCGCATTCAAAAACGAGTATGCACGTGCCTATTCCAAAACGAGTATGCGCGTGTGCAGTCAAATACGAGTATGCGTGTGCGCCTTCAAAAACGAGTATGCGCGTGCCTATTCCAAAACGAGTATGCGCGTGTGCATTCAAAAACGAGTATACGCGTGCGCATTCAAAAACGAGTACGCGCGTGCCTATTAAAAAACGAGTACACACGTGCCTATTCGAAAACGAGTATGCGCGTGCGCATTCAAAAACGAGTACGCGCGTGCGCATTCAAAAACGAGTATGCGCGAGCGTATTCCGAAACGAGTATGCGCGTGTGCATTCAAAAACGGGTATGCGCGTGCGCATTCAAAAACGAGTATGCACGTGCCTATTCCAAAACGAGTATGCGCGTGTGCATTCAAAAACGAGTATGCGCGTGCGCATTCAAAAACGAGTACGCGCGTGCCTATTCAAAAACGAGTATGCGTGTGCGCATTCCAAAACGAGTATGCGCGTGCCTAGTTCGAAACCAGTATGCGCGTGTGCATTTAAAAACGAGTATGCGCGTGCCTATTCGAAAACGAGTATGCGCGTGTGCATTCAAAAACGAGTATACACGTGTGCAATCAAAAACGAGTATGCTTGTGCCTATTCAAAAACGAGTATGCGCGTGCGCATTCCAAAACGAGTATACGCGTGCGCATTCAAAAACGAGTACGCGTGTGCATGTTCACAAACGCGTATGCGCGTGCCCATTCAAAAACGAGTATGCGCGTGCCTATTCAAAAACGAGTATGCGCGTGCCAATTCCAAAACGAGTACGCACGTGTGCATTCAAAAACGAGTATGCGCGTGCGCATTCAAAAACGAGTACGCGCGTGCCTATTCAAAAACGAGTATACGCGTGCGCATTCCAAAACGATTACGCACGTGCGCATTCAAAAACGAGTAAGCGCCCGCCTATTCAAAAACGAGTATGCGCGTGTTCATTCAAAACGAGTATACGCGTGTGCATTCAAAAACGAGTACGCGTGTGCATGTTCAAAAACGAGTATGCGCGTTCCTTTTCGAAAACGAGTATGCGCGGGCGCATTCCGAACCGAGTACTCGCGTGCGCATTCAAAAACGAGTAAGCGCGCGCCTATTCAAAAACGAGTATGCGCGTGTTCATTCAAAACGAGTATACGCGTGCGCATTCAAAAACGAGTACGCGTGTGCATGTTCAAAAACGCGTATGCGCGTGCGCATTCAAAAACGAGTATGCACGTGCCTATTCCAAAACGAGTATGCGCGTGTGCATTCAAAAACGAGTATGCGCGAGCGTATTCTGAAACGAGTATGCGCGTGTGCATTCAAAAACAAGTATGCGCGTGCGCATTCAAAAACAAATACGCTCGTGCCTATTCAAAAACGAGTATGCGCGTGCGCATTCAAAAACGAGTACGCACGTGCCAATTCCAAAACGAGTATGCGCGTGTGCATTCAAAAACGAGTATGCGTGTGCGCATTCAAAAACGAGTATGCGCGTGCCTATTCGAAAACGAGTATGCGCGTGCGCATTCCGAAACGAGTATACGCGTGCGCATTCAAAAACGAGTAAGCGCGCGTCTATTCAAAAACGAGTATGCGCGTGTTCATTCAAAACGAGTATACGCGTGCGCATTCAAAAACGAGTACGCGTGTGCATGTTCAAAAACGCGTATGCGCGTGCGCGTTAAAAAACGAGTATGCACGTGCCTATTCCAAAACGAGTATGTGCGTGTGCATTCAAAAACGAGTATACGCGTGCGCATTCAAAAACGAGTACGCGCGCGCCTATTCAAAAACGAGTATGCCCGTGTTCATTCAAAACGAGTATACGCGTGCGCATTCAAAAACGAGTACGCGTGTGCATGTTCAAAAACGCGTATGCGCGTGCGCAGTCAAAAACAAGTACGCGCGTGCCTATTCAAAAACGAGTATGCGCGGGCCTATTCTAAAACGAGTACGCGCGTGTGCATTCAAGAACGAGTATGCGCGTGCGCATTCAAAAACGAGTACCTCGTGCGTATTCAAAAATGAGTATGCGCGTATGCATTCGAAAACGAGTACGCACGTGCCTATTGCGAAACGGGTATGCGCGTGCGCATTCAAAAACGAGTACGCGCGTGCGCATTCAAAAACGAGTACGCACGTGCCAATTCAAAAACGAGTATGCGCGTGTGCATTCAAAAACGAGTATGCGTGTGGGCGTTCAAAAACGAGTATGCGCGTGCGCATTCAAAAACGAGTACGCGTGTGCCTGTTCAAAAACGCATATGCGCGTGCGCATTCAAAAACGAGTATGCACGTGCCTATTCCAAAACGAGTATGCGCGTGTGCATTCAAATGCGAGTATGCGTGTGCACCTTCAAAAACGAGTATGCGCGTGCCTATTCCAAAACGAGTATGCGCGTGTGCATTCAAAAACGAGTATACGCGTGCGCATTCAAAAACAAGTACGCGCGTGCCTATTAAAAAACGAGTACACACGTGCCTATCCGAAAACGAGTATGCGCGTGCGCATTCAAAAACGAGTACGTGCGTGCGCATTGAAAAACGAGTATGCGCGTGCCTATTCCAAAACGAGTATGCGCGTGTGCATTCAAATACGAGTATGCGTGTGCACCTTCAAAAACGAGTATGCGCTTGCCTATTCCAAAACGAGTATGCGCGTGTGCATTCAAAAACGAGTATACGCGTGCGCATTCAAAAACAAGTACGCGCGTGCCTATTAAAAAACGAGTACACACGTGCCTATCCGAAAACGAGTATGCGCGTGCGCATTCAAAAACGAGTACGCGCGTGCGCATTGAAAAACGAGTATGCACGTGCCTATTCCAAAACGAGTATGCGCGTGTGCATTCAAATACGAGTATGCGCGTGCACCTTCACAAACGAGTATGCGCGTGCCTATTCCAAAACGAGTATGCGCGTGTGCATTCAAAAACGAGTATGCGCGTGCGCATTCAAAAACGAGTACGCACGTGCCAATTCCAAAACGAGTATGCGCGTGTGCATTCAAAAACGAGCATGCGTGTGGGCGTTCAAAAACGAGTACGCGCGTGCCTATTCAAAAATGAGTATGCGTGTGCGCATTCAAAAACGAGTACGCGCGTGCCTATTCGAAAACCAGTATGCGCGTGTGCATTCAAAACGAGTATACGCGTGCGCATTCAAAAACGAGTACGCGTGCGCATGTTCAAAAACGCGTATGCGCGTGCGCATTCAAAAAAGAGTACGCGCGTGCCTATTCAAAAACGAGTATGCGCGTGCCTATTCCAAAACGAGTACGCGCGTGTGCATTCAAAAATGAGTATGCGCGTGCGCATTCAAAAACAAGTACGCGCGTGCCTATTCAAAAACGAGTATGTGCGTGCGCATTCAAAAACGAATACGCACGTGCCTATTCCAAAACAAGTATGCGCGTGCCTATTCCAAAACGAGTATGCGCGTGTGCATTATTCAAAAACGAGTATGCGCGTGCGCATTCAAAACGAGTATACGCGTGCGCATTCAAAAACGAGTATGCGTGTGCCTGTTCAAAAACGCGTATGCGTGTGCGCATTCAAAAACGAGTATGCGCGTGTGCATTAAAAAACGAGTATGCGCGTGCGCATTCAAAAACGAGTACGCGCGTGCCTATTCAAAAACGAGTATGCGCGTGCGCATTCGAAAACGAGTATGCGCGTGCCTATTTCGAAACGAGTATGCACGTGTGCATTCAAAAACGAGTATACACGTGTGCAATAAAAAACGAGTATGCTTTTGCCTATTCAAAAACGAGTATGCGCGTGCGCATTCCAAAACGAGTATACGCGTGCGCATTCAAAAACGAGTACGCATGTGCATGTTCAAAAACGCGTATGGCCGTGCGCATTCAAAAATGAGTACGCGCGTGCCTATTCAAAAACAAGTAGGCGCGTGTGCATTCAAATACGAGTACGCGTGTGCGCATTCAAAAACGAGTAAGCGTGTGCCTATTCCAAAACGAGTATGCGCGTGTGCATTCAAAAACGAGTATGCGCGTGCGCATTCAAAAACGAGTACGCGCGTGCCTGTTCAAAAACGCATATGCGCGTGCGCATTCAAAAACGAGTATGCACGTGCCTATTCCAAAACGAGTATGCGCGTGTGCATTCAAATACGAGTATGCGTGTGCGCCTTCAAAAACGAGTATGCGCGTGCCTAATCCAAAACGAGTATGCGCGTGTGCATTCAAAAACGAGTATGCGCGTGCGCATTCAAAAACGAGTACGCGTGTGCCTATTCAAAAACGAGTACACACGTGCCTATTCGAAAACGAGTATGCGCGTGCGCATTCAAAAACGAGTACGCGCGTGCGCATTCAAAAACGAGTACGAACGTGCCTATTCCAAAACGAGTATGCGCGTGTGCATTCAAAACGAGTATGCGTGTGTGCATTCAAAAACGAGTATGCGCGTGCGCATTCAAAAACGAGTATGCACGTGCCTATTCCAAAACGAGTATGCGCGTGTGCATTCAAAAAACGAGTATGCGCGTGCGCATTCAAAAACGAGTATGCACGTGCCTATTCCAAAACGAGTATGCGCGTGTGCATTCAAAAAACGAGTATGCGCGTGCGCATTCAAAAACGAGTACGCGCGTGCGCATTCCAAAATGAGTACGAACGTGCCTATTCCAAAACGAGTATGCGCGTGTGCATTCAAAACGAGTATGCGTGTGCGCATTTCAAAAACGAGTATGCGCGTGCCAATTCGAAAACGAGTACGCGCGTGTGCATTCAAAAACGAGTATGCGCGTGCGCATTCAAAAACGAGTACGTGCGTGCCTATTCAAAAACGAGTATGCGCGTGCGCATTCCAAAACGAGTATGCGCGTGCCTATTTCGAAACGAGTATGCACGTGTGCATTCAAAAACGAGTATACACGTGTGCAATAAAAAACGAGTATGCTTGTGCCTATTCAAAAACGAGTATGCGCGTGCGCATTCCAAAACGAGTATACGCGTGCGCATTCAAAAACGAGTACGCGTGTGCATGTTCAAAAACGCGTATGGCCGTGCGCATTCAAAAATGAGTACGCGCGTGCCTATTCAAAAACAAGTAGGCGCGTGTGCATTCAAATACGAGTACGCGTGTGCGCATTCAAAAACGAGTAAGCGTGTGCTTATTCCAAAACGAGTATGCGCGTGTGCATTCAAAAACGAGTATGCGCGTGCGCATTCAAAAACGAGTACGCGCGTGCCTGTTCAAAAACGCATATGCGCGTGCGCATTCAAACACGAGTATGCACGTGCCTATTCCAAAACGAGTATGCGCGTGTGCATTCAAATACGAGTATGCGTGTGCGCCTTCAAAAACGAGTATGCGCGTGCCTAATCCAAAACGAGTATGCGCGTGTGCATTCAAAAACGAGTATGCGCGTGCGCATTCAAAATCGAGTACGCGCGTGCCTATTGAAAAACGAGTATGCGCGTGCGCATTCCAAAACGAGTACGCACGTGCCCATTCCAAAACGAGTATGCGCGTGTGCATTCAAAACGAGTATACGCGTGCGCATTCAAAAACGAGTACGCGCGTGCCTATTCAAAAATGAGTATGCGTGTGCGCATTCAAAAACGAGTACGCGCGTGCCTATTCGAAAACCAGTATGCGCGTGTGCATTCAAAACGAGTATACGCGTGCGCATTCAAAAACGAGTACGCGTGCGCATGTTCAAAAACGCGTATGCGCGTGCGCATTCAAAAAAGAGTACGCGCGTGCCTATTCAAAAACGAGTATGCGCGTGCCTATTCCAAAACGAGTACGCGCGTGTGCATTCAAAAATGAGTATGCGCGTGCGCATTCAAAAACAAGTACGCGCGTGCCTATTCAAAAACGAGTATGTGCGTGCGCATTCAAAAACGAATACGCACGTGCCTATTCCAAAACAAGTATGCGCGCGCCTATTCCAAAACTAGTATGCGCGTGTGCATTATTCAAAAACGAGTATGCGCGTGCGCATTCAAAACGAGTATACGCGTGCGCATTCAAAAACGAGTATGCGTGTGCCTGTTCAAAAACGCGTATGCGTGTGCGCATTCAAAAACGAGTATGCGCGTGTGCATTAAAAAACGAGTATGCGCGTGCGCATTCAAAAACGAGTGCGCGCGTGCCTATTCAAAAACGAGTATGCGCGTGCGCATTCGAAAACGAGTATGCGCGTGCCTATTTCGAAACGAGTATGCACGTGTGCATTCAAAAACGAGTATACACGTGTGCAATAAAAAACGAGTATGCTTGTGCCTATTCAAAAACGAGTATGCGCGTGCGCATTCCAAAACGAGTATACGCGTGCGCATTCAAAAACGAGTACGCGTGTGCATGTTCAAAAACGCGTATGGCCGTGCGCATTCAAAAATGAGTACGCGCGTGCCTATTCAAAAACAAGTAGGCGCGTGTGCATTCAAATACGAGATCGCGTGTGCGCATTCAAAAACGAGTAAGCGTGTGCATTCAAAAACGAGTATGCGCGTGCGCATTCAAAAACGAGTACGCGCGTGCCTGTTCAAAAACGCATATGCGCGTGCGCATTCAAAAACGAGTATGCACGTGCCTATTCCAAAACGAGTATGCGCGTGTGCATTCAAATACGAGTATGCGTGTGCGCCTTCAAAAACGAGTATGCGCGTGCCTAATCCAAAACGAGTATGCGCGTGTGCATTCAAAAACGAGTATGCGCGTGCGCATTCAAAAACGAGTACGCGTGTGCCTATTCAAAAACGAGTACACACGTGCCTATTCCAAAACGAGTATGCGCGTGCGCATTCAAAAACGAGTACGCGCGTGCGCATTCAAAAACGAGTACGAACGTGCCTATTCCAAAACGAGTACGCGCGTGTGCATTCAAAAATGAGTATGCGCGTGCGCATTCAAAAACAAGTACGCGCGTGCCTATTCAAAAACGAGTATGTGCGTGCGCATTCAAAAACGAATACGCACGTGCCTATTCCAAAACAAGTATGCGCGTGCCTATTCCAAAACGAGTATGCGCGTGTGCATTATTCAAAAACGAGTATGCGCGTGCGCATTCAAAACGAGTATACGCGTGCGCATTCAAAAACGAGTATGCGTGTGCCTGTTCAAAAACGCGTATGCGTGTGCGCATTCAAAAACGAGTATGCGCGTGTGCATTAAAAAACGAGTATGCGCGTGCGCATTCAAAAACGAGTACGCGCGTGCCTATTCAAAAACGAGTATGCGCGTGCGCATTCGAAAACGAGTATGCGCGTGCCTATTTCGAAACGAGTATGCACGTGTGCATTCAAAAACGAGTATACACGTGTGCAATAAAAAACGAGTATGCTTTTGCCTATTCAAAAACGAGTATGCGCGTGCGCATTCCAAAACGAGTATACGCGTGCGCATTCAAAAACGAGTACGCGTGTGCATGTTCAAAAACGCGTATGGCCGTGCGCATTCAAAAATGAGTACGCGCGTGCCTATTCAAAAACAAGTAGGCGCGTGTGCATTCAAATACGAGTACGCGTGTGCGCATTCGAAAACGAGTATGCGCGTGCCTATTTCGAAACGAGTATGCACGTGTGCATTCAAAAACGAGTATACACGTGTGCAATAAAAAACGAGTATGCTTTTGCCTATTCAAAAACGAGTATGCGCGTGCGCTTCCAAAACGAGTATACGCGTGCGCATTCAAAAACGAGTACGCGTGTGCATGTTCAAAAACGCGTATGGCCGTGCGCATTCAAAAATGAGTACGCGCGTGCCTATTCAAAAACAAGTAGGCGCGTGTGCATTCAAATACGAGTACGCGTGTGCGCATTCAAAAACGAGTAAGCGTGTGCCTATTCCAAAACGAGTATGCGCGTGTGCATTCAAAAACGAGTATGCGCGTGCGCATTCAAAAACGAGTACGCGCGTGCCTGTTCAAAAACGCATATGCGCGTGCGCATTCAAAAACGAGTATGCACGTGCCTATTCCAAAACGAGTATGCGCGTGTGCATTCAAATACGAGTATGCGTGTGCGCCTTCAAAAACGAGTATGCGCGTGCCTAATCCAAAACGAGTATGCGCGTGTGCATTCAAAAACGAGTATGCGCGTGCGCATTCAAAAACGAGTACGCGTGTGCCTATTCAAAAACGAGTACACACGTGCCTATTCGAAAACGAGTATGCGCGTGCGCATTCAAAAACGAGTACGCGCGTGCGCATTCAAAAACGAGTACGAACGTGCCTATTCCAAAACGAGTATGCGCGTGTGCATTCAAAACGAGTATGCGTGTGTGCATTCAAAAACGAGTATGCGCGTGCGCATTCAAAAACGAGTATGCACGTGCCTATTCCAAAACGAGTATGCGCGTGTGCATTCAAAAAACGAGTATGCGCGTGCGCATTCAAAAACGAGTATGCACGTGCCTATTCCAAAACGAGTATGCGCGTGTGCATTCAAAAAACGAGTATGCGCGTGCGCATTCAAAAACGAGTACGCGCGTGCGCATTCCAAAATGAGTACGAACGTGCCTATTCCAAAACGAGTATGCGCGTGTGCATTCAAAACGAGTATGCGTGTGCGCATTTCAAAAACGAGTATGCGCGTGCCAATTCGAAAACGAGTACGCGCGTGTGCATTCAAAAACGAGTATGCGCGTGCGCATTCAAAAACGAGTACGTGCGTGCCTATTCAAAAACGAGTATGCGCGTGCGCATTCCAAAACGAGTATGCGCGTGCCTATTTCGAAACGAGTATGCACGTGTGCATTCAAAAACGAGTATACACGTGTGCAATAAAAAACGAGTATGCTTGTGCCTATTCAAAAACGAGTATGCGCGTGCGCATTCCAAAACGAGTATACGCGTGCGCATTCAAAAACGAGTACGCGTGTGCATGTTCAAAAACGCGTATGGCCGTGCGCATTCAAAAATGAGTACGCGCGTGCCTATTCAAAAACAAGTAGGCGCGTGTGCATTCAAATACGAGTACGCGTGTGCGCATTCAAAAACGAGTAAGCGTGTGCTTATTCCAAAACGAGTATGCGCGTGTGCATTCAAAAACGAGTATGCGCGTGCGCATTCAAAAACGAGTACGCGCGTGCCTGTTCAAAAACGCATATGCGCGTGCGCATTCAAACACGAGTATGCACGTGCCTATTCCAAAACGAGTATGCGCGTGTGCATTCAAATACGAGTATGCGTGTGCGCCTTCAAAAACGAGTATGCGCGTGCCTAATCCAAAACGAGTATGCGCGTGTGCATTCAAAAACGAGTATGCGCGTGCGCATTCAAAATCGAGTACGCGCGTGCCTATTGAAAAACGAGTATGCGCGTGCGCATTCCAAAACGAGTACGCACGTGCCCATTCCAAAACGAGTATGCGCGTGTGCATTCAAAACGAGTATACGCGTGCGCATTCAAAAACGAGTACGCGCGTGCCTATTCAAAAATGAGTATGCGTGTGCGCATTCAAAAACGAGTACGCGCGTGCCTATTCGAAAACCAGTATGCGCGTGTGCATTCAAAACGAGTATACGCGTGCGCATTCAAAAACGAGTACGCGTGCGCATGTTCAAAAACGCGTATGCGCGTGCGCATTCAAAAAAGAGTACGCGCGTGCCTATTCAAAAACGAGTATGCGCGTGCCTATTCCAAAACGAGTACGCGCGTGTGCATTCAAAAATGAGTATGCGCGTGCGCATTCAAAAACAAGTACGCGCGTGCCTATTCAAAAACGAGTATGTGCGTGCGCATTCAAAAACGAATACGCACGTGCCTATTCCAAAACAAGTATGCGCGCGCCTATTCCAAAACTAGTATGCGCGTGTGCATTATTCAAAAACGAGTATGCGCGTGCGCATTCAAAACGAGTATACGCGTGCGCATTCAAAAACGAGTATGCGTGTGCCTGTTCAAAAACGCGTATGCGTGTGCGCATTCAAAAACGAGTATGCGCGTGTGCATTAAAAAACGAGTATGCGCGTGCGCATTCAAAAACGAGTACGCGCGTGCCTATTCAAAAACGAGTATGCGCGTGCGCATTCGAAAACGAGTATGCGCGTGCCTATTTCGAAACGAGTATGCACGTGTGCATTCAAAAACGAGTATACACGTGTGCAATAAAAAACGAGTATGCTTGTGCCTATTCAAAAACGAGTATGCGCGTGCGCATTCCAAAACGAGTATACGCGTGCGCATTCAAAAACGAGTACGCGTGTGCATGTTCAAAAACGCGTATGGCCGTGCGCATTCAAAAATGAGTACGCGCGTGCCTATTCAAAAACAAGTAGGCGCGTGTGCATTCAAATACGAGATCGCGTGTGCGCATTCAAAAACGAGTAAGCGTGTGCATTCAAAAACGAGTATGCGCGTGCGCATTCAAAAACGAGTACGCGCGTGCCTGTTCAAAAACGCATATGCGCGTGCGCATTCAAAAACGAGTATGCACGTGCCTATTCCAAAACGAGTATGCGCGTGTGCATTCAAATACGAGTATGCGTGTGCGCCTTCAAAAACGAGTATGCGCGTGCCTAATCCAAAACGAGTATGCGCGTGTGCATTCAAAAACGAGTATGCGCGTGCGCATTCAAAAACGAGTACGCGTGTGCCTATTCAAAAACGAGTACACACGTGCCTATTCCAAAACGAGTATGCGCGTGCGCATTCAAAAACGAGTACGCGCGTGCGCATTCAAAAACGAGTACGAACGTGCCTATTCCAAAACGAGTATGCGCGTGTGCATTCAAAACGAGTATGCTTGTGTGCATTCAAAAACGAGTATGCGCGTGCGCATTCAAAAACGAGTATGCACGTGCCTATTCCAAAACGAGTATGCGCGTGTGCATTCAAAAACGAGTACGCGCGTGCGCATTCCAAAATGAGTACGAACGTGCCTATTCCAAAACGAGTATGCGCGTGTGCATTCAAAAACGAGTATGCGTGTGCCTGTTCAAAAACGCGTATGCGTGTGCGCATTCAAAAACGAGTACGCGCGTGCCTATTCGAAAACCAGTATGCGCGTGTGCATTCAAAACGAGTATACGCGTGCGCATTCAAAAACGAGTACGCGTGCGCATGTTCAAAAACGCGTATGCGCGTGCGCATTCAAAAAAGAGTACGCGCGTGCCTATTCAAAAACGAGTATGCGCGTGCCTATTCCAAAACGAGTACGCGCGTGTGCATTCAAAAATGAGTATGCGCGTGCGCATTCAAAAACAAGTACGCGCGTGCCTATTCAAAAACGAGTATGTGCGTGCGCATTCAAAAACGAATACGCACGTGCCTATTCCAAAACAAGTATGCGCGTGCCTATTCCAAAACGAGTATGCGCGTGTGCATTATTCAAAAACGAGTATTCGCGTGCGCATTCAAAACGAGTATACGCGTGCGCATTCAAAAACGAGTATGCGTGTGCCTGTTCAAAAACGCGTATGCGTGTGCGCATTCAAAAACGAGTATGCGTGTGCCTGTTCAAAAACGCGTATGCGTGTGCGCATTCAAAAACGAGTATGCGCGTGTGCATTAAAAAACGAGTATGCGCGTGCGCATTCAAAAACGAGTACGCGCGTGCCTATTCAAAAACGAGTATGCGCGTGCGCATTCGAAAACGAGTATGCGCGTGCCTATTTCGAAACGAGTATGCACGTGTGCATTCAAAAACGAGTATACACGTGTGCAATAAAAAACGAGTATGCTTTTGCCTATTCAAAAACGAGTATGCGCGTGCGCATTCCAAAACGAGTATACGCGTGCGCATTCAAAAACGAGTACGCGTGTGCATGTTCAAAAACGCGTATGGCCGTGCGCATTCAAAAATGAGTACGCGCGTGCCTATTCAAAAACAAGTAGGCGCGTGTGCATTCAAATACGAGTACGCGTGTGCGCATTCGAAAACGAGTATGCGCGTGCCTATTTCGAAACGAGTATGCACGTGTGCATTCAAAAACGAGTATACACGTGTGCAATAAAAAACGAGTATGCTTTTGCCTATTCAAAAACGAGTATGCGCGTGCGCATTCCAAAACGAGTATACGCGTGCGCATTCAAAAACGAGTACGCGTGTGCATGTTCAAAAACGCGTATGGCCGTGCGCATTCAAAAATGAGTACGCGCGTGCCTATTCAAAAACAAGTAGGCGCGTGTGCATTCAAATACGAGTACGCGTGTGCGCATTCAAAAACGAGTAAGCGTGTGCCTATTCCAAAACGAGTATGCGCGTGTGCATTCAAAAACGAGTATGCGCGTGCGCATTCAAAAACGAGTACGCGCGTGCCTGTTCAAAAACGCATATGCGCGTGCGCATTCAAAAACGAGTATGCACGTGCCTATTCCAAAACGAGTATGCGCGTGTGCATTCAAATACGAGTATGCGTGTGCGCCTTCAAAAACGAGTATGCGCGTGCCTAATCCAAAACGAGTATGCGCGTGTGCATTCAAAAACGAGTATGCGCGTGCGCATTCAAAAACGAGTACGCGTGTGCCTATTCAAAAACGAGTACACACGTGCCTATTCGAAAACGAGTATGCGCGTGCGCATTCAAAAACGAGTACGCGCGTGCGCATTCAAAAACGAGTACGAACGTGCCTATTCCAAAACGAGTATGCGCGTGTGCATTCAAAACGAGTATGCGTGTGTGCATTCAAAAACGAGTATGCGCGTGCGCATTCAAAAACGAGTATGCACGTGCCTATTCCGAAACGAGTATGCGCGTGTGCATTCAAAAAACGAGTATGCGCGTGCGCATTCAAAAACGAGTATGCACGTGCCTATTCCAAAACGAGTATGCGCGTGTGCATTCAAAAAACGAGTATGCGCGTGCGCATTCAAAAACGAGTACGCGCGTGCGCATTCCAAAATGAGTACGAACGTGCCTATTCCAAAACGAGTATGCGCGTGTGCATTCAAAACGAGTATGCGTGTGCGCATTTCAAAAACGAGTATGCGCGTGCCAATTCGAAAACGAATACGCGCGTGTGCATTCAAAAACGAGTATGCGCGTGCGCATTCAAAAACGAGTACGTGCGTGCCTATTCAAAAACGAGTATGCGCGTGCGCATTCCAAAACGAGTATGCGCGTGCCTATTTCGAAACGAGTATGCACGTGTGCATTCAAAAACGAGTATACACGTGTGCAATAAAAAACGAGTATGCTTGTGCCTATTCAAAAACGAGTATGCGCGTGCGCATTCCAAAACGAGTATACGCGTGCGCATTCAAAAACGAGTACGCGTGTGCATGTTCAAAAACGCGTATGGCCGTGCGCATTCAAAAATGAGTACGCGCGTGCCTATTCAAAAACAAGTAGGCGCGTGTGCATTCAAATACGAGTACGCGTGTGCGCATTCAAAAACGAGTAAGCGTGTGCTTATTCCAAAACGAGTATGCGCGTGTGCATTCAAAAACGAGTATGCGCGTGCGCATTCAAAAACGAGTACGCGCGTGCCTGTTCAAAAACGCATATGCGCGTGCGCATTCAAAAACGAGTATGCACGTGCCTATTCCAAAACGAGTATGCGCGTGTGCATTCAAATACGAGTATGCGTGTGCGCCTTCAAAAACGAGTATGCGCGTGCCTAATCCAAAACGAGTATGCGCGTGTGCATTCAAAAACGAGTATGCGCGTGCGCATTCAAAATCGAGTACGCGCGTGCCTATTGAAAAACGAGTATGCGCGTGCGCATTCCAAAACGAGTACGCACGTGCCCATTCCAAAACGAGTATGCGCGTGTGCATTCAAAACGAGTATACGCGTGCGCATTCAAAAACGAGTACGCGCGTGCCTATTCAAAAATGAGTATGCGTGTGCGCATTCAAAAACGAGTACGCGCGTGCCTATTCGAAAACCAGTATGCGCGTGTGCATTCAAAACGAGTATACGCGTGCGCATTCAAAAACGAGTACGCGTGCGCATGTTCAAAAACGCGTATGCGCGTGCGCATTCAAAAAAGAGTACGCGCGTGCCTATTCAAAAACGAGTATGCGCGTGCCTATTCCAAAACGAGTACGCGCGTGTGCATTCAAAAATGAGTATGCGCGTGCGCATTCAAAAACAAGTACGCGCGTGCCTATTCAAAAACGAGTATGTGCGTGCGCATTCAAAAACGAATACGCACGTGCCTATTCCAAAACTAGTATGCGCGTGTGCATTATTCAAAAACGAGTATGCGCGTGCGCATTCAAAACGAGTATACGCGTGCGCATTCAAAAACGAGTATGCGTGTGCCTGTTCAAAAACGCGTATGCGTGTGCGCATTCAAAAACGAGTATGCGCGTGTGCATTAAAAAACGAGTATGCGCGTGCGCATTCAAAAACGAGTACGCGCGTGCCTATTCAAAAACGAGTATGCGCGTGTGCATTCAAATACGAGTATGCGTGTGCACCTTCAAAAACGAGTATGCGCTTGCCTATTCCAAAACGAGTATGCGCGTGTGCATTCAAAAACGAGTATACGCGTGCGCATTCAAAAACAAGTACGCGCGTGCCTATTAAAAAACGAGTACACACGTGCCTATCCGAAAACGAGTATGCGCGTGCGCATTCAAAAACGAGTACGCGCGTGCGCATTGAAAAACGAGTATGCACGTGCCTATTCCAAAACGAGTATGCGCGTGCACCTTCACAAACGAGTATGCGCGTGCCTATTCCAAAACGAGTATGCGCGTGTGCATTCAAAAACGAGTATGCGCGTGCGCATTCAAAAACGAGTACGCACGTGCCAATTCCAAAACGAGTATGCGCGTGTGCATTCAAAAACGAGCATGCGTGTGGGCGTTCAAAAACGAGTACGCGCGTGCCTATTCAAAAATGAGTATGCGTGTGCGCATTCAAAAACGAGTACGCGCGTGCCTATTCGAAAACCAGTATGCGCGTGTGCATTCAAAACGAGTATACGCGTGCGCATTCAAAAACGAGTACGCGTGCGCATGTTCAAAAACGCGTATGCGCGTGCGCATTCAAAAAAGAGTGCGCGCGTGCCTATTCAAAAACGAGTATGCGCGTGCGCATTCAAAAACGAGTACGCGCGTGCCTATTCAAAAACGAGTATGCGCGTGCGCATTCGAAAACGAGTATGCGCGTGCCTATTTCGAAACGAGTATGCACGTGTGCATTCAAAAACGAGTATACACGTGTGCAATAAAAAACGAGTATGCTTGTGCCTATTCAAAAACGAGTATGCGCGTGCGCATTCCAAAACGAGTATACGCGTGCGCATTCAAAAACGAGTACGCGTGTGCATGTTCAAAAACGCGTATGGCCGTGCGCATTCAAAAATGAGTACGCGCGTGCCTATTCAAAAACAAGTAGGCGCGTGTGCATTCAAATACGAGATCGCGTGTGCGCATTCAAAAACGAGTAAGCGTGTGCATTCAAAAACGAGTATGCGCGTGCGCATTCAAAAACGAGTACGCGCGTGCCTGTTCAAAAACGCATATGCGCGTGCGCATTCAAAAACGAGTATGCACGTGCCTATTCCAAAACGAGTATGCGCGTGTGCATTCAAATACGAGTATGCGTGTGCGCCTTCAAAAACGAGTATGCGCGTGCCTAATCCAAAACGAGTATGCGCGTGTGCATTCAAAAACGAGTATGCGCGTGCGCATTCAAAAACGAGTACGCGTGTGCCTATTCAAAAACGAGTACACACGTGCCTATTCCAAAACGAGTATGCGCGTGCGCATTCAAAAACGAGTACGCGCGTGCGCAATCAAAAACGAGTACGAACGTGCCTATTCCAAAACGAGTATGCGCGTGTGCATTCAAAACGAGTATGCGTGTGTGCATTCAAAAACGAGTATGCGCGTGCGCATTCAAAAACGAGTATGCACGTGCCTATTCCAAAACGAGTATGCGCGTGTGCATTCAAAAAACGAGTATGCGCGTGCGCATTCAAAAACGAGTACGCGCGTGCGCATTCCAAAATGAGTACGAACGTGCCTATTCCAAAACGAGTATGCGCGTGTGCATTCAAAAACGAGTATGCGTGTGCCTGTTCAAAAACGCGTATGCGTGTGCGCATTCAAAAACGAGTATGCGCGTGTGCATTGAAAAACGAGTATGCGCGTGCGCATTCAAAAACGAGTACGCGCGTGCCTATTCAAAAACGAGTATGCGCGTGCGCATTCGAAAACGAGTATGCGCGTGCCTATTTCGAAACGAGTATGCACGTGTGCATTCAAAAACGAGTATACACGTGTGCAATAAAAAACGAGTATGCTTGTGCCTATTCAAAAACGAGTATGCGCGTGCGCATTCCAAAACGAGTATACGCGTGCGCATTCAAAAACGAGTACGCGTGTGCATGTTCAAAAACGCGTATGGCCGTGCGCATTCAAAAATGAGTACGCGCGTGCCTATTCAAAAACAAGGAGGCGCGTGTGCATTCAAATACGAGTACGCGTGTGCGCATTCAAAAACGAGTAAGCGTGTGCCTATTCCAAAACGAGTATGCGCGTGTGCATTCAAAAACGAGTATGCGCGTGCGCATTCAAAAACGAGTACGCGCGTGCCTGTTCAAAAACGCATATGCGCGTGCGCATTCAAAAACGAGTATGCACGTGCCTATTCCAAAAGGAGTATGCGCGTGTGCATTCAAATAAGAGTATGCGTGTGCGCCTTCAAAAACGAGTATGCGCGTGCCTAATCCAAAACGAGTATGCGCGTGTGCATTCAAAAACGAGTATGCGCGTGCGCATTCAAAAACGAGTACGCGCGTGCCTGTTCAAAAACGCATATGCGCGTGCGCATTCAAAAACGAGTATGCACGTGCCTATTCCAAAACGAGTATGCGCGTGTGCATTCTAATACGAGTATGCGTGTGCGCCTTCAAAAACGAGTATGCGCGTGCCTAATCCAAAACGAGTATGCGCGTGCGCATTCAAAAACGAGTACGCGCGTGCGCATTCAAAAACGAGTACGAACGTGCCTATTCCAAAACGAGTATGCGCGTGTGCATTCAAAACGATTATGCGTGTGTGCATTCAAAAACGAGTATGCGCGTGCGCATTCAAAAACGAGTATGCACGTGCCTATTCCAAAACGAGTATGCGCGTGTGCATTCAAAAAACAAGTATGCGCGTGCGCATTCAAAAACGAGTACGCGCGTGCGCATTCCAAAATGAGTACGAACGTGCCTATTCCAAAACGAGTATGCGCGTGTGCATTCAAAACGAGTATGCGTGTGCGCATTTCAAAAACGAGTATGCGCGTGCCTATTCGAAAACGAGTACGTGCGTCCGCATTCAAAAACGAGTATGCGTGTGCGCATTCAAAAACGAGTACGTGCGTGCCTATTCAAAAACGAGTATGCGCGTGCGCATTCCAAAACGAGTATGCGCGTGCCTATTTCGAAACGAGTATGCACGTGTGCATTCAAAAACGAGTATACACGTGTGCAATAAAAAACGAGTATGCTTGTGCCTATTCAAAAACGAGTATGCGTGTGCGCATTCCAAAACGAGTATACGCGTGCGCATTCAAAAACGAGTACGCGTGTGCATGTTCAAAAACGCGTATGGCCGTGCGCATTCAAAAATGAGTACGCGCGTGCCTATTCAAAAACAAGTAGGCGCGTGTGCATTCAAATACGAGTACGCGTGTGCGCATTCAAAAACGAGTAAGCGTGTGCCTATTCCAAAACGAGTATGCGCGTGTGCATTCAAAAACGGGTATGCGCGTGCGCATTCAAAAACGAGTACGCGCGTGCCTGTTCAAAAACGCATATGCGCGTGCGCATTCAAAAACGAGTATGCACGTGCCTATTCCAAAACGAGTATGCGCGTGTGCATTCAAATACGAGTATGCGTGTGCACCTTCAAAAACCAGTATGCGCGTGCCTAATCCAAAACGAGTATGCGCGTGTGCATTCAAAAACGAGTATGCGCGTGCGCATTCAAAAACGAGTACGCGCGTGCCTATTGAAAAACGAGTATGCGCGTGCGCATTCCAAAACGAGTACGCACGTGCCCATTCCAAAACGAGTATGCGCGTGTGCATTCAAAACGAGTATACGCGTGCGCATTCAAAAACGAGTACGCGCGTGCCTATTCAAAAATGAGTATGCGTGTGCGCATTCAAAAACGAGTACGCGCGTGCCTATTCGAAAACCAGTATGCGCGTGTGCATTCAAAACGAGTATACGCGTGCGCATTCAAAAACGAGTACGCGTGCGCATGTTCAAAAACGCGTATGCGCGTGCGCATTCAAAAAAGAGTACGCGCGTGCCTATTCAAAAACGAGTATGCGCGTGCCTATTCCAAAACGAGTACGCGCGTGTGCATTCAAAAATGAGTATGCGCGTGCGCATTCAAAAACAAGTACGCGCGTGCCTATTCAAAAACGAGTATGTGCGTGCGCATTCAAAAACGAATACGCACGTGCCTATTCCAAAACAAGTATGCGCGTGCCTATTCCAAAACGAGTATGCGCGTGTGCATTATTCAAAAACGAGTATGCGCGTGCGCATTCAAAACGAGTATACGCGTGCGCATTCAAAAACGAGTATGCGTGTGCCTGTTCAAAAACGCGTATGCGTGTGCGCATTCAAAAACGAGTATGCGCGTGTGCATTAAAAAACGAGTATGCGCGTGCGCATTCAAAAACGAGTACGCGCGTGCCTATTCAAAAACGAGTATGCGCGTGCGCATTCGAAAACGAGTATGCGCGTGCCTATTTCGAAACGAGTATGCACGTGTGCATTCAAAAACGAGTATACACGTGTGCAATAAAAAACGAGTATGCTTTTGCCTATGCAAAAACGAGTATGCGCGTGCGCATTCCAAAACGAGTATACGCGTGCGCATTCAAAAACGAGTACGCGTGTGCATGTTCAAAAACGCGTATGGCCGTGCGCATTCAAAAATGAGTACGCGCGTGCCTATTCAAAAACAAGTAGGCGCGTGTGCATTCAAATACGAGTACGCGTGTGCGCATTCAAAAACGAGTAAGCGTGTGCCTATTCCAAAACGAGTATGCGCGTGTGCATTCAAAAACGAGTATGCGCGTGCGCATTCAAAAACGAGTACGCGCGTGCCTGTTCAAAAACGCATATGCGCGTGCGCATTCAAAAACGAGTATGCACGTGCCTATTCCAAAACGAGTATGCGCGTGTGCATTCAAATACGAGTATGCGTGTGCGCCTTCAAAAACGAGTATGCGCGTGCCTAATCCAAAACGAGTATGCGCGTGTGCATTCAAAAACGAGTATGCGCGTGCGCATTCAAAAACGAGTACGCGTGTGCCTATTCAAAAACGAGTACACACGTGCCTATTCCAAAACGAGTATGCGCGTGCGCATTCAAAAACGAGTACGCGCGTGCGCATTCAAAAACGAGTACGAACGTGCCTATTCCAAAACGAGTATGCGCGTGTGCATTCAAAACGAGTATGCGTGTGTGCATTCAAAAACGAGTATGCGCGTGCGCATTCAAAAACGAGTATGCACGTGCCTATTCCAAAACGAGTATGCGCGTGTGCATTCAAAAAACGAGTATGCGCGTGCGCATTCAAAAAGGAGTATGCACGTGCCTATTCCAAAACGAGTATGCGCGTGTGCATTCAAAAAACGAGTATGCGCGTGCGCATTCAAAAACGAGTACGCGCGTGCGCATTCCAAAATGAGTACGAACGTGCCTATTCCAAAACGAGTATGCGCGTGTGCATTCAAAACGAGTATGCGTGTGCGCATTTCAAAAACGAGTATGCGCGTGCCAATTCGAAAACGAGTACGCGCGTGTGCATTCAAAAACGAGTATGCGCGTGCGCATTCAAAAACGAGTACGTGCGTGCCTATTCAAAAACGAGTATGCGCGTGCGCATTCCAAAACGAGTATGCGCGTGCCTATTTCGAAACGAGTATGCACGTGTGCATTCAAAAACGAGTATACACGTGTGCAATAAAAAACGAGTATGCTTGTGCCTATTCAAAAACGAGTATGCGCGTGCGCATTCCAAAACGAGTATACGCGTGCGCATTCAAAAACGAGTACGCGTGTGCATGTTCAAAAACGCGTATGGCCGTGCGCATTCAAAGATGAGTACGCGCGTGCCTATTCAAAAACAAGTAGGCGCGTGTGCATTCAAATACGAGTACGCGTGTGCGCATTCAAAAACGAGTAAGCGTGTGCTTATTTCAAAACGAGTATGCGCGTGTGCATTCAAAAACGAGTATGCGCGTGCGCATTCAAAAACGAGTACGCGCGTGCCTGTTCAAAAACGCATATGCGCGTGCGCATTCAAAAACGAGTATGCACGTGCCTATTCCAAAACGAGTATGCGCGTGTGCATTCAAATACGAGTATGCGTGTGCGCCTTCAAAAACGAGTATGCGCGTGCCTAATCCAAAACGAGTATGCGCGTGTGCATTCAAAAACGAGTATGCGCGTGCGCATTCAAAATCGAGTACGCGCGTGCCTATTGAAAAACGAGTATGCGCGTGCGCATTCCAAAACGAGTACGCACGTGCCCATTCCAAAACGAGTATGCGCGTGTGCATTCAAAACGAGTATACGCGTGCGCATTCAAAAACGAGTACGCGCGTGCCTATTCAAAAATGAGTATGCGTGTGCGCATTCAAAAACGAGTACGCGCGTGCCTATTCGAAAACCAGTATGCGCGTGTGCATTCAAAACGAGTATACGCGTGCGCATTCAAAAACGAGTACGCGTGCGCATGTTCAAAAACGCGTATGCGCGTGCGCATTCAAAAAAGAGTACGCGCGTGCCTATTCAAAAACGAGTATGCGCGTGCCTATTCCAAAACGAGTACGCGCGTGTGCATTCAAAAATGAGTATGCGCGTGCGCATTCAAAAACAAGTACGCGCGTGCGTATTCAAAAACGAGTATGTGCGTGCGCATTCAAAAACGAATACGCACGTGCCTATTCCAAAACAAGTATGCGCGCGCCTATTCCAAAACTAGTATGCGCGTGTGCATTATTCAAAAACGAGTATGCGCGTGCGCATTCAAAACGAGTATACGCGTGCGCATTCAAAAACGAGTATGCGTGTGCCTGTTCAAAAACGCGTATGCGTGTGCGCATTCAAAAACGAGTATGCGCGTGTGCATTAAAAAACGAGTATGCGCGTGCGCATTCAAAAACGAGTACGCGCGTGCCTATTCAAAAACGAGTATGCGCGTGCGCATTCGAAAACGAGTATGCGCGTGCCTATTTCGAAACGAGTATGCACGTGTGCATTCAAAAACGAGTATACACGTGTGCAATAAAAAACGAGTATGCTTGTGCCTATTCAAAAACGAGTATGCGCGTGCGCATTCCAAAACGAGTATACGCGTGCGCATTCAAAAACGAGTACGCGTGTGCATGTTCAAAAACGCGTATGGCCGTGCGCATTCAAAAATGAGTACACGCGTGCCTATTCAAAAACAAGTAGGCGCGTGTGCATTCAAATACGAGATCGCGTGTGCGCATTCAAAAACGAGTAAGCGTGTGCATTCAAAAACGAGTATGCGCGTGCGCATTCAAAAACGAGTACGCGCGTGCCTGTTAAAAAACGCATATGCGCGTGCGCATTCAAAAACGAGTATACACGTGCCTATTCCAAAACGAGTATGCGCGTGTGCATTCAAATACGAGTATGCGTGTGCGCCTTCAAAAACGAGTATGCGCGTGCCTAATCCAAAACGAGTATGCGCGTGTGCATTCAAAAACGAGTATGCGCGTGCGCATTCAAAAACGAGTACGCGTGTGCCTATTCAAAAACGAGTACACACGTGCCTATTCCAAAACGAGTATGCGCGTGCGCATTCAAAAACGAGTACGCGCGTGCGCATTCAAAAACGAGTACGAACGTGCCTATTCCAAAACGAGTATGCGCGTGTGCATTCAAAACGAGTATGCGTGTGTGCATTCAAAAACGAGTATGCGCGTGCGCATTCAAAAACGAGTATGCACGTGCCTATTCCAAAACGAGTATGCGCGTGTGCATTCAAAAAACGAGTATGCGCGTGCGCATTCAAAAACGAGTACGCGCGTGCGCATTCCAAAATGAGTACGAACGTGCCTATTCCAAAACGAGTATGCGCGTGTGCATTCAAAACGAGTATGCGTGTGCGCATTTCAAAAACGAGTATGCGTGTGCGCATTAAAAAACGAGTATGCGCGTGTGCATTAAAAAACGAGTATGCGCGTGCGCATTCAAAAACGAGTACGCGCGTGCCTATTCAAAAACGAGTATGCGCGTGCGCATTCGAAAACGAGTATGCGCGTGCCTATTTCGAGACGAGTATGCACGTGTGCATTCAAAAACGAGTATACACGTGTGCAATAAAAAACGAGTATGCTTGTGCCTATTCAAAAACGAGTATGCGCGTGCGCATTCCAAAACGAGTATACGCGTGCGCATTCAAAAAGAAGTACGCGTGTGCATGTACAAAAACGCGTATGGCCGTGCGCATTCAAAAATGAGTACGCGCGTGCCTATTCAAAAACAAGTAGGCGCGTGTGCATTCAAATACGAGTACGCGTGCGCGCATTCAAAAACGAGTAAGCGTGTGCCTATTCCAAAACGAGTATGCGCGTGTGCATTCAAAAACGAGTATGCGCGTGCGCATTCAAAAACGAGTACGCGCGTGCCTGTTCAAAAACGCATATGCGCGTGCGCATTCAAAAGCGAGTATGCACGTGCCTATTCCAAAACGAGTATGCGCGTGTGCATTCAAATACGAGTATGCGTGTGCGCCTTCAAAAACGAGTATGCGCGTGCCTAATCCAAAACGAGTATGCGCGTGTGCATTCAAAAACGAGTATGCGCGTGCGCATTCAAAAACGAGTACGCGTGTGCCTATTCAAAAACGAGTACACACGTGCCTATTCCAAAACGAGTATGCGCGTGCGCATTCAAAAACGAGTACGCACGTGCGCATTCAAAAACGAGTATTCGCGTGCGCATTCCGAAACGAGTATGCGCGAGCGTATTCCGAAACGAGTATGCGCGTGTGCATTCAAAAACGAGTATGCGCGTGCGCATTCAAAAACGAGTATGCACGTGCCTATTCCAAAACGAGTATGCGCGTGTGCATTCAAAAACGAGTATGCGCGTGCGCATTCAAAAACGAGTACGCGCGTGCCCATTCAAAAACAAGTATGCGCGTGTGCATTTAAAAACGAGTATGCGCGTGCCTATTCGAAAACGAGTATGTGCGTGTGCATTCAAAAACGAGTATACACGTGTGCAATCAAAAACGAGTATGCTTGTGCCTATTCAAAAACGAGTATGCGCGTGCGTATTCCAAAACGAGTATACGCGTGCGCATTCAAAAACGAGTACGCGTGTGCATGTTCAAAAACGCGTATACGCGTGCGCATTCAAAAACGAGTACGCGCGTGCCTATTGAAAAACGAGTATGCGCGTGCGCATTCCAAAATGAGTACGAACGTGCCTATTCCAAAACGAGTATGCGCGTGTGCATTCAAAACGAGTATGCGTGTGCGCATTTCAAAAACGAGTATGCGCGTGCCTATTCGAAAACGAGTACGCGCGTGTGCATTCAAAAACGACTATGCGCGTGCGCATTCAAAAACGAGTACGTGCGTGCCTATTCAAAAACGAGTATGCGCGTGCGCATTCCAAAACGAGTACGTACGTGCCTATTCCAAAACGAGTATGCGCGTGTGCATTCAAAAATGAGTATGCGTGTGCGCATTCAAAAACGAGTACGCGCGTGCCTATTCCAAAACGAGTATGCGCGTTTGCATTCAAAAAGAGTATACGCGTGCGCATTCAAAAACGAGTACCCGCGTGCAGGTTCAAAAACGCGTATGCGCGTGCGCATTCAAAAAAGAGTACGCGCGTGCCTATTCAAAAACGAGTATGCGCGTGCCTATTCCAAAACGAGTACGCGTGTGTGCATTCAAAAACGAATATGCGCGTGCGCATTCAAAAACAAGTACGCGCGTGCCTATTCCAAAACGAGTATGCGCGTGCCTATTCCAAAACGAGTATGCGCGTGTGCATTCAAAAAACGAGTATGCGCGTGCGCATTCAAAACGAGTATACGCGTGCGCATTCAAAAACGAGTATGCGTGTGCCTGTTCAAAAACGCGTATGCGCGTGCGCATTGAAAAACGAGTATGCGCGTGTGCATTCAAAAACGAGTATGCACGTGCGCATTCAAAAACGAGTACGCGCGTGCCTATTCAAAAACGAGTATGCGCGTGCGCATTCCAAAACGAGTATGCGCGTGCCTATTTCGAAACGAGTATGCGCGTGTGCATTCAAAAACGAGTATACACGTGTGCAATAAAAAACGAGTATGCTTGTGACTATTATAAAACTAGTATGCGCGTGCGCATTCCAAAACGAGTATACGCGTGCGCATTCAAAAACGAGTACGCGTGTGCATGTTCAAAAACGCGTATGGCCGTGCCCATTCAAAAATGAGTACGCGCGTGCCTATTCAAAAACAAGTAGGCGCGTGTGCATTCAAATATGAGTACGCGTGTGCGCATTCAAAAACGAGTAAGCGTGTGCCTATTCCAAAACGAGTATGCGCGTGTGCATTCAAAAACGAGTATGCGCGTGCGCATTCAAAAACGAGTACGCGCGTGCCTATTCAAAAACGAGTATGCGCGTGCGCATTCAAAAACGACATGTGCCAATTCTAAAACGAGTATGCGCGTGCGCATTCAAAAACGAGTACGCGTGTGCCTGTTCAAAAACGCATATGCGCGTGCGCATTCAAAAACGAGAATGCACGTGCCTATTCCAAAACGAGTATGCGCGTGTGCATTCAAATACGAGTATGCGTGTGCGCCTTCAAAAACGAGTATGCGCGTGCCTAATCCAAAACGAGTATGCGCGTGTGCATTGAAAAACGAGTATGCGCGTGCGCATTCAAAAACGAGTACGCGCGTGCGCAATCAAAAACGAGTATGCGCGTGCGCATTCCGAAACGAGTATGCGCGAGCGTATTATGAAACGAGTATGCGCGTGTGCATTCAAAAACGAGTATGCGCGTGCGCATTCAAAAACGAGTATGCATGTCCCTATTCCAAAACGAGTATGCGCGTGTGCATTCAAAAACGAGTATGCGCGTGCGCATTCAAAAACGAGTACGCGCGTGCCAATTCAAAAACGAGTATGCGCGCGCGCATTCCAAAACGAGTATGCGCGTGCCTATTTCGAAACGAGTATGCGCGTGTGCATTAAAAAACTAGTATACACGTGTGCAATAAAAAACGAGTACGCGTGTGCATGTTCAAAAACACGTATGGCCGTGCGCATTCAAAAATGAGTACGCGCGTGCCTATTCAAAAACGAGTATGCGCGTGCCAATTCCAAAACGAGTACGCGCGTGTGCATTCAAAAACGAGTATGCGCGTGCACATTCAAAAACGAGTACGCGCGTGCCTATTCAAAAACGAGTATACGCGTGTGCATTCAAAAACGAGTACGCGCGTGCGCATTCAAAAACGATATGCGTGTGCGCATTCCGAAACGAGTATGCGCGAGCGTATTCCGAAACGAGTATGCGCGTGCCAATTCCAAAACGAGTACGCGCGTGTGCATTCAAAAACGAGTATGCGCGTGCACATTCAAAAACGAGTACGCGCGTGCCTATTGAAAAACGAGTATGCGCGTGCGCATTCCAAAACGAGTACGCACGTGCCTATTCCAAAACGAGTGTGCGCGTGTGCATTCAAAAACGAGTATGCGTGTGCGCATTCAAAAACGAGTATGCGCGTGCCTATTCGAAAACGAGTATGCGCGTGCGCATTCCGAAACGAGTATGCGCGTGTGCATTCAAAACGAGTATACGCGTGCGCATTCAAAAACGAGTGCGCGCGTGCCTATTCAAAAACGAGTATGCGCGTGCGCAATCAAAAACGAGTATGCGCCTGCGCATTCAAAAACTAGTATGCGCGTGCGAATTCCAAAACGAGTATGCGCGTGCGTATTCCGAAACGAGTATGCGCGTGTGCATTCAAAAACAAGTACGCGCGTGCGCATTCAAAACGAGTATACGCGTACGCAGTCAAAAACGAGTACGCGTGTGCCTGTTCAAAAACGCGTATGCGCGTGCGCATTCAAAAACGAGTGCGCACGTGCCTATTCGAAAACGAGTATGCCTGTGTGCATTCAAATACGAGTATGCGTGTGGGCGTTCAAAAACGAGTATTCGCGTGCGCATTCAAAAACGAGTACGCGTGTGCCTGCTCAAAAACGCATATGCGCGTGCGCATTCAAAAACGAGTATGCACGTCCCTATTCCAAAACGAGTATGTGCGTGTGCATTCAAATACGAGTGTGCGTGTGCGCCTTCAAAAACGAGTATGCGCGTGCCAATTCCAAAACGAGTATGCGCGTGCACATTCAAAAACGAGTACGCGCGTGCCTATTCAAAAACGAGTATGCGCGTGCGCATTCCAAAACGAGTACGCACGTGCCTATTCAAAAACGAGTACACACGTGCCGATTCCAAAACGAGTATGCGCGTGTGCATTCAAAAACGAGTATGCGCGGGCGCATTCAAAAACGAGTACGCGCGTGCCTATTCAAAAACGAGTATGCGCGTGCGCATTCTAAAACGAGTATGCGCGTGCCTATTTCGAAACGAGTATGCGCGTGTGCATTTAAAAACGAGTATGCACGTGCCTATTCGAAAACGAGTATGTGCGTGTGCATTCAAAAACGAGTATACACGTGTGCAATCAAAAACGAGTATGCTTGTGCCTATTCAAAAACGAGTATGCGTGTGCGTATTCCAAAACGAGTATACGCGTGCGCATTCAAAAACGAGTACGCGTGTGCATGTTCAAAAACGCGTATGCGCGTGCGCATTCAAAAACGAGTACGCGCGTGCCTATTCAAAAACGAATTTGCGCGTGCGCATTCAAAAAAGAGTACGCGCGTGCCTATTCAAAAACGAGTATGCGCGTGCCTATTCCAAAATGAGTACGCGCGTGTGCATTCAAAAACGAGTATGCGCGTGCGCATTCAAAAAAAGTACGCGCGTGCCTATTCAAAAACGAGTATGCACGTGCGCAATCAAAAACGAATACGCACGTACCTATTCCAAAACGAGTATGCGCGTGCCTATTCCAAAACGATATGCGCGTGTGCATTCAAAAACGATTATGCGCGTGTGCATTCAAAACAAGTATATGCGTGCGCATTTAAAAACGAGTATGCGCGTGCGCATTCAAAAACGAGTACGCGCGTGCCTATTCAAAAACGAGTATGCGCGTGCGCATTCCAAAACGAGTATGCGCGTGCCTATTTCGAAACGAGTATGCGCGTGTGCATTCAAAAACGAGTATACACGTGTGCAATAAAAAACGAGTATGCTTGTGCATATTCAAAAACGAGTATGCGCGTGCGCATTCCAAAACGAGTATACGCGTGCGCATTCAAAAACGAGTACGCGTGTGCATGTTCAAAAACGCGTATGGCCGTGCGCATTCAAAAATGAGTACGCGCGTGCCTATTCAAAAACAAGTAGGCGCGTGTGCATTCAAATACGAGTACGCGTGTGCGCATTGAAAAACGAGTAAGCGTGTGGCTATTCCAAAACGAGTTTGCGCGTGTGCATTCAAAAACGAGTATGCGCGTGCGCATTCAAAAACGAGTACGCGCGTGCCTATTCAAAAACGAGTACACACGTGCCTATTCCAAAACGAGTATGCGCGTGCGCATTCAAAAACGAGTACGCGCGTGCGCATTCAAATCGAGTATGCGCGTGCGCATTCCGAAACGAGTATGCGCGAGCGTATTCCGAAACGAGTATGCGCGTGCCAATTCCAAAACGAGTATGCGCGTGCACATTCAAAAACGAGTACGCGCGTGCCTATTCAAAAACGAGTATGCGCGTGCGCATTCCAAAACGAGTACGCACGTGTCTATTCAAAAACGAGTACACACGTGCCTATTCCAAAACGAGTATGCGCGTGCGCATTCAAAAACGAGTACGCGCGTGCGCATTCAAAAACGATATGCGCGTGCGCATTCCGAAACGAGTATGCGCGAGCGTATTCCGAAACGAGTATGCGCGTGCCAATTCCAAAACGAGTACGCGCGTGTGCATTCAAAAACGAGTATGCGCGTGCGCATTCAAAAACGAGTACGCGCCTGCGCATTCAAAAACTAGTATGCGCGTGCGAATTCCAAAACGAGTATGCGCGTGCGTATTCCGAAACGAGTATGCCCGTGTGCATTCAAAAACAAGTACGCGCGTGCGCATTCAAAACGAGTATACGCGTACGCAGTCAAAAACGAGTACGCGTGTGCCTGTTCAAAAACGAGTATGTGCGTGTGCATTCAAAAACGAGTATACACGTGTGCAATCAAAAACGAGTATGCTTGTGCCTATTCAAAAACGAGTATGCGCGTGCGTATTCCAAAACGAGTATACGCGTGCGCATTCAAAAACGAGTACGCGTGTGCATAATCAAAAACGCGTATGCGCGTGCGCATTCAAAAACGAGTACGCGCGTGCCCATTCAAAAACGAGTATGCGCGTGCGCATTCAAAAAAGAGTACGCGCGTGCCTATTGAAAAACGAGTATGCGCGTGCCTATTCCAAAATGAGTACGCGCGTGTGCATTCAAAAACGAGAATGCGCGTGCGCATTAAAAAACAAGTACGCGCGTGCCTATTCAAAAACGAGTATACACGTGCGCAATCAAAAACGAATACGCACGTGCCTATTCCAAAACGAGTATGCGCGTGCCTATTCCATAACGAGTATGCGCGTGTGCATTCAAAAACGAGTATGCGCGTGCGCATTCAAAACGAGTATATGCGTGCGCATTCAAAAACGAGTATGCGCGTGCGCATTCAAAAACGAGTACGCGCGTGCCTATTCAAAAACGAGTATGCGCGTGCGCATTCCAAAACGAGTATGCGCGTGCCTATTTCGAAACGAGTATGAGCGTGTGCATTCAAAAACGAGTATACACGTGTGCAATAAAAAACGAGTATGCTTGTGCATATTCAAAAACGAGTATGCGCGTGCGCATTCCAAAACGAGTATACGCGTGCGCATTCAAAAACGAGTACGCGTGTGCCTGCTGAAAAACGCATATGCGCGTGCGCATTCAAAAACGAGTATGCACGTGCCTATTCCAAAACGAGTATGCGCGTGTGCATTGAAATACGAGTGTGCGTGTGCGCCTTCAAAAACGAGTATGCGCGTGACTATTCCAAAACGAGTATGCGCGTCTGCATTCAATAACGAGTATGCGCGTGCGCATTCAAAAACGAGTATGCGCGTGTGCATTCAAAAACGAGTATGCGCGTGCGCATTCAAAAACGAGTATGTGCGTGCGCATTCCAAAACGAGTATGCGCGAGCGTATTTCGAAACGAGTATGCGCGTGTGCATTCAAAAACGAGTATGCGCATGCGCATTTAAAAACGAGTATGCACGTGCCTATTCCAAAACGAGTATGCGCGTGTGCATTCAAAAACGAGTATGCGCGGGCGCATTCAAAAACGAGTACGCGCGTGCCTATTCAAAAACGAGTATGCGCGTGCGCATTCCAAAACGAGTATGCGCGTGCCTATTTCGAAACGAGTATGCGCGTGTGCATTTAAAAACGAGTATGCACGTGCCTATTCGAAAACGAGTATGAGCGTGTGCATTCAAAAACGGGTATACACGTGTGCAATCAAAAACGAGTATGCTTGTGCCTATTCAAAAACGAGTATGCGCGTGCGTATTCCAAAACGAGTATACGCGTGCGCATTCAAAAACGAGTACGCGTGTGCATGTTCAAAAACGCGTATGCGCGTGCGCATTCAAAAACGAGTACGCGCGTGCCTATTCAAAAACGAGTATGCGCGTGCGCATTCAAAAAAGAGTACGCGCGTGCCTATTCAAAAACGAGTATGCGCGTGCCTATTCCAAAATGAGTACGCGCGTGTGCATTCAAAAACGAGTATGCGCGTGCGCATTCAAAAAAAGTACGCGCGTGCCTATTCAAAAACGAGTATGCACGTGCGCAATCAAAAACGAATACGCACGTACCTATTCCAAAACGAGTATGCGCGTGCCTATTCCAAAACGAGTATGCGCGTGTGCATTCAAAAACGATTATGCGCGTGTGCATTCAAAACGAGTATATGCGTGCGCATTCAAAAACGAGTATGCGCGTGCGCATTCAAAAACGAGTACGCGCGTGCCTATTCAAAAACGAGTATGCGCGTGCGCATTCCAAAACGAGTATGCGCGTGCCTATTTCGAAACGAGTATGCGCGTGTGCATTCAAAAACGAGTATACACGTGTGCAATAAAAAACGAGTATGCTTGTGCATATTCAAAAAAGAGTATGCGCGTGCGCATTCCAAAACGAGTATACGCGTGCGCATTCAAAAACGAGTACGCGTGTGCATGTTCAAAAACGCGTATGGCCGTGCGCATTCAAAAATGAGTACGCGCGTGCCTATTCAAAAACAAGTAGGCGCGTGTGCATTCAAATACGAGTAAGCGTGTGCGCATTGAAAAACGAGTAAGCGTGTGCCTATTCCAAAACGAGTATGCGCGTGTGCATTCAAAAACGAGTATGCGCGTGCGCATTCAAAAACGAGTACGCGCGTGCCTATTCAAAAACGAGTACACACGTGCCTATTCCAAAACGAGTATGTGCGTGCGCATTCAAAAACGAGTACGCGCGTGCGCATTCAAATCGAGTATGCGCGTGCGCATTCCGAAACGAGTATGCGCGAGCGTATTCCGAAACGAGTATGCGCGTGCCAATTCCAAAACGAGTATGCGCGTGCACATTCAAAAACGAGTACGCGCGTGCCTATTCAAAAACGAGTATGCGCGTGCGCATTCCAAAACGAGTACGCACGTGCCTATTCAAAAACGAGTACACACGTGCCTATTCCAAAACGAGTATGCGCGTGCGCATTCAAAAACGAGTACGCGCGTGCGCATTCAAAAACGATATGCGCGTGCGCATTTCGAAACGAGTATGCGCGAGCGTATTCCGAAACGAGTATGCGCGTGCCAATTCCAAAACGAGTACGCGCGTGTGCATTCAAAAACGAGTATGCGCGTGCACATTCAAAAACGAGTACGCGCGTGCCTATTCAAAAACGAGTATGCGCGTGCGCATTCCAAAACGAGTACGCATGTGCATATTCCAAAACGAGTGTGCGCGTGTGCATTCAAAAACGAGTATGCGTGTGCGCATTCAAAAACGAGTATGCGCGTGCCTATTCGAAAACGAGTATGCGCGTGCGCATTCCGAAACGAGTATGCGCGTGTGCATTCAAAACGAGTATACGCGTGCGCATTCAAAAACGAGTGCGCGCGTGCCTATTCAAAAACGAGTATGCGCGTGCGCAATCAAAAACGAGTATGCGCCTGCGCATTCAAAAACTAGTATGCGCGTGCGAATTCCAAAACGAGTATGCGCGTGCGTATTCCGAAACGAGTATGCGCGTGTACATTCAAAAACAAGTACGCGCGTGCGCATTCAAAACGAGTATACGCGTACGCAGTCAAAAACGAGTACGTGTGTGCCTGTTCAAAAACGCGTATGCGCGTGCGCATTCAAAAACGAGTACGCACGTGCCTATTCCAAAACGAGTATGCCTGTGTGCATTCAAATACGAGTATGCGTGTGGGCGTTCAAAAACGAGTATTGGCGTGCGCATTCAAAAACGAGTACGCGTGTGCCTGCTCAAAAACGCATATGCGCGTGCGCATTCAAAAACGAGTATGCACGTCCCTATTCCAAAACGAGTATGCGCGTGTGCATTCAAATACGAGTGTGCGTGTGCGCCTTCAAAAACGAGTATGCGCGTGACTATTCCAAAACGAGTATGCGCGTGTGCATTCAAAAACGAGTATGTGCGTGCGCATTCAAAAACGAGTATGCGCGTGTGCATTCAAAAACGAGTATGCGCGTGCGCATTTAAAAACGAGTATGCACGTGCCTATTCCAAAACGAGTATGCGCATGTGCATTCAAAAACGAGTATGCGCGGGCGCATTCAAAAACGAGTACGCGCGTGCCTATTCAAAAACGAGTATGCGCGTGCGCATTCCAAAACGAGTATGCGCGTGCCTATTTCGAAACGAGTATGCGCGTGTGCATTTAAAAACGAGTATGCACGTGCCTATTCGAAAACGAGTATGTGCGTGTGCATTCAAAAACGAGTATACACGTGTGCAATCAAAAACGAGTATGCTTGTGCCTATTCAAAAACGAGTATGCGCGTGCGTATTCCAAAACGAGTATACGCGTGCGCATTCAAAAACGAGTACGCGTGTGCATGTTCAAAAACGCGTATGCGCATGCGCATTCAAAAACGAGTACGCGCGTGCCTATTCAAAAACGAGTATGCGCGTGTGCATTCAAAAAAGAGTACGCGCGTGCCTATTGAAAAACGAGTATGCGCGTGCCTATTCCAAAATGAGTACACGCGTGTGCATTCAAAAACGAGAATGCGCGTGCGCATTAAAAAACAAGTACGCGCGTGCCTATTCAAAAACGAGTATGCACGTGCGCAATCAAAAACGAATACGCACGTGCCTATTCCAAAACGAGTATGCGCGTGCCTATTCCAAAACGAGTATGCGCGTGTGCATTCAAAAACGAGTATGCGCGTGCGCATTCAAAACGAGTATATGCGTGCGCATTCAAAAACGAGTATGCGCGTGCGCATTCAAAAACGAGTACGCGCGTGCCTATTCAAAAACGAGTATGCGCGTGCACATTCCAAAACGAGTATGCGCGTGCCTATTTCGAAATGAGTATGCGCGTGTGCATTCAAAAACGAGTATACACCTGTGCAATAAAAAACGAGTATGCTTGTGCATATTCAAAAACGAGTATGCGCGTGCGCATTCCAAAACGAGTATACACGTGCGCATTCAAAAACGAGTACGCGTGTGCCTGCTCAAAAACGCATATGCGCGTGCGCATTCAAAAACGAGTATGCACGTGCCTATTCCAAAACGAGTATGCGCGTGTGCATTCAAATACGAGTGTGCGTGTGCGCCTTCAAAAACGAGTATGCGCGTGACTATTCCAAAACGAGTATGCGCGTGTGCATTCAAAAACGAGTATGCGCGTGCGCATTCAAAAACGAGTATGCGCGTGTGCATTCAAGAACGAGTATGCGCGTGCGCATTCCAAAACGAGTATGTGCGTGCGCATTCCAAAACGAGTATGCGCGAGCGTACTTCGAAACGAGTATGCGCGTGTGCATTCAAAAACGAGTATGCGCGTGCGCATTTAAAAACGAGTATGCACGTGCCTATTCCAAAACGAGTATGCGCGTGTGCATTCAAATACGAGTATGCGTGTGCGCCTTCAAAAACGAGTATGCGCGTGCCTAATCCAAAACGAGTATGCGCGTGTGCATTCAAAAACGAGTATGCGCGTGCGCATTCAAAAACCAGTACGCGCGTGCCTATTCAAAAACGAGTACACAGGTGCCTATTCCAAAACGAGTATGCCTGTGTGCATTCAAATACGAGTATGCGTGTGGGCGTTCAAAAACGAGTATTCGCGTGCGCATTCAAAAACGAGTACGCGTGTGCCTGCTCAAAAACGCATATGCGCGTGCGCATTCAAAAACGAGTATGCACGTCCCTATTCCAAAACGAGTATGCGCGTGTGCATTCAAATACGAGTGTGCGTGTGCGCCCTCAAAAAAGAGTATGCGCGTGACTATTCCAAAACGAGTATGCGCGTGTGCATTCAAAAACGAGTATGCGCGTGCGCATTCAAAAACGAGTATGCGCGTGTGCATTCAAAAACGAGTATGCGCGTGTGCATTCAAAAACGAGTATGCGCGTGCGCATTCAAAAACGAGTATGCGCGTGTGCATTCAAAAACGAGTATGCGCGTGCGCATTTAAAAACGAGTATGCACGTGCCTATTCCAAAACGAGTATACACGTGTGCAATCAGAAACGAGTATGTTTGTGCCTATTCAAAAACGAGTATGCGCGTGCGTATTCCAAAACGAGTATACGCGTGCGCATTCAAAAACGAGTACGCGTGTGCATGTTCAAAAACGCGTATGCGCGTGCGCATTCAAGAACGAGTACGCGCTAACCTATTCAAAAACGAGTATGCGCGTGCGCATTCAAAAAAGAGTACGCGCGTGCCTATTCAAAAACGAGTATGCGCGTGCCTATTCCAAAATGAGTACGCGCGTGTGCATTCAAAAACGAGTATGCGCGTGCGCATTCAAAAACAAGTACGCGCGTGCCTATTCAAAAACGAGTATGCGCGTGCGCAATCAAAAACGAATACGCACGTGCCTATTCCAAAACGAGTATGCGCGTGCCTATTTCAAAACGAGTATGCGCGTGTGCATTCAAGAACGAGTATGCGCGTGCGCATTCAAAACGAGTATACGCGTGCGCATTCAAAAACGAGTATGCGCGTGCGCATTCAAAAACGAGTACGCGCGTGCCTGTTCAAAAACGAGTATGTGCGTGCGCATTCCAAAACGAGTATGCGCGTGCCTATTTCAAAACGAGTATGCGCGTGTGCATTCAAAAACGAGTATACACGTGTGCAATAAAAAACGAGTATGCTTGTGCATATTCAAAAACGAGTATGCGCGTGCGCATTCCAAAACGAGTATACGCGTGCGCATTCAAAAACGAGTACGCGTGTGCATGTTCAAAAACGCGTATGGCCATGCGCATTCAAAAATGAGTACGCGCGTGCCTATTCAAAAACAAGTAGGCGCGTGTGCATTCAAATACGAGTATGCGTGTGCGCATTGAAAAACGAGTAAGCGTGTGCCTATTCCAAAACGAGTATGCGCGTGTGCATTCAAAAACGAGTATGCGCGTGCGCATTCAAAAACGAGTACGCGCGTGCCTATTCAAAACGAGTATGCGCGTGCGCATTCAAAAACGACATGTGCCAATTCTAAAACGAGTATGCGCGTGCCTATTCCAGAATGAGTACGCGCGTGTGCATTCAAAAACGAGTATGCGCGTGCGCATTCAAAAACGAATACGCACGTGCCTATTCCAAAACGAGTATGCGCGTGCCTATTCCAAAACGAGTATGCGCGTGTTTATTCAAAAACGAGTATGCACGTGCGCATTCAAAACGAGTATACGCGTGCGCATTCAAAAACGAGTATGCGTGTGCCTGTTCAAAAACGCGTATGCGCGTGCGCATTCAAAAACGAGTATGCGCGGGTGCATTCAAAAACGAGTATGCGCGTGCGCATTCAAAAACGAGTACGCGCGTGCCTATTCAAAAACGAGTATGCGCGTGCGCATTCCAAAACGAGTATGCGCGTGCCTATTTCGAAACGAGTATGCGCGTGTGAATTCAAAAACGAGTATACACGTGTGCAATAAAAACGAGTATGCTTGTGCCTATTCCAAAACGAGTAGCGCGTGCGCATTCCAAAACGAGTATACGCGTGCGTATTCAAAAACGAGTACGCGTGTGCATGTTCAAAAACGCGTATGGCCGTGCGCATTCAAAAATGAGTACGCGCGTGCCTATTCAAAAACAAGTAGGCGCGTGTGCATTCAAATACGAGTACGCGTGTGCGCATTCAAAAACGAGTATGCGTGTGCCTATTCCAAAACGAGTATGCGCGTGTGCATTGAAAAACGAGTATGCGCGTGCGCAATCAAAAACGAGTATGCGCGTGTGCATTCAAATACGAGTATGCGTGTGCGCCTTAAAAAACGAGTATGCGCGTGCCTAATCCAAAACGAGTATGCGCGTGTGCATTCAAAAACGAGTATGCGCGTGCGCATTCAAAAACGAGTACGCGCATGCCTATTCAAAAATGAGTACACACGTGCCTATTCCATAAAGAGTATGCGCGTGCGCATTCAAAAACGAGTACGCGCGTGCGCATTCAAAAACGAGTATGCGCGTGCGCATTCCAAAACGAGAATGCGCGAGCGTATTCCGAAACGAGTATGCGCGTGTGCATTCAAAAACGAGTATGCGCGTGCGTATTCCAAAACGAGTATGCACGTGCCTATTCCAAAACGAGTATGCGCGTGTGCATTCAAAAACGAGTATGCGCGTGCGCATTCAAAAACGAGTACGCGCGTGCCTATTCAAAAACGAGTATGCGCGTGCGCATTCCAAATCGAGTATGCGCGTGCCTATTTCGAAACGAGTATGCGCATGTGCATTTAAAAACGAGTATACACGTGTGCAATAAAAAACGAGTATGCCTGTGCCTATTCAAAAATGAGTATGCGCGTGCGCATTCAAAAACGAGTACGCGTGTGCATGTTCAAAAACGCGTATGGCCGTGCGCATTCAAAAATGAGTACGCGCGTGCCTATTCAAAAACAAGTAGGCGCGTGCCTATTCCAAAACGAGTACGCGCATGGGCATTCAAAAATGAGTATGCGCGTGCGCATTCAAAAACGAGTACGCGCGTGACTATTCAAAAACGAGTATGCGCGTGCGCATTCCGAAACGAGTACGCACGTGCCTATTCCAAAACGAGTATGCGCGTGTGCATTCAAAAACGAGTATGCGTGTGCGCATTCAAAAACGAGTATGCGCGTGCCTATTCGAAAACGAGTATGCACGTGCGCATTCCGAAACGAGTATACGCGTGCGCATTCAAAAACGAGTACGCGCGCGCCTATTGAAAAACGAGTATGCGCGTGTGCATTCAAAACGAGTATACGCGTTCGCATTCAAAAACGAGTACGCGTGTGCATGTTCAAAAACTCGTATGCGCGTGCGCATTCAAAAACGAGTACGCGCGTGTCTATTCCAAAACGAGTATGCGCGTGCCTATTCCAAAACGAGTACACGCGTGTGCATTCAAAAACGAGTATGCGTGTGCGCATTCAAAAACGAGTATGCGCGTGCCTGTTCAAAAACGCGTATGCGCGTGCGCATTCAAAAACGAGTATGCACGTACCTATTCGAAAACGAGTATGCGCGTGTGCATTCAAATGCGAGTACGCGTGTGCGCATTCGAAAACGAGTATACGTGTGCCTATTCCAAAACGAGTATGCGCGTGTGCATTCAAAAACGAGCATGCGCGTGCGCATTCAAAAACGAGTACGCGCGTGCCTATTCAAAAACGAGTATGCGCGTGCGCAGTCAAAAACGAGTACCCATGTGCCAATTCAAATACGAGTATGCGTGTGGGCGTTCAAAAACGAGTATTCGCGTGCGCATTCAAAAACGAGTACACGTGTGCCTGCTCAAAAACGCATATGCGCGAGCGCATTCAAAAACGAGTATGCACGTGCCTATTCCAAAACGAGTATGCGCGTGTGCATTCAAATACGAGTGTGCGTGTGCGCCTTCAAAAACGAGTATGCGCGTGACTATTCCAAAACGAGTATGCGCGTGTGCATTCAAAAACGAGTATGCGCGTGCGCATTCAAAAACGAGTTCGCGCGTGCCTATTCAAAAACGAGTACACACGTGCCTATTCCTAAACGAGTATGCGCGTGCGCATTCAAAAACGAGTACGTGCGTGCGCATTCAAAAACGAGTATGCGCGTGCGCATTCCAAAACGAGTATGCGCGAGCATATTCCGAAATGAGTATGCGCGTGTGCATTCAAAAACGAGTATGCGCGTGCGCATTCAAAAACGAGTACGCGCGTGCCTATTCAAAAACGAGTATGCGCGTGCGCATTCCAAAACGAGTATGCGCGTGCCTATTTCGAAACGAGTATGCGCGTGTGCATTTAAAAGCGAGTATGCACGTGCCTATTCGAAAACGAGTATGCGCGTGCGCATTCAAAACGAGTATACGCGTGCGCATTCAAAAACGAGTATGCGCGTGCGCATTCAAAAACGAGTACGCGCGTGCCTGTTCAAAAACGAGTATGTGCGTGCGCATTCCAAAACGAGTATGCGCGTGCCAATTTCGAAACGAGTATGCGCGTGTGCATTCAAAAACGAGTATACACGTGTGCAATAAAAAACGAGTATGCTTGTGCATATTCAAAAACGAGTATGCGCGTGCGCATTCCAAAACGAGTATACGCGTGCGCATTCAAAAACGAGTACGCGTGTGCATGTTCAAAAACGCGTATGGCCATGCGCATTCAAAAATGAGTACGCGCGTGCCTATTCAAAAACAAGTAGGCGCGTGTGCATTCAAATACGAGTATGCGTGTGCGCATTGAAAAACGAGTAAGCGTGTGCCTATTCCAAAACGAGTATGCGCGTGTGCATTCAAAAACGAGTATGCGCGTGCGCATTCAAAAACGAGTACGCGCGTGCCTATTCAAAAACGAGTATGCGCGTGCGCATTCAAAAACGACATGTGCCAATTCTAAAACGAGTATGCGCGTGCCTATTCCAGAATGAGTACGCGCGTGTGCATTCAAAAACGAGTATGGGCGTGCGCATTCAAAAACGAATACGCACGTGCCTATTCCAAAACGAGTATGCGCGTGCCTATTCCAAAACGAGTATGCGCGTGTTTATTCAAAAACGAGTATGCACGTGCGCATTCAAAACGAGTATACGCGTGCGCATTCAAAAACGAGTATGCGTGTGCCTGTTCAAAAACGCGTATGCGCGTGCGCATTCAAAAACGAGTATGCGCGTGTGCATTCAAAAACGAGTATGCGCGTGCGCATTCAAAAACGAGTACGCGCGTGCCTATTCAAAAACGAGTATGCGCATGCGCATTCCAAAACGAGTATGCGCGTGCCTATTTCGAAACGAGTATGCGCGTGTGAATTCAAAAACGAGTATACACGTGTGCAATAAAAACGAGTATGCTTGTGCCTATTCCAAAACGAGTAGCGCGTGCGCATTCCAAAACGAGTATACGCGTGCGTATTCAAAAACGAGTACGCGTGTGCATGTTCAAAAACGCGTATGGCCGTGCGCATTCAAAAATGAGTACGCGCGTGCCTATTCAAAAACAAGTAGGCGCGTGTCCATTCAAATACGAGTACGCGTGTGCGCATTCAAAAACGAGTATGCGTGTGCCTATTCCAAAACGAGTATGCGCGTGTGCATTGAAAAACGAGTATGCGCGTGCGCAATCAAAAACGAGTATGCGCGTGTGCATTCAAATACGAGTATGCGTGTGCGCCTTAAAAAACGAGTATGCGCGTGCCTAATCCAAAACGAGTATGCGCGTGTGCATTCAAAAACGAGTATGCGCGTGCGCATTCAAAAACGAGTACGCGCATGCCTATTCAAAAATGAGTACACACGTGCCTATTCCATAAAGAGTATGCGCGTGCGCATTCAAAAACGAGTACGCGCGTGCGCATTCAAAAACGAGTATGCGCGTGCGCATTCCAAAACGAGAATGCGCGAGCGTATTCCGAAACGAGTATGCGCGTGTGCATTCAAAAACGAGTATGCGCGTGCGTATTCCAAAACGAGTATGCACGTGCCTATTCCAAAACGAGTATGCGCGTGTGCATTCAAAAACGAGTATGCGCGTGCGCATTCAAAAACGAGTACGCGCGTGCCTATTCAAAAACGAGTATGCGCGTGCGCATTCCAAATCGAGTATGCGCGTGCCTATTTCGAAACGAGTATGCGCATGTGCATTTAAAAACGAGTATACACGTGTGCAATAAAAAACGAGTATGCCTGTGCCTATTCAAAAACGAGTATGCGCGTGCGCATTCAAAAACGAGTACGCGTGTGCATGTTCAAAAACGCGTATGGCCGTGCGCATTCAAAAATGAGTACGCGCGTGCCTATTCAAAAACAAGTAGGCGCGTGCCTATTCCAAAACGAGTACGCGCATGTGCATTCAAAAACGAGTATGCGCGTGCGCATTCAAAAACGAGTACGCGCGTGACTATTCAAAAACGAGTATGCGCGTGCGCATTCCAAAACGAGTACGCACGTGCCTATTCCAAAACGAGTATGCGCGTGTGCATTCAAAAACGAGTATGCGTGTGCGCATTCAAAAACGAGTATGCGCGTGCCTATTCGAAAACGAGTATGCACGTGCGCATTCCGAAACGAGTATACGCGTGCGCATTCAAAAACGAGTACGCGCGCGCCTATTGAAAAACGAGTATGCGCGTGTGCATTCAAAACGAGTATACGCGTTCGCATTCAAAAACGAGTACGCGTGTGCATGTTCAAAAACTCGTATGCGCGTGCGCATTCAAAAACGAGTACGCGCGTGTCTATTCCAAAACGAGTATGCGCGTGCCTATTCCAAAACGAGTACACGCGTGTGCATTCAAAAACGAGTATGCGTGTGCGCATTCAAAAACGAGTATGCGCGTGCCTGTTCAAAAACGCGTATGCGCGTGCGCATTCAAAAACGAGTATGCACGTACCTATTCGAAAACGAGTATGCGTGTGTGCATTCAAATGCGAGTACGCGTGTGCGCATTCGAAAACGAGTATACGTGTGCCTATTCCAAAACGAGTATGCGCGTGTGCATTCAAAAACGAGCATGCGCGTGCGCATTCAAAAACGAGTACGCGCGTGCCTATTCAAAAACGAGTATGCGCGTGCGCAGTCAAAAACGAGTACCCATGTGCCAATTCAAATACGAGTATGCGTGTGGGCGTTCAAAAACGAGTATTCGCGTGCGCATTCAAAAACGAGTACACGTGTGCCTGCTCAAAAACGCATATGCGCGAGCGCATTCAAAAACGAGTATGCACGTGCCTATTCCAAAACGAGTATGCGCGTGTGCATTCAAATACGAGTGTGCGTGTGCGCCTTCAAAAACGAGTATGCGCGTGACTATTCCAAAACGAGTATGCGCGTGTGCATTCAAAAACGAGTATGCGCGTGCGCATTCAAAAACGAGTTCGCGCGTGCCTATTCAAAAACGAGTACACACGTGCCTATTCCTAAACGAGTATGCGCGTGCGCATTCAAAAACGAGTACGTGCGTGCGCATTCAAAAACGAGTATGCGCGTGCGCATTCCAAAACGAGTATGCGCGAGCATATTCCGAAATGAGTATGCGCGTGTGCATTCAAAAACGAGTATGCGCGTGCGCATTCAAAAACGAGTACGCGCGTGCCTATTCAAAAACGAGTATGCGCGTGCGCATTCCAAAACGAGTATGCGCGTGCCTATTTCGAAACGAGTATGCGCGTGTGCATTTAAAAGCGAGTATGCACGTGCCTATTCGAAAACGAGTATGTGCATGTGCATTCAAAAACGAGTATACACGTGTGCAATCAAAAACGAGTATGCTTGTGCCTATTCAAAAACGAGTATGCGTGTGCGTATTCAAAAACGAGTATACGCGTGCGCATTCAAAAACGAGTACGCGTATGCATGTTCAAAAACGCGTATGCGCGTGCGCATTCAAAAACGAGTACGCGCGTGCCTCTTCAAAAACGAATATGCGCGTGCGCATTCTAAAACGAGTACGCACTTGCCTATTCCAAAACGAGTGTGCGCGTGTGCATTAAAAAACGAGTATGCGTGTGCGCATTCAAAAACGAGTATGCGCGTGCCTATTCTAAAACGAGTATGCGCGTGCGCATTCCGAAACGAGTATACGCGTGCGCATTCAAAAACGAGTACGCGCGCGCCTATTCAAAAACGAGAATGCGCGTGTGCATTCAAAACGAGTATACGCGTGCGCATTCAAAAACGAGTACGCGTATGCACGTTCGCATTTAAAAATGAGTACGCGCGTGCCTATTCAAAAACGAGTATGCGCGTGCCCATTACAAAACGAGTACGCGCGTTTGCATTCAAAAACGAGTATGCGCGTGCACATTCTAAACGAGTACGCGCGTGCCTATTCAAAAACGAGTATGCGCGTGCGCATTCAAAAACGAGTACGCGCGTGCGCATTCAAAAACGAGTATGCACGTGCCTATTCCAAAACGAGTATGCGGGTGTGCATTCAAAAACGAGTATGCGCGTGCGCATTCAAAAACGAGTACGCGCGTGCCTATTCAAAAACGAGTATGCGCGTGCGCATTCAAATACGAGTATGCGTGTGGGCGTTCAAAAACGAGTATTCGCGTGCGCATTCAAAAACGAGTACGCGTGTGCCTGCTCAAAAACGCATATGCGCGTGCGCATTCAAAAACGAGTATGCACGTGCCTATTCCAAAACGAGTATGGGCGTGTGCATTCAAATACGAGTGTGCGTGTGCGCCTTCAAAAACGAGTATGCGCGTGACTATTCCAAAACGAGTATGCGCGGGTGCATGCAAAAACGAGTATGCGCGTGCGCATTCAAAAACGGGTACGCGCGTGCCTATTCAAAAACGAGTACACACGTGCCTATTCTTAAACGAGTATGCGCGTGCGCATTCAAAAACGAGTACGCGCGTGCGCATTCAAAAACGAGTATGCGCGTGCGCATTCCAAAACGAGTATGCGCGAGCGTATTCCGAAACGAGTATGCGCGTGTGCATTCAAAAACGAGTATGCGCGTGCGCATTCAAAAACGAGTATGCACGTGCCTATTCCAAAACGAGTATGCGCGTGTGCATTCAAAAACGAGTATGCGCGTGCGCATTCAAAAACGAGTACGCGCGTGCCTATTCAAAAACGAGTATGCGCGTGCGCATTCCAAAACGAGTATGCGCGTGCCTATTTAGAAACGAGTATGCGCGTGTGAATTCAAAAACGAGTATACACGTGTGCAATAAAAACGAGTATGCTTGTGCCTATTCCAAAACGAGTAGCGCGTGCGCATTCCAAAACGAGTATACGCGTGCGTATTCAAAAACGAGTACGCGTGTGCATGTTCAAAAACGCGTATGGCCGTGCGCATTCAAAAATGAGTACGCGCGTGCCTATTCAAAAACAAGTAGGCGCGTGTGCATTCAAATACGAGTACGCGTGTGCGCATTCAAAAACGAGTATGCGCGTGACTATTCCAAAACGAGTATGCGGGTGTGCATTCAAAAACGAGTATGCGCGTGCGCATTCAAAAACGAGTACGCGCGTGCCTATTCAAAAACGAGTATGCGCGTGCGCATTCAAATACGAGTATGCGTGTGGGCGTTCAAAAACGAGTATTCGCGTGCGCATTCAAAAACGAGTACGCGTGTGCCTGCTCAAAAACGCATATGCGCGTGCGCATTCAAAAACGAGTATGCACGTGCCTATTCCAAAACGAGTATGCGCGTGTGCATTCAAATACGAGTGTGCGTGTGCGCCTTCAAAAACGAGTATGCGCGTGACTATTCCAAAACGAGTATGCGCGGGTGCATGCAAAAACGAGTATGCGCGTGCGCATTCAAAAACGGGTACGCGCGTGCCTATTCAAAAACGAGTACACACGTGCCTATTCTTAAACGAGTATGCGCGTGCGCATTCAAAAACGAGTACGCGCGTGCGCATTCAAAAACGAGTATGCGCGTGCGCATTCCAAAACGAGTATGCGCGAGCGTATTCCGAAACGAGTATGCGCGTGTGCATTCAAAAACGAGTATGCGCGTGCGCATTCAAAAACGAGTATGCACGTGCCTATTCCAAAACGAGTATGCGCGTGTGCATTCAAAAACGAGTATACGCGTGCGCATTCAAAAACGAGTACGCGCGTGCCTATTCAAAAACGAGTATGCGCGTGCGCATTCCAAAACGAGTATGCGCGTGCCTATTTCGAAACGAGTACGCGCGTGTGCATTCAAAAACGAGTATGCGCGTGCACATTCAAAAACGAGTACGCGCGTGCCTATTCAAAAACGAGTATGCGCGTGCGCATTCAAAAACGAGTATGCGCGTGCGCATTCAAAAACGAATACGCACGTGCCTATTCCAAAACGAGTATGCGCGTGCGCATTCAAAAACGAGTATGCGCGTGCGCATTCAAAAACGAATACGCACGTGCCTATTCCAAAACGAGTATGCGCGTGCCTATTCCAAAACGAGTATGCGCGTGTTTATTCAAAAACGAGTATGCGCGTGCGCATTCAAAACGAGTATACGCGTGCGCATTCAAAAACGAGTATGCGTGTGCCTGTTCAAAAACGCGTATGCGCGTGCGCATTCAAAAACGAGTATGCGCGTGTGCATTCAAAAACGAGTATGCGCGTGCGCATTCAAAAACGAGTACGCGCGTGCCTATTCAAAAACGAGTATGCGCGTGCGCATTCCAAAACGAGTATGCGCGTGCCTATTTCGAAACGAGTATGCGCGTGTGAATTCAAAAACGAGTATACACGTGTGCAATAAAAACGAGTATGCTTGTGCCTATTCCAAAACGAGTAGCGCGTGCGCATTCCAAAACGAGTATACGCCTGCGTATTCAAAAACGAGTACGCGTGTGCATGTTCAAAAACGCGTATGGCCATGCGCATTCAAAAATGAGTACGCGCGTGCCTATTCAAAAACAAGTAGGCGCGTGTGCATTCAAATACGAGTACGCGTGTGCGCATTCAAAAACGAGTATGCGTGTACCTATTCCAAAACGAGTATGCGCGTGTGCATTGAAAAACGAGTATGCGCGTGCGCAATCAAAAACGAGTATGCGCGTGTGCATTCAAATACGAGTATGCGTGTGCGCCTTAAAAAACGAGTATGCGCGTGCCTAATCCAAAACGAGTATGCGCGTGTGCATTCAAAAACGAGTATGCGCGTGCGCATTCAAAAACGAGTACGCGCATGCCTATACAAAAATGAGTACACACGTGCCTATTCCATAAAGAGTATGCGCGTGCGCATTCAAAAAGGAGTACGCGCGTGCGCATTCAAAAACGAGTATGCGCGTGCGCATTCCGAAACGAGTATGCGCATGCGTATTCCAAAACGAGTATGCACGTGCCTATTCCAAAATGAGTATGCGCGTGTGCATTCAAAAACGAGTATGCGCGTGCGCATTCAAAAACGAGTACGCGCGTGCCTATTCAAAAACGAGTATGCGCGTGCGCATTCCAAATCGAGTATGCGCGTGCCTATTTCGAAACGAGTATGCGCGTGTGCATTTAAAAACGAGTATACACGTGTGCAATAAAAAACGAGTATGCCTGTGCCTATTCAAAAACGAGTATGCGCGTGCGCATTCAAAAACGAGTACGCGTGTGTATGTTCAAAAACGCGTATGGCCGTGCGCATTCAAAAATGAGTACGCGCGTGCCTATTCAAAAACAAGTAGGCGCGTGCCTATTCCAAAACGAGTACGCGCGTGTGCATTCAAAAACGAGTATGCGCGTGCGCATTCAAAAACGAGTACGCGCGTGACTATTCCAAAACGAGTATGCGCGTGTGCATTCAAAAACGAGTATGCGTGTGCGCATTCAAAAACGAGTATGCGCGTGCCTATTCGAAAACGAGTATGCGCGTGCGCATTCCGAAACGAGTATACGCGTGCGCATTCAAAAACGAGTACGCGCGCGCCTATTGAAAAACGAGTATGCGCGTGTGCATTCAAAACGAGTATACGCGTGCGCATTCAAAAACGAGTACGCGTGTGCATGTTCAAAAACTCGTTTGCGCGTGCGCATTCAAAAACCAGTACGCGCGTGTCTATTCAAAAACGAGTATGTGCGTGCCTATTCCAAAACGAGTACACGCGTGTGCATTCAAAAACGAGTATGCGTGTGCGCATTCAAAAACGAGTATGCGCGTGCCTATTCAAAAACGAGTACGCGTGTGCGCATTCAAAAACGAGTATGCGCTTGCGCATTCCAAAACGAGTATGCGCGTGCGTATTCCGAAACGAGTATGCGCGTGTGCATTCAAAACGAGTATACGCGTACGCATTCAAAAACGAGTACGCGTGTGCCTGTTCAAAAACGCGTATGCGCGTGTGCATTCAAAAACGAGTATGCACGTGCCTATTCGAAAACGAGTATGCGCGTGTGCATTCAAATACGAGTACGCGTGTGCGCATTCGAAAACGAGTATACGTGTGCCTATTCCAAAACGAGTATGCGCGTGTGCATTCAAAAACGAGCATGCGCGTGCGCATTCAAAAACGAGTACGCTCGTGCCTATTCAAAAACGAGTATGCGCGTGCGCAGTCAAAAACGAGTACGCATGTGCCAATTCAAATACGAGTATGCGTGTGGGCGTTCAAAAACGAGTATTCGCGTGCGCATTCAAAAACGAGTACACGTGTGCCTGCTCAAAAACGCATATGCGCGAGCGCATTCAAAAACGAGTATGCACGTGCCTATTCCAAAACGAGTATGCGCGAGTGCATTCAAATACGAGTGTGCGTGTGCGCCTTCAAAAACGAGTATGCGCGTGACTATTCCAAAACGAGTACGCGCGTGTGCATTCAAAAACGAGTATGCGCGTGCGCATTCAAAAACGAGTACACGCGTGCCTATTCAAAAACGAGTACACACGTGCCTTTTCCTAAACGAGTATGCGCGTGCGCATTCAAAAACGAGTACGTGCGTGCGCATTCAAAAACGAGTATGCGCGTGCGCATTCCAAAACGAGTATGCGCGAGCATATTCCGAAATGAGTATGCGCGTGTGCATTCAAAAACGAGTATGCGCGTGCGCATTCAAAAACGAGTACGCGCTTGCCTATTCAAAAACGAGTATGCGCGTGCGCATTCCAAAACGAGTATGCGCGTGCCTATTTCGAAACGAGTATGCGCGTGTGCGTTTAAAAACGAGTATGCACGTGCCTATTCGCAAACGAGTATGTGCATGTGCATTCAAAAACGAGTATACACGTGTGCAATCAAAAACGAGTATGCTTGTGCCTATTCAAAAACGAGTATGCGTGTGCGTATTCAAAAACGAGTATACGCGTGCGCATTCAAAAACGAGTACGCGTATGCATGTTCAAAAACGCGTATGCGCGTGCGCATTCAAAAACGAGTACGCGCGTGCCTATTCAAAAACGAGTATGCGCGTGCGCATTCTAAAACGAGTACGCACTTGCCTATTCCAAAACGAGTGTGCGCGTGTGCATTCAAAAACGAGTATGCGTGTGCGCATTCAAAAACGAGTATGCGCGGGCCTATTCTAAAACGAGTATGCGCGTGCGCATTCCGAAACGAGTATACGCGTGCGCATTCAAAAACGAGTACGCGCGCGCCTATTCAAAAACGAGAATGCGCGTGTGCATTCAAAACGAGTATACGCGTGCGCATTCAAAAACGAGTACGCGTATGCACGTTCGCATTTAAAAATGAGTACGCGCGTGCCTATTCAAAAACGAGTATGCGCGTGCCTATTACAAAACGAGTACGCGCGTGTGCATTCAAAAACGAGTATGCGCGTGCACATTCAAAACGAGTACGCGCGTGCCTATTCAAAAACGAGTATGCGCGTGCACATTCAAAAACGAGTACGCGCGTGCGCATTCAAAAACTAGTATGCGCGTGCGAATTCCAAAATGAGTATGCGCGTGCGTATTCCGAAACGAGTATGCGCGTGTGCATTCAAAAACAAGTATGCGCGTGCGTATTCAAAAACGAGTATACGCGTGCGCATTCAAAAACGAGTACGCGTGTGCATGTTCAAAAACGCGTATGCGCGTGCGCATTCAAAAACGAGTACGCGCGTGCCTATTCAAAAACGAGTATGCGCGTGCGCATTCTAAAACGAGTACGCACTTGCCTATTCGAAAATGAGTATGCGCGTGTGCATTCAAAAACGAGTATACACGTGTGCAATCAAAAACGAGTATGCTTGTGCCTATTCAAAAACGAGTATGCGCGTGCGCATTCCAAAACGAGTATATGCGTGCGCATTCAAAAACGAGCACGCGCGTGCGCATTCAAAAACGAGTATGCACGTGCCTATTCCAAAACGAGTATGCGGGTGTGCATTCAAAAACGAGTATGCGCGTGCGCATTCAAAAACGAGTACGCGCGTGCCTATTCAAAAACGAGTATGCACGTGCGCATTCAAATACGAGTATGCGTGTGGGCGTTCAAAAACGAGTATTCGCGTGCGCATTCAAAAACGAGTACGCGTGTGCCTGCTCAAAAACGCATATGCGCGTGCGCATTCAAAAACGAGTATGCACGTGCCTATTCCAAAACGAGTATGCGCGTGTGCATTCAAATACGAGTGTGCGTGTGCGCCTTCAAAAACGAGTATGCGCGTGACTATTCCAAAACGAGTATGCGCGTGTGCATGCAAAAACGAGTATGCGCGTGCGCATTCAAAAACAAGTACGCGCGTGCCTATTCAAAAACGAGTACACACGTGCCTATTCTTAAACGAGTATGCGCGTGCGCATTCAAAAACGAGTACGCGCGTGCGCATTCAAAAACGAGTATGCGCGTGCGCATTCCAAAACGAGTATGCGCGAGCGTATTCCGAAACGAGTATGCGCGTGTGCTTTCAAAAACGAGTATGCGCGTGCGCATTCAATAACGAGTATGCACGTGCCTATTCCAAAACGAGTATGCGCGTGTGCATTCAAAAACGAGTATGCGCGTGCGCATTCAAAAACGAGTACGCGCGTGCCTATTCAAAAACGAGTATGCGCGTGCGCATTCCAAAACGAGTTCGCGTGCCTATTTCGAAACGAGTACGCGCGTGTGCATTCAAAAACGAGTATGCGCGTGCACATTCAAAAACGAGTACGCGCGTGCCTATTCAAAAACGAGTATGCGCGTGCGCATTCAAAAACGAGTACGCGCGTGCGCATTCAAAAACTAGTATGCGCGTGCGAATTCCAAAACGATTATGCGCTTGCGCATTCCGAAACGAGTATACGCGTGCGCATTCGAAAACGAGTACGCGCGTGCCTATTCAAAAACGAGTATGCGCGTGCCTATTCCAAAACGAGTACGCGCGTGTGCATTCAAAACGAGTATACGCGTGCGCATTCAAAAACGACTACGCGTGTGCATGTTCAAAAACGCGTATGCGCGTGCGCATTCAAAAACGAGTACACGCGTGCCTATTCAAAAACGAGTATGCGCGTGCCTATTCCAAAACGAGTACGCGCGTGTGCATTAAAAAACGAGTATGCGCGTGCGCATTCAAAAACAAGTACGCGCGTGCCTATGCAAAAACGAGTATGCGCGTGCGCATTCAAAAACGAATACGCACGTGCCTATTCCAAAACGAGTATGCGCGTGCCTATTCCAAAACGAGTATGCGCGTGTTTATTCAAAAACGAGTATGCGCGTGCGCATTCAAAACGAGTATACGCGTGCGCATTCAAAAACGAGTATGCGTGTGCCTGTTCAAAAACGCGTATGCGCGTGCGCATTCGAAAACGAGTATGCGCGTGTGCATTCAAAAACGAGTATGCGCGTGCGCATTCAAAAACGAGTACGCGCGTGCCTATTCAAAAATGAGTATGCGCGTGCGAATTCCAAAACGAGTATGCGCATGCCTATTTCGAAACGAGTATGCGCGTGTGAATTCAAAAACGAGTATGCACGTGTGCAATAAAAACGAGTATGCTTGTGCCTATTCCAAAACGAGTATGCGCGTGCGCATTCCAAAACGAGTATACGCGTGCGTATTCAAAAACGAGTACGCGTGTGCATGTTCAAAAACGCGTATGACCGTGCGCATTCAAAAATGAGTACGCGCGTGCCTATTCAAAAATGCGCGTGTGCAAAAGGCGCGTGTGCATTCAAATACGAGTACGCGTGTGCGCATTCCAAAACGAGTATGCGTGTGCCTATTCCAAAACGAGTATGCGCGTGTGCATTGAAAAACGAGTATGCGCGTGCGCAATCAAAAACGAGTATGTGCGTGTGCATTCAAGTACGAGTATGCGTGTGCGCCTTAAAAAACGAGTATGCGCGTGCCTAATCCAAAACGAGTATGCGCGTGTGCATTCAAAAACGAGTATGCGCGTGCGCATTCAAAAACGAGTACGCGCATGCCTATTCGAAAATGAGTACACACGTGCCTATTCCATAAAGAGTGTGCGCGTGCGCATTCAAAAACGAGTACGCGCGTGCGCATTCAAAAACGAGTATGCGCGTGCCTATTCGAAAACGAGTATGCGCGTGCGCATTCCGAAACGAGTATGCGCGTGCGCATTCCGAAACGAGTATACGCGTGCGCATTCAAAAACGAGTACGCGCGCGCCTATTGAAAAACGAGTATGCGCGTGTGCATTCAAAACGAGTATGCACGTGCCTATTCCAAAACGAGTATGCGCGTGTGCATTCAAAAACGAGTATGCGCGTGCGCATTCAAAACGAGTACGCGCGTGCCTATTCAAAAACGAGTATGCGCGTGCGCATTCCAAATCGAGTATGCGCGTGCCTATTTCGAAACGAGTATGCGCGTGTGCATGTAAAAACGAGTATACACGTGTGCAATAAAAAACGAGTATGCTTGTGCCTATTCAAAAACGAGTACGCGCGTGCGCATTCAAAAACGAGTACGCGTGTGCATGTTCAAAAACGCGTATGGCCGTGCGCATTCAAAAATGAGTACGCGCGTGCCTATTCAAAAACAAGTAGGCGCCTGCCTATTCCAAAACGAGTACGCGCGTGTGCATTCAAAAAAGAGTAGGCGCGTGCGCATTCAAAAACGAGTACGCGCGTGACTATTCAAAAACGAGTATGCGCGTGCGCATTCCAAAACGAGTACGCACGTGCCTATTCCAAAACGAGTATGTGCGTGTGCATTCAAAAACGAGTATGCGTGTGCGCATTCAAAAACGAGTATGCGCGTGCCTATTCGAAAACGAGTATGCGCGTGCGCATTCCGAAACGAGTATGCGCGTGCGCATTCCGAAACGAGTATACGCGTGCGCATTCAAAAACGAGTACGCGCGCGCCTATTGAAAAACGAGTATGCGCGTGTGCATTCAAAACGAGTATACGCGTGCGCATTCAAAAACGAGTACGCGTGTGCATGTTCAAAAACTCGTATGCGCGTGCGCATTCAAAAACGAGTACGCGCGTGTCTATTCAAAAACGAGTATGCGCGTGCCTATTCCAAAACGAGTACACGCGTGTGCATTCAAAAACGAGTATGCGTGTGCGCATTCAAAAACGAGTATGCGCGTGCCTATTCAAAAACGAGTACGCGCGTGCGCATTCAAAAACGAGTATGCGTGTGCGCATTCCAAAACGAGTATGCGCGTGCGTATTCCGAAACGAGTATGCGCGTGTGCATTCAAAACGAGTATACGCGTACGCATTCAAAAACGAGTACGCGTGTGCCTGTTCAAAAACGCGTATGCGCGTGCGCATTCAAAAACGAGTATGCACGTGCCTATTCGAAAACGAGTATGCGCGTGTGCATTCAAATACGAGTACGCGTGTGCGCATTCGAAAACGAGTATACGTGTGCCTATTCCTAAACGAGTATGCGCGTGTGCATTCAAAAACGAGTATGCGCGTGCGCATTCAAAAACGAGTACGCGCGTTCGCATTCAAAAACGAGTATGCACGTGCGCATTCAAAAACGAGTACGCGTGTGCATGTTCAAAAATGCGTATGCGCGTGCGCATTCAAAAACGAGTACGGGCGGGCCTATTCAAAAACGAGAATGCGCGTGCCTATTCCAAAACGAGTATGCACGTGTGCATTCAAATACGAGTATGCGTGTGCGCCTTCAAAAACGAGTATGCGCGTGCCTATTCCAAAACGAGTACGCGCGTGTGCATTAAAAAACGAGTATGCGCGTTCGCATTCAAAAACGAGTACGCGCGTGCCTATTAAAAAACGAGTATGCGCGTTCGCATTCCAAAACGAGTATGCGCATGCCTATTTCGAAACGAGTATGCGCGTGTGAATTCAAAAACGAGTATACACGTGTGCAATAAAAACGAGTATGCTTGTGCCTATTCCAAAACGAGTATGCGCGTGCACATTCCAAAACGAGTATACGCGTGCGTATTCAAAAACGAGTACGCGTGTGCATGTTCAAAAACGCGTATGACCGTGCGCATTCAAAAATGAGTACGCGCGTGCCTATTCAAAAATGCGCGTGTGCAAAAGGCGCGTGTGCATTCAAATACGAGTACGCGTGTGCGCATTCAAAAACGAGTATGCGTGTGCCTATTCCAAAACGAGTATGCGCGTGTGCATTGAAAAACGAGTATGCGCGTGCGCAATCAAAAACGAGTACGCGCGTGCCTATACAAAAACGAGTATGCGCGTGCGCATTCCAAATCGAGTATGCGCGTGCCTATTTCGAAACGAGTATGCGCGTGTGCATTTAAAAACGAGTATACACGTGTGCAATAAAAAACGAGTATGCTTGTGCCTATTCAAAAACGAGTACGCGCGTGCGCATTCAAAAACGAGTACGCGTGTGCATGTTCAAAAACGCGTATGGCCGTGCGCATTCAAAAATGAGTACGCGCGTGCCTATTCAAAAATGCGCGTGTGCAAAAGGCGCGTGTGCATTCAAATACGAGTACGCGTGTGCGCATTCCAAAACGAGTATGCGTGTGCCTATTCCAAAACGAGTATGCGCGTGTGCATTGAAAAACGAGTATGCGCGTGCGCAATCAAAAACGAGTATGTGCGTGTGCATTCAAGTACGAGTATGCGTGTGCGCCTTAAAAAACGAGTATGCGCGTGCCTAATCCAAAACGAGTATGCGCGTGTGCATTCAAAAACGAGTATGCGCGTGCGCATTCAAAAACGAGTACGCGCATGCCTATTCGAAAATGAGTACACACGTGCCTATTCCATAAAGAGTGTGCGCGTGCGCATTCAAAAACGAGTACGCGCGTGCGCATTCAAAAACGAGTATGCGCGTGCCTATTCGAAAACGAGTATGCGCGTGCGCATTCCGAAACGAGTATGCGCGTGCGCATTCCGAAACGAGTATACGCGTGCGCATTCAAAAACGAGTACGCGCGCGCCTATTGAAAAACGAGTATGCGCGTGTGCATTCAAAACGAGTATGCACGTGCCTATTCCAAAACGAGTATGCGCGTGTGCATTCAAAAACGAGTATGCGCGTGCGCATTCAAAACGAGTACGCGCGTGCCTATTCAAAAACGAGTATGCGCGTGCGCATTCCAAATCGAGTATGCGCGTGCCTATTTCGAAACGAGTATGCGCGTGTGCATGTAAAAACGAGTATACACGTGTGCAATAAAAAACGAGTATGCTTGTGCCTATTCAAAAACGAGTACGCGCGTGCGCATTCAAAAACGAGTACGCGTGTGCATGTTCAAAAACGCGTATGGCCGTGCGCATTCAAAAATGAGTACGCGCGTGCCTATTCAAAAACAAGTAGGCGCCTGCCTATTCCAAAACGAGTACGCGCGTGTGCATTCAAAAAAGAGTAGGCGCGTGCGCATTCAAAAACGAGTACGCGCGTGACTATTCAAAAACGAGTATGCGCGTGCGCATTCCAAAACGAGTACGCACGTGCCTATTCCAAAACGAGTATGTGCGTGTGCATTCAAAAACGAGTATGCGTGTGCGCATTCAAAAACGAGTATGCGCGTGCCTATTCGAAAACGAGTATGCGCGTGCGCATTCCGAAACGAGTATGCGCGTGCGCATTCCGAAACGAGTATACGCGTGCGCATTCAAAAACGAGTACGCGCGCGCCTATTGAAAAACGAGTATGCGCGTGTGCATTCAAAACGAGTATACGCGTGCGCATTCAAAAACGAGTACGCGTGTGCATGTTCAAAAACTCGTATGCGCGTGCGCATTCAAAAACGAGTACGCGCGTGTCTATTCAAAAACGAGTATGCGCGTGCCTATTCCAAAACGAGTACACGCGTGTGCATTCAAAAACGAGTATGCGTGTGCGCATTCAAAAACGAGTATGCGCGTGCCTATTCAAAAACGAGTACGCGCGTGCGCATTCAAAAACGAGTATGCGTGTGCGCATTCCAAAACGAGTATGCGCGTGCGTATTCCGAAACGAGTATGCGCGTGTGCATTCAAAACGAGTATACGCGTACGCATTCAAAAACGAGTACGCGTGTGCCTGTTCAAAAACGCGTATGCGCGTGCGCATTCAAAAACGAGTATGCACGTGCCTATTCGAAAACGAGTATGCGCGTGTGCATTCAAATACGAGTACGCGTGTGCGCATTCGAAAACGAGTATACGTGTGCCTATTCCTAAACGAGTATGCGCGTGTGCATTCAAAAACGAGTATGCGCGTGCGCATTCAAAAACGAGTACGCGCGTTCGCATTCAAAAACGAGTATGCACGTGCGCATTCAAAAACGAGTACGCGTGTGCATGTTCAAAAATGCGTATGCGCGTGCGCATTCAAAAACGAGTACGGGCGGGCCTATTCAAAAACGAGAATGCGCGTGCCTATTCCAAAACGAGTATGCACGTGTGCATTCAAATACGAGTATGCGTGTGCGCCTTCAAAAACGAGTATGCGCGTGCCTATTCCAAAACGAGTACGCGCGTGTGCATTAAAAAACGAGTATGCGCGTTCGCATTCAAAAACGAGTACGCGCGTGCCTATTAAAAAACGAGTATGCGCGTTCGCATTCCAAAACGAGTATGCGCATGCCTATTTCGAAACGAGTATGCGCGTGTGAATTCAAAAACGAGTATACACGTGTGCAATAAAAACGAGTATGCTTGTGCCTATTCCAAAACGAGTATGCGCGTGCACATTCCAAAACGAGTATACGCGTGCGTATTCAAAAACGAGTACGCGTGTGCATGTTCAAAAACGCGTATGACCGTGCGCATTCAAAAATGAGTACGCGCGTGCCTATTCAAAAATGCGCGTGTGCAAAAGGCGCGTGTGCATTCAAATACGAGTACGCGTGTGCGCATTCAAAAACGAGTATGCGTGTGCCTATTCCAAAACGAGTATGCGCGTGTGCATTGAAAAACGAGTATGCGCGTGCGCAATCAAAAACGAGTATGTGCGTGTGCATTCAAGTACGAGTATGCGTGTGCGCCTTAAAAAACGAGTATGCGCGTGCCTAATCCAAAACGAGTAGGCGCGTGTGCATTCAAAAACAAGTATGCGCGTGCGCATTCAAAAACGAGTACGCGCATGCCTATTCAAAAATGAGTACACACGTGCCTATTCCATAAAGAGTATGCGCGTGCGCATTCAAAAACTAGTACGCGCGTGCGCATTCAAAAACGAGTATGCGCGTGCGCATTCCGAAACGAGTATGCGCGAGCGTATTCCGAAACGAGTATGCGCGTGTGCATTCAAAAACGAGTATGCGCGTGCGTATTCCAAAACGAGTATGCACGTGCCTATTCCAATACGAGTATGCGCGTGTGCATTCAAAAACGAGTATGCGCGTGCGCATTCAAAAACGAGTACGCGCGTGCCTATACAAAAACGAGTATGCGCGTGCGCATTCCAAATCGAGTATGCGCGTGCCTATTTCGAAACGAGTATGCGCGTGTGCATTTAAAAACGAGTATACACGTGTGCAATAAAAAACGAGTATGCTTGTGCCTATTCAAAAACGAGTACGCGCGTGCGCATTCAAAAACGAGTACGCGTGTGCATGTTCAAAAACGCGTATGGCCGTGCGCATTCAAAAATGAGTACGCGCGTGCCTATTCAAAAACAAGTAGGCGCCTGCCTATTCCAAAACGAGTACGCGCGTGTGCATTCAAAAAAGAGTATGCGCGTGCGCATTCAAAAACGAGTACGCGCGTGACTATTCAAAAACGAGTATGCGCGTGCGCATTCCAAAACGAGTACGCACGTGCCTATTCCAAAACGAGTATGTGCGTGTGCATTCAAAACGAGTATACGCGTGCGCATTCAAAAACGAGTACGCGTGTGCATGTTCAAAAACTCGTATGCGCGTACGCATTCAAAAACGAGTACGCGCGTGTCTATTCAAAAACGAGTATGCGCGTGCCTATTCCAAAACGAGTACACGCGTGTGCATTCAAAAACGAGTATGCGTGTGCGCATTCAAAAACGAGTATGCGCGTGCCTATTCAAAAACGAGCACGCGCGTGCGCATTAAAAAACGAGTATGCGCGTGCGCATTCCAAAATGAGTATGCGCGTGCGTATTCCGAAACGAGTATGCGCGTGTGCATTCAAAACGAGTATACGCGTACGCATTCAAAAACGAGTACGCGTGTGCCTGTTCAAAAACGCGTATGCGCGTGCGCATTCAAAAACGAGTATGCACGTGCCTATTCGAAAACGAGTATGCGCCTGTGCATTCAAATACGAGTACGCGTGTGCGCATTCGAAAACGAGTATACGTGTGCCTATTCCAAAACGAGTATGCGCGTGTGCATTCAAAAACGAGTATGCGCGTGCGCATTCAAAAACGAATACGCGCGTGCGCATTCAAAAACGAGTATGCACGTGCGCATTCAAAAACGAGTACGCGTGTGCATGTTCAAAAATGCGTATGCGCGTGCGCATTCAAAAACGAGTACGGGCGGGCCTATTCAAAAACGAGTATGCGCGTGCCTATTCCAAAACGAGTATGCACGTGTGCATTCAAATATGAGTATGCGTGTGCGCCTTCAAAAACGAGTATGCGCGTGCCTATTCCAAAACGAGTACGCGCGTGTGCATTAAAAAACGAGTATGCGCGTGCGCATTCAAAAACGAGTACGCGCGTGCCTATTAAAAAACGAGTATGCGCGTGCGCATTCCAAAACGAGTACGCACGTGCCTATTCCAAAACGAGTATGCGCGTGTGCATTCAAAAACGAGTATGCGTGTGCGCATTCAAAAACGAGTATGCGCGTGCCTATTCGAAAACGAGTATGCGCGTGTGCATTCAAAACGAGTATACGCGTGCGCATTCAAAAACGAGTACGCGTGTGCATGTTCAAAAACGCGTATGCGCGTGCGCATTCAAAAACGAGTACGCGCGTGCCTATTCAAAAACGAGTACGCGCGTGTGCATTTAAAAACGAGTATGCGCGTGCGCATTCAAGAACGAGTACGCGCGTGCCTATTCAAAAACGAGTATGCGCGTGCGCATTCAAAAACGAGTACGCACGTGCCTATTCCAAAACGAGTATGCGCGTGCCTATTCAAAAACGAGTACGCGCGTGTGCATTCAAAAACGAGTATGCACGTGTGCAATCAAAAACGAGTATGCTCGTGCCTATTCAAAAACGAGTATGCGCGTGCGCATTCCAAAACGAGTATGCGCGTGCGCATTCAAAAACAAGTATGCTCGTGCATATTCCAAAACGAGTATGCGCGTGCGCATTAAAAAACGAGTACGCACGTGCCTATTCCGAAACGAGTCTGCGCGTGTGCATTCAAAAACGAGTATGCGTGTGCGCATTCAAAAACGAGTATGCGCGTGCCTATTCAAAAACGAGTACGCGTGTTCATGTTCAAAAACGCGTATGCGTGTGCGCATTCAAAAACGAGTACGCACGTGTCTATTCCAAAACGAGAATGCGCGTGTGCATTCCAAAACGAGTATGCGTGTGCGCATTCCAAAACGAGTATGCGCGTGCGTATTCCGAAACGAGTATGCGCGTGTGCATTCAAAACGAGTATACGCGTACGCATTCAAAAACGAGTACGCGTGTGCCTGTTCAAAAACGCGTATGCGCGAGCGGATTCAAAAATGAGTACGCACGTGCCTATTCCAAAACGAGTATGCGCGTGTGCATTCAAATACGAGTATGCGTGTGCGCATTCAAAAACGAGTATGCGCGTGCCTATTCCAAAACGAGTATGCGCGTGTGCTTTCGAAAACGAGTATGCGCGTGCGCATTCAAAACGAGTATACGCGTGTGCATTCAAAAACAAGTAGACGCGTGCCTGTTCAAAAACGCGTATGCGCGTGCGCATTCAAAAACGAGTATGCACGTGCCTATCCGAAAACGAGTATGCGCGTGTGCATTCAAGTACGAGTACGCGTGTGCGCATTCAAAAACGAGTATGCGCGTGCACATTCAAAAACGAATATGCACGTGCCTATTCCAAAACTAGTATGCGCGTGTGCATTCAAATACGAGTATGCGTGTGCGCCTTCAAAAACGAGTATGCGCGTGCCTATTCCAAAACGAGTATGCTCGTGTGCATTCAAAAACGAGTATGCGCGTGCGCATTCAAAAACGAGTACACGCGTGCGCATTCAAAAACGAGTATGCGCTTGCGCATTCCGAAACGAGTATGCACGCGCCTATCCAAAAACGAGTATGCGCGTGTGCATTCAAGTACGAGTATATTCCGAAACGAGCGTATTCCGAAACGAGTATGCGCGTGTGCATTCAAAAACGAGTACGCGCGTGTGCATTTAAAAACGAGTATGCGCGTGCGCATTCAAAAACGAGTACGCGCGTGCCTATTCAAAAACGAGTATGCGCGTGCGCATTCAAAAACGAGTACGCACGTGCCTATTCCAAAACGAGTATGCGCGTGCTATTCAAAAACGAGTACGCGCGTGTGCATTCAAAAACGAGTATGCACGTGTGCAATCAAAAACGAGTATGCTCGTGCCTATTCAAAAACGAGTATGCGCGTGCGCATTCCAAAACGAGTATGCGCGTGCGCATTCAAAAACAAGTATGCTCGTGCATATTCCAAAACGAGTATGCGCGTGCGCATCAAAAAACGAGTACGCACTTGCAGTTTAAAAAACGAGTATGTGCGTGCGCATTCCAAAACGAGTATGCACGTGCCTATTCCGAAACGAGTCTGCGCATGTGCATTCAAAAACGAGTATGCGTGTGCGCATTCAAAAACGAGCATGCGCGTGCCTATTCAAAAACGAGTACGCGTGTTCATGTTCAAAAACGGGTATGCGTGTGCGCATTCAAAAACGAGTACGCACGTGTCTATTCCAAAACGAGAATGCGCGTGTGCATTCCAAAACGAGTATGCGTGTGCGCATTCCAAAACGAGTATGCGCGTGCGTATTCCGAAACGAGTATGCGCGTGTGCATTCAAAACGAGTATACGCGTACGCATTCAAAAACGAGTACGCGTGTGCCTGTTCAAAAACGCGTATGCGCGAGCGGATTCAAAAACGAGTACGCACGTGCCTATTCCAAAACGAGTATCAATCAATCAATCAATCAATGAAGCTTTATTTTCATAAATAGATATATGCAATTACAGGGATTATTTGGACCGATAGCCTAAAGTGGCTAGTGGACGGTCCAATACAATGTGCAACATAAAAAAGTGTACAGGTCAGCTCTGAGGTAACAACATAAAAAAAACAATCATGTGATACAGATAACACAGTAATACATTTTTTCTTGCAGATATGCATACTTATTAGCTTGCAGCTAGTTTCTATACATAGGCACTTATTTAAAAAATACAATGAAAATCGAATCACACACACATGCTTACATGTCTTGACTCCACAGAAAAAATGATTTACATGCCATGCTGAAATTACGTGCCGTTTTAATCTCTAGGGGGACCGTGTTCCATATTTTTGTTCCACTAAACTGTATCAGTCTTTCTCCGTAAACATTAAAACATTTGGGCAGATTGAAATTACCATTCGAAGCATGTCGCGTATTGCGCGTGTGCATTCAAATACGAGTATGCGTGTGCGCATTCAAAAACGAGTATGCGCGTGCCTATTCCAAAACGAGTATGCGCGTGTGCTTTCGAAAACGAGTATGCGCGTGCGCATTCAAAACGAGTATACGCGTGCGCATTCAAAAACAAGTAGACGCGTGCCTGTTCAAAAACGCGTATGCGCGTGCCATTCAAAAACGAGTATGCACGGGCCTATCCGAAAACGAGTATGCGCGTGTGCATTCAAGTACGAGTACGCGTGTGCGCATTCAAAAACGAGTATGCGCGTGCGCATTCAAAAACGAATATGCACGTGCCTATTCCAAAACTAGTATGCGCGTGTGCATTCAAATACGAGTATGCGTGTGCGCCTTCAAAAACGAGTATGCGCGTGCCTATTCCAAAACGAGTATGCTCGTGTGCATTCAAAAACGAGTATGCGCGTGCGCATTCAAAAACGAGTACACGCGTGCGCATTCAAAAACGAGTATGCGCTTGCGCATTCCGAAACGAGTATGCACGTGCCTATCCAAAAACGAGTATGCGCGTGTGCATTCAAGTACGAGTATATTCCGAAACGAGCGTATTCCGAAACGAGTATGCGCGTGTGCATTCAAAAACGAGTACGCGCGTGTGCATTTAAAAACGAGTATGCGCGTGCGCATTCAAAAACGAGTACGCGCGTGCCTATTCAAAAACGAGTATGCGCGTGCGCATTCAAAAACGAGTACGCACGTGCCTATTCCAAAACGAGTATGCGCGTGCCTATTCAAAAACGAGTACGCGCGTGTGCATTCAAAAACGAGTATGCACGTGTGCAATCAAAAACGAGTATGCTCGTGCCTATTCAAAAACGAGTATGCGCGTGCGCATTCCAAAACGAGTATGCGCGTGCGCATTCAAAAACAAGTATGCTCGTGCATATTCCAAAACGAGTATGCGCGTGCGCATTAAAAAACGAGTACGCACTTGCAGTTTCAAAAACGAGTATGTGCGTGCGCATTCCAAAACGAGTATGCACGTGCCTATTCCGAAACGAGTCTGCGCGTGTGCATTCAAAAACGAGTATGCGTGTGCGCATTCAAAAACGAGTATGCGCGTGCCTATTCAAAAACGAGTACGCGTGTTCATGTTCAAAAACGGGTATGCGTGTGCGCATTCAAAAACGAGTACGCACGTGTCTATTCCAAAACGAGAATGCGCGTGTGCATTCCAAAACGAGTATGCGTGTGCGCATTCCAAAACGAGTATGCGCGTGCGTATTCCGAAACGAGTATGCGCGTGTGCATTCAAAACGAGTATACGCGTACGCATTCAAAAACGAGTACGCGTGTGCCTGTTCAAAAACGCGTATGCGCGTGCGCATTCAAAAACAAGTATGCTCGTGCATATTCCAAAACGAGTATGCGCGTGCGCTCTAAAAAACGAGTACGCACTTGCAGTTTCAAAAACGAGTATGTGCGTGCGCATTCAAAAACGAGTACGCACGTGTCTATTCCAAAACGAGAATGCGCGTGTGCATTCCAAAACGAGTATGCGTGTGCGCATTCCAAAACGAGTATGCGCGTGCGTATTCCGAAACGAGTATGCGCGTGTGCATTCAAAACGAGTATACGCGTACGCATTCAAAAACGAGTACGCGTGTGCCTGTTCAAAAACGCGTATGCGCGAGCGGATTCAAAAACGAGTACGCACGTGCCTATTCCAAAACGAGTATGCGCGTGTGCATTCAAATACGAGTATGCGTGTGCGCATTCAAAAACGAGTATGCGCGTGCCTATTCGAAAACGAGTATGCGCGTGTGCTTTCGAAAACGAGTATGCGCGTGCGCATTTAAAACGAGTATACGCGTGCCCATTCAAAAATGAGTACATGCGTGCCTGTTCAAAAACGCGTATACGCGTGCGCATTCAAAAACGAGTATGCCCGTGCCTATCCGAAAAAAGTATGCGCGTGTGCATTCAAGTACGAGTACGCGTGTGCGCATTCAAAAACGAGTATGCGCGTGCGCATTCAAAAACGAGCATGCACGTGTCTATTCCAAAACTAGTATGCGCGTGTGCATTCAAATACGAGTATGCGTGTGCGCCTTCAAAAACGAGTATGCGCGTGCCTATTCCAAAACGAGTATGCTCGTGTGCATTCAAAAACGAGTATGCGCGTGCACATTCAAAAACGAATACGCGCGTGCGCATTCAAAAACGAGTATGCGCTTGCGCATTCCGAAACGAGTATGCACGTGCCTATCCAAAAACGAGTATGCGCGTGTGCATTCAAGTACGAGTATATTCCGAAACGAGCGTATTCCGAAACGAGTATGCGCGTGTGCATTCAAAAACGAGTATGCGCGTGCACATTCAAAAACGAGTATGCACGTGCTTATTCCAAAACGAGTATGTGCGTGTGCATTCAAAAACGAGTATGCGCGTGCGCATTTAAAAACGAGTACGCGCGTGCCTATTCAAAAACGAGTATGCGCGTGCGCATTCCAAAACGAGTATGCGCGTGCCTATTTCGAATTGAGTATGCGCGTGTGCATTTAAAAACGAGTATGCGCGTGGCTATTCGAAAACGAGTATGCGCGTGTGCATTCAAAAACGAGTACACACGTGTGCAATCAAAAACGAGTATGCTTGTGCCTATTCAAAAACGAGTATGCGCGTGCGCATTCCAAAACGACTATACGCGTGCGCATTCAAAAACGAGTACGCGTGTGCATGTTCAAAAACGCGTATGCGCGTGCGCATTCAAAAACGAGTACGCGCGTGCGTATTCAAAAATGAGTATACGCGTGCCAATACCAAAGCGAGTACGCACGTGTGCATTCAAAAACGAGTATGCGCGTGCGCATTCAAAAACGAGTACGCGCGTGCCTATTCAAAAACGAGTATGCACGTGCGCATTCCAAAACGAGTACGCACGTGCCTATTTCAAAACGAGTATGCGCGTGTGCATTCAAAAACGAGTATGCGCGTGTGCAATCAAAAACGAGTATGCTCGTGCCTATTCAAAAACGAGTATGCGGTGCGCATTCAAAAACAAGTATGCTCGTGCATATTCCAAAACGAGTATGCGCGTGTGCATTAAAAAACGAGTACGCACTTGCAGTTTCAAAAACGTGTATGTGCGTGCGCATTCCAAAACGAGTATGCACGTGCCTATTCCAAGACGAGTGTGCGCGTGCCTATTCGAAAACGAGTATGCGCGTGCGCATTCAAAAACGAGTACGCCTGTGCATGTTCAAAAACGTTTATGCGCGTGCGCATTCAAAAACGAGTACGCGCGTGCCTATTCGAAAACGAGTATGCGCGTGCGTCTTCAAAACAAGTATACGCGTGCGCATTCAAAAACGAGTACGCGTGTGCATGTTCAAAAACGCGTATGCGCGTGCGCATTCAAAAACGAGTACGCACGTGCCTATTCCAAAACGACTATGCGCGTGCGCATTCAAAAACGAGTACGCACGTGCCTATTCCAAAACGAGTATGCGCGGGCGCATTCAAAAACGAGTACGCGCGTGCCTATTTCGAAACGAGTATGCGCGTGTGCATTCAAAAACGAGTATGCACGTGTGCAATCAAAAACGAGTATGCTCGTTCCTATTCAAAAACGAGTATACGCGTGCGCAATCAAAAACGAGTACGCGTGTGCATGTTCAAAAACACGAATGCGCGTGCGCATTCAAAAACGAGTACGCGCGTGCCTATTTAAAAACGAGTACGCGCGTGTGCATTCGAAAACGAGTATGCGCATGCGCATTCGAAAACGAGTACGCGCGTGCCTATTCAAAAACGAGTATGTGCGTGCGCATTCAAAAACGAGTACGCACGTGCCTATTCCAAAACGAGTATGCGCGTGCGCATTCAAAAACGAGTACGCGCGTGCCTATTTCGAAACGAGTATGCACGTGTGCATTCAAAAACGAGTATGCGCGTGTGCAATCAAAAACGAGTATGCTCGTGCCTATTCAAAAACGAGTATGCGGTGCGCATTCAAAAACAAGTATGCTCGTGCATATTCCAAAACGAGTATGCGCGTGTGCATTAAAAAACGAGTACGCACTTGCAGTTTCAAAAACGTGTATGTGCGTGCGCATTCCAAAACGAGTATGCACGTGCCTATTCCAAAACGAGTGTGCGCGTGCCTATTCGAAAACGAGTATGCGCGTGCGCATTCCGAAACGAGTATATGCGTGCGCATTCAAAAACGAAGACGCGCGTGCCTATTCAAAAACGAGTATGCGCGTGTGCATTCAAAACGAGTATACGCGTGCTCATTCAAAAACGAGTACGCCTGTGCATGTTCAAAAACGTTTATGCGCGTGCGCATTCAAAAACGAGTACGCGCGTGCCTATTCGAAAACGAGTATGCGCGTGCGTCTTCAAAGCAAGTATACGCGTGCGCATTCAAAAACGAGTACGCGTGTGCATGTTCAAAAACGCGTATGCGCGTGCGCATTCAAAAACGAGTACGCACGTGCCTATTCCAAAACGAGTATGCGCGTGCGCATTCAAAAACGAGTACGCACGTGCCTATTCCAAAACGAGTATGCGCGGGCGCATTCAAAAACGAGTACGCACGTGCCTATTTCGAAACGAGTATGCGCGTGTGGATTCAAAAACGAGTATGCACGTGTGCAATCAAAAACGAGTATGCTCGTGCCTATTCAAAAACGAGTATGCGCGTGCGCATTCCAAAACGAGTATGCGCGTGCGCATTAAAAAACGAGTACGCACTAGCAGTTTCAAAAACGAGTATGTGCGTGCGCATTCCAAAACGAGTATGCACGTGCCTATTCCGAAACGAGTATGCGCGTGTGCATTCAAAAACGAGTATGCGTGTGCGCATTCAAAAACGAGTATGCGCGTGCCTATTCAAAAACGAGTACGCGTGTTCATGTTCAAAAACGCGTATGCGTGTGCGCATTCAAAAACGAGTACGCACGTGTCTATTCCAAAACGAGAATGCGCGTGTGCATTCCAAAACGAGTATGCGTTTGCGCATTCCAAAACGAGTATGCGCGTGCGTATTCCGAAACGAGTATGCGCGTGTGCATTCAAAACGAGTATACGCGTACGCATTCAAAAACGAGTACGCGTGTGCCTGTTCAAAAACGCGTATGCGCGAGCGGATTCAAAAACGAGTACGCACGTGCCTATTCCAAAACGAGTATGCGCGTGTGCATTCAAATACGAGTATGCGTGCGCGCATTCAAAAACGAGTATGCGCGTGCCTATTCCAAAACGAGTATGCGCGTGTGCTTTCGAAAACGAGTATGCGCGTGCGCATTCAAAACGAGTATACGCGTGCGCATTCAAAAACGAGTACACGCGTGCCTGTTCAAAAACGCGTATGCGCGTGCGCATTCAAAAACGAGTATGCACGTGCCTATCCGAAAACGAGTATGCGCGTGTGCATTCAAGTACGAGTACGCGTGTGCGCATTCAAAAACGAGTATGCGCGTGCGCATTCAAAAACGAGTATGCACGTGCCTATTCCAAAACTAGTATGCGCGTGTGCATTCAAATACGAGTATGCGTGTGCGCCTTCAAAAACGAGTATGCGCGTGCCTATTCCAAAACGAGTATGCTCGTGTGCATTCAAAAACGAGTATGCGCGTGCGCATTCAAAAACGAGTACACGCGTGCGCATTCAAAAACGAGTATGCGCTTGCGCATTCCGAAACGAGTATGCACGTGCCTATCCAAAAACGAGTATGCGCGTGTGCATTCAAGTACGAGTATATTCCGAAACGAGCGTATTCCGAAACGAGTATGCGCGTGTGCATACAAAAACGAGTATGCGCGTGCACATTCAAAAACGAGTATGAACGTGCCTATTCCAAAACGAGTATGCGCGTGTGCATTCAAAAACGAGTATGCGCGTGCGCATTTAAAAACGAGTACGCGCGTGCCTATTCAAAAACGAGTATGCGCGTGCGCATTCCAAAACGAGTATGCGCGTGCCTATTTCGAATTGAGTATGCGCGTGCGCATTCAAAAACGAGTACGCGCTTGCCTATTCAAAAACGAGTACGCGCGTGTGCATTCAAAAACGAGTATGCGCGTGCGCATTCAAAAACGAGTACGCGCGTGCCTATTCAAAAACGAGTATGCGCGTGCGCATTCAAAAACGAGTACGCACGTGCCTATTCCAAAACGAGTATGCGCGGGCGCATTCAAAAACGAGTATGCACGTGTGCAATCAAAAACGAGTATGCTCGCTCCTATTCAAAAACGAGTATGCGCGTGCGCATTCCAAAACGAGTATGCGCGTGCGCATTCAAAAACAAGTATGCTCGTGCATATTCCAAAACGAGTATGCGCGTGCGCATTAAAAAACGAGTACGCACTTGCAGTTTCAAAAACGAGTATGTGCGTGCGCATTCCAAAAGGAGTATGCACGTGCCTATTCCGAAACGAGTATGCGCGTGTGCATTCAAAAACGAGTATGCGCGTGCGCATTCAAAAACGAGTACGCGCGTGCCTATTCAAAAACGAGTATGCGCGTGCGCATTCAAAAACGAGGACGCATGTGCCAATTCCAAAACGAGTATGCGCGTGTGCGTTCAAAAACGAGTATGCGCGTGTGCATTCGAATACGAGTATGCGCGTGCGCATTCAAAAACGAGTATGCACGTGCGCATTCAAAAACGAGTACGCGTGTGCATGTTCAAAAATGCGTATGCGCGTGCGCATTCAGAAACGAGTACGCGCGTGCCTATTCAAAAACGAGTATGCGCGTGCCTATTCCAAAACGAGTATGCGCGTGTGCATTCAAAAACGAGTATGCGCGTGCGCATTCAAAAACGAGTACGTGCGTGCGCATTCAAAAACGAGTATGCGCTTGCGCATTCCGAAACGAGTATGCGCGAGCGTATTCCGAAACGAGTATGCGCGTGTGCATTCAAAAACGAGTATGCGCGTGCGCATTCAAAAACGAGTATGCACGTGCCTATTCCAAAACAAGTATGTGCGTGTGCATTCAAAAACGAGTATGCGCGTGCGCATTCAAAAACGAGTACGCGCGTGCCTATTCAAAAACGAGTATGTGCGTGCGCATTCCAAAACTAGTATGCGCGTGCCTATTTCGAATCTAGTATGCGCGTGTGCATTTAAAAACGAGTATGCGCGTGCCCATTCGAAAACGAGTATGCGCGTGTGCATTCAAAAACGAGTACACACGTGTGCAATCAAAAACGAGTATGCTTGTGCCTACTCAAAAACGAGTATGCGCGTGCGCATTCCAAAACGAGTATACGCGTGCGCATTCAAAAACGAATACGCGCGTGCCTATTCAAAAACGAGTATGCGCGTGCCTATTCCAAAACGAGTACGCGCGTGTGCATTAAAAAACGAGTATGCGCGTGCGCATTCAAAAACGAGTACGCGCGTGCCTATTCAAAAGCGAGTATGCGCGTGCGCATTCAAAACGAGTATACGCGTGCGCATTCAAAAACGAGTACGCGTGTGCATGTTCAAAAACGCGTATGCGCGTGCGCATTCAAAAACGAGTACGCGCGTGCCTATTCAAAAACGAGTACGCGCGTGTGCATTCAAAAACGAGTATGCGCGTGCGCATTCAAAAACGAGTACGCGCGTGCCTATTCAAAAACGAGTATGCGCGTGCGCATTCAAAAACGAGTACGCACGTGCCTATTCCAAAACGAGTATGCGCGGGCGCATTCAAAAACGAGTACGCGCGTGCCTATTTCGAAACGAGTATGCGCGTGTGCATTCAAAAACGAGTATGCACGTGTGCAATCAAAAACGAGTATGCTCGTGCCTATTCAAAAACGAGTATGCGCGTGCGCATTCCAAAACGAGTATGCGCGTGCGCATTCAAAAACAAGTATGCTCGTGCATATTCCAAAACGAGTATGCGCGTGCGCATTAAAAAACGAGTACGCACTTGCAGTTTCAAAAACGAGTATGTGCGTGCGCATTCCAAAACGAGTATGCACGTGCCTAGTCCGAAACGAGTATGCGCGTGTGCATTCAAAAACGAGTATGCGTGTGCGCATTCAAAAACGAGTATGCGCGTGCCTATTCAAAAACGAGTACGCGTGTGCATGTTCAAAAACGCGTATGCGTGTGCGCATTCAAAAACGAGTACGCACGTGTCTATTCCAAAACGAGAATGCGCGTGTGCATTCCAAAACGAGTATGCGTGTGCGCATTCCAAAACGAGTATGTGCGTGCGTATTCCGAAACGAGTATGCGCGTGTGCATTCAAAACGAGTATACGCGTACGCATTCAAAAACCAGTACGCGTGTGCCTGTTCAAAAACGCGTATGCGCGAGCGGATTCAAAAACGAGTACGCACGTGCCTATTCCAAAACGAGTATGCGCGTGTGCATTCAAATACGAGTATGCGTGTGCGCATTCAAAAACGAGTATGCGCGTGCCTATTCCAAAACGAGTATGCGCGTGTGCTTTCGAAAACGAGTATGCGCGTGCGCATTTAAAACGAGTATACGCGTGCGCATTCAAAAACGAGTACATGGGTGCCTGTTCAAAAACGCGTATGTGCGTGCGCATTCAAAAACGAGTATGCCCGTGCCTATCCGAAAACAAGTATGCGCGTGTGCATTCAAGTACGAGTACGCGTGTGCGCATTCAAAAACGAGTATGCGCGTGCGCATTCAAAAACGAGTATGCACGTGCCTATTCCAAAACTAGTATGCGCGTGTGCATTCAAATACGAGTATGCGTGTGCGCCTTCAAAAACGAGTATGCGCGTGCCTATTCCAAAACGAGTATGCTCGTGTGCATTCAAAAACGAGTATGCGCGTGCGCATTCAAAAACGAGTACGCGCGTGCGCATTCAAAAACGAGTATGCGCTTGCGCATTCCGAAACGAGTATGCACGTGCCTATCCAAAAACGAATATGCGCGTGTGCATTCAAGTACGAGTATATTCCGAAACGAGCGTATTCCGAAACGAGTATGCGCGTGTGCATTCAAAAACGAGTATGCGCGTGCACATTCAAAAACGAGTATGCACGTGCCTATTCCAAAACGAGTATGCGCGTGTGCATTCAAAAACGAGTATGCGCGTGCGCATTTAAAAACGAGTACGCGCGTGCCTATTCAAAAACGAGTATGCGCGTGCGCATTCCAAAACGAGTATGCGCGTGCCTATTTCAAATTGAGTATGCGCGTGTGCATTTAAAAACGAGTATCCGCGTGGCTATTCGAAAACGAGTATGCGCGTGTGCATTCAAAAACGAGTACACACTTGTGCAATCAAAAACGAGTATGCTTGTGCCTATTCAAAAACGAGTATGCGCGTGCGCATTCCAAAACGACTATACGCGTTCGCATTCAAAAACGAGTACGCGTGTGCATGTTCAAAAACGCGTATGCGCGTGCGCATTCAGAAACGAGTACGCGCGTGCCTATTAAAAAACGAGTATACGCGTGCCTATTCCAAAACGAGTACGCGCGTGTGCATTCAAAAACGAGTATGCGCGTGCGCATTCAAAAACGAGTTCGCGCGTGCCTATTCAAAAACGAGTATGCGCGTGCGCATTCCAAAACGAGTACGCACGTGCCTATTTCAAAACGAGTATGCGCGTGTGCATTCAAAAACGAGTATGCGTGTGCGCATGCAAAAACGAGTATGCGCCTGCATATTCGAAAACGAGTATGCGCGTGTGCATTCAAAACGAGTATACGCGTGCGCAATCAAAAACGAGTACGCGTGTGCATGTTCAAAAACACGTATGCGCGTGCGCATTCAAAAACGAGTACGCGCGTGCCTATTCAAAAACGAGTACGCGCGTGTGCATTCAAAAACGAGTATGCGCATGCGCATTCAAAAACGAGTACGCGCGTGCCTATTCAAAAACGAGTATGCGCGTGTGCATTCAAAAACGAGTACACACGTGCCTATTCCAAAACGAGTACGCGCGTGCGCATTCAAAAACGAGTACGCGCGTGCCTATTTCGAAACGAGTATGCGCGTGTGCATTCAAAAACGAGTATGCGCGTGTGCAATCAAAAACGAGTGTGCTCGTGCCTATTCAAAAACGAGTATGTGCGTGCGCATTCAAAAACAAGTATGCTCGTGCATATTCCAAAACGAGTATGCGCGTGTGCATTAAAAAACGAGTACGCACTTGCAGTTTCAAAAACGAGTATGTGCGTGCGCATTCCAAAACGAGTATGCACGTGCCTATTCCAAAACGAGTGTGCGCGTGCCTATTCGAAAACGAGTATGCGCGTGCGCATTCCGAAACGAGTATACGCGTGCGCATTCAAAAACGAGTACGCGCGTGCCTATTCAAAAACGAGTATGCGCGTGTGCATTCAAAACGAGTATACGCGTGCTCATTCAAAAACGAGTACGCCTGTGCATGTTCAAAAACGTTTATGCGCGTGCGCATTCAAAAACGAGTACGCGCGTGCCTATTCGAAAACGAGTATGCGCGTGCGTCTTCAAAACAAGTATACGCGTGCGCATTCAAAAACGAGTACGCGTGTGCATGTTCAAAAACGCGTATGCGCGTGCGCATTCAAAAACGAGTACGCACGTGCCTATTCCAAAACGAGTATGCGCGTGTGCATTCAAATACGAGTATGCATGTGCGCATTCAAAAACGAGTAAGCGTGTGCATGTTAAAAAACGCGTATGCGCGTGCGCATTCAAAAACGAGTACGCGCGTGCCTATTCAAAAACGACTACGCGCGTGTGCATTCAAAAACGAGTATGCGCGTGCGCATTCAAAAACGAGTACGCGCGTGCCTATTCAAAAACGAGTATGCGCGTGCGCATTCAAAAACGAGTACGCACGTGCCTATTCCAAAACGAGTATGCGCGGGCGCATTCAAAAACGAGTACGCGCGTGCCTATTTCGAAACGAGTATGCGCGTGTGCATTCAAAAACGAGTATGCACGTGTGCAATCAAAAACGAGTATGCTCGTGCCTATTCAAAAACGAGTATGCGCGTGCGCATTCCAAAACGAGTATGCGCGTGCGCATTCAAAAACAAGTATGCTCGTGCATATTCCAAAACCAGTATGCGCGTGCGCATTCAAAAACGAGTACGCGTGTGCATGTTCAAAAACGCGTATGCGCGTGCGCATTCAAAAACGAGTACGCACGTGCCTATTCCAAAACGAGTATGCGCGTGTGCATTCAAATACGAGTATGCGTGTGGGCATTCAAAAACGAGTATGCGCGTGCCTATTCCAAAAGGAGTACGCGTGTATGCATTCAAAAATGAGTATGCGCGTGCGCATTCAAAAACGAGTACGCGCGTGCCTTTTCGAAAACGAGTATGCGCGTGTGCATTCAAAACGAGTATACGCGTGCGGATTCAAAAACGAGTACGCGTGTGCATGTTCAAAAACGCGTATGCGCGTGCGCATTCAAAAACGAGTACGCGCGTGCCTATTCAAAAACGACTACGCGCGTGTGCATTCAAAAACGAGTATGCGCGTGCGCATTCAAAAACGAGTACGCGCGTGCCTATTCAAAAACGAGTATGCGCGTGCGCATTCAAAAACGGGTACGCACGTGCCTATTCCAAAACGAGTATGCGCGGGCGCATTCAAAAACGAGTACGCGCGTGCCTATTTCGAAACGAGTATGCGCGTGTGCATTCAAAAACGAGTATGCACGTGTGCAATCAAAAACGAGTATGCTCGTGCCTATTCAAAAACGAGTATGCGCGTGCGCATTCCAAAACGAGTATGCGCGTGCGCATTCAAAAACAAGTATGCTCGTGCATATTCCAAAACCAGTATGCGCGTGCGCATTAAAAAACGAGTACGCACTTGCAGTTTCAAAAACGAGTATGTGCGTGCGCATTCCAAAAGGAGTATGCACGTGCCTATTCCGAAACGAGTATGCGCGTGTGCATTCAAAAACGAGTATGGGTGTGCGCATTCAAAAACGAGTATGCGCGTGCCTATTCAAAAACGAGTACGCGTGTGCATGTTCAAAAACGCGTATGCGTGTGCGCATTCAAAAACGAGTACGCACGTGTCTATTCCAAAACGAGAATGCGCGTGTGCATTCCAAAACGAGTATGCGTGTGCGCATTCCAAAACGAGTATGCGCGTGCGTATTCCGAAACGAGTATGCGCGTGTGCATTCAAAACGAGTATACGCGTACGCATTCAAAAACGAGTACGCGTGTGCCTGTTCAAAAACGCGTATGCGCGAGCGGATTCAAAAACGAGTACGCACGTGCCTATTCCAAAACGAGTATGCGCGTGTGCATTCAAATACGAGTATGCGTGTGCGCATTCAAAAACGAGTATTCGCGTGCCTATTCCAAAACGAGTATGCGCGTGTGCTTTCGAAAACGAGTATGCGCGTGCGCATTCAAAACGAGTATACGCGTGCGCATTCAAAAACGAGTACACGTGTGCCTGTTCAAAAACGCGTATGCGCGTGCGCATTCAAAAACGAGTATGCACGTGCCTATCTGAAAACGAGTATGCGCGTGTGCATTCAAGTACGAGTACGCGTGTGCGCATTCAAAAACGAGTATGCGCGTGCGCATTCAAAAACGAGTATGCACGTGCGTATTCAAAAACTAGTATGCGCGTGTGCATTCAAATACGAGTATGCGTGTACGCCTTCAAAAACGAGTATGCGCGTGCCTATTCCAAAACGAGTATGCTCGTGTGCATTCAAAAACGAGTATGCGCGTGCGCATTCAAGTACGAGCATATTCCGAAACGAGCATATTCCGAAACGAGTATGCGCGTGCGCATTCCAAAACGAGTACGCACGTGTGCATTCAAAAACAAGTATGCGCGTGGGCATTCAAAAACGAGTACGCGCGTGCCTATTCAAAAACGAGTATGCGCGTGCGCATTCGAAAACGAGTACGCACGTGCCTATTCCAAAACGAGTATGAGCGTGTGCATTCAAAAACGAGTATGCGTGTGCGCATTCAAAAACGAGTATGCGCGTGCATATTCGAAAACGAGTATGCGCGTGTGCATTCAAAACGAGTATACGCGTGCGCATTCAAAAACGAGTACGCGTGTGCATGTTCAAAAACGCGTATGCGCGTGCGCATTCAAAAACGAGTACGCGCGTGCCTATTCAAAAACGAGTACGCGCGTGTGCATTCAAAAACGAGTATGCGCATGCGCATTCAAAAACCAGTACGCGCGTGCCTATTCAAAAACGAGTATGCGCGTGCGCATTCAAAAACGAGTACGCACGTGCCTATTCCAAAACGAGTATGCGCGTGCGCATTCAAAAACGAGTACGCGCGTGCCTATTTCGAAACGAGTATGCGCGTGTGCATTCAAAAACGAGTATGCGCGTGTGCAATCAAAAACGAGTATGCTCGTGCCTATTCAAAAATGAGTATGCGCGTGCGCATTCAAAAACAAGTATGCTCGTGCATATTCCAAAACGAGTATGAGCGTGCGCATTAAAAAACGAGTACGCACTTGCAGTTTCAAAAACGAGTATGTGCGTGCGCATTCCAAAACGAGTATGCACGTGCCTATTCCAAAACGAGTATGCGCGTGTGCATTCAAAAACGAGTATGCGTGTGCGCATTCAAAAACGAGTATGCGCGTGCCTATTCAAAAACGAGTTCGCGTGTGCATGTTCAAAAACGCGTATGCGTGTGCGCATTCAAAAACGAGTTCGCACGTGTCTATTCCAAAACGAGAAGGCGCGTGTGCATTCAAATACGAGTATGCGTGTGCGCATTTCAAAAACCAGTATGCGCGTGCCTATTCTAAAACGAGTACGCGCGTGTGCAATCAAAAACGAGTATGCGCGTGCGCATTCAAAAACGAGTACGTGCGTGCCTAATCAAAACGAGTATGCGCATGCGCACTCAAAAACGAGTACGCACGTGCCTATTCTAAAACGAGTATGCGCGTGTGCATGTTCAAAAACGCGTATGCGCGTGCGCATTCAAAAACGAGTACGCGCGTGCGCATTCAAAAACGAGTATGCACGTGCGCATTCAAAAACGAGTACGCGTGTGCCAATTCCAAAACGAGTATGCGCGTGTGCGTTCAAAAACGAGTATGCGCGTGTGCATTCAAATACGAGTATGCGCGTGCGCATTCATAAACGAGTATGCACGTGCGCATTCAAAAACGAGTACGCGTGTGCATGTTCAAAAATGCGTATGCGCGTGCGCATTCAGAAACGAGTGCGCGCGTGTGCATTCAAATACGAGTATGCGCGTGCGCATTCAAAAACGAGTATGCACGCGCGCATTCAAAAACGAGTACGCGTGTGCATGTTGAAAAATGCGTATGCGCGTGCGCATTCAGAAACGAGTACGCGCGTGCCTATTCAAAAACGAGTATGCACGTGTGCATTCAAAAACGAGTATGCGCGTGCGCATTCAAAAACGAGTACGCATGTGCCAATTCCAAAACGAGTATGCCCGTGTGCGTTCAAAAACGAGTATGCGCGTGTGCATTCAAATACGAGTATGCGCGTGCGCATTCAAAAACGAGTATGCACGTGCGCATTCAAAAACGAGTACGCGTGTGCATGTTCAAAAATGCGTATGCGCGTGCGCATTCAGAAACGAGTACGCGCGTGCCTATTCAAAAACGAGTATGCGCATGCCTATTCAAAAACGAGTATGCACGTGTGCATTCAAAAACGAGTATGCGCGTGCGCATTCAAAAACGGGTACGTGCGTGCGCATTCAAAAACGAGTATGCGCTTGCGCATTCCGAAACGAGTATGCGCGAGCGTATTCCGAAACGAGTATGCGCGTGTGCATTCGAAAACAAGTATGCGCGTGTGCATTCAAAAACGAGTATGCACGTGCCTATTCCAAAACGAGTATGTGCGTGTGCATTCAAAAACGAGTATGCGCGTGCGCATTCCAAAACTAGTATGCGCGTGCCTATTTCGAATCGAGTATGCGCGTGTGCATTTAAAAACGAGTATGCGCGTGCCTATTCGAAAACGAGTATGCGCGTGTGCATTCAAAAACGAGTACACACGTGTGCAATCAAAAACGAGTATGCTTGTGCCTACTCAAAAACGAGTATGAGCGTGCGCATTCCAAAACGAGTATACGCGTGCGCACTCAAAAACGAGTACGCATGTGCCTATTCTAAAACGAGTATGCGCGTGTGCATGTTCAAAAACGCGTATGCCCGTGCGCATTCAAAAACGAGTACGCGCGTGCGTATTCAAAAACGAGTACGCGCGTGTGCATTCAAAAACGAGTATGCGCGTGCGCATTCAAAAACGAGTACGCGCGTGCCTATTCAAAAACGAGTATGCGCGTGCGCATTCAAAAACGAGTACGCACGTGCCTATTCCAAAACGAGTATGCGCGGGCGCATTCAAAAACGAGTATGCACGTGTGCAATCAAAAACGAGTATGCTCGTGCCTATTCAAAAACGAGTATGCGCGTGCGCATTCCAAAACGAGTATGCGCGTGCGCATTCAAAAACAAGTATGCTCGTACATATTCCAAAACGAGTATGCGCGTGCGCATTAAAAAACGAGTACGCACTTGCAGTTTCAAAAACGAGTATGTGCGTGCGCATTCCAAAAGGAGTATGCACGTGCCTATTCCGAAACGAGTATGCGCGTGTGCATTCAAAAACGAGTATGCGCGTGCGCATTCAAAAACGAGTACGCGCGTGCCTATTCAAAAACGAGTATGCGCGTGCGCATTCAAAAACGAGTACGCATGTGCCAATTCGAAAACGAGTATGCGCGTGTGCGTTCAAAAACGAGTATGCGCGTGTGCATTCAAATACGAGTATGCGCGTGCGCATTCAAAAACGAGTATGCACGTGCGCATTCAAAAACGAGTACGCGTGTGCATGTTCAAAAATGCGTATGCGCGTGCGCATTCAGAAACGAGTACGCGCGTGCCTATTCAAAAACGAGTATGCGCGTGCCTATTCAAAAACGAGTATGCACGTGTGCATTCAAAAACGAGTATGCGCGTGCGCATTCAAAAACGAGTACGCACGTGTCTATTCCAAAACGAGAATGCGCGTGTGCATTCCAAAACGAGTATGCGTGTGCGCATTCCAAAACGAGTATGCGCGTGCGTATTCCGAAACGAGTATGCGCGTGTGCATTCAAAACGAGTATACGCGTACGCATTCAAAAACGAGTACGCGTGTGCCTGTTCCAAAACGCGTATGCGCGAGCGGATTCAAAAACGAGTACGCACGTGCCTATTCCAAAACGAGTATGCGCGTGTGCATTCAAATACGAGTATGCGTGTGCGCATTCAAAAACGAGTATGCTCGTGCCTATTCCAAAACGAGTATGCGCGTGTGCTTTCGAAAACGAGTATGCGCGTGCGCATTGAAAACGAGTATACGCGTGCGCATTCAAAAACGAGTACACGCGTGCCTGTTCAAAAACGCGTATGCGCGTGCGCATTCAAAAACGAGTATGCCCGTGCCTATCCGAAAACAAGTATGCGCGTGTGCATTCAATTACGAGTACGCGTGTGCGCATTCAAAAACGAGTATGTGCGTGCGCATTCAAAAACGAGTATGCACGTGCCTATTCCAAATTTAGTATGCGCGTGTGCATTCAATTACGAGTATGCGTGTGCGCCTTCAAAAACGAGTATGCGCGTGCCTATTCCAAAACGAGTATGCTCGTGTGCATTCAAAAACGAGTATGCGCGTGCGCATTCAAAAACGAGTACGCGCGTGCGCATTCAAAAACGAGTATGTGCTTGCGCATTCCGAAACGAGTATGCACGTGCCTATCCAAAAACGAGTATGCGCGTGTGCATTCAAGTACGAGTATATTACGAAACGAGCGTATTCCGAAACGAGTATGCGCGTGTGCATTCAAAAACGAGTATGCGCGTGCACATTCAAAAACGAGTATGCACGTGCCTATTCCAAAACGAGTATGCGCGTGTGCATTCAAAAACGAGTATGCGCGTGCGCATTTAAAAATGAGTACGCGCGTGCCTATTCAAAAACGAGTATGCGCGTGCGCATTCCAAAACGAGTATGCGCGTGCCTATTTCGAATTGAGTATGCGCGTGTGCATTTAAAAACGAGTATGCGCGTGCCTATTCGAAAACGAGTATGCGCGTGTGCATTCAAAAACGAGTACACACGTGTGCAATCAAAAACGAGTATGCTTGTGCCTATTCAAAAACGAGTATGCGCGTGCGCATTCCAAAACGACTATACGCGTGCGCATTCAAAAACGAGTACGCGTGTGCATGTTCAAAAACGCGTATGCGCGTGCGCATTCAAAAACGAGTACGCGCGTGCCTATTCAAAAACGAGTATACCCGTGCCTATTCCAAAACGAGTACGCGCGTGTGCATTCAAAAACGAGTACGCGCGTGCCTATTCAAAAACGAGTATGCGCGTGCGTATTCCAAAACGAGTACGCACGTGCCTATTTCAAAACGAGTATACGCGTGTGCATTCAAAAACGAGTATGCGTGTGCGCATTCAAAAACGAGTATGCGCGTGCGCATTCAAAAACGGGTACGTGCGTGCGCATTCAAAAACGAGTATGCGCTTGCGCATTCCGAAACGAGTATGCGCGAGCGTATTCCGAAACGAGTATGCGCGTGTGCATTCAAAAACGAGTATGCGCGTGCGCATTCAAAAACGAGTATGCGCGTGCGCATTCAAAAACGAGTACGCGCGTGCCTATTCAAAAACGAGTATGCGCGTGCGCATTCCAAAACTAGTATGCGCGTGCCTATTTCGAATCGAGTATGCGCGTGTGCATTTAAAAACGAGTATGCGCGTGCCTATTCGAAAACGAGTATGCGCGTGTGCATTCAAAAACGAGTACACACGTGTGCAATCAAAAACGAGTATGCTTGTGCCTACTCAAAAACGAGTATGCGCGTGCGCATTCCAAAACGAGTATACGCGTGCGCATTCAAAAACGAATACGCGCGTGCCTATTCAAAAACGAGTATGCGCGTGCCTATTCCAAAACGAGTACGCGCGTGTGCATTAAAAAACGAGTATGCGCGTGCGCATTCAAAAACGAGTACGCGCGTGCCTATTCAAAAACGAGTATGCGCGTGCGCATTCCAAAACGAGTACGCACGTGCCTATTCCAAAACGAGTATGCGCGTGTGCATTCAAAAACGAGTATGCGTGTGCGCATTCAAAAACGAGTATGCGCGTGCCTATTCGAAAACGAGTATGCGCGTGTGCATTCAAAACGAGTATATGCGTGCGCATTCAAAAACGAGTACACGTGTGCATGTTCAAAAACGCGTATGCGCGTGCGCATTCAAAAACGAGTACGCGCGTGCCTATTCAAAAACAAGTACGCGCGTGTGCATTCAAAAACGAGTATGCGCGTGCGCATTCAAAAACGAGTACGCGCGTGCCTATTCAAAAACGAGTATGCGCGTGCGCATTCAAAAACGAGTACGCACGTGCCTATTCCAAAACGAGTATGCGCGGGCGCATTCAAAAACGAGTACGCGCGTGCCTATTTCGAAGCGAGTATGCGCGTGTGCATTCAAAAACGAGTATGCACGTGTGCAATCAAAAACGAGTATGCTCGTGCCTATTCAAAAACGAGTATGCGCGTGCGCATTCCAAAACGAGTATGCGCGTGCGCATTCAAAAACAAGTATGCTCGTGCATATTCCAAAACGAGTATGCGCGTGCGCATTAAAAAACGAGTACGCACTTGCAGTTTCAAAAACGAGTATGTGCGTGCGCATTCCAAAACGAGTATGCACGTGCCTATTCCGAAACGAGTATGCGCGTGTGCATTCAAAAACGAGTATGCGTGTGCGCATTGAAAAACGAGTATGCGCGTGCCTATTCAAAAACGAGTACGCGTGTGCATGTTCAAAAACGCGTATGCGAGTGCGCATTCAAAAACGAGTACGCACGTGTCTATTCCAAAACGAGAATGCGCGTGTGCATTCCAAAACGAGTATGCGTGTGCGCATTCCAAAACGAGTATGCGCGTGCGTATTCCGAAACGAGTATGCGCGTGTGCATTCAAAACGAGTATACGCGTACGCATTCAAAAACGAGTACGCGTGTGCCTGTTCCAAAACGCGTATGCGCGAGCGGATTCAAAAACGAGTACGCACGTGCCTATTCCAAAACGAGTATGCGCGTGCGCATTCAAAAACGAGTATGCTCGTGCCTATTCCAAAACGAGTATGCGCGTGTGCTTTCGAAAACGAGTATGCGCGTGCGCATTCAAAACGAGTATACGCGTGCGCATTCAAAAACGAGTACACGCGTGCATGTTCAAAAACGCGTATGCGCGTGCGCATTCAAAAACGAGTATGCCCGTGCCTATCCGAAAACAAGTATGCGCGTGTGCATTCAATTACGAGTACGCGTGTGCGCATTCAAAAACGAGTATGTGCGTGCGCATTCAAAAACGAGTATGCACGTGCCTATTCCAAATTTAGTATGCGCGTGTGCATTCAAATACGAGTATGCGTGTGCGCCTTCAAAAACGAGTATGCGCGTGCCTATTCCAAAACGAGTATGCTCGTGTGCATTCAAAAACGAGTATGCGCGTGCGCATTCAAAAACGAGTACGCGCGTGCGCATTCAAAAACGAGTATGTGCTTGCGCATTCCGAAACGAGTATGCACGTGCCTATCCAAAAACGAGTATGCGCGTGTGCATTCAAATACGAGTATATTACGAAACGAGCGTATTCCGAAACGAGTATGCGCGTGTGCATTCAAAAACGAGTATGCGCGTGCACATTCAAAAACGAGTATGCACGTGCCTATTCCAAAACGAGTATGCGCGTGTGCATTCAAAAACGAGTATGCGCGTGCGCATTTAAAAATGAGTACGCGCGTGCCTATTCAAAAACGAGTATGCGCGTGCGCATTCCAAAACGAGTATGCGCGTGCCTATTTCGAATTGAGTATGCGCGTGTGCATTTAAAAACGAGTATGCGCGTGCCTATTCGAAAACGAGTATGCGCGTGTGCATTCAAAAACGAGTACACACGTGTGCAATCAAAAACGAGTATGCTTGTGCCTATTCAAAAACGAGTATGCGCGTGCGCATTCCAAAACGAGTACGCGCGTGCCTATTCAAAAACGAGTATACCCGTGCCTATTCCAAAACGAGTACGCGCGTGTGCATTCAAAAACGAGTACGGGCGTGCCTATTCAAAAACGAGTATGCGCGTGCGCATTCCAAAACGAGTACGCACGTGCCTATTTCAAAACGAGTATACGCGTGTGCATTCAAAAACGAGTATGCGTGTGCGCATTCAAAAACGAGTATGCGCGTGCATATTTGAAAACGAGTATGCGCGTGTGCATTCAAAACGAGTATACGCGTGCACAATCAAAAACGAGTACGCGTGTGCATGTTCAAAAACACGTATGCGCGTGCGCATTCAAAAACGAGTACGCGCGTGCCTATTCAAAAACGAGTACGCGCGTGTGCATTCAAAAACGAGTATGCGCATGCGCATTCAAAAACGAGTACGCGCGTGCCTATTCAAAAACGAGTATGCGCGTGCGCATTCAAAAACGAGTACGCACGTGCCTATTCCAAAACGAGTATGCGCGTGCGCATTCAAAAACGAGTACGCGCGTGCCTATTTCGAAACGAGTATGCGCGTGTGCATTCAAAAACGAGTATGCGCGTGTGCAATCAAAAACGAGTATGCTCGTTCCTATTCAAAAACGAGTATGCGCGTGCGCATTCAAAAACAAGTATGCTCGTGCATATTCCAAAACGAGTATGCGCGTGTGCATTAAAAAACGAGTACGCACTTGCAGTTTCAAAAACGAGTATGTGCGTGCGCATTCCAAAACGAGTATGCACGTGCCTATTCCAAAACGAGTGTGCGCGTGTGCATTCAAAAACGAGTATGCGTGTGCGCATTCAAAAACGAGTATGCGCGTGCCTATTTAAAAACGAGTACGCGTGTGCATGTTCAAAAACGCGTATGCGTGTGCGCATTCAAAAACGAGTACGCACGCGTCTATTCCAAAACGAGAAGGTGCGTGTGCATTCAAATACGAGTATGCGTGTGCGCATTTCAAAAACCAGTATGCGCGTGCCTATTCTAAAACGAGTACGCGCGTGTGCAATCAAAAACGAGTATGCGCGTGCGCATTCAAAAACAAGTACGCGCGTGCCTAATCAAAAACGAGTATGGGCGTGCGCATTCCAAAACTAGTATGCGCGTGCCTATTTCGAATCGAGTATGCGCGTGTGCTTTTAAAAACGAGTATGCGCGTGCCTATTCGAAAACGAGTATGCGCGTGTGCATTCAAAAACGAGTACACACGTGTGCAATCAAAAACGAGTATGCTTGTGCCTACTCAAAAACGAGTATGCGCGTGCGCATTCCAAAACGAGTATACGCGTGCGCTTTCAAAAACGAATACGCGCGTGCCTATTCAAAAACGAGTATGCGCGTGCCTATTCCAAAACGAGTACGCGCGTGTGCATTAAAAAACGAGTATGCGCGTGCGCATTCAAAAACGAGTACGCGCGTGCCTATTCAAAAACGAGTATGCGCGTGCGCATTCCAAAACGAGTACGCACGTGCCTATTCCAAAACGAGTATGCGCGTGTGCATTCAAAAACGAGTATGCGTGTGCGCATTCAAAAACGAGTATGCGCGTGCCTATTCGAAAACGAGTATGCGCGTGTGCATTCAAAACGAGTATACGCGTGCGCATTCAAAAACGAGTACGCGTGTGCATGTTCAAAAACGCGTATGCGCGTGCGCATTCAAAAACGAGTACGCGTGTGCCTATTCAAAAACAAGTACGCGCGTGTGCATTCAAAAACGAGTATGCGCGTGCGCATTCAAAAACGAGTACGCGCGTGCCTATTCAAAAACGAGTATGCGCGTGCGCATTCAAAAACGAGTATGCGCGTGCGCATTCAAAAACAAGTATGCTCGTGCATATTCCAAAACGAGTATGCGCGTGCGCATTAAAAAACGAGTAAGCACTTGCAGTTTCAAAAACGAGTATGTGCGTGCGCATTCCAAAACGAGTATGCACGTGCCTATTCCGAAACGAGTATGCGCGTGTGCATTCAAAAACGAGTATGCGTGTGCGCATTGAAAAACGAGTATGCGCGTGCCTATTCAAAAACGAGTACGCGTGTGCATGTTCAAAAACGCGTATGCGTGTGCGCATTCGAAAACGAGTATGCGCGTGCGTATTCCGAAACGAGTATGCGCGTGTGCATTCAAAACGAGTATACGCGTACGCATTCAAAAACGAGTACGCGTGTGCCTGTTCAAAAACGCGTATGCGCGAGCGGATTCAAAAACGAGTACGCACGTGCCTATTCCAAAGCGAGTATGCGCGTGTGCATTCAAATACGAGTATGCGTGTGCGCATTCAAAAACGAGTATGCGCGTGCCTATTCCAAAACGAGTATGCGCGTGTGCTTTCGAAAACGAGTATGCGCGTGCGCATTCAAAACGAGTATACGCGTGCGCATTCAAAAACGAGTACACGCGTGCCTGTTCAAAAACGCGTATTCGCGTGCGCATTCAAAAACGAGTATGCCCGTGCCTATCCGAAAACAAGTATGCGCGTGTGCATTCAAGTACGAGTACGCGTGCGCGCATTCAAAAACGAGTATGTGCGTGCGCATTCAAAAACGAGTATGCACGTGCCTATTCCAAAACTAGTAGGAGCGTGTGCATTCAAATACGAGTATGCGTGTGCGCCTTCAAAAACGAGTATGCGCGTGCCTATTCCAAAACGAGTATGCGCGTGTGCATTCAAAAACGAGTATGCGCGTGCGCATTTAAAAACGAGTACGCGCGTGCCTATTCAAAAACGAGTATGCGCGTGCGCATTCCAAAACGAGTATGCGCGTGCCTATTTCGAATTGAGTATGCGCGTGTGCATTTAAAAACGAGTATGCGCGTGCCTATTCGAAAACGAGTATGCGCGTGTGCATTCAAAAACGAGTACACACGTGTGCAATCAAAAACGAGTATGCTTGTGCCTATTCAAAAACGAGTATGCGCGTGCGCATTCCAAAACAACTATACGCGTGCGCATTCAAAAACGAGTACGCGTGTGCATTTTCGAAAACGAGTACGCGCGTGTGCATTCAAAAACGAGTATGCGCGTGCGCATTCAAAAACGAGTACGCGCGTGCCTATTCAAAAACGAGTACGCGCGTGTGCATTCAAAAACGAGTATGCGCATGCGCATTCAAAAACGAGTACGCGCGTGCCTATTCAAAAACGAGTATGCGCGTGCGCATTCAAAAACGAGTACGCACGTGCCTATTCCAAAACGAGTATGCGCGTGCGCATTCAAAAACGAGTACGCGCGTGCCTATTTCGAAACGAGTATGCGCGTGTGCATTCAAAAACGAGTATGCGCGTGTGCAATCAAAAACGAGTATGCTCGTGCCTATTCAAAAACGAGTATGCGCGTGCGCATTCAAAAACAAGTATGCTCGTGCATATTCCAAAACGAGTATGCGCGTGTGCATTAAAAAACGAGTACGCACTTGCAGTTTCAAAAACGTAGTATGTGCGTGCGCATTCCAAAACGAGTATGCACGTGCCAATTCCAAAACGAGTGTGCGCGTGTGCATTCAAAAACGAGTATGCGTGTGCGCATTCAAAAACGAGTATGCGCGTGCCTATTTAAAAACGAGTACGCGTGTGCATGTTCAAAAACGCGTATGCGTGTGCGCATTCAAAAACGAGTACGCACGTGTCTATTCCAAAACGAGAAGGCGCGTGTGCATTCAAATACGAGTATGCGTGTGCGCATTTAAAAAACCAGTATGCGCGTGCCTACTCTAAAATGAGTACGCGCGTGTGCAATCAAAAACGAGTATGCGCGTGCGCATTCAAAAACGAGTACGCGCGTGCCTAATCAAAACGAGTATGCGCGTGCGCACTCAAAAACGAGTACGCACGTGCCTATTCTAAAACGAGTATGCGCGTGTGCATTGAAAAACAAGTAAGCGTGTGCGCATTCAAAAACGAGTATGCGCGTGCCTATTCCAAAACGAGTATGCGCATGCGCATTCCAAGACGAGTATGCGCGTGCGTATTCCGAAACGAGTATGCGCGTGCGCATTCAAAAACGAGTATGCGCGTGCGCATTCAAAACGAGTATACGCGGGCGCATTCAAAAAGGAGTACGCGTGTGCCTGTTCAAAAACGCGTATGCGCGTGTGCATTCAAAAACGAGTACGCACGTGCCTATTCTAAAACGAGTATCCGCGTGTGCATTCAAAATCGAGTATGCCTGTGCGCATTCAAAAACGAGTACGCGCGTGCCTATTCAAAAACGAGTATGCGCGTGCGCATTCGAAAACGAGTAGCACGTGCGCATTCCAAAACGAGTATGCGCGTGTGCATTCAAAAACGAGTATGCGTGTGCGCATTCAAAAACGAGTATGCGCGTGCATATTCGAAAACGAGTATGCGCGTGTGCATTCAAAACGAGTATACGTGTGCGCATTCAAAAACGAGTACGCGTGTGCATGTCCAAAAACGCGTATGCGCGTGCGCATTCAAAAACGAGTACGCGCGTGCCTATTCAAAAACGAGTACGCGCGTGTGCATTCAAAAACGAGTATGCGCATGCGCATTCAAAAACGAGTACGCGCGTGCCTATTCAAAAACGAGTATGCGCGTGCGCATTCAAAAACGAGTACGCACGAGCCTATTCCAAAACGAGTATGCGCGTGCGCATTCAAAAACGAGTACGCGCGTGCCTATTTCGAAACGACTATGCGCGTGTGCATTCAAAAACGAGTATGCGCGTGTGCAATCAAAAACGAGTATGCTCGTGCCTATTCAAAAACGAGTATGCGCGTGCGCATTCAAAAACAAGTATGCTCGTGCATATTCCAAAACGAGTATGCGCGTGCGCATTAAAAAACGAGTACGCACTTGCAGTTTCAAAAACGAGTATGTGCGTGCGCATTGCAAAACGAGTATGCACGCGCCTATTCTAAAACGAGTATGCGCGTGTGCATTCAAAAACGAGTATGCGTGTGCGCATTCAAAAACGAGTATGCGCGTGCCTATTCGAAAACGAGTACGCGTGTGCATGTTCAAAAACGCGTATGCGTGTGCGCATTCAAAAACGAGTACGCACGTGTCTATTCCAAAACGAGAAGGCGCGTGTGCATTCAAATACGAGTATGCGTGTGCGCATTTCAAAAACCAGTATGCGCGTGCCTATTCTAAAACGAGTACGCGCGTGTGCAATCAAAAACGAGTATGCGCGTGCGCATTCAAAAACGAGTACGTGCGTGCCTATTCAAAACGAGTATGCGCGTGCGCACTCAAAAACGAGTACGCACGTGCCTATTCTAAAACGAGTATGCGCGTGTGCATTGAAAAACAAGTAAGCGTGGGCGCATTCAAAAACGAGTATGCGCGTGCCTATTCCAAAACGAGTATGCGCATGCGCATTACAAAACGAGTATGCGCGTGCGTATTCCGAAACGAGTATGCGCGTGTGCATTCAAAAACGAGTATGCGCGTGCGCATTCAAAACGAGTATACGCGTGCGCATTCAAAAAGGAGTACGCGTGTGCCTGTTCAAAAACGCGTATGCGCGTGTGCATTCAAAAACGAGTACGCACGAGCCTATTCCAAAACGAGTATGCGCGTGCGCATTCAAAAACGAGTACGCGCGTGCCTATTTCGAAACGACTATGCGCGTGTGCATTCAAAAACGAGTATGCGCGTGTGCAATCAAAAACGAGTATGCTCGTGCCTATTCAAAAACGAGTATGCGCGTGCGCATTCAAAAACAAGTATGCTCGTGCATATTCCAAAACGAGTATGCGCGTGCGCATTAAAAAACGAGTACGCACTTGCAGTTTCAAAAACGAGTATGTGCGTGCGCATTGCAAAACGAGTATGCACGCGCCTATTCTAAAACGAGTATGCGCGTGTGCATTCAAAAACGAGTATGCGTGTGCGCATTCAAAAACGAGTATGCGCGTGCCTATTCGAAAACGAGTACGCGTGTGCATGTTCAAAAACGCGTATGCGTGTGCGCATTCAAAAACGAGTACGCACGTGTCTATTCCAAAACGAGAAGGCGCGTGTGCATTCAAATACGAGTATGCGTGTGCGCATTTCAAAAACCAGTATGCGCGTGCCTATTCTAAAACGAGTACGCGCGTGTGCAATCAAAAACGAGTATGCGCGTGCGCATTCAAAAACGAGTACGTGCGTGCCTATTCAAAACGAGTATGCGCGTGCGCACTCAAAAACGAGTACGCACGTGCCTATTCTAAAACGAGTATGCGCGTGTGCATTGAAAAACAAGTAAGCGTGGGCGCATTCAAAAACGAGTATGCGCGTGCCTATTCCAAAACGAGTATGCGCATGCGCATTACAAAACGAGTATGCGCGTGCGTATTCCGAAACGAGTATGCGCGTGTGCATTCAAAAACGAGTATGCGCGTGCGCATTCAAAACGAGTATACGCGTGCGCATTCAAAAAGGAGTACGCGTGTGCCTGTTCAAAAACGCGTATGCGCGTGTGCATTCAAAAACGAGTACGCACGTGCCTATTCTAAAAACGCGTATGCGCGTGTGCATTCAAAAACGAGTACGCACGTGCCTATTCTAAAACGAGTATGTGCGTGTGCATTCAAAATCGAGTACGCCTGTGCATGTTCAAAAACGCGTATGCACGTGCGCATTCAAAAACGAGTACGCACGTGCCTATTCCAAAACGAGTATGCGCGTGTGCATTCAAATACGAGTATGCGTGTGCGCATTCAAAAACGAGTATGCGCGTGCCTATTCAAAAACGAGTATGCGCGTGGGCATTCAAAACGAGTATACGCGTGCGCAATCAAAAAAGAGTACGCGTGTGCATGTTCAAAAACACGTATGCGCGTGCGCATTCAAAAACGAGTACGCGCGTGCCTATTCAAAAACGAGTACGCGCGTGTGCATTCAAAAACGAGTATGCGCATGCGCATTCAAAAACGAGTACGCGCGTGCCTATTCAAAAACGAGTATGCGCGTGCGCATTCAAAAACGAGTACGCACGTGCCTATTCCAAAACGAGTATGCGCGTGCGCATTCAAAAACGAGTACGCGCGTGCCTATTTCGAAACGAGTATGCGCGTGTGCATTCAAAAACGAGTATGCGCGTGTGCAATCAAAAACGAGTATGCTCGTGCCTATTCAAAAACGAGTATGCGCGTGCGCATTCAAAAACAAGTATGCTCGTGCATATTCCAAAACGAGTATGCGCGTGTGCATTAAAAAACGAGTACGCACTTGCAGTTTCAAAAACGAGTATGTGCGTGCGCATTCCAAAACGAGTATGCACGTGCCTATTCCAAAACGAGTGTGCGCGTGTGCATTCAAAAACGAGTATGCGTGTGCGCATTCAAAAACGAGTATGCGCGTGCCTATTTAAAAACGAGTACGCGTGTGCATGTTCAAAAACACGTATGCGTGTGCGCATTCAAAAACGAGTACGCACGTGTCTATTCCAAAACGAGAAGGCGCGTGCGCATTCAAATACGAGTATGCGTGTGCGCATTTCAAAAACCAGTATGCGCGTGCCTACTCTAAAATGAGTACGCGCGTGTGCAATCAAAAACGAGTATGCGCGTGCGCATTCAAAAACGAGTACGCGCGTGCCTAATCAAAACGAGTATGCGCGTGCGCACTCAAAAACGAGTACGCACGTGCCTATTCTAAAACGAGTATGCGCGTGTGCATTGAAAAACAAGTAAGCGTGTGCGCATTCAAAAACGAGTATGCGCGTGCCTATTCCAAAACGAGTATGCGCATGCGCATTCCAAGACGAGTATGCGCGTGCGTATTCCGAAACGAGTATGCGCGTGCGCATTCAAAAACGAGTATGCGCGTGCGCATTCAAAACGAGTATACGCGTGCGCATTCAAAAAGGAGTACGCGTGTGCCTGTTCAAAAACGCGTATGCGCGTGTGCATTCAAAAACGAGTACGCACGTGCCTATTCTAAAACGAGTATCCGCGTGTGCATTCAAAATCGAGTATGCCTGTGCGCATTCAAAAACGAGTACGCGCGTGCCTATTCAAAAACGAGTATGCGCGTGCGCATTCGAAAACGAGTACGCACGTGCGCATTCCAAAACGAGTATGCGCGTGTGCATTCAAAAACGAGTATGCGTGTGCGCATTCAAAAACGAGTATGCGCGTGCATATTCGAAAACGAGTATGCGCGTGTGCATTCAAAACGAGTATACGCGTGCGCATTCAAAAACGAATACGCGTGTGCATGTCCAAAAACGCGTATGCGCGTGCGCATTCAAAAACGAGTACGCGCGTGCCTATTCAAAAACGAGTACGCGCGTGTGCATTCAAAAACGAGTATGCGCATGCGCATTCAAAAACGAGTACGCGCGTGCCTATTCAAAAACGAGTATGCGCGTGCGCATTCAAAAACGAGTACGCACGAGCCTATTCCAAAACGAGTATGCGCGTGCGCATTCAAAAACGAGTACGCGCGTGCCTATTTCGAAACGACTATGCGCGTGTGCATTCAAAAACGAGTATGCGCGTGTGCAATCAAAAACGAGTATGCTCGTGCCTATTCAAATACGAGTATGCGCGTGCGCATTCAAAAACAAGTATGCTCGTGCATATTCCAAAACGAGTACGCGCGTGCGCATTAAAAAACGAGTACGCACTTGCAGTTTCAAAAACGAGTATGTGCGTGCGCATTGCAAAACGAGTATGCACGCGCCTATTCTAAAACGAGTATGCGCGTGTGCATTCAAAAACGAGTATGCGTGTGCGCATTCAAAAACGAGTATGCGCGTGCCTATTCAAAAACGAGTACGCGTGTGCATGTTCAAAAACGCGTATGCGTGTGCGCATTCAAAAACGAGTACGCACGTGTCTATTCCAAAACGAGAAGGCGCGTGTGCATTCAAATACGAGTAGGCGTGTGCGCATTTCAAAAACCAGTATGCGCGTGCCTATTCTAAAACGAGTACGCGCGTGTGCAATCAAAAACGAGTATGCGCGTGCGCATTCAAAAACGAGTACGTGCGTGCCTAATCAAAACGAGTATGCGCGTGCGCACTCAAAAACGAGTACGCACGTGCCTATTCTAAAACGAGTATGCGCGTGTGCATTGAAAAACAAGTAAGCGTGTGCGCATTCAAAAACGAGTATGCGCGTGCCTATTCCAAAACGAGTATGCGCATGCGCATTCCAAAACGAGTATGCGCGTGCGTATTTCGAAACGAGTATGCGCGTGCGCATTCAAAAACGAGTATGCGCGTGCGCATTCAAAACGAGTATACGCGTGCGCATTCAAAAAGGAGTACGCGTGTGCCTGTTCAAAAACGCGTATGCGCGTGTGCATTCAAAAACGAGTACGCACGTGCCTATTCTAAAAACGCGTATGCGCGTGTGCATTCAAAAACGAGTACGCACGTGCCTATTCTAAAACGAGTATGTGCGTGTGCATTCAAAATCGAGTACGCCTGTGCATGTTCAAAAACGCGTATGCACGTGCGCATTCAAAAACGAGTACGCACGTGCCTATTCCAAAACGAGTATGCGCGTGTGCATTCAAATACGAGTATGCGTGTGCGCATTCAAAAACGAGTATGCGCGTGCCTATTCCAAAAGGAGTACGCGTGTATGCATTCAAAAATGAGTATGCGCGTGCGCATTCAAAAACGAGTACGCGCGTGCCTTTTCGAAAACGGGTATGCGCGTGTGCATTCAAAACGAGTATACGCGTGCGCATTCAAAAACGAGTACGCGTGTGCATGTTCAAAAACGCGTATACGCGTGCGCATTCAAAAACGAGTACGCGCGTGCCTATTCAAAAACGAGTAAGCGCGTGCGCATTCAAAAACGAGTACGCGCGTGCCTATTCAAAAACGAGTAGGCGCGTGCGCATTCAAAAACGAGTACGCACGTGCCTATTCCAAAACGAGTATGCGCGGGCGCATTCAAAAACGAGTATGCACGTGTGCAATCAAAAACGAGTATGCTCGTGCCTATTCAAAAACGAGTATGCGCGTGCGCATTCCAAAACGAGTATGCGCGTGCGCATTCAAAAACAAGTATGCTCGTGCATATTCCAAAACGAGTATGCGCGTGCGCATTAAAAAACGAGTACGCACTTGCAGTTTCAAAAACGAGTATGTGCGTGCGCATTCCAAAAGGAGTATGCACGTGCCTATTCCGAAACGAGTATGCGCGTGTGCATTCAAAAACGAGTATGCGTGTGCGCATTCAAAAACGAGTATGCGCGTGCCTATTCAAAAACGAGTACGCGGGTGCATGTTCAAAAACGCGTATGCGTGTGCGAATTCAAAAACGAGGACGCACGTGTCTATTCCAAAACGAGAATGCGCGTGTGCATTCCAAAACGAGTATGCGCGTGCGTATTCCGAAACGAGTATGCGCGAGTGCATTCAAAACGAGCATACGCGTACGCAATCAAAAATGAGTACGCGTGTGCCTGTTCAAAAACGCGTATGCGCGAGCGGATTCAAAAACGAGTACGCACGTGCCTATTCCAAAACGAGTATGCGCGTGTGCATTCAAATACGAGTATGCGTGTGCGCATTCAAAAACGAGTATGCGCGTGCCTATTCCAAAAGGAGTACGCGTGTATGCATTCAAAAATGAGTATGCGCGTGCGCATTCAAAAACGAGTACGCGCGTGCCTTTTCGAAAACGGGTATGCGCGTGTGCATTCAAAACGAGTATACGCGTGCGCATTCAAAAACGAGTACGCGTGTGCATGTTCAAAAACGCGTATACGCGTGCGCATTCGAAAACGAGTACGCGCGTGCCTATTCAAAAACGAGTAAGCGCGTGTGCATTCGAAAACGAGTATGCGCGTGCGCATTCAAAAACGAGTACGCGCGTGCCTATTCAAAAACGAGTATGCGCGTGCGCATTCAAAAACGAGTACGCACGTGCCTATTCCAAAACGAGTATGCGCGGGCGCATTCAAAAACGAGTATGCACGTGCGCATTCAAAAACGAGTATGCGCGTGCCTATTCCAAAACGAGTATGCGCGTGTGCTTCCGAAAACGAGTATGCGCGTGCGCATTCAAAACGAGTATACGCGTGCGCATTCAAAAACGAGTACACGTGTGCCTGTTCAAAAACGCGTATGCGCGTGCGCATTCAAAAACGAGTATGCACGTGCCTATCCGAAAACGAGTATGCGCATGTGCATTCAGGTACGAGTACGCGTGTGCGCATTCAAAAACGAGTATGCGCGTGCGCATTCAAAAACAAGTATGCACGTGCCTATTCCAAAACTAGTATGCGCGTGTGCATTCAAATACGAGTATGCGTGTGCGCCTTCAAAAACGAGTATGCGCGTGCCTATTCCAAAACGAGTATGCTCGTGTGCATTCAAAAACGAGTATGCACGTGCGCATTCAAAAACGAGTATGCGCGTGTGCAATCAAGTACGAGTATATTCCGAAACGAGCGTATTCCGAATCGAGTATGCGCGTGTGCATTCAAAAACGAGTATGCGCGTGCACATTCAAAAACGAGTATGCACGTGCCTATTCCAAAACGAGTATGTGCGTGTGCATTCAAAAACGAGTATGCGCGTGCGCATTTAAAAACGAGTACGCGCGTGCCTATTCAAAAACGAGTATGCGCGTGCGCATTCCAAAACGAGTATGCGCGTGCGCATTCCAAAACGAGTATGCGCGTGCCTATTTCGAATTGAGTATGCGCGTGTGCATTTAAAAACGAGTATGCGCGTACCTATTCGAAAACGAGTATGCGCGTGTGCATTCAAAAACGAGCACACACGTGTGCAATCAAAAACGAGCATGCTTGTGCCTATTCAAAAACGAGTATGCGCGTGTGCATGTTCAAAAACGCGTATGCGCGTGCGCATTCAAAAACGAGTACGCGCGCGCCGATTCAAAAACGAGTATGCGCGTGCGCATTCCAAAACGAGTACGCACGTGTGCATTCAAAAACGAGTATGCGCGTGCGCATTCAAAAACGAGTACGCGCGTGCCTATTCAAAAACGAGTACGCGCGTGCGCATTCGAAAACGAGTACGCACGTGCCTATTCCAAAACGAGTATGCGCGTGTGCATTCAAAAACGAGTATGCGTGTGCGCATTCAAAAACGAGTATGCGCGTGTGCAATCAAAAACGAGTATGCTCGTGCCTATTCAAAAACGAGTATGCGCGTGCGCATTCAAAAACAAGTATGCTCGTGCATATTCCAAAACGAGTATGCGCGTGCGCATTAAAAAACGAGTACGCACTTGCAGTTTCAAAAACGAGTATGTGCGTGCGCATTCCAAAACGAGTATGCACGTGCCTATTCCAAAACGAGTACGTGTGTGCATGTTCAAAAACGCGTATGCGTGTGCGCATTCAAAAACGAGTACGCGCGTGCCTATTTCGAAACGAGTATGCGCGTGTGCATTCAAATACGAGTATGCGTGTGCGTATTTCAAAAACCAGTATTCGCGTGCCTATTCTAAAACGAGAACGCGCGTGTGCAATCAAAAACGAGTATGCGCGTGCGCATTCAAAAACGAGTACGTGCGTGCCTAATCAAAACGAGTATGCGCGTGCGCACTCAAAAACGAGTACGCACGTGCCTATTCTAAAACGAGTATGCGCCTGTGCATTGAAAAACAAGTAAGCGTGTGCGCATTCAAAAACGAGTATGCGCGTGCCTATTCCAAAACGAGTATGCGAATGCGCATTCCAAAACGAGTATGCGCGTGCGTATTCCGAAACGAGTATGCGCGTGCGCATTCAAAAACGAGTATGCGTGTGCGCATTCAAAACGAGTATACGCGTGCGCATTCAAAAAGGAGTACGCGTGTGCCTGTTCAAAAACGCGTATGCGCGTGTGCAATCAAAAACGAGTATGCGCGTGCGCATTCAAAAACGAGTACGTGCGTGCCTAATCAAAACGAGTATGCGCGTGCGCACTCAAAAACGAGTACGCACGTGTCTATTCTAAAACGAGTATGCGCGTGTGAATTGAAAAACAAGTAAGCGTGTGCGCATTCAAAAACGAGTACGCGCGTGCCTATTCCAAAACGAGTATGTGCGTGCGCATTCCAAAACGAGTATGCGCGTGCCTATTTCGAAAAGAGTATGCGCGTGTGCATTCATAAACAAGTATGCGCGTGCCTATTCGAAAACGAGTATGCGCGTGTGCATTCAAAAACGAGTATACGTGTGCGCAATCAAAAACGAGTATGCGTGTGCCTATTCAAAAACGAGTATGCGTGTGCGCAATCCAAAACGAGTGTGCGCGAGCGCATTCAAAAATAAGTATGCTCGTGCATATTCCAAAACGAGTATGCGCGTGCGCATTAAAAAACGAGTACGCACTTGCAGTTTCAAAAACGAGTATGTGCGTGCGCATTCCGAAACGAGTATGCGCGTGCCTATTCCAAAACGAGTATGCGCATGTGCATTCAAAAACTAGTATGCGTGTGCGCATTCAAAAACAAGTATGCGCGTGCCTATTCGAAAACGAGTATGCGCGTGTGCATTCAAAAACGAGTATAGGGTACGCAATCAAAAACGAGTATGCGCGTGCCTATTCAAAAACGAGTATGCGCGTGCCTATTCAAAAACGAGTATGCGCGTGCGCATTCCAAAACGAGTATGCGCGTGCACATTCAAAAACAAGTATGTTCGTGCATATTCCAAAACGAGTATGCGTATGGCCATTCAAAAATTAGTATGCGTGTGTGCATTCCAAATCGCGCATGAACATGCGCATTACAAAACGAGTATACAAATATAGGTGACTCGTGCAGGAAATAGAAAATGAAAGTTGACTATAGCAAAACCTCGTACATGATAGTCACAAAAAACATAAAAAATGTGTTAGCGTTTTCCTACCTAATAGACGAGCATGAGTTAGAGCGAGCAACACATTTTAAATATTTGGGTGTCATCCTATCTGAACACTTTAGTGTGAAAACTCACATTGACCACTTGTGCAGCGTTGCAGAAAGAAGGTGTGGTTTTTAAGAAGAAAACTGAAACTGGCATCAACCAAAGCGAAGTTTACGGCATATTTGACGCTTGTGTGGCCTACGCTAGATTATGCGAGTATTATATGGGATCCGTATAGAAGATACTATTCATAAGATCGATAAATTACAAAGGCGAGCAGCTATGTTTATTCTGTCGAGATTTAGAAGCGCTGATTCGGTTAGTGACGTGCTAAGCCATCTTTAACTACCTCGCCTTTCAGACCGACGGAAAATAGCTAGGTTGAAGTTTCTTTTCATGCAAAAAAAAAACAATTCCCTATACTTTGACACTAGTTCGTATTTAATACCAAGGAACACTCGCACCGTCAGGGGAGCCATGCGGGCCAGTTTCTCGCAATGAATGCCAGGGTAGACAGTTACAAATATTTGTTGATAACGAAAACAATAGAAGACTGGAATGCCCTTCCACAGGCTGCAATTTTCGCAGTCACGGTTAATCAGTTTGAGTCGTCCTTGCTTCGTCTATCTTCACTTATAAGTGGTTAATAGCTGCTGTAACGTTTTATTCGTGTGTTCTTGCATTTCCTTATGCTCCTGTCTTGCGCACGCGCTGTACACGTGTTTCTTGGTGCAGTTCCTGCGCATTCCATTGCAGAACACTTGCTGCGCCACTTCTATGCGGCGATGTTGTGCGTTGCCGATGAGACCTCATGCGGTGGCGACTTGTGTGGCCTTTTGAATATGTGCGCCGTGCGGAGCGATTCGCGTATGTGCCATGCGGTGGTGAATTGTGTGGCCTTTTGATTGTGTGCGCCGTGCGTGGGCGAATTGCGTACGCGCCGTGCAGTCGCGAAGAGGACGGTGATCGTTTGAGCGGCGTGTCTCCAGACAGCGTCGGCCGTGCACGACAGTCGGAATTGCAAGACTGGGCTCTCCTTCGCTGGGCGTCCGGTCCATGGGAGAACCCGGACCCCTACCTCCTGCTACATCGACTTCGAGCACTCCCGCCGGTTCAGCTATGAGGAGATCGGGAAAGAAACGTGCGTGAAGCCGGGCCAAGGTGTTCACGCTGTGGGCAGACGGGCACACTCAGGGTTCGGCCCACGAGCACGCACAGGTCGAGGGCGTCCACCGTGGAGCGGGTCTCTTGAGAGCAGAGTCCCGGCATCAACGACCACACAGTGGACCTTGACTTCACGCGGCCAGTCCAAACACCGAGCTACGGCATCGGTGTTTGGACGCACGATGCCTTTAACTCGGCAACTACGCACGATGCCTTTAACTCGGCAACTTCGTCGGCTCCGACAAGAAACTGTACGCTACTGCTTGACTATTTCGCGTAACAGCCCTCATGTCAAATTTTAATATTTTTTTTCTATTCGTTGAGTCCTGTCGTGTCTGTAAAAGTGTCTTACACGTGTTTGTTCACCTGCGTGCTGCGTTATTCTTTCTGGAGCGAATCCTGAACCCAACGTAACATCACACCTCGGTTGTGGAACACGTGCTGCTTGGCTTTGTTGTCGCTATAGCTTGCCACTTTTTGCAAATGGTATCTGTGCTCAAATTTGCTCTTGGATTTGTCTACGAAATTGCGTCTTTGTATCAGGCTGAGAAGTTTTGTTAGTGTTATTTATTTTGTTGTCTACCACCATCTAATGGCCCCACTTGGGCTAACAGTATCAATAGATAAATAAATAAAGAAATAAATTCCGAACCGCGTATGCGCTTGCGCATTCAAAAACGAATATGCGAGTGCACACTCAAAAACAAAAATGCGCGTGCCTATTCAAAAACGAGCATGCGCGTGCGCATTCAAAAATGAGTATGCGCGTGCCCATTCAAAGACGAGTATGCGCGTGCGCATTCCAAAACGCGTATGCGTGTGCGCTTTACAAAAGAAGTATACGCGTGCGCAATCAAAAACGCGTACCCGCATGCACAGTCAAAACGCGTATGCGCGTGCGCATTCGAAAAAGCTTATCCGCGTGTGCATTCAAGTACGCGTATGAGCATGCGCATCAAAAACGAGTATGCGCGTGTGTATTCCAAAACGCGTATGCCTGCGTATTCCAAACGAGTATTCCAAACGCGTGCGCATTCCAAACGCCGGCGCATTCCAAAACGAGTACACGTGTGCACATTCGGAAATGACAATGCGCGTGCGCATTTCAAAACGAGTATGCGCGTGCGCATTCCGAATTGCGTATGCGCGTCCACTTTCCAAAACGCGCATGCGCGTGCGCATTACAAAAGAACTATGCGCGTGCGAATTCAAAAACGCGTACCCGCGTGCGCATTCAGAACGCGTATGCGCGTGCGCATTCAAAAACGAGTGTGCGCGTGCGCATTCAAAAATACGTATGCCCGTGCACATTCCAAAACGAGTATGCGCGTGCGCATTCCATATCTAGTATGCGTGTGTGCATTCGAAAACGCTTATACGCGTGCGCATTCCAGTACGCGTTTGCGCGTGTGCATTCCAAAACGCGTATGCGCCTGCGCATTTCAAAACGAGTACGCACGTTCACAGTTGAAAACGAGTATGCACGTGCGCATTCCAAAACGCGTATGCGCGTGTACCTTCCAAAACGCGTATGCGTGCGTGCATTCGAAAACGAGTATACGCGTGCGCATTTGAAAACGAGTATGCGCGTGCACATTCGAAAACGCGTAAGCGCGTGTGTATTTCATAACGCCTATGCGCATGCGCATTGAAAAAAGCGCATGCGCGTGCGCATTTCAAAACGTGTATACGCGTGCGTATTTCAAAACGCGTGCGGCATACTTTTCTTCTTCTTCTGGCACGACACATTTGGGACATAAGCTAGTAGTGGGTAGTCTGCTGAGGAAAAAGAAGAAGTAGTTGGAACAATGGCGGATGTGCATTATTAAACCGCGCTGTGTTTTCGGGACCACGTTTGAGAGTGCTATATTTATTGGTGACCCGAATTGCTAACGCGACCTTCCATGGAGCAGCGTGAGCATCTCGATAGCCTCAGCCCTGGTACCGCTGCCACTGCACCCGGCCATGTACCCTCTTCCGCTGTTCTTGGAGGTACTACAACCATGACGCTACTACAGCTGCGGCTTGCCGGTCCCTCCTTAAGGTTCATTCAAATCGAGAACAAGTTCCGCATTCATCGCATCACGTCAGAAGTTCGCAAGCATGCGCTCCTCGTTGAAGCGTTGCCGCCGCAGGCAATGGCCGAAACACGCGACATCCTCGTGGGCCGGCCTGGTGACACCATATATACGACAGTCAAACAGGCTCTTCTTCACCGACTGGTTCTGCGTAAGCATCGGCGCATTCAGCAACTTATCTGCAATGAAGAGCTCGGGGACCATCGTACCACACAGTTTCTACATCACCTGCAGCACCTGTTTGGACACTAGCCGGAGGGTTTGGAAACGAGTATGCGCGTGCGCATACCAAAACGCGCATGTGCGTGCGCATTCTAAAACGCGTATGCGCGTGCGCATTACAAAATGAGTATGCGCGTGCGCATTTCAGAACGCCTATGCACGTGTGCATTCCAAAACGCGTACGCGCGTGCACATTCGATAACGTGTATGCGCGTGCGCCATTGGAAACGTGTATGGGCGTGCGCATTCAAAAGCGAGTATGCGTGAGCGCATTCCAAAACGAGTATGCGCATGTGCATTCCGAAACGCCTGCTCGGCGCATTTGAAAACACGTATACGCGGGCGTATTTCAAAACGAGTTTGCGCGTGCGCATTCCAAAACGAGTTTGCACGTGCGCATTCTAGAACAAGTACGCGCGTGCGCATTTCGAAACGCATATGCGCGTGCGCATTCCAAAACAAGTACGCGCGTGCGCATTCCAAAACGCGTACGTGCGTGCGCATTCGAAAATGCGTATGCAAGTGCGGATTCAAAAATGCGTATGCGCGTGCGCATTCTAAAACGAGCATGCGCGTGCGCATTCCAAAACGCGTACGGCCGTGCACATTCGTAAACGTGTATGCGCGTGCGCAATCGGAAGCGTGTATAGGCGTGCGCAATCAAAAACGAGTATGCGTGTGCGCATTCCAAAACGCGTATGCGCGTGCGCATTCCCGAACGCCTATGCGCGGGCGCATTCCAGAGCGCGTATGCACGTGCGCATTCAAAAACGAGTATGCACGACGCGTTCGAAATCGCGTATGCGCATGCGCATTGAAAAGGAGTGTGCGCGTGCGCAATCGATTCTTCTCGAGATCGATACAAAAAATCTACCGCCCCGATTGTATACCGAGTGAATTCTTGAATCGTCATGCAGAGTGGGTTGCGAAATACCTATCGCTTATTTTCAAAGCATCCCTTGAGCAAAATGCATTACCAAGTGACTGGTTGACTGCCAAGGCATTTCCTGTTCATATGTCAGGAGCAAAATGTAACGTTGACATTTACAGACCAATGTTATTTACATGCATATCTGTAAAATACTGGAACATGTCGTGTCAAAATGCCTGTACAAGTACCTCGATGATTCGAATATTCTGGTCCCTAGCCAACATGGTTTTCGACGGAATTTATCAACTGTTACTGAGCTAGTAGAAACCACCTACGATTTCGCACAATCCCTAAATGAAAAGGGTCAAATCGATCCAGTTTGCTTCGACGTTTGAGCACTCTTTGAAGCTTTATTATTAATATACATGTATACAAAGTACAGTACACAAAGTACAGTAGACACAAGTAAGAGGCAGGGTTGGCAAAAAGGCCAAATAGTGCCTGGCAAGGTGCCGTAAGCCATCCCCGAATATAAAGCGCAAAGAAGGAGTAATGTACACAAAATTCAAATGTTTTAACAAAGAAGCAACCACAGTTACAAATGTGTTATGAGAACTGATAAAGAAACGTTAGATAACCATTTTATTGGGTTTAGACCTGTCTGAAAGACTGAGTTTATAGCAAACAAAGCAAAGAGTATGTGAAGAAACCCAAATTTATCGAATAACAAACCAATTTTTTAGAAGTCAATAGTGCAAATATCACGATTGTATACACTTCAATTATAATTACAACCTGTTTGACACCGCAGAAAGAGGAATATTTATTCTTGGAGCCCTACTAGATATGTGTGTATCTCTGTTTTAAATGGAACTATTTAGCGGCTCTTTTGCACTATGGTGGCAATCGCGGGATCTGCATTTAATAGTCGTGGTGATGGTAGTGGTTAGAAGATGAGAAAAGGCACCTAATTTCTGCAACCCGGTCAGAAGCACGGCGCAGTGCCTGCTTAGTTTAGGGATTATATGCGCTAGCTTTTGTGAGCCGTAGTTAGTCCTTATTCTTTCGCTGCAGTATGTTATGCGTCTAAAGCTGCATGTATGTTGTCTTTGTGAATATGCATCATGAAAAGCGACTAGGTCAGATTTCAATTTATCCCATATGATCATGGCTATTTGTTATTTAGGATGTTTTCAAACTTTAATATGTCGAGTTTGTTGAAAATTGGAGTGCAATGTGTTCTAGGTCGAACCCCTTCAATTATCCGAACCATTCTTTTCTGTAGCTTATAAACACATTATTTGTTTTTGTTTGTAGTGTTACCCCATAAAATTAAACAGTAATTTATACGCGAGTGTTCTCTTGTGGAACACATCTTGTGTTCTGTGCTGTATTTTCTGCGTTCCACAGCGCAACAGCGGGGTCTCCAGTCCCCTACATCGTGGTGATGGATGTACGATCCCCGGAGATCCCGCCCAGTACCAGTTCACCCACGGGCATTGCATCAAGAAAGCGTGGTAATGCATCTAGTGAGAGCGAGGACACTGAGCTGTACTCTGCATTAGACGACGAGTCCTCGGAAGACGGCTTCGAACCTGTGCTCTACCGCAAGGCCAAACGAAGAATCATGAACGCATCATCGGCATCAAGTACAGCCACTGAGAAGACAGTGCCTCGGCAATGGCCTCACTCCATTCTGTTTGTGCCGCAGACTACTACTGCTAATCTACGCATTCTCAACAGGCAAGACTGTCCTTGTACCTTAAAAACATTGTGCCTAAAGAGATTAAGGTCATCAGGATAAACACGAGGAAGAATATTTTGGCCATCGACGTGAAGAACCCGAGTGCACTAAACACGCTACAGCATGTGTCGGAGCTGGGAAACATGAAAGTCCGATCCATCATACTAGCGAATGGTGGCACCGTAACAGGAGTTATCAATGATATAGACACTGAAATTGCCAATGAAGATTTTCCTGTACTGATAAAACGAATGAGTGAAAACAACGTTTTTGTGCATGCTGGTCGCCTAGGCAACTCTCGTTGTGTGCACATAACATTCACGGGTGACTGTCTGCCCTCTTACGGGAAGGTTGGTCATTTCCGTCACCAGGTTCGCTTATTTATTCCGAAACGTATGCAGTGTTTCCTGTGCCAGAAGATTGGCCACGTGAAGCGCGTTTGCAGGAATTCCGCAGTGTGCCCCTGATGCACTGAACACCACTCAGAAGACGACTGTAGTGCAACTACTTTAAAATGCCCCAACTGCCACGGAGCTCACAGTGCTTTCTCCAAAGACTGTCCTCAGTTTAAGGAAGAGATTTAAATTCTGAGGCAAATTGGGCGAGACAACTCGACTCACAGAGAAGCTGCGCAAAAAGTAAGGCGAAGGCGCCGTAATCGTCAATGGTCCTCACGAAGGACAGTGCAAAAAGTGACGAGAAAGTCAGAAACTCAAGTGAAATCGACAGGCGCGGCTCCTAGCATCGCAAACATCTGCGCTGAAAGAGAAGGTGCTGGGAGATCTCTCTCACCAAAGGAATGGCCACCCCTTCAGCCTAGACGATCTGTTGAGCCTCAACATAAGCCGCCTACACGACCTGTTGAGCCTCGACAGAAGCCGCCTCAAGAACAGGCACAAGATGCTGCAACGGCCGGGAAGCCAGATCATCGCGTGATGGTGATGCTAAGATCATTAGTGGACACCATTCACGTGTTGTCAAGCGACATGAATACGCCGTCAGCCAAAAGTGTTTTCAAGTACTGGACGCGCTTAGTCCAGTGCTATCAGCCCTAGAGTAGACCATGGCTAACCCACCTTTGTCTTTCATGGATGAGGTTCGTAAAGCAGCAATACTGCAGTGGAATGCCAGGGGACTGAGATCGTGCATTGGTGACTTTCGTCGATTTGTGCACGTCAATATGTTTCCCGTAATCGTCATCTGTGAGCCGAACTTGTCGAGTGCAACACGACTTTCGGGATGCGAACCTTTTATGTCGTCTACTGCTACTGAAAGCAGCAAGGTTCCGGTGTTCATTCGCCGAGACCTCACTTACATTCTTCAACCTGTACCACCTCATGACTGAAACCAATACGTATGCTTAAGAGTGAGAAAGAGGAAGCTCAAGATCACTGTGGTTGGCACATAGCTATCATCATCAAGCCGGTTCGATCAAAAAAGACTACGAGACATCATAGCGTTAACTCCTGACCCGTGTGTTATCATTGGGGATTTTACCGCTCATCATACATTATGGGGAATTCAGAATACCAACATGAAGGGCAGAAACTTGGTGTCTTCTGCCTCCGACAACAAACTTTGGTTACTGAACGATAGCAGTCCTACATTTTTTCGTGGCTCCACATACAGTAGCTGTCTCGACTTGGCTTTTGTTTCACGAAGCCTAGGGAAACATACTGAATGGTTCACGGATATAGAATCGCATGGGGGTGATCACATTCCAGCATAAGTCAAGATCAGAGGATTATCGCCTCGTAAAGTGCGCGACAAGGTTAAAATAGTGGATTCGAAAAAATTTCAGTCTCGTATGGAAGAACACATGCAGAACGTATGCAGAAGAAGATTAACCTCGGTTGCACAAGCTGGAATTCCAACGCTGGATTACTTTCTGCGAGTCACTCGACCCTCGAAAGCCATTATTGCAGATATTGAGGACGGTAAGAGGTTTGCGATCATCCATTCAAAAGTCACCATTCAAAGCCTTAGCCATTTACCAAAATTGACCAGATGTGGACGTTGCTGAAGAGTTCTCTGCCGGATTATCAGGGCAAACTACAGCACTTCGCAGCTCACCACTTTTAATCAGTTGTCCGCCACCACGTGATTCCTGTATGGACTTCCCGTTCACCATTCAGGAGCTCAAGGCAGCACTTGCTTCATGCAACCAATGCTTCGCACCAAGATCTGACGGAATCTCCCACATAGGCCTGTGTCATCTCGGTGAGTGCGCGACAATAGCTCCATTTTAGCTATATAGTGATTGTTGGCTAGAGGGCACTGTACCCTTAAGTTGGAAAACTAGTCTTCTAGAACCACTGCTAAAACCTGGCCAATCACCATTGGAACTCTCCTCTTATCGCCCGATCGCATTGGCTAGTTGTGTGGGTAAAGTGATGGAGAGAATGCTTCTCGGCCGACTCTAGTTTTACTAGGAGTATCATGAGATCTACCCAAATGCCATGGCTGGCTTTCGACGTGGTCCATCATCGATTGATAGCGTCATTGACCTAATCACGTATGTAGAACACGAGAAAGACCATATGCGTCTTCGCGCCTCTCTGTTCCTTGACGTCAAAGGAGCCTATGATAACGTTACACATGAAGCCGTCCTTACCGCACTAGAAGAGATTGGAGTGGGTGGTCGAATGTTTAAGTGTATGTGCAGTTATATCCAAATGCGATCCTTTTTTGTGAGTTTGGAGGCCGGGAACACGTCTGCACATTTCAGTTGTCGTGGCGTCTCTTAGGGTGGTTTACTGAGCCCGGTACTATTCAATATAACATTGATCGTGCACCGTACGCACCTACCAAACAATATTCATCTATCCTCATACGCTGATGACATCTGCATCTGGACATCTGTGGTAACTCGCCTGCAGTTACGAGCGAGAATACAGAGAGCTGCTACTGCAACTGTTTTCTATCTACGCAATTGAGGCCGGGGAATTCCCTCCGGAAAGTGCGCTCTTCTGGCAATTACGCGCAAACGTATGTCGGAATAAAGATTGTCAAATAATGGTCAAAATATACCATATCGTTGATCTCACAACTTTCAGGGTGTCATAGTTGACAAAGACTTATCACGGAGCCCTCATGTGTCGTATTTGAAAAAGTGATTGACAGGCATATGTCATCTTTTCAAGTTTCTCGCTGGAAAGACTTGGAGAATACAGCCTAATAATATGGTATGACTGTACAGGGGGCTTTTCTTCGGCTTTTTACGATACAGTCTGCCTGAATTATCAAACGCCAGCAAAACAACTCGAAGCTCGATACAAAGCGTTCAGTCACAGATGCTTCGAATATGTCTGGGTCTGCCTCAGGGTGCTTCTACAATGAAGACTATAGCTATAGCCAAAGACCACCTCGTGCAGACCCATATTGAAATTGAAGCTTTGAGGACACACATAAGGCATGTGGGCCGGACTCCCCATCACCACCTAGCCTTTCTACCAGCGGATAGACCTCATACTTCCTTTTGTCGAACAATAACTACACATGGTGACTCCCTACCAACTGGTGTTACGCCCGCGGAGAGACCTTCAATTCCTCCATGGTGCCTCAAACAGCCAGTCATCAACCTGACAATACCAGGCATCCAGAGAAAACGAGATCGCTCGATACTAGCCCTCAACTAGCTCGCGTTACTTCTGCTGTACGAGAAGTACCAAGTCTACACCCACGTCTACACCCAAGTCTACACCCACGTCTACACCCACGTCTACACCGACGGCTCCCTCCTGTCAAACAGCTCAACTGTGGCTGTCATTATTCCAACGCACGCCACAACCATCAATTCAGGACAGCTCAAGCAACTACAACAGCGGCAGCAGAGCTTGCAGCGCTTCGCGCTGCGCTGTGTTTCATTAAGGACCAAAGCACGCAACGTCGGACGATTTTCTGCGACTGCAAGGCGGCTCTGCAGCAATTTCTGTCAAATATACGCCATGGTTCACACGAGCAGTTGGTATTTGAAAAAGAAGAAATGCTACACCATAAACAGAGAAAGGGCACCAGGTTATATTTCAGTGGTTGCCAAGCCACCGTCGAATTATCGGTAACGAACGAGCTGATCAAGCTGCCCGTTCAGCCCATATAGAAGACAACAACCAGTCAATGCCTCTCTTAAGGACGGACGTTGCTAGGAGGCTCCGCATGCTTGCTCGCCAACGCTCCATGGCTCTTTGGAATGAGCCTCTCTTTACGCATGCAAGATTACGATCCCTTGATCCAACGTTAAGCTTACAGCTTCCAACAAAAATTCGATGAGGCAACGCTACTGCTTTGTGCAGACTATGGTTGGGAGTCACGTTTACCCGTGCGTACGCGTTCCGCATAGGGATGGCCGACACCGCCGACTGTGCACACTGCGGAGATGAAGATTGATTTATTGATTGATTGATTGATTTGTGGGGTTTAACTTCCCAAAACCACCATATGATTATGAGAGACGCCATAGTGGAGGGCTCCGGAAATTTTGACCACCTGGGGTTCTTTAACGTGCACCCAAATCTGAGCACACGGGCCTACAACATTTCCACCTCCACCGGAAATGCCGCCGCCGCAGCCGGGAATCGAACCCGCGACCTGCGGGTCTGCAGCCGAGTACCTTAGCCACTAGACCATGGCGGGGTGGTCTAGTGGTCTATAAAACCTAGACAGACAACACTTTTCTAGTCAACTAAACGGGTTAGATGACCAGCCGCTGTCAGAAGAAAGTATACTGCGCCATCATCTTGACTCATCGTCACAGAAGAAAGCCGTGCAAGCGCTACTGGGTTACTTGCAAACTACTGGCCTGTCGGAACGCCGCTGAGTGGACTGATTTTGTGTGTGCGTGTGTGTCGGTGTTTTTCTCTTATTTATTTTTGAACTTTCCCTTTCCCTTTCAAACCCTATTTCCCAACCCCAGTGTAGGGTAGTATACTGGATACTAGCATCTGGTTAACCTCCCTGCCTACCTTTTTTCTCGTTTCTCTCTCTCTCTTGTACTATTCTAAACTGTACTATTCTAAACTAAAGACTAGTACAGTTGCTTCGTTATCCAAATTTGCAAAAACTTATGATTTTCCCAATTACACCAATTTTGCCCAAAAGATCGGTGCGAACTTTGTTTATGTCATATGTCCAGTCGTGTGTTTCATGAAATATGATACCGAGAAATACTTGGGATGTGATTCGCTCAATTGATTCCCCTCGAAACTTCACTTGGATGTCACGGGGTATAGTTTTATTTTTAGGCGAAAAATATCATATTTTTTTGGTGTTTAGCTCAATCTTATTTGCTATCAAGCATATTGATAAGTGCTTAAGCCATATGTTTGCTTGCTGCTCTAAGCTGTTTATGTCTTTGCCAGAGAAGAAAAAAACGTTCTTGTCATCTGCATATAGAACTATGTCCGGGGTTAGTGGTATATAACAATATCATTGATATATAAGAGGAAAAGCAGTGGGCCTAATATAGATCCCTGAGGAACGCCGTACTTAATTTTATTCATTTTATCTACTGCATTATGCGTATCACACTACTGAAATCGATTTCTCAAGTAACTGTCTATTGATTTGAGTGAAACACCCATTATGCCGTATTGGTTTAATTTCACCAGGAGTATTTCATGTTTGATCAAACCGTGTGCCTTTTCGAAATCAAGAAATATTTCAAGAGTATAAGATGTCTGCTCAAAATTATCGATTATATTGTCCTTGATAGACAGCAAAGCCCCCTCTGTACTTTTTTTCTTCTGAAAACCGTACTGCTGTTTTGTTATTATGTGTGAACGCTTGTGTGAACGCCTCTGACATGCGGTATAGTTCTACACGCTGCAGTGAAATTACTGTCAGTCTCTCCCCCACTCATTTTTTTTCTTTTCCCTTTCTTCCCTCTTTGTCGTCTTTCTAGTCCCCTACCCTAATCCCCAAGTGTAGGGTAGCCAACCGGATGTCTTTTTGGTTAATCTCCCTGCTTCTACCTTTTGTTGCTACCTCCTCCAGTTATTATGTTTTCAGAGTTACAAAAATTTGAGATTTGAAAGTATAAATCTTGTTCTATAATTTTTGAAAATATGGGTCTAAAATTATTTATATCATTTTCATTACCACCTTTGTGAATAATTGACTTTGGCTATATTTAGCTTATCAGGAAATATTCAGGTGCTTAAAATCAAATTACATATGTGCGAGAGGAGCAGACTAATACACTGTGAGACTGCTAATAATGACCCTGCTTTTATAGCGTCAACAACTCCCGTAATGAAATAGTGTACTCCAGGTTCATCAGTGGTGGCCAAAGAAAGTGATTTTGTAAGACATTGTGTAATGTACGTTCTCGTTTCACAGCCCACTTCGTTATTAGCGGAGGTTTCACAAGCACCCGATTTCAAAAAATGATGGTTCAACTTATCAGCGAGTGATGTACCGGAACAAGGCTTGCCTTCTATCATAAGCTCGGCGATGGTTTTTTTACTTGATGAAGATTAAATACCATTCATGGTATTCCAAACTGCCTTCTGGTAATTTGCAATAGCAGAAAGCTTACGTTCTTAATATTGTACGCGTACCCGCTTTATATCAGACCCTAATTTATTTCTAAACTGTTTAAACTGCCGTAAGTAGTCGATTTGCATTGTTTTATTGAAAGTCTGAAATAGTTTATCTTTTTCTTTTATTCTCTTCAGAAGTGACGCATCTATCCGTGGTTTCCTAGCTTTTTTGTTCGTTTTGAGCAGTTATACAGGAAATGCCTGTTCATAGAGCTGTGTTAGTTTCAACTCAAGTGTTTCGTAAGCTCGTACCGGTTGTGTGATTTGTAATACTTCACTGAAATCTGTCGCAGCAACTTATCTTTGAAAGGTTTGAATTTTCTTTGTGGTAATTTTTCTGTATTAGGTAGGGTTGATTTTCCTACGCTTTGTTTTATGCATCTTTATGAATGCAAAAATCGGAAAGTGGTCACTAACACTAGATATAAGAACTCCAGCACATATTCATTTTTAAAGTCGGTGAAGCACAAGCCAAGAAGGGTTTAAGATACTTCTGTCATCCGAGTAGGCACAAGAATTTCGTTCTCATAGCCAAAACAGAGCATTGTGTCAAGAAGGTTTGGCTTGTTAGCAGAGGTAGCCAACATTTCAATGATGAAATCATCCTTTACAATCGCTCGTGCATTTTGTCGTTCACAAAACTTTAATAACTCCCGAACAAAGTATAAAAAGGCTGAGACAGTTCCGGAAGGGAGGAGGAGGAGGAAGCAACAAAACTGAGAAGACAGGGAGGTTAACCAGAAAGACATCCGGTGGGCTACCCTACACGGGGGGATAAGGAAAGGGGACAAGAAAGACGAGAAAGAGGGAAGAGAGGGAAAAGAAAAAAAATTGGCAGCGTATCCACGGAGTGAATGATGGAGAGTGGGGCGAAGCATTCGTTCGTCCATTCGTTCTTGCTTCCTTCCGTCTGTGCGACCGTCCATGCGTCCATCCGCCCGTCCATGCGTGCGTACATTCTTGCGTTCGTCCATGCATCCGCCCCTGCGTCCGTTCATGCGTCCATTCATGCATCTGTCTGTGTGTCCGTTCGTCTATCTATTCAACACTCCTAGTATCACCATCTCGCATCTTTTCATTATATATTCACTATAAAGAAAGACCGCCATCCAGCGGACATTCCAAGAACTAAACGAGATGTGGCACACGCACACTTTCTAACAGCTTGTGCTTCGCGTCTACTTCCCACCTTTAACCACTTCGAGTTCATGGTATATACTAACTCACTGCATGAATGACATTGCGGCCCAACACTCGCTAAACCTTTCTAAAACCAAGGAGGTTACGCCCAGTGAGTATAACGTAGCAACCTTTTCCTGGCAGCTAGAGCTCAATGTACATGCCAATGGCTGCATGGAAAATGAGAGACAGGAGAATTCGGCTTTTACTTTCTTTCGGCTTGCACTTCGTACCTACTTCCCACCTTTAGCTACCTCGAGTTCATTCATGTTAAATACTAGTTCATTGTATCCATGGCCCTGCGGCTCATCGCTCGCTAAACCTTTCTAAAACTAAGGTGGTTACACCCAGCGGGTATAGCGTAGCAACTCTTTCCCTTCAGATAGCGCTCATTGTACATGACATGGCTTCTAATGGGGATCGCAGCGTGCACGTTAATTAAAAGCCGAATGCTCCTGTTTCTCATAGCCCATTATCAGCTATTGGCATGTACATTGAGCACTATTTTTTGTTGTTTAACAACGCACAGAAGGAATCTCTCACGGGCACCACCTTGGAGGTAAAATGGTTCCAGGTCAAAGCGTAAGACTGGTTACATACCACACGGGACGAACAGGTGCCGCTATAAGGAGCTTCGCCCCTAAAAGGTGGGGGAGAGACTGACAGTCATTTCACTGCAGCGTGTAGAATTCCACCGCATGTCAGATGCGTTCACACAAGCCTGTCTTTCTCAGAAAACACAGCAGGGCTTTCACTGCCTTGTGGGCTGTCGAGGCATGTGGACGTTGCTGTATTAGCACCTGCACAGAAAGAGGCCGATCATCTAGACGCCGCATTGCGTTGACAAGTACTTGTCTATCTGAGTCATATCGAGGACAATGGCACAGCAGGTGTTCGATACCTTCGTGAGTGCCGGAAACATCGCACGCCGCCCTGTCAGTAATTTCGATTAACGTGGTATAAGCATTCGTGAAAGCAACTCCCAGACAAAGGCGTTAGAGAAGCGAAGCTGCACGTCGATGTAGGCCGGGTGGGGGCCGGAGGTGTAGTGAAGGGTTGAGCTCGTGCAGTCTTGTACGTCGTAGGCTTGGTGTGTTCCACTCAGATAGTGTGAGACTGCGGGCCAGTTGACGAATCTGCCTCGCCGCATCCGCTCTTGAAAGTGGAGTCGTTACGCTGTTCGCTTCTTCATGCGACGTGCGAGCAGCATGATCTGCAGAATCATTGCCGCATATACCACAATGTCCAGGTAACCACTGAAAGATGATGTCCTAGCCTTTTGCGTAAAGAGAGGCTCAATCGAAAGAGCCATGGAGCGTTGGCGAGCAAGCATGCGGAGCCTCCTATCAGCGTCCGTCCTTGAGAGAGGTATTGAATGGTTGTTGTCTTCTGTATGGGCTGAACGGGCAGCTTGATAAGCTCATTCGTTACCGATAATTCCACAGTGGCTTGGCAACCACTGAAATATAACGTGATGCCCTTTTTCTGTTATATGGGGTAGCATTTCTGTTGTTTCAAATAGGAACTGCTCTTGTGGACCACGGCGCAGATTTAACAGACGTGACTGCAGTGCCACCTTGTAGTCGCAGAAAATCGACCACCGTTGTGTGCTTTGGTCGTTAATGAAACGCAGCGCAGCGCGAAGCGCTGCAAGCTCTGCTGCCGTCGTTGGGGTTTCATGAGCTGTCCTAAATTTGTAGGTTGGGGCGTGCATTGGAATAACGACCGCCGCAGTTGAGCTGCTTGGCAAGACGGAGCCGTTGGTGTCGACATAGGTGCAGTCTTGGTAATTCTCGTACAGCAGAAGGCGATCTGCTTGAGGGCTGGTATTGAGAAATCTCGTTTTTTCTGAATGCCTGGTATTGTCAGGTTGATGACTCGGTGTTTGAGGCACCTTGGAGGAGCTGAAGGTCTCGCCGCGGGCGTAAGATCACTTGGTAGGGAGCCACCATGTGTAGTTATTGTTCGAGAAAACGGAGTATGAGGTCTATCCGCTGGTAGATAGGCTAGGTGGTGATGGGGAGTCCGGCCCACATGCCTTATGTTTGACCTCAAAGCTTCAATTTCAATATGGATCTGCACGAGGTGGTCTTTGGCTATAGATATAGTCGCCATCGCCATTGTTGAGGCACCCTGAGGCAGACCTAGACATATTCGAAGCGCCTTTGCCTGAATGCTTGGTACCATGCGTTGACTTGTGTTTCTGGCGTTTGATAGTGCTTGCAGACTGTATCGTAAAAAGCCAAAAAAGCACCCTGTACCATCATGCCAGATCATTACGCTGCATTTCCCTAGCCTTTCCATCGAGAAACTTGAAAAGATGACATATGCCTGTCAATCACTTCTTCAATTACGACAGATGAGGGCTCCATGATATGTCTCTGTCGACTATGACACCCCGAAATTTGTGAGATTGACGATATGGTATATTTTCACCGTTAATTGACACTCTGTATTTCTACATGGGTTTGCGCGTAAATGCCAGAATCGTGCACTTTCCGGAAGAAATTTCCAGGCCTCGATTGCGTACATACAAAGCAGTTGCAGTAGCAGCTCTCTGTATTTTCGCTCGTAACTGCTGGCGAGTTACCGCAGATGTCTAGATGCAGATGTCATCGTATGTTGATGGATAAATACTGTTTGGTAGGTGCGTAAGGAAAGTGATTAGTGTTATATTGAATAGCACGGGGCTCAGTACACCATTCTGAGGAACGCCACGACAACTGAAACGTGCAAACGTGTTCCCGGTCTCTGTACTAACAAAATAGGATCGCATTTGGAGATAACTGCGTATCCACTAAAAAATTCTGCAAACCCACTCCAATCTCTTCTATTGTGGTAAGGACGACTTCATGTGTGGCAATATCATAGGTTCCTTTGACTTCAAGGAAAAGAGAGGCGCAAAGACGCTTTTGGCCTTTCTTGTGTTCAACGTATGTGATTAGGTCGATGACGCTATCGATCGGCGATCGACCACATCGAAAGCCAGCCATGAAATTTGGGTATATCTCATGATAATCCAAGTACCACTTGAGTCGGCCGAGAATCATTCTCTCTATCACTTTACCCACGAAACTAGCCAGTGCGATCCGGCGATAGGAGGAGAGTTCCAAAGGTGATTTGCCAGGTTTTAGCAGTGGTACTAGACGACTAGTTTTCCAACTGAAGAGGGCAATGTCCTCTAGCCAACATTCATTATATAGCTGTAGTAGAGCTATTCTCGCATGCTAACCAAGATGACACAGTGCTCTGTAGAAGATTCTGTCAGGTCCTTGTGCGGACGTACGTTTGCATGAAGCGATTGCTGCCTTGAGCTCCTGAATGGTGAACGGGAATTCCATACAGAAATTACGTGGTGGCGGACAACTTGTCGAAAGTGGGGAGCTTCTAAGTGCTGTAGTTTGCCCTGATAATCCGGCACAGAGCTTTTCAGCAACGTCCACATCTGGTCAATTTTGGGGAAGGGCTAAGGCCTTGAATGGTGACTTCTTAATGGGAGATGACCGCAAACTTCTTACCGTCCTCCATATCTGCGATAAAGGTTTACGAGGGTTGAGTGCAGCTATAAGTAGCTGTACACCCACATATATATCTTGCCACCAAGACCTACTGTTTCCGAAGCACTAAGGATGGCTTCATGGGTGACATTGTCGTAAGCCCCCTTAACGTCTAGAAACAGGGCGGCGCACAGTATCTCACAGGCTTTCTGGTGTTGAACATATGTCAGCAGATCAACAACGTTGTCGATTGACGAATGGCCACACCTGAATCCGGTAATGGGTACTGGATAGAGTTCCTAGTGCTCTAAATAACACTCCAGTTGTGTTAGAATTATTCGTTTCATCATTTTTCTCACACAACTGGCAAGTGCGATAGGACCATATGAGGCAATCTCCAAACGAGATTCACCAGCCTTTAGAAGTGGAATGAGACAATTGGACTTCTATGCCTAGGGAACCGTACCAGTCTGTCAGGAGTCGTTGTATAGGCGTAAGAGCGCCTTTCGAGCTTCGTATCTAAGATTACAAAGGGCAAGATAGGTAATGTCATAAGGTCCAGTTGCTGAAGAACGTCTGCACAGTGCCAGTGCCGCCTCTTCCTCATCCATAGAAAACTGGCATGCGATATGGGGATCACGCGAGGGTGGTGGGTTGTCAAATGTTCCCATTCTTGATACTGTGAAATTGGAATCACCGGCGATTTTTCTACAGAAACATTCTGCGACGTAAATCTCTCTGCATTAAAGGTGAATTGCAAGAGTTGTAAACGGGTGTCGCTGACCCAAGGTAGTGCTAAGACCTCGGACAGTTCGCCATATCAGTGATAAGTGCTTTCGTGGATCCAACGACTCGCAAAAGAATGTCCAACCTTGTCTAGCCAGTTTATTCATGTGCTACTGCATTTTCTTGTGAATGGGTCTAGCCAGCCTCAAATCATCCACTCACTTTGTCCGTCGGTACCTTCGTTCTGCACGACGGCGTATTGCGTGAAGTTTCTCAAGCTCGATGTCGAAACCGGTGCGCTTGTAACTAGTCAACAGTGAATGCGTGGTATTCTGCAGGACATCCTTTATGGAGTCATCTAGGTTATATGATCAGCCGTCGGTATAGCAGTCTTTCATTATCAATTTGAATTTCGGCCAATTGGTGTATTTGAGGCCCCTTGAGGAGTTGGTGAAACCTTATTTACACAGGTAAGTTGGTTTATGGTCGCTGCCCCACGTCTCCAGATCCGAAAACCAGTGCACTTTCTTGGTAAGTGAGCGAGAAACCAATGTTATGTCCAGGCGGCTGCTATAGGTTGATTCGCGTAAATATGTAGGGCTTCCATTGTTACAAATGCACAGTTCGTATTCCGAGGCTAAGGACACCAATTTTCTTCCTCTAGTGTTGACCATGGAACTTCCTCATAGGAAGTGGTGGGCATTGAAGTCGCCAGTGTTCACCCATGGCCTTGGAGTGGATGTCAGAATACCGCGTAAGCGCTCGTAGTCAAGACGGCTTGATGGAGATAAGTAAGCTCCGATAATCATGAAAGCAACCTTACCCTTCTTCACAGTAAGGTACACATACTGATTTCCTTCATCAGGCGAGACTCTGTGGTGAGCGTAAGTGAGGTCATGGCGCATGAATACACTAACTTTGCTGCAGTCTCTGTGAGTAGAGGACATAAAGCACTCATATGCTGACATCTTGATTGAAGCAGACAAGTTGGGTTCACAAATCAAGATAATGGGGAAGCTGTTCACAAATACCAGCTGTCTAAAGTCAGACATGCGAGACTTCAGTCCTCTCGCGTTCCACTGAAAAACAGATGCATTCTTGACTTCCGCTCAAAACAGCGGTACTTCGCTGGCCATGGTTTTACCTTAGAGCTGCAAGCACTGGATTAGGGTGTCCAGCACATGCAGTGTAGTCTGCGCAGCCGAATGCTTCATATTACTCAGTAGGACACGCATGGTACTCGACAGGAATCACAGCAAGCTTATCACTTGAACTTCATTAATCGCATCACTGGTTTGAAGGGTCGTCGAGGGCGGCGGAATTCGATGCAGCTCTGAATTAGGTTGACTTCGTGGAACACAGGGCCACTGTTCGGAAGGTGCGACCGCTGTCCCTTTCTTCTGTTTGGCAGTATTCATTTCCAGTGAGCTTGGTGTTTGTGGGTCAGCCACTTTCATAGAGGATGACATCTCTCTATCGGTAGAGCAGTTTTTCCGTGATGGACTTCGCCCACGACGCCGTCGTCGGCGTAGTGTAGCGGCAGCTTCCCTGTGCGTTAAATTGTCCCCCACCATACGACTGAGTACCGCGTGCTCGTTTCGCACCCGCGGGCCATTTTTGGATGAGGCCTCATGAGCACGGTGCCAGTTTAGACATCGTAACGCGGTGGCACCGCAGGCGTCTTTTGAGTGAGATTCAGCGCAATATGGACACTTTGTTCTCACAGACACCTTTTACGTGTCCCATCTTAAAGCACTTGTAGATTGCAGTGGCTTCGGTACGAATGGACGCAATGAGTGGCGAGCATGGGCGACTTTGACATAAGAGGGAATGCTGTCTATCTCGAACACAAGCCTCAAGCAGTGTGAGTTGCTGAGTCTGGTAATGTGCGTGATATGGGTGCCTTCTGTCGCTGGCTTTATTAGTATGGGCAGGTCATTAGCTGGGATGGAAAGATTCAACTCATGAATGGCACCTACAGTGCCATTACATTCTGTAGCGACCATTGCCTGAACTTTCACGTTGGCGATGTCTGTTATGTGCCGAAGGCTTTGCAGTGCGCTACGGTGCATAACGTCTACAGCAAGGGCACTCTTCCGTACATTGATCCTCACGTCTTTGATCTCAGTCGGCGCGCTTTCTTCGAGAAGCACAGAAAGAAATTGCCTGTTGAGGAGTCGCCTGTTAGATGCAGGGTCTTCAGGCATGAACAGCATGGTGTGCGGCCACCGCTCTGGTGCAGTTATTGCGGTAGAAACACTGGCCGACCATGCCGTCCGCCGCAGTCTTCGTTTTGTAGTTTGATTCTTGATGACCGTGAAGTCATCATCTCAAGACTCATAGCCGTTCGAGTACAACTCGGTTGCCTCGCTGTCCTTGTCGCTTGACGCGTTGCTACGATTCCTGGACGACGAAGCCCGGCGCGACGGTTGCACGCCTGGAACATTCTCAGGCGAGTCTTGAAGCATCACCGCAAATGAGGGGGCGGAAACTCCCAGGATTTCCAGCAAAACAACTTTAAAATACTGAGACACGGGCACAAGCGTTCTGTGAGAGCATCCGTTCCGGAGGGAGGCCTATATATTACTACTAGGAACAAATTGGCCGACCTCACCATCACTGATTCAAAATCACAAGTTGAAAATGTATATTCTTTGATGACAAAAATTTAAGGCTATCGTGGATATAAATTGCCACACCACCACCTCGCTTGTTATTTCTACAGGATACGACGCAGAAGTAGCCTGTAAAGGATACGGCGTCTTCGCAGCTCGTGAACCAACTCTCAGTAAAAGCTAAGAAATGAAATTTATGCTATAAGAGGTCGAGCAGTATGTCAACGTCATCTTTTTATTTCGTAAGCGATGTGAATTCAGATGAAGTAACGATAACTGGTCTTTATCAGGAAAAAGTTTAGTTGCTGAAAGGAATATGCGTCGTAGTAAAGGCATTTCTTTCCATGCGCCGTAGTGATCAGCTGAACTGGTGTGGGCTGACATCATTTAGTTTAGCGAATTTGTTTTGAGATCTTGCTTTGATACGATGCTAATTAATTGGTCACGTTGGGTGCGGCGCATAAAAAGCTTTCCGTTTCGGTGTCATGAGAACTGGTATTCTAATTCAGTTGCCCTCGATGTCATTTTTCAGAAAAGTGCTTAGTTGTACACTGTGAGGTTTTCATTAATAAAAATGTTTAACTTTGCTTCTTCTAAGTCGCTCTTTTTTTATAAGCTATCTTTCTTCCATAAGGTGAGACGAGAACCTGACTATCACAATATCAGGTTTATAAATTTTTTGTCTTTTTTCGATGGCATATGATGCACAGTTTCGACTTGACTCTAAGTAAGTGATTGGGCTCAATATCACTTGCTAATTTGTTTAGCTTTTCTAGAAGAATTTCATTGGTGTGTTGGGACAGTCCGTGCACTTGTAGGTTAAGGCGTCTGCTATACTTATCTAACTCGTTGGTTTCGTGTTTGAGCTTATCCAGTTTTTTCCTTTAGCCTCAGTCTCGATTTTCCCGAGTCGTTTTTTTGAGGTCCGAGAGGTCATTCGACTGGTGCTTCAGTTTCGCCATTGCTTCATCATATTTATTCGACATAACCTTTACCGAATCTTCGATGTTCTCAACAGTTGTTTAAATTTTTTGAAAAGCATCAACTTTTGATTTGATTGTTAGCACTTCATTTATTTGCGGTGGAGTTCAGCTAACACAGTAGCAGAACTCGTTTCTGATTCACAAATTTGACCCTCTGAACGACTTTCTGTATGAGCCATCGATTGGCACGGCGCGCATGCCCAAGATTTTTTTTTTCCGCTGCCGATTTCTTTTTGTAGGCATTTGTTACCCCAGAGAATGTACCTACATTGTAATAACATCCGCATTCAGAGCACATTAGCCACAAATCACTGTCGCTTATCTTGTCGATACAATTGCAACACGTGTCACCCATGTTGACACTCAAGCGAAAAGCACTCTATGCACTCAGCAGCAGAAGCAACCAATAACTATAAGGTTCGTATAAGATGCTAGAAGGAGCAAAAGCAACCAACTTGCAATGCACAAGGTACGCTTTTAAAGTTCGCTGCGTTGCCTCAATTATGTCTCTACTGCTTCCAAGTGCGCAAATGCCGTATAACAGTGCAGCAGACTTTTTTTATGGAAGCAATAGTGCTTGTTCACCAGGCGACTATCTTTGGGCCTCCGTTTCGCCAATCACTTGTTCCCGTTCTTCGACGCGTGCTCCAACAGGCGTCGATTGTGATACCGCAGTTTGCTGCCAAGTACAAGGTACGCTTTTAAAGTTCTCTGCGTTGCCTCGATGATGTCTCTACTGCTGCTGAGTGCGCAAAATGTCAAAGGCTTTTCATCGTGTGCCCACACGCAGCCGATAGAGAAACTGGTACGTCTTGGCTTAAATAGGAAGTTAGAGCGGCTTAAAGCGTACATTTCTGACAGGACACAATTTGTTGAATTTAACGGTGTGAAATCCCGTACTTCAGGTGTGACTTCTGGTGTCCCCCAGGGCTCCGTGCTCGGCCCTGTGCTCTTCTTGTGCTAAATCAACGACATTGCAGAAACAGTTTCACCTAGTATTAAGTTTCGCCTGTTCGAAGATGATTGCCTCATATATTCGAGAATAAATCACCGTAACGACCAGCTCGCTTTAAACGCTGCACAGGATAATATAGGCGACTGGTGCAAGAAAGGGAAAATGAAAGTTAACTATAGCAAAACCTCATACATGACAGTCACAAATATCGTAAAAAATGTGTTGGCGTTTTCCTACCTATCAGACGGGCATGAGTTAGAGGGAGTAACGCATTTTAAATACTTGGGTGTCACCCTATGTGAAGACTTTTGTGTGAAAACTCACATTACCCACTTGTGCAGCGTTGCAGAAAACAAGCTGTGGTTTTTAAGAAGAAAATTAAAACTGGCGTCAACCAAAGCAAAGATTACGGCATATTTGACGCTTGTGCGGCCTACGCTAGAATATGCGAGTATTATATGGGATCCGTAAAGGAGATACCAGATTGATAAGATCAAAAAAACTGCAAACGCGAACATCTAGGTTTATTTTGTGGAGATTTAGAAGCACTGATTCGGTTAGTGACATGCTAAGCCATCTTAAACTACCTCGCCTTTCAGAACGACGGAGAATAGCTAAGTTGAAGTTTCTTTTCTTGCTAAAAACAATTCCCTAAACTTAGACACTAGTTCGTATTTAAAACCAACGAACACTCGCAACGTCAGAAGTAGCCATGCGGGCAATTTCTCGCATTTATTGCCAGGGTAGACAGTTTCAAGTATTCCTTCCTACCGAAAACAATAGAAGACTGGAATGCCCTTCCACAGGCTGCAATTTTCGCAGTTGCAGTTATTCAGTTTGAGTTGTCCTTGCTTCGTCATTACTCACCTATAAGTGATTATTAGCTGCTTTAACGTTTTATTCGTGGGTTCTTGCATTTCCTGCGTTTGCATTTCTTGCATTTGCATTTCCTGTGCATAGCCGATGAGACGTCGGTTGTTGAACACGTGCTGCTTGTCTTTGTTGTCACTATAGCTTTCCACTTTGTACAAATGGAATCGGTGCTCAAATTTGCTCTTGGATTTGTCTATTAAAATGCGTCTTTGTATCGGGCTGAGAAGTTTTGTTAGTATTATTTCTTTCGTTATCTACCATCCTCTAACGGCCCCACTTGGACTAACAGTATCAATAAATAAGTAAATAAATAAATAATTAAATAAATAAATAAATAAATAAATTCCAAAACACGTATGCGCGTGCGCATTCAAAAACGAGTTCGCGCGTGCGTATTCCAAAACGCGTATCCACGTGCGCATTCAAAAACGCCTACCCCTCGTGCCCATTCAAAACGCGTATGTGCGTTCGAATTTAAAAACGCGTATGCGCGTGGGCATAAAAAACGAGTATACGCGTGCGCATGCAAAAATGCGCATGCCCGCGCGCATTCCAAGACGAGTATACGCGTGAGAACGAGAACGCTTATGCGCGTGCGCATCCATAAACGAGAATGCACGTACACATTTAAAAACGAATACGGGCGTGCACATTCTACAACGCGTAAGCGTGTGCGAGTTTCATAACGCGTGTGTGCGTTCGCACTACGAAACGCGTATGCGCGGGCATATTTCAAAATGCGTATGCGCGTGCGCATTCAAAAACGAGTATGCACGTGCGCGTTCAAAAACGAGTATGCGCGTTCGCGTTCGAAGACGAGTATGCGCGTGCGCTTTCCAAAACGCGTATGCGCGTGCGCATTCAGAATCGCGTATGCGCATGCGCAATGAAAACGCTTTGCGCGTTCGAGTTCAATTTTTCTCGAGATCGATACAAAAAATCTATTGGCCCCGATTGTATACCGAGTGAATTCTTGAATCGTTACGCAGACTGGGGTGCGAACTACCTATCGGTTATTTTCAAAGCATCCCTAGAGCAAAATGCATTACCAAGTGACTGGTTAAATGCCAAGGCAGTCCCTGTTCATAAGTCTGGAGCAAAATGCAGCATTGACAATTACAGAGCAATCTTAATTACATGTACGTGCTGTAAAATACTGGAACATGGCGTGTCAAAAGGCCCGTACAAGTACCTCAAGGACTTGAATATTCTGGTCCCTAGCCAACATGGTTTTCGACGGAATTTATAAACTGTTACTGAGCTAGTAGAAGCCACCTACAATTTCGCACAATCTCTCAATGAAAAGGGTCCACTTGATGCAGTTTGCCTCGATAATTGAGCACTCTTTACAAGTTTATTATTATAGTACAATTATACAAAGTACAGTACACAAAATACAGTAGACAAAGTAAGGGGCAGGGTTGGCAAAATGGCAAATTATTCCCTGGCAAGGTGCCGTAACCCATCTCAGACTATAAAGCGCAAAAAAGCAGTACTGTACACATAATTTAAATGTTTTAACAAAGAAGCAGCCGCATTTACAATTTTCTTAAAATAAATTATAAAAAAACTTTAGATGAACATTTTGTTAAGTACAGAGCTGTCTGCAAGACTGAGTTTTTACCAAACAAAGCAAAGACTTGGTGAAGAAACCCAAATATATCGAATAAAAGGCCAGTTTATTAGAACTCAATAATGAAAATTTCACGAGTGTATACACTTCAATTTTAAATACAACATGTGTGATACCGCAGAAAGAGGAATAATTATTCTTGGAGCCCCACTAGATATGTGTGTATCTTTTTTTAAATGCAATTAATGAGCGGCTCTCTTGCACTATGGCGGCAATTGCAGGTTGTGCATTTATTAGTTTGTGGATCACATGAGCTAGCTTTTGCGAGCCCTAGTTAGCCCTCATTCTTTCGTTGCAGTATGTTATGCGTCTAAAGCTGTATGTATGTTGTCTTTGCGAATATGCATCAGTAAAAGCGTCTTGGTCAGATTTCCATTTATCCGATATGATCATTGCTATTTTTTTAGTTAGGATGTTTTCAAACTTTAATATGTCGTGTTTGTTGAAAAGGGGAGTGCAATGTGTTCTAGGTTGAACCCTTTCAATTATCCGAACTAATCTTTTCTGTGGTTTATAAACACATTCTTTGTATGGGTTTGTGCTGTTACCCCCTAATAATAAACAGTAATTTATACGCGAGCAGAGGAAGACGAAGTGATTCGTTTACAGAACACAACTTGCTCGTCTGTGTGCTTTTCTGGATTTCTCACTGCAGTTGTGGGGTCTATCACCCCATACATCGCGGTGATGGGTGTTCAACCTCACGGGGCACAATCCGAGTCCGCTTCCACCGCGGGGACTGCTTTGAGGAAGCGAGGAAACGCGTCTAGTGAGAGTGAGGACACTGAGCTGTACTCCGCATCAAGCGACGAGTTCTCGCACGAAGGCTTCCAACCCGTCCTGTACCGCAAGGCTAAACGATGGATCGTCAATGCATCTTCGCCATCAAGCACGACCACCATGATAACTGCCCCTCAGCGATGGCCTCACTCTATGCTGTTTGTGCCGCTGAAGGCTACCGATAGTCTACGCGGGCTGAACAGGCAAGCGTTCTCTGTTTATCTCGAGAATATTACGCCAAATCAGATCAAAGAAGTACGTATAAATTCAAGAAGGAACATCTTGGAAATCGATGTGCTGAACCCACGAGCGTTAAACGTGCTTCAGAAAGTAACGCAACTGGGTAACATCAATGTCAAGTCTATATTACCAGCTGATAGCAGCACTTAAACAGGAGTCATTTATGACATCGCCACTAACATTCGAAACTCGTATCTGTCAGTGCTGATAAAACAGGCAAATGAAGACAACGTCATTGTGAATGTCAGTCGCCTTGGTAACACACATTGTGTGAGAATTACGTTCAAAGGGGACTGTCTCCCCTCCCATGTGAAGGTTGGCCACTTTCGTCACCAGGTCCAACCTTTTATTCCAAAACCTATGCGATGTCATAAGTGCCAGAAGTTCGGCCATGTGCAGGGAGCGTGCAGGAACTCTGAAGTGTGCCCCCGATGCTAAGAAGCACACACCGAGGACAAATGCAGCGCAACCAGACTAAAGTGCCCTAATTGTCAAGGTGCCCACAGTGCAGCTTCGAAAGACTTTCCACGACTAAATAAGAAGTTTACTATTTTTAGACAAATTGTGCGAGACAGCTCTACCAACAAAGACGCCGCGGAAAAATTCTGGCGAAGACGCTGACGTCACCGTTGAAGATCTTTGCGAAGAACGCAGTCAACTACAAGAAGTAAGTCGCCGCATCTGGGAATGGCGCCCACTGCAGGGTACACCTTCGGCGAATGCAGACGACGAAAGAGAGAAAGCAAGCACATCTCTCTCTACTGAAGAGTGGCCGCCACTTACGCGCACGCAAATTGTGGAAGAACCGCATCAGAAGCCGCCTTCATCAGAGCAAGCTGCGACAACAGAGGAGCAGCGGAACTTGGATAAGCACGTGATTGCTCTTCTACGACCCAAAATAATGCCATTTGCACGGTGTTAAACAACATGCGCACAACGTCAGCCAGAAACGAGAATGCGCGTGCACATCACCACGTCAGCCAGAAGTGCACTTCAAGTACTGGACGATCTGAGTCCAGTACTGGCGGCGCCTGAGTAGATAATGGCCCACCAGCGACTGTCTTTCAGGGAAGAAGTAAAAAAGCAATAATTTTGCAGTCGAATGCACGGGGACTGAAATTGCATTGCAGATTTCCATCGGTTCGTTTCCACCAATATGTTTTCCATCATCGTCATCTGCGAGCCAAATTTATCGAGCGCTATCAGGCTCCCCGGATACGAATCATTTATGTCGGCTTGTTATAGTGAAAACAGCAAGGTGCTGCTGTTTATTTGCCGTGACCTGACTTACATTCTTCGGTCTGTACCATCTGTCAACGATGACCAATATATATATGCTTAACAGTGAAGAAAAAGAGTCTTATTGTCAGTGTTGTCGGTGCATACCTGTCGTCATCAAGTAGATTTGACCACAGAAGACCAAGACACATCCTATCATCCACTCCTGGCCCATGGGTGATCATCGAAGACTTCAACGCCCACCATACGCTATGGGGAAGCCCGAAGATCAGCGAAAAGGGTAGAAGTCTGATAACGTTTGCTTCAGACAACAAGCTGTGCTTGTTAAGTGATGGCAGCCCAACTTTTTTACGTGGCCCTGGATACAGCAGTTGCCTTGACTTGGCTTTTGTTTCTCGAGGTCTCGCCAGATGTGCCGGATCGTTTGCGGACATAGAAACACATGAGAGGGACCACATTCCCACATACGTCAAGATCAGAGGATTATCACCTTGCAAGGTACGCGAAACTATCCAAAGAGTGAACTGGACCAAGTTTGAATCTCTCATGGAAGAACGCTGTCAAGAGAACACCTCATTTGACTTAGAAGCGGTGATCAAGTCCGCAATACAAGACACAGTTGCACCCTCGCATGCTCTCCGAGAGTAACCGAATTCGATGTAGAATTTGAACGACTTCGGGCGCTCCGACGGCGTGCGGAACGAAAATACCGACGCATGGAAGCAATCGACGATTTACGAATCGCAAGACGTTTTCAGAAGAAGATACAACGCCGCATATACACGCTAGAGTCACAACGTTGGGCAGCCTTCTGCGCATCGTTAGATCCCCGCAAGTCTTTATCACACTTGTTAAGGACAATAAAAGGCCTCCGGACAGCTCCCATTCAGCGGGATTCATTCAATGCTCTAGCTCTCTCTCAACAGAGATCGGAGCTCGACGTGGCAGAAGAGTTCTGTGCCAACTTATGTGGTCAACTCGCAGATCCCAAAATCTCCACGCTCTCACGTGGTGGCATGACATCACGCGATCACCACATGAACCAATTTTTTTTCTATTCATAAGCTTAAAGCAGCGCTGGTTTTGTGTAGACGGACATCAGGACGCGGGCCTGATGGAATATCATACAGAGCACTGTGTCACCTTGGTGAGTGGGTGAGGAGTGCCCTCCTCGAGATATACAACGAGTCGCGGCGAGAGGGCACCCTCCAAGTTAACTGGAAGACCAGCCGTTTGGTTCCATTACTGAAGCCTGGCAAGTCACCGTTGGTGCTCACATCATACCGCCCGATTGCACTTGCTAGTTGCTTGTGCAAAGTTATGGAGAAGATGGCACTAGGACGGCTAGAATGGTTTTTAGAGCATCACAACATCTACCCGGACGCTATGACGGGATTTCGCCGTGGCCGGACATCAATTGATAGCGTCATGAACCTGGTCAGCAATGTGCAACGCGAAAAAGGCCTTAAGAGTCTCTGCGCTTCTTTATTTCTTGATGTTAAAGGGGCGTACAATAACGTCACACATGGAGCTGTCCTCACCGCTCTCAAGGAGGTAGGAGTGGGCGGTAAGATGTTTCAGTGGCTACGCAGTTATCTCTCTCAGTGATCCTTTTTCTTGAGAACCGAGGATGGTGACACTTCGCTACATTACAGTCACTGTGGTGCTCCCCAGGGTGGCATACTTAGCCCTATAATATTCAACCTGACGCTAATAGCCCTCTATTTAAGAACTCCAGGTGGTCAAAATTTCCGGAGTCCTCCACTACGATGACGATAGTTATAGCGCGAGAACAAAATGACGACACAGAGACAAGATGGACACGAAAGACACGAGCGCTCGTGTCTCAATTAGCATCTGCCAAGTACTGTCAGATTTTCAATGTACGCGGACGACATTTGCATTTGGACGTCTGCAGTAACACGTCTACAGCTGCGAGCGCGATTTTAGAGAGCTGCAACTCAAGGTGCTATTTACCTCCGTCAACGAAGTCTGGAAATGTCCTCTGAGAGATGTGCACTTGTGGCATTTACGCGCAAACCAATGCAAAACTACAGCGTTCTGATAACAGCGAAAAGATACATCACCTCCGATCATACAAGTTCCTAGGTGTTATGATTGACAGAGACTTCTCATGGAGCCCACATGTATCATACATGAAAAGGCGATTGAGTCATTTGTTCAAGTTCTTCGCTAGAAAGAACTGGGGAATGTCCAGAGCTGCTATGTTGAGACTATACAGGATTCTTTTCCTTGGATTCCTTCGGTACAGCCTACCTGTGTTAACCAACGCAAGTAAAAGAAGCATACGAATGCTTCAAAGTGTCCAGGCTCAGGCACTTTGGATATGTTTAGGCTTGCCCCAAAGTGCATAAACAGCGGCAACTATCGCCATCACAAGGGACCACCTCATCAAGACCCACATTAATGTTGAAGTGCTGAGGACACATATACGACACCTTGCTCGAACTCCTCGACATCACCTAGCCTCTCTACCAGTGGTCCGACCATGCACATCTTACTGCAAAAGAGTGACCGCACATGGTGAGTCGATCCCAACTTCGTTCTCGCCTGCCGCTAGACCTAGCTGTGACTCTGCAATGGTGTCTCGTCCAACCAATGAATAATGATAACATACCTGGCGTCCAGAAAAAGGCCAAATTGTCGTCACCGACTCTTAAACAGCTCACACTACTTCTCTGGTATGAGAAATACCAGTACTCTACATATACATACACTGACGGATCGGTTCAGCCGGACAGCTCTACAGCAGCAGTAGTGATACCAAGGTTGGCCACGACAATTAAATTTAAGGCATCTCACCCAACTACATCAACGGCAGCAGAATTGGCAGCACTTCGTGCCACGTTGCAATTTGTAGTTGATCAACCGACACGCAAGTGGACTATTTTCTGCGACTCGAAGGCGGCACTGCAGTCTCTACTATCAGCCTTACGCCGTGCACTACACGAGCAGCTGGTACTAGAGATAGCAGAGGTAATGCACCACCTTACTAATAAAAGGCACCAAATTATATTTCAGTGGTTGCCCAGTCACTGCGAAATCATCGGCAATGAACAGGCTGATCAAGCTGCCCGCTCAGCCCACACAGAAGATCATAAACTACGACTTCCACTTTCTAGGACGCATGCTGCACGTAAGCTCCGCAGGATTGCTCGCCACCAAACCACATCACAATGGAATCAGCCACACTTCAAGCATGCCCGACTGTGCTTGCTTGACTCTACGCTAAGTCTTCAAGTCCCGTCGAGGCAATTACGAGGTCTATTCCCCTCAGCCTTCCTTCCGCGATTTTGTCGGTGTGCGCGTGGATCTTTGTTTGCGGATGCCTCAGTCGATCCGCGTGTCCAACGCCAGCAGGCTCTCGACCATCTGCGAGATCCGTGGCATTTTCTGTCATGGCGTAGAATGGGTGGTTGCGGCGCACAACAACGCCAACAAAAAACCCTCGACCTTAAGGAACCCTAAAAATGGCGGCCAACGATGGTATCAATATAAAATTCAGTAGCACATAAGAAACCCAGTAATATATAATGGTAACAAGTAGTCTTACATTTGAGTCAAGATATATAGTTCACGCCATAGGCACCCGACAGTGCACCAGATGGTGCCACGAAGCTTTCTGGGCCGCTTTAGAGATGTTGGTACCAACCGCCAGGGATACTAAGAAAATAAAACGCTCGCTGAACACAGTGACAAGCTGAAGTGTCAGTGCCCTTTTTAGCACGTTTTCAAAGAACGCTTCCTGCGCGCTTACATTATCAGATGTGATCGCCCTTGCTCACAACTAAAAAAATGGGAGCATATCCACGGAGTGAATAATGGAGAGTGGGGCGAAGCATTCGTCCGTCCATTCGTTCTCGCTTCCGTCCGTCCATGCGTCCGTCCGTGTGACCATCCATGAGTCCATCCGCCCGTACATGCATGCGTCTGTTCGTGCGTCCGTCCCTGCGTTCGTCCATGCATCCGCCCCTGCGCCCGTTCATGCGTCCATCCATGCACATGTCAGTGTGTCCGTTCGTCCATCTATTCAACACTCCAAGAACCAACACTTCGCATCTTTTCATCATATATTCCCCATATATAAGCACCGCAATCCAGCGGACATTCCAAGAACTAAACGAGAGGTGGCACACGCACACTTTCTTACGACCTGTGCTTCGGGTCTACTTCCCACTGTGAAGAAGATGTGCCTGCAGCGAGAATCATCGCCAAAGCCCGGCTCTTTTGGCTCGTGCTTCGGTTCGCTGCTGTGCCGGTCTCTGCTGAACGGTTCATCACGCTGTCTTGCCGTTGTCGTTAACTACCAATAAACCTCTTCACATTTGGTGGAGGGTGCTGTTGATCCCCATCGCTACACCCTGGAGCTGCGAAGCCGCACGCTACCACCCGTCATGACTGAAAACGCCAACCAATCGGCTTCGTCGCCCCAGTTCAACTGTCCCGGCCATCCTAGGCTACGGGACCCGAAGGTCTTAAGCGATGTGGCTGCGGCCAACGTGGAATACTGGCTTGAGCACTACGAGCTGGTGAGCGCCAATAACAAATGGGATGAAGCCGACAAGCTGGGCCACGTCAACTTTTATCTCACTGGCATCGCAGAATTGTGGTTTAAAAACCACAAACACAACATTCCCACCTGGAGCGTCTTCAAGACGTCATGTGCCGAAGTGTTCGGACGGCCGGCTGTCCGCAAGCAGCGGGCAGAACAGTGCTTGCGCGTCCGCTCTCAGCAGACTGGAGAAAATTTTACCAGCTATATTGAGGATGTCGTCGACCTTTGTCGACGCGCGAATGACACCATGCCCGAGTCGGACAACGTCAAACACATCCTGAAGGGCATCGACGATGGCGCATTTCAAATGCTCTTGGCTAGGAATCCAAGCACAGTTTCTGAAGTCGTCAGCTTGTGTCAGAGCTACGAAGAATTCAGGAAAGAACGCACTCTGACTCAGCAGCCTCAGCGTGGTGGTGAGTTGCTGTCCAGTTTCGAGACCATGCCTGAAAATTCACCGTTGCTTCAGCAAGTCTGAGCCTTCGTCCGTGAAGAAGTCGCGCATGAACTTTCCCTGGTGCCGTTTACTCACGAGACCACCACCTCTCTACCTGCCCCACTTCGCACTGCTATATCGGAAGAGGTTGCACAAGCTGTTCCCCTTGCGAACTTCGAGCCACCTCTATCTAGCCGTGTTCACTGCCCGGGTGTCGCACAGCCGGTAATCGCTCCTGTCGCCTATCCGCCAGCCGTTCAGCCTGTGGCCGCGCCCCTAACCTATGCAGCGCAGCCTGTGGCTCCTCCTATCACCATTTCGCAGGAGATGCAGCCCGTAGCTGCACCGCTCACATATGCAGATGCTGTACGTAGGCTTCCGCAACCACCCTATACCACGCGCTCACAGCCCGCACACCCGGCTGTTTACACTGCACCTTGGGCGGCCGTACCAGTCGCCAATCCTTGGAGGACGCCTGATAACCGACTGATTTGCTACGCCTGCTTCACTCCCGAACACGTTGCCCACTACTGCCGCCGTCGACCTCAGACGTTCCGCAACTATGCCTGGTCATCGCAACCCGGCAGCCAACCCTTCGCCCAATACGGGCCGGTCTCGTCACCTCGCCCCCGCCAAGCGTCGCCGGCCCAAACCCTTCGACCAGGAAAACTAAGCACCCCAGTTCAAGAGGCAATAACTGTGCCATTTTCGAACTGTATAGGGACACGACAACGAAGTGATTCTCTCACAGAACGCTTGTGCCCGTGTCTCAGTATTTTCAATTTGTTTTCCTGAAAATCCTGTGAGCTGCCGCTCCCTCCTTCGCGATGGTGCTTCAGGACACACCTGAGAAGGTTCCAGGCGTGCAACTGTCGCGCCGGCTTCGTCGTCCAGGAAGCGTAGCAACGCGTCGAGCGACACAGACAGCGAGGCAACTGATTTGTACTCGGACGACTTCAAGTCATCGGATGATGACTTCATGGTCGTCATGAATTGATCTACAAAACGAAGACTGCTGCGGGCGGCATCGTCGGCAAGTGTTTCCACCGTTAAGACTGCACCACAGCGGTGGCCGTGCACCATGCTGTTTATGCCCGAAGACCCTGCATCTAACTTGCGACTCCTCAACAGGCAAGTTCTTTCTCTGCTTCTCGAGGAAACCGCGCCGAATGAGATCAAAGACGTGAGGATGAATCCACGGAAGATTGTCCTTGCAGTAGACATTATGTACCGTAGCGCACTGCAAAGCCTTCGGCACATAACAGATATCGGCAACGTGAAAGTTCGGCCAATGGTCGCTACAGGTTGTAATAGCACTGTAGGCGACTTTTATGATGTGGAACTTTCCATCCCAGCTAATGACCTGCCGATACTAATAAGGCCAGGAACAGAAGGTAGCCGCATCACGCACATTACCAGGCTCGGCAACTCACGCTGCTTGAGGCTTGTGTTCGAGGGAGACAGCATTCCCTCATATGTCAAAGTTAGCCATGTTCGCCACTCAGTGCGTCCATACATACCGAAGCCACTGCAATGCTACAAGTGCTTCAAGATGGGACACGTAAAAGGTCTCTGTGCGAACAAAGCTGTGTGGCCGCGGTGCGCTGAGTCTCACCGAAAAGACGCCTACGATGCCACCGTTTTACGATGTCCAAACTGCCACGGCGCACATGACGCCTCATCCAAAGATTGCCCGTGGGTACGAAACGAGCACGCGATACTCTGGCGTATGGTGCGGTAAAATTCAACGCACAGGAAAGCTGCCGCTACAGTACGCCGACGACGGCGTCGTGGACGAAGCCCATCTCGTAAAAACTGCTCTACCGATAGAGAGATGTCATCATCTATCAAAGACGCTGACACAATAACACCGAGTTCACTGAAGACGGATACTGCCAAAAAGAAGAAAGGGACCGCAGTCGCACCTTCCGAACAGTGGCGCTCACTTCCACGAAGTCATCCAACTTCGGAGCTGCATCAAATCCTGCCGCCCTCGACGACCCCTCGAACAAGTGATGCGATGAATGAAAATCAAGTGATTAGCTTGCTGCAATCGCTAATGAGTACCATGCGTGTCCTACTGAGTAATATGAAGACTTCGGCTGCGCAGACCGCACTGCATGTGCTGGACACCCTGAGTCCGGTGCTTGCAGCTCTTAGGTAAAACTATGGTCTGCGAGGCACCATCATTTCGAGCGGAAGTCAAGAATGCATCTGTCTTTCAGTGGAACGCCAGAGGACTGAAGTCGCGCATGTCTCATTTTAGACAGTTTGTATTTGTGAACCGCTTCCCCATTATCGTGATTTGTGAGCCCAACCCGTCTGCTTCAATCAAGCTGTCAGGATATGAGTGCTTTATCTCCTCCACTCACAGAGACTGCAGCAAAGTTATTGTATTCATGCGCCATGACCTCACTTAGGTTCACCACATAGTCTCGCCTGATGAAGGCAATCAGTATGTGTGCCTTACTGTGAAGAAGGATAAGGTTGCTTTCACGATTATTGGAACTTACTTATCTCCATCAAGCCACCTTGACTGCGAGCGTTTACCCGGTAATCTGACATCGACTCCAAGGCCAAGGGTGATCACTGGCGACTTCAATGCCCACCATTTCTTATGGGGAAACTTCAGGGTGAACTCTAGAGGAAGAAAATTGGTGTCCTTGGCCTCGGAGTACGAACTTTGCGTGGGTTTGTAACAATGGAAGCCCTACATATTTACGCGGATTTGTCTATAGCAGCTGCCTGGACCTTACATTGGTTTCTCGTTCACTTTTTTGGATCTGGAAACGCGGGGCAGCGACCATATACCAACTTACCTGTGTATAGAAGTTTTCACCAGCTCCAATTCTTCAAGAGGTCTCAAATACACCGATTGGCGGAAATTCAAAATGTTAATAAAAGACTTCTGTACCGACGGTTCATCATATTGTCACAATGCAGAAACAGCAGCAGTCGAATCCAGAAAACTCACTTTAATTGTACCAGAACACTGGCAAACTGATCGGAAGAGAACCTCGTCTTCTTCTCCCGCTGCGCGTGTTCTTCGTTGTTCTCTTGGCGCTGCTTATTTAATGTGGCATTTGCTCCTCCTCCAGAGAGCAGCGTCCCGATGCTCTTCTACAAAAGACGGTGGAGTAGATGCATGGTGTAAATCAGTCCGAAAAGTAGGGCTTCATTCGCACAACGTGCACGATTTCTGGTTTTTGCTGGCGAGTTGTCGAGGGGTTGTCCGGAACGACCACGTAATTAACGTCGCTCAGGCGTTGTAAAACTCTGTAGGGGCCAAAATACTTCTTCAGCAATTTTTCGGACAGTCCCCGGCGGCGGATAGGACTCCATACCCAGACTTTGTCGCCGGCCCGATAGACGACATGTCGGTGTCGCAGATTATAACGTTAGGCGTCATAATTTCGCTGCTGGGTGATTCGGACGCGCGCAAGCTGCCTCGCTTTTTCTGCTCGCTGGGTAAAAGATGCAGCGTCCAAATCGATGTCATTGCAGTCGTGCAGTAACATGGCGTCAAGCATCGTCGTCACTTCACGGCCATGAAGGAGACTGAACGGCGTTCTTCGTGTAGTTTCTTGCTGCGCTGTATTATAGGCGAACGTGATGTACGGTAGAATGTCGTCCCAGTTCTTGTGATCCACGTCCACGTACATACTCAACATGTCCGCAAGAGTCTTGTTGAGGCGTTCTGTTAAGCCGTTGGTTTGTGGATGATAGGAAGTGGTTTTCCGATGGGCTGTTCCACTGAGCTCAAGCACTGTCTTCAGGAGCGCGGCCGTGAAAGCGGCACCTCGATCCGTTATTATGATTGTTGGAGCACCGTGCCTCAGGACGATATTTTCTACGAAGAATCGTGCGGTTTCAACGGCGGTGCCACTTGACAAAGCCTTTGTTTCCGCATAGCGCGTAAGATTATCAGTGGCGACTATTACCCACTTGTTGCCAGCATGGGAAGTCGGATATGGTCCAAGGAGATCCATTCCAATTTGGGCAAAAGGTACCGTGGACACTTGAATTGGTTGGAATAGTCCAGCTGGTTTTAACGGTGGCGATTTTTGTCGTTGCCAATCAAGCCACGTGCGCACGTAATGCTTCACAATAGCTGGAAGTCTTGGCCAGTAGTATTTCTGTTGGATTCTTGCCAATGTGCGTGTGTATCCGAGATGACCAGACGTTGGCTCATCGTGGCAAGCACAAAGTATCTCCTCACGAAGTGACGTCGGAACGACAAGTGGGTGGGTGCTTCCTCTGGGGGAAAAGTTCTTATAGAGAACACCACTACGTAAGCAGAATGACGGCAGGCTCCTTGCAAATCTTCTAGGGACGGTTGTTGTCCGGCCATTCAAAAATTCAATAAGAGGAAGCAACTCACTGTCTTCTTTCTGCTTGCACGAAATCGTAGTGGTGTCAACGACTCCTACAAACGCCATGCTCTCATCGTCTGTGTCATCATCGCGCTTTATCGGTGACCTTGATAAGCAATCGGCGTCGGCGTGCTGTCGTCCGGACTTATACACGACCGTCATATCAAACTCTTGAAGGCGTAAGCTCCACCGTGCGAGCCGACCAGACGGGTCTTTCAAGTTGGTCAGCCAGCAGAGGGAATGATGGTCGCTGACTACGTGGAAGGAACGACCATAGAGGTACGGACGAAACTTCATAACCGCCCCTACGACAGCAAGACACTCTTTTTTCGTTGTAGAGTAGTTGGACTCGGCGCGGGAAAGCGTCCTACTAGCATATGCGATCACACGCTTGGCTGAGTCTTGCCACTGGACGAGTACAGCGCCTAAACCCACGTTGCTGGCATCTGTATGGACCATGGTAGGAGCATCCTCATCAAAGTGAGCAAGCACAGGGAGAGTCTGCAGGCGTTGTCGGAGATCGTCAAATGCCACCTGTTGATCGTCGCCCCATGTGAACGAAACGTCTTCTCTTGTGAGTCGTGTTAACGGCGAGGCTATGTGGGAGAAATTGGCAATAAACCTTCGGTAGTATGCGCATAGGCCAAGGAAACGCCTGACTGCTTTCTTGTCTTTTGGTACTGGAAATTTTCTGACGGCCGCAATCTTATCGGGATCAGGTCGAACACCTTCATGGCTCACCACATGACCTAAAAATTGAAGCTCCTTGAAACCGAAGTGACACTTCTCGGGTTTCAGTGTCAGGCCGGCAGATCTTATTGCCCTGAATACCGATAGCAGCCTGCTCAGGTGTTCCTCAAATGTTTTTGAAAAAACAATGACGTCGTCCAGATAGACCAGACATGTCTGCCATTTAAGGCCTGACAGAACGGTATTCATCAGTCTCTGAATTGTTGCGGGGGCTGAGCACAATCCAAATGGCAAGACTTTAAATTTATAAAGCCCGTCAGGCGTTACAAAAGCCGTTTTTTCTCTATCTCGCTCGTCGACCTCAATTTGCCAATACCCACTTTTGAGGTCCATTGACGAAAAGTAGCGTGCTTACCTCAGCCTGTCGAGTGAATCATCGATGCGCGGTAATGGGTATACGTCTTTCTTTGTCACATGGTTCAGCTTGCGGTAGTCGACACAAAATCGCAAGCTTCCGTCTTTATTTTTAACCAGCACTACCGGCGACGCCCAAGGACTTCTTGACGGCTGGATGACGTCATCATCGAGCATTTTCTTCACTTGTTCTTGGATTGCTTCACGCTCTTTCGGTTCTACGCGGTATGGATTCTGTCGTATTGGCCTTGCCGTCTCCTCCGTTATTATCCGATGTTTCGTCAGTGGCGTTTGACTGACCCTCGAGGTCGATGAAAAACAGTCTTTGAACTGGTGCAGAAGATCTAATAGACGCTGTCTCTGCGCTGGTGACAAATCCGAGCTTACGTCAATAGGTGGTGGGGCTGACGTGGCTTGCGGCTCGTCCTGTTGTACTACACAGCACTCGCGGATTTCGGTGATCTCGTCGAAGTAGGCAACTGTAGTGCCTTGTGTAATGTGTCGTCGCTCGCTGGTAAATTCGTCAACAGAACCTCTGCTTCACCGCACACAACATTGACGATACTTCTGGCAATTGCAACACCACGAGAGAGTAGGAGCGTCAATACTTGTTCAGCGATTCCTTCTCCAGTATTCTGCTCGCTGCACGTGACTGAAACAAGGCGGCACAATAACGGAGGTACGGTCACATCGTCAATGACTCGTAGGGATTTTCAGTGTAGCGCTGCGCTTTGATCTGCTGAAAAGGTCAGTACACCGTCCGGAATATTTATGATGGCACCATATTCCCGCAAGAAATCCATCCCCAAGATTGCCTGTTTGCAACACTCAGAAAGGATAACAAAAGTTGCGACGAAGGATGCATCCCCTATCTTCATTCTTGCGGTGCACTTTCCGGTAGGTGTGAGTAGCTGCCCTCCAGCTCCTCTAATCTGCGGTCCTGTCCATTCCATTCTAACCTTCCTGAGCGTGTCTGCCAGACTCTCACTCATTATTGAGAAGTCCGCGCCAGTGTCGATCAATGCCATGACGTCATGTCCGTCAATCGTAATTGCAACTTCGGCAGTAACAACCCCATCCTTCGTTGATTCATTGAAAATGTGTCTCTCTTCGCTCGGCAGTAATGGGGGATTTTCAGCACTTCGACGATTCGCAACCTTCCCCCCCAAGGTCGCTGCTTTTAGTTTCCCCGGCGTGGACTAGGAGATCTCCCTCTTGGAATGTCAGTGGTGCTCCGTCTAGAAGATGGAGAATAACGCCCAGGAGAGGGTGAGCGTGACCGAAACCCAGGAGGAACATCCCGCGGGGTCATGACATTCGTGTCGACGTCAGGTGTTCCGTTGAAATGGCGCCGAGGAACCGTAGAAGGAAACCCTTGGTACCCTGCGACGCGATACGGGCAATACCGAACGATGTGGCCTGCTTCCCCACAGTGAAAGCACAGGGGCCTATGATCAGGGGTACGCCAGATGTCTGTTTTGCGAAGTGGTGGCCGCCTCGGCATCGAAGTTTCTCTGTAATACCAAGGCGTTGTCGGTGGATGTTGCTGGTGGTACTGATGTGGTGTCGGCACGTTCGCTGGCTGTCGGCGGACTACGTCTGCATAGCTTGCCCTGGGAGTGCTCGTCTTCGGCTCAGGAAGCGAGAGTGCTTGCCTGATCTCCTGGCGTACAACTTCCGTTACTGAGGCGATCGCGCAGTCGTTCGGTTTGGCGACGAGTTTCTTGACCTCTTCTTGTACGATTTCTCGTATTAGTTGGCGCAAAGAACCTTCGTCGGGTGTTGTTGCTGTGGTAGTGGCTGCCACGCTGATCGGTGCACTGTGGGTTGGGCGGTCATACTGGCGATAACGTAGATGCAGTGCGCGTTCGATAGATGTCGCCTCCTTGGAGAGTTCATCCACACTTGTAGGCGGGTTTCGTACGAGGCCAGCGAACAGCTGTTCCTTAATGCCCCGCATGAGGTGCCTAACCTTTTTGGCTTCGGGCATATTAGGATCTGCTCGACGAAATAGCCGCGCCATGTCCTCAACAAACATCGTAACAGATTCATTTGGTTTCTAAATCTGTGACTCGAGGAGACGCTGTGCAATTTCTCGTCTTTCAGTGCTCGCGAACGTGTCGAGAAACTTCTGACGGAACTCGTCCCAAGACGACCACACGCGATTCGTGAACCACGTTCGGGCTCCGTCTTGAAGCAGAAAATAAACGTAGCCCAATTTCTGTGTGGTGTTCCAACCGTTAACATTCGCTGTGTGCTCGAATTCCTCGAGCCAGTCATGTGCATCTTCATATGCGTTTCCGTGGAAGTCAACCGGAAGTCGAGGGTTCAAAACAGTCACCTGTGTCGTGCTGGGGCTGGACATGTTGGGGCCAGTGCTTCCAGGCGCCGTCATGCTTTCTGGCACAGTCACGCTTTCCGGCAATGGACCGAACTCCGGGCTGAGGCCTAACAGGCGCCGGCTGCTGCGGTGAACAGGGGTGTCGATGCGCGGAAGTATTTCTTGACCAGATGCGGGGCTGTTGTCAGGCGTGCCGAACATGTACCCAGCGCCTCCACCGGTGTCACAATGCAGAAACAGCAGCAGTAGAATCCAGGAAACTGACTTTAATTGTACCAGAACACTGGCAAACTGATCGGAAGAGAACCTCGTCTTCTTCTCCCGCTGCGCGTGTTCTTCGTTGTTCTCTTGGCGCTGCTTATTTAATGTGGCAATATAACCTAGAGGACTCGATAAAGGATGTCCTGCAGAATACCACGCATTCACTGTTGACTAGTCACAAGCACACCGGTTTCGACATCGAGCTTGAGAAAATTCGCGCAATACGCCGTCGTGCAGAACGAAGGTACCGACGGACAAAGTGCATGGATGATTTGAAGCTGGCTAGACGCATTCAAAAGGAAATGCTGCGGCACATGAATAAACTGGCTAGGTGACGTTTAACAGCCTTTTGCGAGTTGTTGGATCCATGAAAGCCCTTATCACTGATATGGTGAACTGTACGGAGTTTTAGCACAACCTTGTGTCAGTGACGCCTCTTGACATCTCTGGCACTTCACCTTCGATGCAGAGAGATTGACGTCGCAAAATTTTTCTGCAGAAGAATTGCCAGTGATTCCGATTTTAAAGTATCAAGAACGGGAATATTTGACAACCCACCGCCCTCACGTTATCCCCATATGGAATGCCAGTTTTCTATGGATCAGCTAGAGGCGGCACTAGCGCTGTGCAGACGTTCTTCAGCACTCGGATCTGATGGCATTGCCTATCATGCCCTGTGTAATCTTGGAGACGAAGCTCGGAAGGCACCCTTACGCCTATACAACGACTCCTGGCTGACTGGTACGGTTCCCCAGGCATGGAAGTCAATTCGCCTCACTCCACTTCTAAAGGTTGGTACATCTCCTTTGGATATTGCCTCATACCGTTCTATTGCACTTGCCAGTTGTGTGAGAAAAATGATGGAACGAATGATTTTAACACGAATGAAGTGGTATTTAGAGCACAACGAAATCTATCCAGTATCCACGACCGGATTCAGGTGCAGCCATTTGTCAATCGACAACGTTGTTGATCTGGTGACATATGTTCAACACCAGAAAGCCTGTAAGAGACGGTGCGCTGCCCTATTTCTAGACGTTTATTTATATATTTATTAATTCCATACTGCAGACTCGAGGTCCAAGCAGGATGGTAATACACATACAAATGAAATAATTGCGAAACGAAACAATAAAGGGCGAAGAAGGTTGTTTGCTAGGTTAGTTCATTCATCACTTGTATTAGTAAGACAGTTCCATTCACATAAGGTTCTTGGAAAGTATGAATACTTCAGTAGGTCTGTGTAAGCAAAATATGGGATCAAGGCCTTTGGGTAGTGGTGTCGGGTGGGCCGGCTACTAAGGGGTGTCAAATACGGGGATGGGTCTAGAGCTATTTTTTGTTCTAAAGTTGATCAAGGAATTCAAACGAGCTTTTTGTCTTTGCACCTGCAGTAAGGGAATGTTGTTGGGTAGCAATAAATAATAGGGTGAGTCTAACTTGGAGTACTTATTGAATATGAATCTAACAGCTTTTCTTTGAATACGCTCAAGAGTGTGTATATTACGTTTTGTATAAGGATCCCATACTATGCTACCGTACTCTAGTTTTGGCCCCACGAGGGCTGTAGATTAACATTCGTCGGAGCACTTTGAAGTTTATAATTAAGAAGGCATAGTTTACGAAAGGCAAATGAACAAAGAATATCAATATGGAGATTCCAAGATAAGTTGGAAGTGAGTGTCACACCAAGGTATTTGTAGGAGTTTACTTGTTGCAGTGATGAAGACCCTAATATGTATGTATACGATCGTGGATTTTTTTGGCGAGTCACTGGAAGGCACAAACATTTGTTCACGTTGAGACACATTCCCCATTTGTTGCACCATTCATATATATTGCAAAGACTAGTGCTCACATTGCTGAAATCGTAAGTGGAACGTATTTCTTTGAATAAAACACAATCGTCTGCAAACAATCTTATTTTTACACTAGGGTGAATAACATTAACGATATAATTGATATAAATTGAAAAAGCAAAGGGCCTAACACACTGCCCTGTGGTGCGCCCCATGTGACCGGAAGACAGTCCGAATATTGGCCCCCTACATCAATATACTGTTCGCGAATATTTAAATACGCAGAAATCTAACAGATGAATATTTCGGGTATACCTATTGTTCTATGTTTGGGAATGATTTTACTATGGGGAACTTTATCGAAGGCTTAGCAGAAATTCAAGAAGAGCAAATTTGTCCTACCGTGTCTATCGATGTTTATTGCAAGAGAGTGGAACGCTGTGACGAGTTGAATTGCGGTGGATAATCGTTTCCGAAGACCATGTTGATAAATGGTTATTATAGAGTGTTCGTTAATATACTTGTATATACTAGTAGGTATGATGTGTTCAATAATTTTACAACATTGTGCAGTTAGTGAGATTGAACAGTAATTTCCTAGTGCTAAGCGGTCCCCCTTTTTAATTATGGGTACAACGTGGGCTGTCCTCCAGTCAGTGGGCAGCCGTGAAGACAACAAAGAACAGCAAGAAATAATAACCAAAAACTTTGCGTGAGATAAAGAATATTGTCGTAGAAATACGTTAAGTATGTTATGAGGACCACAGGATGCATTAGTTTTTAAGTTTAGCAACATAGACACCACGCCTCAATAAGAAATAAACAGTGATTCAGCATAAGGAAAGGCTATAGCATTAGATATACACTTGAAATCAGAAGTGTTGAACACACTCTGGAAATATTGATTAAAATGCCTGGCAATGTCTTTCTGATCGATGACATCGGTTCCATCAATTAATATTTGGGATACAGGTCTTTTCTTTTCACTAATAAAACTTAAGAATTTACTAGGGTCATTTGCAATAAAGTTAGGTAATGAGGTGTTAAAGTAATACTTCCCAGAGCTGCGGACAGTTTGAGCGAGACTGTTGTGCGCATCATGTCAAATCAGCCGATGCCCGCCTTTTTTTTAGTCACTTAACTTTGCGCTTCATATGAATGATGTTGCGATTTATCCATGGTTTTTGTTTGTTAACATTTTTGTGCTTGGAAGGCACAAAATTATCTAAACAAAAATGACACATTTGTTTGAATCGTGTCCAAAGCACGCTAACATTGACGTCATCGAAATTTGTAAGAGGTGTTTCTAGGTGTTCAAATATATCTGCATCATTAGACCTGGAAAAGTCTTTAAAGCAGCGAAATACCGGGTTTTTATGGCCAGTTAGTGGAACAAGAGGAAAGGAAGTAAAGACATAGCTATGATCACAAAGACCTTGCCCTACCTCTACTGTATATTCGGAGAAATTGCGGTTCAGAAACACAAGATCTAATATTGAGGTCGAATCCTTCTGTACGGACGTAGGTACCTGAACTACCTGCAATAGGTCATGTATAACCATGATGTCAAACACTGTGTTAACATGTTTTGAAGTGTTGATGCCGGCGTTAAGGTGCTCCCAGTCTACTCCAGGTAGGATCGGGTCACCAATCAGTAAGACCTTTTTACTCTGAAATTGGGCAATAGTATTTTTCAGTGTGCTAATGTATTCCGGAGTAACGTCTGGGGGTCTGTACAACCCAATTACAACGAAACAATGACACCAGCATGTAGCCCTAATACATATGCAATCTATGTTAACAAGATCATCCAACAAAACAGCATCGATACACTTTTTGACCAATATAGCCACCCCTCCTCCCCTATTGCGTTTGTCTTTACAAAAAACTGTATAGGATGGGGGGGAACAGGTCGTCATTAGGCAAATGCTCGTGACCAAGTCTCGGTAACAACCGTAATATGTGGATCATGTTGCAGCAGAAGCACTTCGAACGCTTGCGTTTTATTCACAATGCTTGGGGTATTATTATTTAGTAGCCTTAACTGTTTGCTACATAGTGATGGAATAGGTCACGAGTGCAGCTTGGAAGATTGACGGTCTGCTGCTTTTACTCGCGTGTTTTGCAATTCATCCCAATAAAATGTATCTTTCTCTACTATAAGCCTGTCGTGTACTAAGAATACTTTTTTTCTTGTCGTTTGTCGTTCTTAGCACTGTCCCACAGCATTTTTCGTTTCTTAAGGGTCAACTGCGAATAATCATTCTGAATAGATACCCTCGATCCTTTCAGAATTTTGGCATTTTCTAATAATACTTTCTTTTCATTATATTTTTGAACGTGGAGGATGATAGGCCTTTTACCAGTTTGTTTTCGTAGTCGGTGTATGCGTCTGATAAAATCACAGTTCACAGCAAGCTTTTCTGTGAATATTTTCTGAACCACTTTTGTCCCTGAGGGTTGCATCAATTTCATTAGGGCGCTCGGGAATACCGTGAATAATCAAATTTGACCGTCTGGAACGTTCTTCGAGGTCGGTAAGCTTTTTGTTTTGAAAGCTTACAATACGTTCCAGTGATTGTAACATATTTCCCACCTTTTCACTAGGAATGCCACGTTATTGGGAATTCTTTTGTGCCGTATAGAAATCATGTACCATATTTTTTCAATTCAATCAACTGTTTCTTTAGTTCAAGCACATCATCGTGAATTTTTGCTTGGCCGTTGAGCACTTCTTCATATAGTTCTTTCTGGGTGGGGCCAGGATTTGTTTCCACGTCACCGCATAAAGCCAACCTACAAGCACGAAAACACTCATATGCTATATTCCGACAACGCCGAGGGCACGGCAAGACGAAAACAGAGCGATAATCACTACGAAACGAACCCACGTTTGAACTAACCTGCATGAGGCAGAACATAGACGTAAGTGCCATGGTCGCGCCGGGTCCAGCGTGCCCACGAGGGTTACGTTAAGGGGGCTTACGACAATGTCACCCATGAAGCCATCCTTAGTGCTTTGGAAACAGTAGGTATTGGTGGCAAGATATGTATGTGGGTGTACAGCTACTTACAGCTGAGATCATTTTACGTGATGACAGCGAATCACCCAATACCTGAATATTACAGCAGCCGAGGAGTTCCTAAGGGAGGAGTGCTAAGCCTTACGCTTTTCAACCTAACTCTCAATGGTCTAGTCGAGCAGCTACCTAGCACTGTAGAGCTTTCTGTCTACGCTGATGACATCTGCTTTTGGGCATCAGGTGTGACAAGACCTCAGCTTCGCGCCCGCCTTCAGAAGGCTGCTACAACGACGTCATGCTACCTTCGTAAACAAGGCCTCGAGGTGTCCTGCGGAAAATGTGCAGTGGTAGCGTTCACGCGAAAACCAATGTCTGCTCACTGCGTATCGATTAATGAAGAATGCATATCGTTGAGCAGAAGCCACAGGTTCTTGGGAGTCATAATAGACAGAAACCTGTCGTGGAATCCACACGTGAACTATGTGAAGAAGCGGCTGATCGCAATATGCCACATGTTCAAATTCCTTGCAGGAAAGTATTGGGGAGTGCCCGTACCATCCAGGCTACAACTGTACAGAGTGCTGTTTATCGGATTATTACGGTACAGCTTACCTGCAATATCTAACACCGGCAAGACAAACCTGCGCGCAATTCAGAGCATTCAAGCCCAAGCACTTAAGATATGCCTTGGATTACCCCTCTGTTCTTCAACGGCTGAAACCATTGCCATCGCTCAAGATCACTCGATAAAGACGCATATTATTACCGAGATGATGCGCATGTACCTCAGGCATTATGCCAGGACCCCTTCTCACCACCTGGTGAGCCCAGCTGCTGAAAGGCTCAGCACGACATACGGCACTACTGTCTACAAGTATCGTTCATCGTTTATTGAGACGTACGCACCTGCATCAAAGCCACTGCTTCCTCCTTGGAGCTTGAACCGGCCGCGAGTTCACCTAATGAGTCCAGGAATGAGGAGAAAATCGGACTTACCGACACATGCCCTGAAACAACTGAGTCTATTTCTACTTGAAGAAAACTACAGTAACCGCGTGCACATTTACGTGGATGGATCTACTACGCCGTCTAGTTCAGGTGGAGCAGTGGTTACACCATCACAATGGGTAACTCGGTGTTTTAAGACTTCACATGTGACGACGTCAACGACGGAAGAACTCAAAGCTCTGCGCAATGCACTGGAACTCATCAATTCAGAATGAAGTCCAGGTAAATGGGCCGTGTTTTCTGACTCGAAACCAGCGTTACAGTGCCTGATATCAGTTCTCCGACGCGGATTCTATGACCAGTTGGCCTACCAAACCGTGAAGCTTCACCACCTTTTAATACAAAAAGGCCACGACATCGTCTTTCAGTGGTTACCTGGACATTGTGGTATAGGCGGCAATGATTCTGCAGATCAAGCTGCTCGCACGTCGCATGAAGAAGCGAACAGCGTAACGACTCCACTTTCAAGAGCGGGTGCGGCGAGGCAGATTCGTCAACTGGCCCACAGTCTCACACTATCCGAATGGAACACACCAAGCATACGACGTACAAGACTGCACGAGCTCAACCCTTCACTACAACTCCGGCCTCCACCCGGCCTACATCGACGTGTAGCTTCGCTTCTCTAACGCCTTTCTCTGGGAGTTGCTTTCACGAAAGCTTATACCACGTTAATTGGACTTACTGACAGTGCAGGGTGCGATGTTTCTGGCACCGACGAAAATGTCGAACGCCTGTTGTGCCATTGTCCTGGTTTTGCCTCAGATAGACAAGTACTTGCCAACGCGATGCGGCGACTTGATGATCGGCCTCTTTCTGTGCAGGTGCCATTACAGCAACGTCCACATGCCTCGACAGCCCACAAGGCAGTGAAAGCCCAGCCGTGTTTTCTGAGAAAGTCAGGCTTGTGTGAACGCCTCTGACATGTGGTAGAGTTCTATGCGCTGCAGTGAAAATACTGTGAGTCTCTTCCCCACCTTTTTTTTCTTTGCCCTCTGTTCCCTCTTTCTCGTCTCCTTCCCTAATCTCCCAGTGTTGGGTAGCCAACCGGATGTTTTTCTGGTTAACCGCCCTGCCTTCTCCCTTTTGTTGCTTCCTCCCCTCCTCCTCGAACTGTCCAACCCTCGGTCCTCTTCTGCTAACGTGGTCGCAGTAACTGTTGAAGGTTATTGTATTTTCGCCCTTGTGGACACCGGCACCGCTGTTTCTGTTATTGCCTCTAATCTCTGCCGTTCATTGCGCAAGGTCACAACGCCGCTTTCGGGACTGTCGCTTCACACCGCAAGCGCACAGCAAGTAACGCCTCTCGCAGCCTGCACTGAAAGAGTGTCCATCGAAGGCATTCTTTACATCGGGGAGTTTATTGTTTTTGCTGTCTGTTCGCAAGACGTCATCCTCGGGTGGGACTTCCTATCTCGCCATAATGCCGTCATAGACAGCGCACGCGCCGAAGTTGAGTTTTCACCCTTGTGTGATGTCCCATTACTGGACGCTCTTCATCAGCCGCCGAAGTTGCTCGTTCATGAAGATACCAATATTCCGCCTGGAAATTTCGCACTTCTTACCATTTCATGCAGCGCCTACACTGACGCTACAGTCCTTTTTATGCCTTGTGATATCTTCAAATGCCGTCGAGATTTGCCGCTGTCTTTTGCAATAATTGACCTTGCCACCGGAAGAAGCAACATGTTCGTAAGCGATCCGCTTTCCATATTTGTCACTTTGCTTTCGGAATAATGCCTCGACCGCGTGCAGGATCTCGATCCGTCGTCTTTGGTTGATGTCCCGGATGACTACTGCGACCACCCAAAAGCACTGTCAGTAGTCGGGGAGTCGTCCAATGATACGTTTTCCAGCGCCATCGCCGACACTCTCACTCCCACCAAAGATGCCGTCCTGCTGGATCTTTTGCACGAGTTCAGGAGTTCTTTCGATGTGTCGCAACCTCAATTGGGCCGCACGTCACAAGTCAAACATCATGTTGACACCGGCCTACACCAGCCATTGCGTCATAGACCATACCCTATCTCCGGTGAAGAGCGCCGCGCCATCAACGATCAAGTCTAAGATATGATTTGAAGAGACGTCATTCGACCATCTCACAGTGCCTGGGCGTCTCCTGTCGTCCCGGTTCGTAAGAAAGATGGAACTGTTTGATTTTGCGTGGACTACCGTCGTTTGAATAAGATAACCCGCAAGAACGTCTACCCTTTGCTGCGAATTGATGACGCCATTCACACCCTTCACGGAGCGGAATTCTTCTCGTCACTAGATTTGCGGTCTGGCTACTGGCAGTTCCCGATGGCTGAAGCCGATCGCCAAAAAACGGCATTTATTACACCAGACGGACTATACGAGTTTAACGTCATGCCCTTCGAGCTTTGTAACGCGCCTGCCAAGTTTGAACGTCTTATGGATAATATGCTACGTGGCCTCAAATGGAATACGCTCCTCTGTTACCTCGACGATGTAGTGGTTTTCTCCCAAGACTTTCCTACGCACCTCCTTCGACTCAGGCACGTTTTGACTTGTCTGACGAACGCTGGCCGGACGCTTAACCTGAAAAAATGCCACTTCGCTGCACGCGAGCTTGTCATCCTAGGCCACGTCGTGTCCGTGTACGGCGTATTACATGAGCGAGCAAATCACCGAGCAGTCGCAGAATTTCCCAAGCCGACGACCATGAAAGAACTTCATAGTTTTGTAGGCCTATGCTTCTATTTCCGGCGCTTTGTTCGCAATTTTGCAACTATCATGTCAACATTAACCCAGCTTCCTCGCACTGACGTGCACCTCTCCTCTTGGTCCCCTGCATGTGATGTGCCCTTCACTACTCTGCACCATCTGCTCAACTCCCCATCTATTATTTGTCACTTCAACCCGACGACTCCTACCAAAGTGCACACCGACGCCAGCGGCGTCGGGCTAGGCACTGTCCTCGCTAAGGCACTGTCCTTTCTGGCTGCCTTGCACGATGGGCAATTCGCATCCACGAGTACAACATTTGCGTCGTATACCGCTGCGGACGCAATCACTCTGACGCTGATGCCCTGTCCCGCTCATCTTTACCACCAGATCCAACGTGCGGAAACACATGCCTCCAGACCTTGTCATCGCTAAATCTAGACTCGATTGCCACAAAACAACGTAGTGACCCGTGAATCGCCTCTCTTATCGAATACTTTTCTGGCACGCCCAACCTTCAAGTATATCGATCCCTCCGACGTCATGCTTTCCATTTCGCAATCCGCGATCAACTTTTTCATCGACGCAACAACGCTCCCGATGGCTGCCGGTGGCTACTGGTGTTTCCACGCACTTCACAATCGCAAGTATGTGCCTCTCTTCACGACGATTCGCAATTCGGCCACACCAGGCTGTTCAAAACATATGAACGCCTTCGCCATCGCTATTACCGGCGCAGCATGTACAATTTTGTGCGCAAATTCGTGCAGTGCTGTCCTGACTGCCAGCGACGCAAATCATCACCGCCACGTGCGACTGGTGCATTGCAGCCACTTCCATGCCCTGCCAGGCCATTTGATCGCATCGGCGTCGACCTCTACGGCCCCCTTCCATTGACACCAGATGGTAATCGGTGGATTATAGTGGCGGTGGACCACCTGACACGCTACGCCAAAACAACCGCTTTGCCGAGCGATACAGCTCAAGATGTCGCCTCTTTCATTTTACAACGCTTCATCCTTCGAAATGGCGCTCCTCGGGAGCTCCTTAGTGACAGAGGCTGCGCTTTCCTCTCCGAGGTTGTCGAAGCTCTGCTTTCGGAATGCCACGTCTTCATCGGAAAACGACAGCATACCATCCACAGACTAATGAGCTAATGGAACGATTAAACCGCACGCTGGATGATATGCTCTCAATGTTCGTGGCATCTGATCATAGCAACTGGGACCATGTTCTCCCATACGTCACGTTCGCATATACCACCGCAATACAAACCACCACGGTATTCTCACCTTTCTTCTTTACGGACGTGAGCCTTCCCATACAATTGATAACCTACTTCCCCACCGTCCTGATGCTTCCGAGTGTCCACCTATCTCCGATGCTGCTCGACAAGCCGAAGAGTGCCGCCAGCTCGCACGTGCGTTGACCTCGGAAGAGCAACAACGCCTGAAAGAAAATCGTAGAATCTCTTTTTTTTTGGAACCCAGCTACGCCCCAGGGTCTTTCGTGTGGCTTGCCATCACATACCAAACTCCGAGACTCTCCTCGAAACTTGTCTCTCGGTACGAGGGGCCTTACACCGTTTTGAAGAAAACCTCTGCGGTTAATTTCTTAATTGAACAAGTTTCTAGATCGGACGACATGCGCAGGCGTGCACTCGACATCATCCTTGTTTCCCGACTGAAACCGTACCATGAGCCTGCCTGAAACTTTTTAAGCCGCAAGGATGGTTCCTTTTTAAGCGGGGGCGATTTTCAAGAAGATGTGCCTGCAGCGAGCAGCATCGTCAACGCCCGGCTAACTTGGCACGTGCTTCAGTTCGCTGCTGTGCCGGTCTCTGCTGGACGGTTCATCACGCTGTCTTGTCGTTGTCGTTAACGACCAATAAACCTCTTCACACCACCTTTAACCACCTCGAGTTCGTATTAGAAACTAGTTCACTGTATTCATGCACTGCGGCCCAACGCTCACTAAACCTTTCTAAAACCAAGGAGCTTATGCCCAGCAAGTATAACGTAGCAACCCTTTCTTGTCACATAGTGCTCAATGTACATGCCAATGGCTTCTAAAAGGGATTGAGAGACAGCAGAATTCGGCTTTTAGTAAACGCGCACGCTGCGAACTCTTTATTGTTTAACAACACAGAGAAGAAATCTCTCACCGGCACTACCTTGGAGGTCGAAATGTAAGACTGGTTACACACTACGACTTCTACTATGACTACGAGGGACGAACGAGTGCCACTATAAGAAGCTTCGCCCCTAAAGAAATGACATGTCAACGCCCTGAATAATTGCGCCACTTCGTGCCGACAGACAATGTTGGCCGAAGCAGCGATCCCGAAATGAACTCTTAGCACTCTGCTACAGTCAGCTTTACCCCTGAGACCTTTAAAATGGTGAATTTTCCTCTGCAGTAACGTATCATTCAATGAAAGTCTTCTGTATCGACTGGATCTGCTAGCGAAACTGACAATACCACCGAGCAACACGAAAACATTGCAGATCATTTTAGTGCGATAAAAAAGTGTCCTTACCATTCATGGCTTTCGTAGCTTGTATTCGTCACAGTCACGGTTAGCAAAAAACAAAAGAAACTATATCCTAAAACACTGACATTGCACGCAGAAGTGCTTTTTTCAACGGAGCGGTACAAAAATGCGCGCGTGCCACTGCTAACCCACGTGATGCATTGAAGAGGAAGCTGTTGTATCCCGCAGTTTCCTGCGATTGCCTGCGATTGTCGAACGGCTGACCGTGGAGACGCCTCGCGAGATCCGCGATGCCCTCGGCAAGGGAGAGAACAGCAGGCCAGGCCGCGCCCCGAGATGCAGTACTCGTGCCGGCAATGCCGCCCCAGCTGGTGGTTGGACGGCAGCAGCGTGGACGGGCGCGTTCCCTGGCCGGAACCTGGATCGCCTGCGTCCGACGCTTCGGCCCGCTGTCTCCCGTCTGCCGCTGCTTCGGCTCGTCCCCAGCCACAAAGCTTACTGCCACGTAATGGTCACACGTGGCCCAATCGTGGCACACCACCTCTATAAGTCACCACTGGTCATCAGCTGATTCGCTGACACTCACGCGCACATTACACGCGCCTTTCCCCGCACTTCCATCGTCGTTTTCTTCACTCATCACACCCAGGAATCTGGCAGGTCAGCGCACATGCCAACTTCATTCTCCTTTTCTACCACGGGTCTCCTCAGTATTGTAGCAATGTGGTCTCCAATATCTTGCAGGGAATCGATGACAGAAAAACGGGCCTATAATTTTTTGCCATTTTTTTGGAACCGCCTTTATAAATGGGAGCCACATGGGCAATTTTTCAGTGTTCAGGCATAGTTCCAGTAACGAGAGGTTTTCGTATATTAGAAATAATATGAAGCAATCAGCCAGGAACAGCGCTTCCATGCGCGCCGTTATCTGTCATTGGGGAGGTTCGTACGTTTTGGCTAGCGTTTGAGTTTCGCCGGAACGATTCTGTTGTAGTCACCGGTGGAAAAAGGTCACGGCAATTGATCCACAGTCTCCGTTTGCAAAAAGGGTGTGCTTTTTAGACACAGCGAAGCAACAACTCATGCGCTTACTCACGTTCATCTGTACCTGTGAGTACGTTGCGCGCGTTATTGGTGCGTAAGAAATGCGGGACAAGTTTCGATCTGCGTGTCATTCTGCACGTGATCTTCCAATTTGTTGTCTCGCATTCATTGCTTCGCCTTTGCGGAAAAGCTGTTACTTTTTTTAGCAGGGATTCGATACCATTCACACAAACTTCAACTGGTGGCATTATTGATTCAGTTGCAAAATGAGGCTCAACCAGCGGGGATAATTTCACAGTATCATTCACAGGTAAATACAAAGTGCAAAAGTTCATTAAGACATGTTGCCTTATGAAAGTCGCTCGACAAGTTATTATTGTCGGAAACAATTTCGTCCCCTCCAGTTGAATAAGCGCCGCAGTTCGTTAAGTATCTCTAAAAAAGCTTGGGTTAGTTTTTATGGTATCATTCAGTCGACTGACGTGCTCATTCTTTGCACTATGTACTTTAAATTTGTATTTATTAGTTACCTCCACTAACCTATTGTACTGATATTTACTTTGGCTTCATTTAAATGCTTTGTATACTCGCCGTTTTCTTATTATTCTAAAGACGACACGCATAGCTTCTTGCACTCTTTCAATTAGGCAGCGTTTGTACTTGGCAGTTACTTCTCCGTTACTTCCATATTGTTTGCTTTAAATAGAGACCACAGCTGCAAAACCTTGACGTTCTTGTACGACAATAAAAAAACAGACAAATGGGAAAATAGGTCCTGTGAAATAGCAGAGTAATCAACCTTGTGAAAAAAAGACACCTTTGCAAATTTGTGAGACTTTGGTCTTTTGAACTCATTTTTGATTGTTGCTACAACTGCGAGATGATCGCTTATACTTGGACTACAAGTAACAGAGTCCACTATATTTGGGGAGTTGAAAGAAAGCAAATCATAAATGATATTGTTTCTTGTGATCACAATTATATATTTAGTTAGACCGAACGTGTCAACGATGTCCTTCAGGTTAGTTTTTTCAAGACAACAAGTCAAGGCGATACAGGTTCTATTACACCATTTAAAAGTCGGAAGAATAGAATAGGCACACACACACTTTCTAACAGCTTGCGCTTCGGGTCTTCTTCCCACCTTTAACCACCTCGAGTTCATGGTATATACTAGTTCACTGTATTCATGGTACTGCGGCCCAACACTCGCTAAACCTTTCTAAAACCAAGGAGGTTACGCCCAGCGAGTATAACGTAGCAACCTTTTCCTGGCAGATAGAGCTCAATGTACATGCCAATGGCTGCATGGGAAATGAGAGACACGAGAATTCGGCTTTTACTTTCTTACGGCTTGCACTTCGTACCTACTTCCCACCTTTAACTACCTCGAGTTTGTTCTTGGTATATACTAGTTCATTGTATTCATGGCACTGCGGCTCAACGCTCGCTAAACCTTCCTAAAACTAAGGTGGTTACACCCAGCGGGTATAACGTAGCAACCCTTTTCCTTCAGATAGTGCTCAATGTACATGCAATGGCTTTTAATGGGAATCGCAGCGTGCACGTTAACTAAAAGCCGAATGCTCCTGTCTGTCATGCCCCATTATCCACTATTGGCATTTACATTGAGCACTATTTTTGTTGTTCAACAACGCACAGAAGGAATCTCTCACGGTCACCACCTTGGAGGTCAAAAACTTTTCAGGTCAAAGCGTAAGACTGGTTACATACTACACGGGACGAACAGGCGCCGCTATAAGGAGCTTCGCCCCTAAAAGGTGGGGGAGAGACTGACAGACATTTCACTGCAGCGTGTAGAATTTTACCGCATGTAAGAGGCGCACACAAGCCTGTCTTTCTCAGGAAACACAGCAGGGCTTTCACTGCCTTGTGGGGTGTTGAGGCATGTAAACGTTGCTGTATCAGCACCTGCACAGAAAGAGGCCGATCATCTAGACGCCGCATTGCGTTGACAAGTACTTGTCTATCTGAGTCATATCGAAGACAATGGCACAGCAGGTGTTCGATACCTTCGTCGGTGCCGCAAACATCGCACGCCGCCCTACCAGTAATTCCGACTAACGTGGTATAGGCTTTCGTGAAAGCAACTCCAAGACAAAGGCGTTAGAGAAGTGAAGCTGCACGTCGATGTAGGCCGGGTGGAGGCCGGAGTTGTAAATAAGGGTTCAGCTCGTGCAATCTTGTACGTCGTATGCTTGGTGTGTTCCACTCAGATAGTGTGAGACTGCGGGCCAGTTGACGAATCTGCCTCGCCGCATCCGCTATTGAAAGTGGAGTCGTTACGCTGTTCGCTTCTTCATGCGATGTGCGAGCAGCATGATCTGCAAAATCATTGCAGCATATACCACAATGTCCAGGTAACCACTGAAAGACGATGTCGTGGCCTTTTTGTACTAAAACGTGGTCAAGTTTCGCGGTTTGGTAGGTCAACTGGTGGTGGCATCCGCGTCGGAGAACGGATATCAAGCATCGTAACGCTGGTTTTGAGTCAGAACACACAGCCAATATACTTGGTCCTTCTTTTGATTTGATCAGTTGGAGTGCATTGCGAAGAGCCTCGAGTTCTGCTGCCGTTGACGTTGTCCTAAGTGAAGTCTGAAAGCACCGAGTTACCCTTTGGGATGGTATAACCACTGCTCCCCCTGAATTAGATGGCGTAGTAGAGCCATCCGTGTAAATGTGCACGTGGTTACTGTAGTTTTGTTTCAGTAGGAATAGACTCGAATGTTTCAGGGCATGTGTCGGTAAGTCCGATTTTCTTTTCATTCCTGGAATCATTATGTGAACTCGCGGCCGGCTCAAGCTCCAAGGAGAAAGCACTGGCTTTGATGCAGGTGCGTACGCCTCAGTAAACGATGATGCTTGTAGACAGTAGTGCCGTATGTCGTGCGGGGCCTTTCAGCAGCTAGGCTCGCCAGGTGGTGAGAAGGGGTTTTGGCATAATGCCTGAGGTGCATGCGCATTGTCTCGGTAGTAATATGCGTCTTTATCGAGTGTTCTTGAACGATGCCAATGGTTTCAGCCGTTGAAGCACTGCGTGGTAATTCAAGGCATATCTTAAGTGCTTGGGCTTGAATGCTCTGAATTGCGCACAGGTTGGTCTTGCCGGTATTAAGTATTGCAGGTAAGGTGTACCGTAATAATCCGACAAACAGCTTTCTGTACAGTTAAAGCATGGATGGTATGGGCACTCCCAAATTTTTTCCTCCAAGGAATTTGAATATGTAGCTTCTTGCAATCAGCCGTTTCTTCACATAGTTCACGTGTGGTCCACGACAGGTTTCTGTCTATTATGACTCCCAAGAACCTGTAGCTTCTGCTGAACGATATGTATTCTTCATTGATCGATATGCTGTGAGTAGATATTGGTTTCCGCGTGAACGCTACCACGGCACATTTTCCGCAGGACACCTCGAGGCCTTGTTTACGAAGGTAGCATGACGTCGTTGTAGCAGCCTTCTGAAGGCGGGCGCGAAGCCGAGGTCTTGTCACACCTGATGCCCAAAAGCAGATGCCATCAGCTTAGACAGAAAGTTCCACAGTGCTAGGTGGCTGCTCGACTAGACCAATGAGAGTTAGGTTGAAAAGTGTAGGGCTTAACACTCCTTCCTGATGAACTCCTGGGCTGTTGTAATAATCAGGTGTTGGGTCATTCGCTGTCATCACGTAAAATGATCTTAGCTGTAACTAGAGAAAGAGAGAAACGAGAAAAATGGAAGGCAGGGAGGTTGACCAGATGCTAGTATCCGGTATGCGACCCTACACTGGAGTTGGGGAATAAGGTGTTGAAAGAGAAAGGGAGAGTTAAAAAAGAAATAGGAGAAAAACACCGACACACACGCACACGCAACGTCAGTGCACTCAGAGGCGTTCCGACAGGCCAGTAGTTCGCAAGAAGCCCAGTAGCGCTTGCAAGGCTTTCTTCTGGGACGATGAGGCTTGACGATGGCGCACTATACTTTCTTCTGACAGCGGCTGGTCATCTAACCTGTTAAGGTTATTAGAAAGGTGTTGTCTTTCTGGGTTGTATTTCGGGCAGTCACAAAGGATATGTCAAATTGTTTCTTGATCTCCGCAGTGTGCACAGTCGGCGGTTTTGGCCATACTTATGCGGAACGCGTACGCACAATTAAACGCGACTTCCAACCATAGTCTGCAAAGAGAAGTAGCGTCGCCTCGTCGAATTTTTGTTGGAAGCTCTATGCTTAACGTTGAATCAAGGGATTGTAATCTTGCATGCGTAACGGAAGGCTCATTCGAAAGAGCCATGGAGCGTTGGCGAGCAAGCATGCGGAGCCTTCTAGCAGCGTCCGTCCTTGAGAGAGGTATTGACTGGTTGTTGTCTTCTGTATGGGCTGAACGGGCAGCTTGATCAGCTCGTTCGTTACCGATAATTCTACAGTGGCTTCGCAACCACTGAAATATAACGTGATGCTCTTTTTCTGTTATATGGTGTAGCATTTCTGCTGTTTCAAATAGGAACTGCTCGTGCGGACCACGGCGCAGATTTGACAGAAGTGACTGCAGTGCCACCTTGAAGTCGCAGAAAATCGTCCACCGTTGTGTGCTTTGGTCGTTAATGAAACGCAGCGCAGCGCAAAGCGCTGCAAGCTCTGCTGCCGTTCTTGTGGTTGCATGAGCTGTCCTAAATTTGATGGTTGTGGCGTGCGTTGGAGTAACGACCGCCGCAGTTGAGCTGCTTGGCAAGATGGAGCCGTCGGTGAACACATGGCCGCAGTCTTGGTATTTCTCGTACAGCAGAAGGCGATCTGCTTGAGGGCTGGTATTGAGAAATCTCGTTTTTTCTGGATGCCTGGTATTGTCAGGTTGATGACTGGGTGTTTGAGGCACCATGGAGGAGTTGAAGGTCTCGCCGCGGGCGTAAGATCAGTTGGTAGGGAGCCACCATGTGTAGTTATTTTTCGACGAAAGGGAGGATGATGTCTATCCGCTGATAGATAGGCTAGGTGGTGATGGGGAGTCCGGGCCACGTGCCTTATGTGTGACCTCAAAGCTTCATTTCAATACGAATCTGCACTAGGTGGTCTTTGGCTATAGCTATAGTCTCTACCATTGTTCAGGCACCCTGAGGCAGACCTCGACATATTCAAAGGCGCCTTTGCCTGAATGCTTGGTATCATGCGTTGACTTGTGTTTCTGGCGTTTGATAATGCTAGCAGACTGTATTGTAAAAAGCCAAGGAAAAGCACCCTGTACCGTCATACCATATTATTAGGCTGCATTCCCCAAGTCTTTTCAGCGAGAAACATGAAAAGATGACATAGGTCTGTCAATCACTTCTTCAATTACGACACATGAGGGCTCCATGATATGTCTCTGTCCACTATGACACCCCGAAATTTGTGAGATTGACGATATGGTATATTTTGACCGTTAAATGACACCATGTATTTTGACATGGGTTTTTGCGTAAATGCCAGAATTGCGCACTTTCCGGAAGAAATTTTCAGGCCTCGATTGCGTAGATACAAAGCAGTTGCAGTAGCAGCTCTCTGTATTCTCGCTCGTAACTGCTGGCGATTTACCGCAGATGTTTAGATGCAGATGTCATCAGCGTATGTTGATAGTTAAATATTGTTTGGTAGGTGTGTAGCGATTAGTGTTATATTGAATAGCACGGGGCTCAGTACACCACCCTGAGGGACGCCACGACAACTGAAACGTGCAAACGTGTTCCCGGTCTCTGTACTCACAAACTAGGATCGCATATGGAGATAACTGCGTATCCACTAAAAAATTCGGCAAACCCACTCCAATCTCTTCTAGTGCGGTAAAGACGACTTCATGTGTAACAATATCATAGGCTCCTTTGACGTCAAGGAAAAGAGAGGCGCAAAGATGCTTTTGGCCTTTCTCGTGTTCAACGTATGTGATTACGTCGATGACGCTATCGATCGATGATCGACCACCTCGAAAGCCAGCCATGACATTTGGGTAGATCTCATGATACTCCAAGTACCACTTCAGTCGGCCGAGAATCATTCTCTCTATCACTTTACCCACGCAACTAGCCAGTGCGATCCGGTGATAGGAGGATAGTTCCAATGGTGATTTGCCAGGTTTCAGCAGTGGTACTAGACGACTAGTTTTCCAACTTAAGGGGGCAGTTTCCTCTAGCCAACAATCATTATATAGCTGTAGTAGAGCTATTCTCGCATGCTAATCCAGATGACACAGCGCTCTGTAGGAGATTCCGTCAGGTCCTGGTGCGGACGTACGTTTGCATGAAGCGAGTGCTGCCTTGAGCTCCTGAATGATGAACGGGATTTCCATACAGGAATCACGTGGTGGCGGACAACTTGTTGAAAGTGGTGAGCTGCTAAGTGCTGTAGTTTATCCTTATAATCCGGCACAGAACTCTTCAGCAACGTCAACATCTGGTCGATTTTAGTGAAGGGCTAAGGCCTTGAATGGTGACTTCTGAATGGGAGATGACCGCAAACTTCTTACCGTCCTCCATATCTGCGATAAAGACTTATGAGGGTTGAGTGCAGCTGTAAGTAGCTGTACACCCACATATATATTTTGCCACCAAGTCCTACTGTTTCCAAAGCACTAAAGATGGCTTCATGGGTGACATTGTCGTAAGCCCGCTGATCGTCTAGAAACAGAGTGGCGCACAGTCTCTTACAGGTTTTCTGGTGTTGAACATATGTCACCAGACCAACAACGTTGTCGATTGACGAATGGCCGCACCTGAATCCGGTCATGGATACTGGATAGATTTCGTAGTGCTCTAAATACCACTCCAGTTGTGTTAGAAGTATTCGTTTCATCATTTTTCTCACGCAACTGGCAAGTGCGATAGGACGGTATGAGGCAATCTTCAAACGAGATTCACCAGCCTTTAGAAGTGTAATGAGGCAATTTGACTTCTATGCCTAGGGAACCGTACCAGTCTGACAGGAGTCGTTGTATAGCGTAAGAGCGCCTTTCGAGTTTCGTCTCCAAGATTACAAAGGGCAAGATAGGTAATGCCATAAGGTCCGGTTGCTGAAGAACGTCTGCACAGTGCCAGTGCCGCCTCTAGCTCATCCATAGAAAACTGGCATTCCATACGGGGATCACGTGAGGGTGGTAGGTTGTCAAATTTTCCTATTCTTGATACTGTGAAATCGCAGTCACCGGCGATTCTTCTACAGAAACATTCTGCGACGTAAATCTCTCTACATTGAAGGTGAAATGCCAGAGTTGTAAACGGGTGTCGCTGACACAAGGTTGTGCTAAGACCCAGGACAGTTCGCCATATCAGTAATAGGGGTTTTCGTGGATCCAACGACTCGCAAAAGAATGTCAAACCTAGTCTAGGCAGTTTATTCATGTGCCACTGCATTTTCTTGTGAATGCGTCTAGCCAGCCTCAAATCATCCACTCACTTTGTCCGTCGGTACTTTCGTTCTGCACGACGGCGTATTGCGTGAAGTTTCTCAAGCTCGATGTCGAAACCGGTGCGCTTGTGACTAGTCAACAGTGAATGCGTGGTATTCTGCAGGACATCCTTTATGGAGTCCTTTAGGTTATATGATCAGCCGTCGGTATAGCAGTCTTTCATAAACAATTTGAATTTCGGCCGATTGGTGTATTTGAGGCCCCTTGAGGAGTTGGAGCTGGTGAAACCTTCTTTACACAGGTAAGTTGGTATATGGTCGCTGCCCCACGTCTCCAGATCCGAAAACCAGTGCACTTTCCTGGTAAGTGAGCGAAAAACCAATGTAATGTCCAGGCGGCTGCTATAGGTTGATTCACGTAAATATGTAGGGCTTCCATTGTTACAAATGCAGAGTTCGTATTCCGAGGCTAAGGACACCGATTTTTTTCCTCTAGTGTTGACCATGGCGCTTCTTCATAAGAAGTGGTGGGCATTGAAAACGCCAGTGTTAACCCATGGCATTGGAGTCGATGTCAGAATACCGCGTAAGCGCTCGCAGTCAAGACGGCTTGATGGAGATAAGTAAGCTCCGATAATCATGAAAGCAGTTTTATCCTTCTTCACAATAAGGCACACATACTGATTTCCTTCATCAGGTGAGACTCCGTGGTGAACGTAAGTGAGGGCATGGCGCATGAATACACTAACTTTGCTGCAGTCTTTGTGAGTGGAGGACATAAAGCACTCATATCCTGACAGTTTGATTGAAGCAGACAGGTTGGGTTCACAAATCACTATAATGGGGAAGCGGTTCACAAATACCAACTGTCTAAAGTCAAACATGCGCGACTTCAGTCCTCTGGCGTTCCACTGAAAGACAGATGCATTCTTGACTTCCGCTCGAAACGACGGTGCCTCGCTGGCCATGGTTTTACCTTAGAACTGCAAGCGCCGGACTCAGGGTGTCCAGCACAAGCAGTGTGGTCTGCGCAGCCGAATGCTTCATATTACTCAGTAGGACACGCATGGTACTCGACAGGAATCACAGCAAGCTTATCACTTGAACTTCATTAATCGCATCACTGGTTTGAAGGGTCGTCGAGGGCGGCGGAATTTGATGCAGCTCTGAAATCGGTTGACTTCGTGGAACACAGGACCACTGTTCGGAAGGTGCGATCGCTGTCCCTTTCTTCTGTTTGGCAGTATTCATTTCCTGTGAGCTCGGTGTTTGTGGGTCAGCCACTTTCATAGAGGATGACATCTCTCTATCGGTAGAGCAGTTTTTCCGTGATGGACTTCGCCCACGACGCCGTCGTCGGCGTAGTGTAGCGGCAGCTTCCCTGTGCGTTAAATTGTCCCGCACCATACGACTGAGTACCGCGTGCTCGTTTCGCACCCGCGGGCAATTTTTGGATGAGGCCTCATGATCAGCGTGGCAGTTTAGACATCGTAACGCGGTGGCACCGCAGGCGTCTTTTGAGTGAGATTCAGCACACTATGGACACTTTGTTCTTACAGACACCTTTTACGTGTCCCATCTTGAAGCACTTGTAGATTGCAGTGGCTTCGGTACGAATGAACGCAATGAGTGGCGAGCATGGCCGACTTTGACATAAGAGGGAATGCTGTCAATCTCGAACACAAGCCTCAAGCAGTGTGAGTTGCTGAGTCTGGTAATGTGCGTAATATGGGTGCCTTCTGTCGCTGGCTTTATTAGTATGGGCAGGTCATTAGCTGGGATGGAAAGATTCACATCATAAATGGCACCTACAGTGCCAATACATTCTGTAGCGACCATTGCCTGAACTTTCACGTTGGCGATGTCTGTTATGTGCCGAAGGCTTTGCAGTGCGCTACGGTGCATAACGTCTACAGCAAGGGCATTCTTCCGTACATTGATCCTCACGTCTTTGATCTCAGTCGGCGCGCTTCCTTCGAGAAGCACAGAAAGAACTTGCCTGTTGAGGAGTCGCCTGTTAGATGCAGGGTCTTCAGGCATGAACAGCATGGTGTGCGGCCACCGCTCTGGTGCCGTTATAGCGGTAGAAACACTGGCCGACCATGCCGTCCGCCGCAGTCTTCGTTTTGTAGTTTGATTCTTGATGACCGTGAAGTCATCATCTCAAGACTCATAGCCGTTCGAGTACAACTCGGTTGCCTCGCTGTCCTTGTCGCTTGACGCGTTGCTACGATTCCTGGACGACGAAGCCCGGCGCGACGGTTGCACGCCTGGAACATTCTCAGGCGAGTCTTGAAGCATCACCGCAAATGAGGGGGCGGAAACTCCTAGGATTTCCAGGAAAACAACTTTAAAATACTGAGACACGGGCACAAGCGTTCTGTGAGAGCATCCGTTCCGGAGGGAGGCCTTTATATTACTACTAGGAACAAATATGCCGACCTCACCATCACTGATTCGAAATCACAAGCTGAAACTGTATATTCTTTGATGACAAAAATTTAAGGCTATCGTGGATATAAATTGCCACACCACCACCTCACTTGTTCTTTCTACAGGATACGACGCAGAAGTAGCCTGTAAAGGATACAGCGTCTTCGCAGCTCGTGAACCAACTCTCAGTAAAAGCTAAGAAATGAAATTTATGCTATAAGAGGTCGAGCAGTATGTCAACGCCATCTTTTTTATTTCGTAAGCTATGTGAATTCAGATGAAGTAACGATAACTGGTCTTTATCAGGAAAAAGTTTAGTTGCTGAAAGGAATATGCGTCGTAGTAAGGGCATCTCTTTTCATGCGCCGTAGTGATTAGCTGAACTGGTGTGGGCTGACATCTTTAGTTTAGCGAATTTTTTTGAGATCTTGCTTTGATACGATGCTAATTAATTGGTCACGTTGGGTGCGGCGCACAAAAAGCTTTTCGTTTCGGTGTCATGTGAACTGGTATTCTAATTCAGTTGCCCTCGATGTCATTTTCCAGAAAAGTGCTTAGTTGTACACTGTGAGGTTTTCATTAATAAAAATGTTTAACTTTGCTTCTTCTAAGTCGCTCTTTTTTTATAAGCCATCTTTCTTTCATAAGGTGAGACGAGAACCTGACTATCACAATATCAGGTTTATAACTTTTTTGTCTTTTTTCGATGACATACGATGCACAGTTTCGACTTGACTCCGAGTAAGTGATGGAAGCTCAATATCACTTGCTAATTTGTTTAGCTTTTCTAGAAGAATTTCATTGGTGTGTTGGGACACTCCGTGCACTTGTAGGTTAAGGCGTCTGCTATACTAATCTAACTCGTTGGTTTCGTGTTTGAGGTTAACCAGTTTTTTCCTTTAGCCTCAGTCTCGATTTTTCCGACTCGTTTTTTGAGGTCCGAGAGGTCATTCGACTGGTGCTTCAGTTTCGCCATTGCTTCATCATATTTATTCGACATAACCTTTACCGAATCTTCGATGTTCTCAACAGTTGTTTAAATTTTTTGAAAAATATCAACTTTTGATTTGATTGTTAGCACTTCATTTATTTGCGGTGGAGTTCAGCTAACACAGTAGCAAAACTCGTTTTTGATTCACAAATTTGACCCTCTGAACGACTTTCTGTATGAGCCATCGATTGGCACAGCGCGCATGCCCAAGATTTTTTTCCCGCTGCCGATTTCTTTTTGTAGGCATTTTCTGTTACCCCAGAGAATGCACCTACATTGTAATAACATCCGCATTCAGAGCACATTAGCCACAAATCACTGTCGCTTATCTTGTCGATACAATTGCTACACGTGTCACCCATGTTGACACTCAAGTGAAAAGCACTCTACGCACTCAGCAGCAGAAGCAACCAATAACTAATAGGTTCGTATAAGATGCTAGAAGGAGCAAAAGCAACCAACTTGCAATGCACAAGGTACGCTTTTAAAGTTCGCTGCGTTGCCTCAATGATATCTCTACTGCTTCCGAGTGCGCAAATGCCGTATAACAGTGCAGCAGACTTTTTTTATGGAAGCAATAGTGCTTGTTCACCAGGCGACTATCTTTGGGCCTCCGTTTTGCCAATCGCTTTTCCCGTTCTTCGACGCGTGCTCCAACAGGCGTCGATTGTGATACCGCAGTTAGCTGCCAAGCACAAGGTACGCTTTAAAAGTTCTCTGCGTTGCCTCGATGTTGTCTCTACTGCTGCAGAGTGCACAAAATGTCAAAGGCTTTTGATCGTGTTCCCCACGCGCTGCCGATAGAGAAATTGGTACGTCTTGGCGTAAATAAGAAGTTAGAGCGGCTTAAAGCGTACATGTCTGACAGGACACAATTTGTTGAAATTAATGGTGTGAAATCCCGTACTTCAGGTGTGACTTCTGGTGTCCCCCAGGGCTCCGTGCTCGGCCCGGTGCTCTTCTTGTGCTAAATCAACGACATTGCTGAAAAAGTTTCACCTAGTATTAAGTTTCGCCTGTTCGCAGATAATTGCCTCATATATTCGTGAATAAATCATCGTAACGACCAACTCGCTTTAAACGCTGCACTGGATAATATAGGCGACTGGTGCAAGAAAGAAAAAAATGAAAGTTAACTATAGCAAAACCTCATATATGACAGTCACAAGAAAACGTAAAAAAATGTGTTGGCACTTTTCTACCTATTAGACGGGCATGAGTTAGAGTGAGTAGCGCATTTTGAATACTTGGGTGTCATCCTATCTCAAGACTTTAGTGTGAAAACTCACAATACGCACTTGTGCAGCGTTGCAGAAAACAAGCTGTGGTTTTTAGAAGAAAATTGAAACTGGCATCAACCAAAGCAAAGCTTACAGCATATTTGACGCTTGTGCGGCCTACGCTAGAATATGCGACTATTATATAAGATCCGTAAAGGAGATACCCGATTGATAAGATTGAAAAAATACAAACTCGAACATCAAGGTTTATTCTGTGGTGATTTAGAAGCACTGATTCGGTTAGTGACATGCTAAGCCATCTTAAACTACCTCGCCTTTCAGAACGACAAAGAATAGCTAAGTTGAAGTTTCTTTTCTTGCTAAAAACAATTCCCTAAACTTAGACACTAGTTCGTATTTAAAACCAAGGAGCACTCGCAACGTCAGAGGTAGCCATGCGGGCAGTTTCTCGCATTTAATGCCAGGGTAGACAGTTTTAAGTATTCCTTCCTACCGAAAACAATAGAAGACTGGAATGCCCTTCTACAGGCCGCAATTTTCGCAGTTGCAGTTATTCAGTTTGAGTTGTCCTTGCTTCGTCATTACTCACCTATAAGTGATTATTAGCTGCTGTAATGTTTTATTCGTGTGTTCTTGCATTTCCTGCGTTTGCATTTCCTGCACTTGCACTTCCTGTGCATGGCCGATGAGACCTCGGTTGTTGAACACGTGCTGCTTGTCTTTGTAGTCGCTATAGCTTTCAACTTTGTGCAAATGGTATCTGTGCTCAAATTCGCTCTTGGATTTGTCTATAAAATTGCGTCTTTGTATCGGGCTGAGAAGTTTTGTTAGTGTTATTTCTTTTTTTGTGTTCCACCCTGTAACGGCCCCGATTGGGCTAACAGCATCAATAAATAAATAATAAATAAATAAATAAATAAACAAATAAATAAATAAATTTCAAAGCGCGTATGCGAGTGCGCATTCAAAAATGAGTATGCGCGTTCGCATTCAAAAACGAGTATGCGCGTGCCAATTCAAAAACGAGTACGCGCGTGCGCATTCCAAAACGCGTATGCGCGTGCGCATTCAAAAACGCCTACCCACGTGCCCATTCAAAACGCGTATGCGCGTGGGCATTCAAAAACGAGTACACGCGTGCGCATGCAAAAATGCGCATGAACGTGTGCATTCCAAGACGAGTATGCGCGTGAGCATTCAAAAACGCTTATGCGCGTGCGCATTCAGAAACGAGAATGCACGTGCACATTTAAAAACGAATACGGGCGTGAACATTCGATAACGCGTAAGCGCGTGCGCGTTCCATAACGCGTATGCGCGTGCGCACTGCAAAACGCGTATGTGCGGTCATATTTCAAAACGCGTATGCGCGTGCGCATTCAAAAACGAGTATGCACGTGCGCGTTCAAAAACGAGTATGCGCGTTCGCGTTCGAAAACGAGTATGCGCGTGCGCTTTCCAAAACAAGTATGCGCGTGCGCATTCAGAATCGCGTATGCGCATGCGCATTGAAAACGCTATGCGCGTTCGAGTTCAATTCTTCTCAAGATCCATACAAAAAGCTATTGGCCCTGATTGTATGCCGACTGAATTCTTGAATCGTTACGCAGAGTGGGTTGCGAAATACCTATCGGTTGTTTTCAAAGCATTCCTAGAGCAAAATGCATTACCAAGTGACTGGTTAACTGCCAAGGCAGTCCCTGTTCATAAGTCTGGAGCAAAATGCAGCATTGACAATTACAGACCAATCTTAATTACATGTACATGCTATAAAATACTCGAACATGTCAAGTCAAAATGCCCGTACAAGTACCCTGAGGATTCAAATATTCTGGCCCCTAGCCAGCATTGTTTTCGGCAGAATTGATCAACAAATACTAGGCTAGTAGAAACCACCTATGATTTTACACAATCTCTCAATGAAAATGGTCCCATTGATGTAGTTTCCATCAATAATTGAGCACTCTTGCAAACTTTATTATTATAGTACAATTATACAAAGTACAGTACACATAGTACAGCAGACAAAGTAAGGGGCAGGGTTGGCAAAAAGACAAATTATTGCCTGACAAGGTGCCGTAACCCATCCCAGACTATAAAGCGCAAAAAAGCAGTATTGTGCACATAATTTAAATGTTTTAACAAAGAAGCAGCCGCATTTACAATGTTTTTAAAAGAACTTATAAAAAAACGTTAGATGAACGTTTTATTAAGTACACACCTGTGTGCAAGACTGAGTTTCTACCAAACAAAGCAAGGACTAAGTGCAGAAACCCAAATTAATCGAATAAAAAACCAGTTTATTAGAACTCAATAATGAAAATTTCACTAGTGTATACACTTCATTTTTAAATACAACCTGTGTAATACCGCAGAAAGAGGAATAATTATTCTTGGAGCCCTACTAGATATGTGTGCATCTTTTTTTTAATGCAATTATTAAGCGGCTATCTTGCGCTATGGTGGCAATGGCAGGTTGTGCATTTATTAGTTTGTGGATCACATGAGCTAGCTTTTGTGAGCCGTAGTTAGTCCTCATTCTTTCGCTGCAGTATGTTATGCGTCTAAAGCTGTATGTATGTTGTCTTTGCGAATATGCATTAGTAAAAGCGTCTTGGTCAGATTTCCATTTATCCGATATGATCATGGGTATTTTTTTAATTAGGATGTTTTCAAACTTTAATACGTCGTGTTTGTTAAAAAGGGGAGTGCAATGTGTTCTAGGTTGAACCCTTTCAATTATCCGAACTATTCTTTTCTGTGGTTTATAAACACATTCTTTGTTTGGGTTTGTGGTGTTACCCCATAATAATAAACAGTAATTTATACGCGAGCAGAGGAAGACGTAGTGATTCGTTTACGGAACACAACTTGCTCGTCTGTGTGCTTTTCTGGGTTTCTCACTGCAGTTGTGGGGTCTATCGCCCCATACATCGTGGTGATGGATGTTCAACCTCACGGGGCACCACCCGAGTCCGCTTCGACCGCGGGGACTGCTTTGAGGAAGCGAGGAAACGCGTCCAGTGAGTGTGAGGACACTGAGCTGTACTTCGCATCAAGCGACGAGTCCTCGCACGAAAGCTTCCAACCCGTCCTGTACCGCAAGACTAAACGACGGATCGTCAATGAATCTTCGGCATCAAGCACGACCACCGTGAAAACTGCCCCTCAGCGATGGCCTCACTCTATCCTGTTTGTGCCGCTGAAGGCTACCTACAGTCTACGCGGGCTGAACAGGCAAGCGTTCTCTGTGTATCTCGAGAATATTACGCCAAATCAGATCAAAGAATTACGTATAAATTCAAGAAGGAACATCTTGGAAATCGATGTGCTGAACCCACGTGCACTAAACGCGCTTCAGAAAGTAACGCAACTGGGTAACATCAATGTCAAGTCTATAATACCAGCTGATAGCAGCACTTCAACAGGAGTCATTTATGACATCGCCACTGAAATTCGAAACTCGTATCTCTCAGTGTTGATAAAACCGGCAAATGAAGATAGCGTTAATGAAGTAATGAAGATTATGATAAGAACAACACACCGAGGACAAATGCAGCGCAACCATACTAAAGTGCCATAATTGCAAGGTGTCTACAGTGCATCTTCCAAAGTCTTTCCACGCCTAAAGAAGGAGTTTACTATTCTTAGACAAATGGTGCGAGACAGCTCTAACCACAAAGACGCCGCGGGAAAATTCCGGCGAAGATGACGACGTCACCGTCGAAGATCTTCGCGAAGAACGCAGTTAACTACAAGAAGTAAGTCGCCGTATCTGGGAATGGCGCCCACTGCAGGGTACACCGCGGCGAATGCAGACGACGAAAGAGAGAAAGCAAGTAGATCTCTCTCTACTGAAGAGTGGCCGCCACTTACGCGCACGCAAATTGTGGAAGAACCACATCAGAAGCCGCCTTCATCAGAGCAAGCTGCGACAACAAAGGAGCAGTAGAACTTAGATAAGCAAGTGATTGCTCTCCTATGACCCAAAATAATGCTATTCGCACGGTGTTAAACAACATGCGCACAACGTCAGCCAGGAGTGCACTTCAAGTACTGGACGATTTGAGTCCACTACTGGCGGCTCTTGAGTAGATAATGGCCCACCAGCGACTGTCTTTCAGGGATGATGTAAAAAAGCAACAATTTTTCAGTCGAATGCACGGGGACTGAAATCATGCATTGCAGATTTCCATTGGTTCGTTTCCACCAATATGTTTCCCATCATCGTCATCTGCGAGCCAAAGTTATCGAGCACTATCAGGCTCCCCGGATACGAATCATTTATGTCGGCTTGTTATAGTGAAAACAGCAAGGTGCTGCTGTTTATTTGCCGTGACCTGACTTACATTCTTCGGTCTGTACCATCTGACAACGATGACCAATATATATATGCTTAACAGTGAAGAAAAAGAGTCTTATTGTCAGTGTTGTCGGTGCATACCTGTCGTCATCAAGTAGATTTGACCAAAGAAGACCAAGACACATCCTATCATCCACTCCTGGCCCATGGGTGATCATCGGAGACTTCAACGCCCACCATACGCTATGGGGGAGCCCGAAGATCAGCGCAAAGGGTAGAATTATGATAACGTTTGCTTCAGACAACAAGCTCTGCTTGTTAAATGATGGCAGCCCAACATTTTTACGTGGCCCTGTATACAGCAGTTGCCTTGACTTGGCTTTTGTATCTCGAGGTCTCGTTAGATGTGCCGGATGGTTTGCGGACATAGAAATACATGAGAGTGACCACATTCCTACATATGTCAAGATCAGAGGATTATCACCTTGCAAGGTACGCGAAACTATCCAAAGAGTGGACTGTACCAAGTTTGAATCTCTCATGGAAGAACGCTGTCAAGAGAACACCTCATTTGACTTAGAAGAGGTGATCAAGTCCACAGTGCAAGGCACATTGTGCACCCTCGAATGCTCTCCGAGAGTAACCGAATATGATGTGAAATTAGAACGACTTCGGGCTCTCCGACGGCGTGCGGAACCAAAGTACCGATGCACGGAAGCAATCGACGATTTACGAATCGCTAGACGTCTTCAGAAGAAGATACAAGCCGTATATACAAGCTAGAGTCACAACGTTGGACAGCCTTCTGCGCGTCGTTAGATCGCCGCAAGTGTTTATCACACATGTGGAGGACATTAAGAGGCCTCCGGACAGCTCCCGTTCAGCGGTCTCCACTCAAGGCTCGAGCTCTCTCTCAACAGAGATCGGAGCTCGACGTGGCAGAAGAGTTCTGTGCCAACGTATGTGGTCAGCTTGCAGATCCCAACATCTCCACGCTTTCACGTGGTGGCATGACATCACGCGATCACCACATGAACCAATTTTTTTCTATTCGTGAGCCCAAAGCAGCGCTGGTTTTGTGTAGACGGACATCAGTACGCGGGCCTGATGGAATATCATACAGAGCACTGTGTCACCTTGGTGAGTGGGCGAGGAGTGCTCACCTCGAGATATACAATGATTCGTGGCGAGAGCGTACCCTCCCAGTTAACTGGAAGACCAGCCGTTTGGTTACATTACTGAAGCCTGGCAAGTCACCATTGGCGTTCACATCATACCGCCCGATCGCACTGGCTAGTTGCTTGTGCAAAGTGATGAAGAAGATGGTACTAGGACGGCTAGAATGGTTCTTCGAGCATCACAACATCTACCCGGACGCTATGATAGGATTTCGCCGTGGCCGGTCATCAATTGATAGCGTCATAGACCTGGTCAGCTACGTGAAACACGAAAAAGGCCTTAAGCGTCTCGGCGCTTCTTTATTTCTTGATGTTAAAGGGGCGTACGATAACGTCACACATGAAGCTGTCCTCACCGCTCTCAAGAAGGTACGAGTGGGTGGTCGGATGTTTCAGTGGCTACGCAGTTATCTCTCTCAGTGATCCTTTTTCGTGAGAACCGAGGATGGTGAAACTTTGCTACATTACAGTCGTTGTGGTGTTCCACAGGATGGCATACTTAGCCCTATAATATTCAAACTGACGCTAATAGCTCTCAATTAAAGAACCCCAGGTGGTCAAAAAGTCCGGAGTCTTCCACTACGGCGTCTCTCATAATCCTATGGTAATTTTGGGACGTTAGACCCCACAAATCAATCAATTAATAGCTCTCAGTTAGCATCTGCCAAGTACTGTCATATTGTAAATGTACGTGGACGACATTTGCGTTTGGACGTTGGCAGCAACACGTCTACAGCTGCGAGCGCGATTTTAGAGAGCTGCCACTCAAGTTGCTATTTACCTCCGTCAATGAGGTCTGGAAATGTCCTCTGTGAAATGTGCACTTGTGGCATTTACGCGCAAACCAATGCAAAACTGCAGCGTTACGATAACAGCGAAAAGATACGTCACCTCCGATCATACAAGTTCCTAGGTGTTATAATTGACAGAGACCTCTCATGGAGCCCACATGTATCATACATGAAAAGGCGATTGAAAGGCATCTGTCATTTGTTCAAGTTCTTCGCTGGAAAGAACTGGGGAATGTCCACAGCTGCTATGTTGCGACAATACAGGATTATTTTCTTTGGATTCCTTCGGTACAGCCTACCTGTGTTAACCAACGCAAGTAAAACAAGCATACGAATGCTTCAAAGTGTCCAGGCTCAGGCACTCCGGATATGTTTAGGCTTGCCCCAAAGTGCATAAACAGCGGCAACTATCGCCATCACAAGGGACCACCTCATCAGGACCCACATAATGTTGAAGTGCTGAGGACACGTATACGACACCTTGCTCGAACTCCTCGATATCACCTAGCCTCTCTACCAGTGGTCCGACCATGCACATCTTACTGCAAAACAGTGACCGCACATGGTGAGTCGATCCCAACTTCATTCTCTCTTGCCGCTAGACCTAGCTGTGACTCTGCCATGGTGGCTCGCTCAATTAATGAATAATGGTAACATACCTGGCGTCCATAAAAGGCCAATTTGTCGTCACCGACTCTTAAACAGCTCACACTACTTCTCTTGTATGAGAAATACCAGGACTCTACATATATATACACTGACGGATTGGTTCAGCCGAACAGCTCTACAGGAGCAGTAGTGATACCAAGGTTGGCCACGACAATTAAATTTAAGACATCTCACGCAACAACATCAACGGCAGAAGAATTGGCAGCACTTCGTGCCGCGTCGCAATTTGTAGTTGATCAACCGACACGCAAGTGGACTATTTTCTGCGACTCTAAGGCGGCACTGCAGTCTCTACTATCAGCCTTACGCCGGGGACCACACGAGCAGCTGGCACTAGAGATAGCAGAGGTTATACACCACCTGACTGAGAAAGGGCACCAAATTACATTTCAGTGGTTGCCCAGTCACTGCGAAATCATCGGCAATGAACAGGCCGATCAAGCTGCCCGTTCAGCCCACACAGAAATCATAAACTACGACTTCCACTTTCTAGGACGCATGCTGCACGAAAGCTCCGCAGGATTGCTCGCCAGCAAACCATATCACAATGGAATCAACCACACTTCAAGCATGCCCGACTGTACTTGCTTGACTCTACGCTAAGTCTTCAAGTCCAGTCAAGGCAAATACGAGGTCTGTTCCCCTCAGCCTTCCTTCCGCGATTTTGTCTGTGTGCGCGTGGATCTCTCTTTGTGGACGCCTCAGTCAATCCACGTGTCCAACGCCAGCAGGCTCTCGACCATCTGCGAGATTCGTGACATTTTCTGTCATGGCGTAGAGTGGGTGCCTTGTGGCGCACAACAACGCCAACGAAAAACCCTCGATCTTAAGGAACCCTAAAAATGGCAGCCAACGATGGTATCAATTTAAAGTTCAGTAGCACATAAGAAACCCAGTAATATCTAATGGTAGTAAAGTAGTCTTACATTTGAGTCAAGATATATAGTTCACGCCATAGGCACCCGCCAGTGCACCGGAAGGTGCCACGAAGCTTTCTGGCCCGCCTCAGCAATGTTGGTACCGACCGCCAGGGATACTAAGAAAATGAAACGCTCTCTGAACACAGTGACACGCTAAAGTGTCAGTGCCCTTTTCAGCACGCTTTCAAAGAACGCTTCCTGCGCGCTTACATTATCAGCTGTGATCCCCCTTGCTCACAACTAAAAAAATGGCAGCATATCCACTGAGTGAATAATGGAGAGTGGGGCGAAGCATTCGTCCGTCCATGCGTCCATCCGTGTGACCGTCCATGCGTCCATCCGCCCGTACATGCATGTGTCTGTTCGTGCGTCCGTCCCTGCGTTCGTCCATGCATCCGCCCCTGCGTCCGTTTAGGCGTCCATCCATGCATCTGTCAGTGCGTCCGTTCGTCCATCTATTCAACACTCCAAGTACCACCATTTCGCATCTTTTCATCATATATTCCCCATATAGAAGCACCGCAATCCAGCGGACATTCCAAGAACTAAACGAGAGGTGGCACACGCACACTTTCTTACAACCTGCGCTTCAGGTCTACTTCCCACTGTGAAGAAGATAAGCCTGCAGCGAGAATCATCGCCAACGCCCGGCTCTTTTGGCTCGTGCTTCGGTTCGGTGCTGTGCCGGTCTCTGTTGGACGGTTCATCACGCTGTCTTGCCGTTGTCGTTAACTACCAATAAACCTCTTCACATTTGGTGGAGGGTGCTGTTTATCCCCGTCGCTACACCCTGGAGCTGCAAAGCCGCACACTACCACCCGTCACGACTGAAAACGCCAACCCATTGGCTTCGTCGCCCCAGTTCAACTGTCCCGGCCATCCTAGGCTACGGGAACATAAGGTCTTCAGCGGTGTGGCTGGGGCCAACGTGGAGGACTGGCTTGAGCACTACGAGCTGGTTAGCGCCAATAACAAGTGGGATGAAGCCGACAAGCTGGGCCACGTCATCTTTTATCTCACTGGCATCGCAGAATTGTGGTTTAAAAACCACAAACACAACATTCCTACCTGGAGCGTCTTCAAGACGTCATGTGCCGAAGTGTTTGGTCGGCCGGCTGTCCGCAAGCAGCGGGCAGAACAGCGCTTGCGCGTCCGCTCTCAGCAGACTGGAGAAAATTATACCAGCAATATTGGGGATGTCGTCGACCTTTGTCGACGCGCGAATGACACCATGCCCGAGTCGGACACCGTCAAAAACATTCTCAAGGGCATCGACGATGGCGCATTTCAAATGCTCTTGGCTAGGAATCCAAGCACAGTTTCTGAAGGTGTCAGCTTGTGTCAGAGCTACGACGAGTTGATAGAAGCAACGCACTCTGACTCAGCAGCCTCAGTGTGGTGGTGAGTCGCTGTCCAGTTTCGAGACCATGCCTGAAAATTCACCGTTGCTTCAGCAAGTCCGAGCCTTCGTCCGTGAAGAAGTCGCCCAAGAACTTTCCCTGGTGCCGGTGCCGTTTACTCACGAGACCACCACCTCTCTACCTGCTCCGCTTCGCACTGCTATATCGGAAGAGGTTGCACAAGCTGTTCCCCTTGCGCACTACGAGCCACCTCTATCTAGCCGTGTTCACTGCCCGGGTGTCGCACAGCCGGTAATCGCTCCTGTCGCCTATCCGCCAGCCGTTTAGCCGGTGGCCGCGCCTCTAACCTATGCAGCGCAACCTGTGGCTCCTCCTATCTCCATTTCGCAAGAGATGCAGCTCGTAGCTGCACCGCTCACATATGCAGATACTGTACGTAGGCTTCCGCAACCACCCTATACCACGCGCTTACAGCCCGCACAGCCGGCTGCTTACACTGCACCTTGGGCGGCAGTACCAGTCGCCAATCCTTGGAGGACGCCCGATAACCGACCGATTTGCTACGCCTGCTTCACTCCCGACCACGTTGCCTGCTACTGCCGCCGTCGACCTCAGACGTTCCGCAACTATGCCTGGTCGTCGCAACCCGGCAGCCAACCCTTCGCCCAATACGGGCCGGTCTCGTCACCTCGCTACCGCCCATGCGTCGCCGGCCCGGACCCTCAGACCAGGAAAACTAAGCACCCTAGTTCAAGAGGCAATAACTGTGCCATTTTCGAACTGTATAGGGACATAACGACGAAGTGATTCTCTCACAGAACGCTTGTGCCCGTGTCTCAGTATATTCAATTTGTTTTCCTGGAAATCCTTTGAGCTGCGGCTCCCTCCTTTGCGGTGGTGCATCAGGACACAGCTGAGAAAGTTCTAGGTGTGTAACCGTCGCGCCGGGCTTCGTCATCCAGGAAGCGTAGCAAAGCGTCGAGCGACACGGACAGAGAGGCAACCGATTTGTACTCGGACGACTTTGAGTCATCGGATGGTGACTTCATGGTCGTCATGAATTGATCTACAAAACGAAGACTGCTGCTGACTGCATCGTCGGCAAGTGTTTCCACCGTTAAGACTGCACCACTGCGGTGGCCGTACACCATGCTGTTTATGCCCGAAGACCCTGCTTCTAACTTGCGACTCCTCAACAGGCAAGTTCTTTCTGTGCTTCTCGAGAAAACCGCGCTGAATGAGATCAAAGACGTGAGGATAAATCCACGGAAGATTGTCCTTGCTGTAGACGTTATGCACCGTAGCGCACTGCAAAGCCTTCGGCGCATAACAGATATCGGCAACGTGAAAGTTCGGCCAATGGTCGCTACAGGTTGTAATAGCACTGTAGGCGTCTTTTATGATGTGGATCATTCCATCCCAGTTAATGACCTGCCAATACTAATAAAGCCAGTAACAGAAGGCACCCGCATCACGCACATTACAAGACTCGGCAACTCACGCTGCTTGAGGCTGGTGTTCGAGGGAGACAGCATTCCCTCGTATGTCAAAGTTTGCCATGTTCGCCACTCAGTGCGTCCATGCATACCGAAGCCAATGCAATGCTACAAGTGCTTCAAGATGGGACACGTAAAAGGTCTCTGTGTGAACAAAGTTGTGAGTCCACGGTGCACTGAGTCTCACCGAAAACATGCCTACGGTGCCGCCGTTTTACGATGTCCAAACTGCCCCGGCGCACATGAGGCCTCACTCAAAGATTGCCCGTGGGTGCGAAACGAGCACGCGGTACTCCGACGTATGGTGCGGTAAAATTCAAGGCACAGAAAAGCTGCCGCTACACTACGCCGACGACGGCGTCGTGGGCGAAGACCATCTCGTAAAAACTGCTCTACCGATAGAGCGATGTCATCCTCTATCAAAGACGCTGACCCAATAACACCGAGCTCACTGAAGACAGATACTGCCAAAAAAAAGAAAGGGACAGCAGTCGCACCTTCCGAACAGTGGCGCTCACTTCCACGAAGTCAACCAACTTCGGAGCTGCATCAAATCCTGCCGCCCTCGACGACCCCTCGAACCAGTGATGCGATGAATGAAGATCAAGTGATTCGCTTGCTGCAATCGCTGATGAGTACCATGCGTGTCCTACTGAGTTATATGAAGACTTCGGCTGCGCAGACCGCACTGCATGTGCTGGACACCCTGAGTCCGGTGCTTGCAGCTCTTAGGTAAAACCATGGCCTGCGAGGCACCGTCGTTTCGAGCGGAAGTCAAGAATGCATCTGTCCTTCAGTGGAACGCCAGAGGACTGAAGTCGCGAGTGTCTCATTTTAGACAGTTTGTATTTGTGAACCGCTTCCCCATTTTCGTGATTTGTGAGCCCAACCCATCTGCTTCAATATAGCTGTCAGGATATGAGTGCTTTATCTCCTCCACTCACAGAGAATGCAGCGAAGTTATTGTATTCATGCGCCATGACTTCACTTACGTTCACCACAGAGTCTCGCCTGATGAACGGAATCAGTATGTGTGCCCTACTGTGAAGAAGGATAAGGTTGCTTTCACGATTATTGGAACTTACTTATCTCCATCAAGCCACCTTGACTGCGAGCGATTACGCGGTATTCTGACATCGACTCTAAGGCCAAGGCTGATCACTGGCGACTTCAATGCCCACCATTTCTTATATAGAAACTCTAGGGTGAACTCTAGAGGAAGAAAATTGGTGTCCTTGCCTCAAAGTACGAACTCTGCGTGCGTTTGTAACGATGGAAGCCTTACATAATTACGCGGATTAGCCTATAGCAGCTGCCTGGACCTTACACTGGTTTCTCGCTCACTTACCAGGAAAGTGATCTGGTTTTCGGATCTGGAAACGCGGCGCAGCGACCATATACCAACTTACCTGTGTATAGAAGGTTTCACTAGCTCCAAGTCTTCAAGAGGTCTCAAATACACCAATTGGCGGAAATTCAAAATGGTAATGAAAGACTGCTGTACCGACGGTTCATCATATAACCTAGTGGACTCGATAAAGGATGTCCTGCAGAATACCACGCTTTCACTGTTGACTAGTCACAAGCACACCGGTTTTGACCTCGAGCTCCAGAAAGTTCGCGCAATACGCCGTCGTGCAGAACGAAGGTACCAACGGACAAAGTGCATGGATGTTTGAAGCTGGCTAGACGCATTCAAAAGAAAATGCTGCGGCACAAGAATAAACTGGCTAGGCGACGTTGTATAGCCTTTTGCGAGTCGTTGGATCCACGAAAGCTCTTATCACTGATATGGTGAACTGTCCGGAGTCTTAGCACAACCTTGGGTCAGTGACACCCGTTCGAATCTCTGGCACTTCACCTTCGATGCAGAGAGATTGACGTCGCAGAATTTTTCTGCCGAAGAATCGCCGGTGATTCCGATTTCACAGTATCAATAACGGGAATATTTGACAACCCACCGCCTTCACGGGATCCCCGTATGGAATGCCAGTTTTCTCTGGATGAGCTAGAGGCGGCACTAGCCCTGTGCAGACGTTCTTCAGCACCCGGATCTGATGTCATTACCTATCATGCCCTTTGTAATCTTGGAGAAGAAGCTCGGAAGGCACCCTTACGCCTATACAACGACTCCTGGCAGACTGGTACGGTTCCCTAGGCATAGAAGTCAAATTGCCTCATTCCACTTCTAAACGCTGGTGAATCTCGTTTGGAGATTGCCTCATGCCGTCCTATCGCACTTGCCATTTGTGTGAGATAAATGATGGAACGAATGATTTTAACACGAATGAAGTGGTATTTAGAGCACAACGAAATCTATTCAGTAACCACGACCGGATTCAGGTGCGGCCATTCGTCAATCGACAACGTTGTTGATCTGGTGACATATGTTCAACACCAGAAAGCCTGTAAGAGACTGTGCGCTGCCCTGTTTCTAGACGTTTATTTATTTATTTATTCCATACTGCAGACTCGAGGTCCAAGCAGGGTGGTAATACACAAACAAGTAAAATAATTGCGAAACGAAACAATAAAGGGCAAAGAAGGTTGTTTGCTAGGTTAGTTCATTGATCACATGTATTAGTAAGATAGTTCCATTCACACATGGTTCTTGGGAAGTACGAATACTTCAGTAGGTCTGTGCGAGCAAAATATGGGATCAAGGCCTTTGGGTGGTGGTGTCGAGTGGGCCGGCTACTAAGAGGTGTCAAATACAGGGATGGGTCTAGAGCTATTATTTGTTCAAAGTTTGATGAAACAATTCTACTCGAGGTTTTTGTCTTTGCATCTGCAGTAAGGAAATGTTGTTGGCTAGCATTAAATATGAGGGTGAGTCTAACTTAAAGTACTTGTTAACTTTGAATCTAACAGCTCTTTTTGAATACGCTCAAGAGTGTGTACATTACGTTTTGTATAAGGATCCCATACTATGCTAGCGTACTCTAGTTCTGGCCGCACGAGGGCTGTGTAACAAAGTAGATTAACATTCGTGGGAGCACTTTGAAGTTTATGTTTAAAAAGACATAGTTTACGAAAGGCAGATGAACAAAGAATATCAATATGGAGATTCCAAGATAAGTTGGAAGTGAGTGTAACACCAGGGTATTTGTAGGAGTTTACTTGTTGCAGTGGTGAAGACCCTAATATGTATGTATACGATCGTGGATTCTTTTGGCGAGTCACTGGAAGGCACAAACATTTGTTCGCGTTGAGAAACAATCCCCATTTGTTGCACCATTTAGGTATATTGCAAAGACTAGTGCTCACATTGTTGAAATCGTTTGTGGAACGTATTTCTTTGAACAAAACACAATCGTCTGCAAAAAATCTTATTTCTACACTAGGGTGAATAACATCGACAATATAATTGATATACAATAGAAAAAGCAAAGGGCCTAACACACTGCCCTGTGGTGCGCCCCATGTGACCGGAAGACAGTCCGAATATTGGCCCCCTACATCAATATACTGTTCGCGAATGTTTAAATACGCAGAAATCTAACAGATGAATATTTCGGGTATACCTATTGTTCTAAGTTTAGAAATGAGTTTACTATGGGGAACTTTATCAAAGTCTTTGCACAAATCTAAGAAGAGCAAATTTGTCCTACCGTGTCTATCGATGTTTATTGCAAGAGAGTGAAACAGTGTGACGAGTTGAGTTACGGTAGATAATCGTTTCCGAAAACCATGTTGATAAATGATTAATATAGAGTGTTCTTTATTATACTTGTTTATACTAGTAGCCATGATGTGTTCAATAATTTTACAACATTGTGCAGTTAGTGAGATTGGACGGTAATTTCCTAGTGCCAAGCGGTCCCCCTTTTTAAAGACGGGTACAACGCGGGCTGTCCTCCAGTCAATAGGCAGCCGTGAGGACAACAAAGAACAGCAAAAAATAATAACCAAAAACTTCGCTAGAGATAAAGCATAACCTCGTAGAAATACGTTCGGTATGTTATGTGGACCACAGGATGCATTAGTTTTTAAGTTTAGCAACATAGACACCACGCCTCGTTAAGGAATAAACAGTGATTCAGCATAAGGAAAGGCTATAGCATTAGATATACACTTGAAATCAGAAGTGTTGAACACACTCTGGAAATATTGATTAAAATGCCTGGGAATGTCTTTCTGATCGATGACGTTGGTTCCATCAATTGATATTTGGGATACAGGTCTTTTCTTTTCACTGATAAAACTCCAGAAATTACTGGGGTCATTTGCAATGAAGTTAGGTATTGAGGTTTTAAAGTAATACTTCCCAGAGCTGTGGACAGTTTGAGCGATACTATTGTGCGCGTCATGTCAAATCAGCCGTTGCTCGGCTTTTTTTTTAGTCACTTAACTTTGCGCTTCATATGAATGACGTTGCGATTTATCCATGGTATTTGTTTGTTAACATTTTTGTGCTTTGAAGGCACAAAATTATCTAAACAAAAATGACACATTTGTTTGAATCGTGTCCAAAGCACGCTAACATTGACGTCATCAAACTTTTTAGGACGTTTTTTTAGGTGTTCAATTATATCTGCATCATTAGCCCTGGAAAAGTCTTTAAAGCAGCGAAATGCCGGGTTTTTATGGCCAGTTAGTGTAACAAGAGGAAAGGAAGTGAAGACATAGCTATGATCACAAAGACCTTGCCCTACCTCTACTGCATATTCAGAGAAATTGCGGTTCAGAAACACAACATCTAATATTTACGTCGAATCCTTCTGTATGGACGTTCTGAACTACCTGCAATATGTCATGTAAACCCTTAATGTCAAACACTATGTTAACAGGTAGGTTCAGGTCACCAATCAGTAAGAACTTTTTACTCTCAAATTGGGTCATATAATTTTTCAGTGTGCTAAGGTATTGCGGAGTAACGTCTGGGGGCCTGTAAAACCCAATTACAACGAGACAATGACCCCAGCATATAGCCCTAATACATAAGCATTCTATGTCAACAAGATCATCCAACAAAACAGCAACGATACACTGTTTTACCAATATAGCCACCTCTCCTCCCCTAGTGCGTTTGTCTTTACGAAAAACTCTATAGGATGGGGGGAACACGTAGTCATTAAGCAAATGCTCGTGTAGCCAAGTCTGGGTAACAACCGTAATATGTGGATCATGTTCCAGCAGAAGCGCTTCGAACGCTTCAGTTTTATTCACAATGCTTGGGGTATTAATATTTAGTAGCCTTAACTGTTTGCTACATAGTACTGGAATAGGTCACGAGTGCGGCTTGGAAGATTGACGGTCTCCTGCTTTTACTCGCCTGTTTTGCAATTCATCCCAATAAAATGTATCTTTATCTACTATAAGCCTGTCGTGTACTAATAATACTTTTTTCCTTGTCGTTTGTTGTTCTTAGCCCTGTCCCACAGCATTTCTCATTTCTTAAGTGTCAACTGCGAATAATCATTTTGAATAGATACCCTCGATTCTTTCAGTATTTTGGCATTTTCTGATATTACTTTCTTTTCATTAAAATTTTGAACGTGGAGGATGATAGGCCTTTTACCAGTTTGTTTTCCTAGTCGGTCTATGCGTCTGATGGAATCACAATTCACAGCAAGCTTTTCTGTGAATATTTCTTGAACCACTTTTTCCCTCAGGGTTGTTCAGATTCATTAGGGCACTCGGGAATACCTTTATTAATCAAATTCGACCGTCTGGAACGTTCTTCGAGGTCGGTAAGCTTTTTGTTTTCAAAGCATACAATACGTTCCAGTGATTGTAACGTATTTACCACCTTTTCACTGGCAATGCTACGTTCTTGGGAATTCTTTTTTGCCGTAATGAAGCCACGTACCATACTTTTCAATTCAATCAACTGTTTCTTTAGTTCAAGCACATCATCGTGATTTTTTGCTTGGCCGTTGAGCACTTCTTCATATAGTTTTTTCTGGGTGGGGCCAGGGTTTGTTTTCACGTCTTCGCATAAAACCAACCGACAAGCACGAAAACACTCATATGCTATATTCCGACAACGCCGAGAGCACGGCAAGACGAAAATACAGCGATAATCACTACGAAACGAACCCACGTTGGAACTAACCTGCATGAGGCAGAACATAGACGTAAAAACCATGGTCGCGCCGGGTCCGCCGTGCCCACCAGGGTTACGTTAAGGGGGCTTACGACAAAGTCACCCATGAAGCCATCTTTAGTGCTTTGGAAACAGTAGGTATTGGTGGCAAGATATATATGTGGGTGTACAGCTACTTACAGCTGAGATCATTTTACGTGATGACAGCGAATCACCCAATACCTGAATATTACAGCAGCCGAGGAGTTCCTCAGGGAGGAGTGCTAAGCTCTACGCTTTTCAACCTAACTCTCAATGGTCTAGTCGAGCAGCTACCTAGCACTGCAGAACTTTCTGTCAACGCTGATGACATCTGCATTTGGGCATCAGGTGTGACAAGACCTCAGCTTCGCGCCCGCCTTCAGAAGGCTGCTAAAACGACGTCATGCTACCTTCGTAAACAAGGCCTCGAGGTGTCCTGCGGAAAATGTGCAGTGGTAGCGTTAACGCGAAAACCAATTTCGGCTTACAGCATATCGATTAATGAAGAATGCATATCGTTGAGCAGAAGCCACAGGTTCTTGGGGGTCATAATAGACAGAAACCTGTTGTGGACTCCACGCGTGAACTATGTGAAGAAGCGGCTGATCGCAATATGCCACATGTTCAAATTCCTTGCAGGAAATTATTGGGGAGTGCACGTACCATCCATGCTGCAACTTTACAGAGTGCTGTTTATCGGAGTATTACGGTACAGCTTACCTGCAATATCTAACACCGACAAGACCAACCTTCCCGCAATTCAGAGCATTCAAGCCTAAGCACTTAAGATATGCCTTGGATTACCCCTCTGTTCTTCAACCGCTGAAACCATTGCCATTGCTCAAAATCACTCGATAAAGACGCATATTATTACTGAGACAATGCGCATGTACCTCAGGCATTATGCCAGGACCCCTTCTCACCATCTGGCGAGCCTAGCTGCTGAAAGGCTCCGCACGACATACGGCCCTACTGTCTACAAATATTGTTCATCGTTCACTGAGACGTACGCACCTGCATCAAAGCCACTGCTTCCTCCTTGGAGCTTAAACCGGCCGCGAGTTCACATAATGATTCCAGGAATGAGGAGAAAACTGGACTTACCAACACATGCCCTGAAACAACTGAGTCTATTTCTACTTGAACCAAACTACAGTAACCGCGTGCACATTTACACGGATGGCTCTACTACGCCGTCTAGTTCAGGAGGAGCAGTGGTTAAACCATCACAATGGGTAACTCGGTGTTTTAAGACTTCACATGTGAGGACGTCAACGACGGCAGAACTCAAAGCTCTGCGCAATGCACTGGATGATGATTTGTGGTGTTTAACGTCCCAAAACCACGCTATGATTATGAGAGACGCCGTAGTGGAGGGCTCCGGAAATTTCGACCACCTGGGGTTCTTTAACGTGCACCCAAATCTGAGCACCCGGGCCTACAACACTTCCGCCTCCATCGGAAATGCAGCCGCCGCAGCCTTGATTCGATCCCGCGACCGGCGGGTCAGCAGCCGAGTACCTTAGCCACTAGACCACTGCGGCGGGGCAATGCACTGGAACTCATCAATTCAGAATGAAGACCAGGTAAATGGGCTGTGTTTTCTGACACAAAACCAGCGTTACAGTGCCTGATATCAGTTCTCCAACGCAGATGCTATGACCAGTTGACCTACCAAACCGTGAAGCTTCACCACCTTTTAATACAAAAAGGCCACGACATCATCTTTCAGTGGTTACCTGGGCATTGTGGTGTAGGCGGCAATGATTCTGCAGATCTAGCTGCTCGCACGTCACAGAAAAAGCGAACAGCGTTCCGATTCCGCTTTCAAGATTGGATGTGGTGAGGCAAATTTGTCACCTAGCCCATAGTATTACACTGACTGAGTGGAAAACACCAAGCATACGACGTACAAGACTGCACGAGCTCGACCCTTCTCTACAACAACGGCCTCCACCCGGCCTACATCGACATGCAGCTTCGCTTCTCTATCGCCTTTGGCTGGGAGTTGCTTTCACGAAAGCTTATACCACGTTAATTGGACTTACTGACAGTGCAGCGTGCGATGTTTCTGGCACCGACGAAAATGTCGAACGCCTGTTGTGCCATTGTCCTGGTTTTGCCTCAGATAGACAAGTACTTGCCAACGCAATGCGGCGACTTGATGATCGGCCTCTTTCTGTGCAGGTGCTATTACAGCAACGTCTACATGCCTCGACAGCCCACAAAGCAGTGAAAGTCCTGCTGTGTTTCCTGAGAAAGACAGGCTTGTGTGAACGCCTCTGACATGTGGTAGAGTTCTACGCGCTGCAGTGAAAATACTGTGAGTCTGTCCCCCACCTTTTTTTTTCTTTGCCCTCTCTTCCTTTTTTCTCATCCCCTTCCCTAATCTCCCAGTGTTGGGTAGCCAACCGGATGTCTTTCTGGTTAACCTCCCTGCCTTCTCCCTCTGGTTGCTTCCTCCCCTCCTTCACGAACTGTCTAACCCTCAGTCCTCTCTTGCTAACGTGGTCGCAGTAACTGTTGAAGGTTATTGTATTTTCGCCCTTGTGGACACCGGTGCCGCTGTTTCTGTTATTGCCGCTAATCTCTGCCGTTTATTGCGCAATGTCACAACGCCGCTTTCGGGACTGTCGCTTCACACCGCAAGCGCACAGCAAGTAACGCCTCTCGCAGCCTGCACTGCAAGAGTGTCCATCGAAGGCATTCTTTACATCGGGGAGTTTATTGTTTTTGCTGTCTGTTCGCAAGACGTCATCCTCGGGTGGGACTTCCTATCTCGCCATAATGCCGTCATAGACAGCGCACGCGCCGAAGTTGAGTTTTCACCCTTGTGTGATGTCCCATTACTGGACGCTCTTCATCAGCCGCCGAAGTTGGTCCTTCATGAAGATACCGATATTCCGCCTGGAAATTTCGCACTTCTTACCGTTTCATGCAGCGCCTACGCTGACGCTACAGTTCTTTTTATGTCTTGTGATATCTTCAAATGTCGTTGACCTTTGCCGCTGCCTTTCGCAATAATTGACCTTGCCACCGGAAGAAGCAACATGTTCGTAAGCAATCCGCTTTCCACAATTGTCACTTTGCTTTCGGGATAATGTCTCGACCGCGTGCAAGATCTCGATCCTTCGTCTTTGGTTGATGTCCCGGATGACTACTGCTACCGTCCAAAAGCACTGTCAGCCGTCGGGGAGTCGTCCAATGATAGGTTTTTCAGCGCCATCGCCAACACTCTCACTCCCACTAAAGATGCCGACCTGCTGGATCTTTTGCACGAGTTCAGGAGTTCTTTCGATGTGTCGCAACCTCAATTGGGCCGCACGTCACAAGTCAAACATCATGTTGACACCGGCCTACACCAGCCACTGCGTCATAGACCATACCCTATCTCCAGTGAAGAGCGCCACGTCATCAACGATCAAGTCGAAGATATGCTTTGAAGAGACGTCATTCGACCATCTCACAGTCCCTGGGCGTCTCCTGTCGTCCTGGTTCGTAAGAAAGACGGAACTGTTTGATTTTGCGTGGACTACCGTTGTTTGAATAAGATAACCCACAAGAACGTCTACCCTTTGCTGCGAATTGATGACGCCATTCACACCCTTCACGGAGCGGACTTCTTCTCGTCACTAGATTTGGGGTCTGGCTACTGGCAGGTCCCAATGGCTGAAGCCGATCGCCGAAAAACGGCATTTATTATACCAGACGGACTATACGAGTTTAATGTCATGCCCTTCGGGCTTTGTAACGCGCCTGCCAAGTTTGAACGTCTTATGGATAATATGCTACGTGGCCTCAAACAGAATATGTGCCTCTGTTACTTCGACGATGTAGTGGTTTCTTCCCATGACTTTCCTACGCACCTCCTTCGACTCAGGGACGTTTAGACTTCTCTGACGAACGCTGGCCTGAAGCTTAACCTGAGAAAATGCCACTTCGCTGCACGCGAGCTCGTAATCCTAGGCCACGACGTGTCCAATCATGCCGTCTTACCTGAGCGAGCAAAACTTCGAGCAGTCGCAGAAATTCCCAAGCCGACGACCTTGAAAGAACTTCATAGTTTTGTAGCGAAAAAGTGGGCGCTTGGAAAGTTCCGGCCGTATCTATACGGCCGCCCGTTCCATCTAGTAACTGATCACCACGCACTTTGCTGGCTCTTCACGTTGTAAGAGCCTTCTGGCTGCCTTGCGCGATGGGCACTTCGCATCCACGAGTACGACATTCGCGTCGTATACCGCTGCGGACGCAATCAATCTGACGCTGATGCCCTGTCCCACTCATCTTTACCGCCAGATTCGACGTGCGGAAACACATGCCTCCAGGCCTTGTCATCGCTAAATCTCGACTCGATTGCCACAAAACAACGTCGTGACCCGTGGATCGCCTGTCTTACCGAATATTTATCTGGCACGCCCAACCTTCAAGTATCTCGATCCCTCCGACGTCAAGCTTTCCATTTCGCCATCCGCGATCAACTTCCTCATCGACGCAACTACGCTCCCGATGGCTGCCTGTGGCTACTGGTTATTCCACGCACTTCACAATCGCAAGTATGTGCCTCTATTCATGACAATTCGCAATGTGGCCACGCCGGGCTGTTCAAAACATATGAACGCCTTCGCCATCGCTATTACTGGCCCAGCATGTACAATTTTGTGCGCAAATTCGTGCAGTGGTGTCCTGACTGCCAGCGACGCAAATCATCACCGCCACGTGCGACTGGTGCATTGCAGCCACTTCCATGCCCTGCCAAGCCATTTGATCGTGTCGGCGTTGACCTCTACGGCCCCCTTCCATTGACACCAGATGGTTATCGGTGGATTATAGTGGCGGTGGACCACCTGACACGCTACGGAAAAACAATCGCTTTGCCGAGCGCTACAGCTGAAGATGTCGCCACTTTCTTTTTACAACGCTTCATCCTTCGACATGGTGCACCTCGGGAGCTCCTTAGTGATAGAGGCTGCGCTTTCCTCTCCGAGGTTGTCGAAGCTCTGCTTTCGGAATGCCACGTCTTCATCGGAAAACGACAGCATACCATCCGCAGACTAATGGGCTAATGGAACGGTTAAACCGCACGCTGGATAATATGCTCTCAATGTACTTGGCATCTGATCATAGCAACTGGGACCATGTTCTTCTATACGTCACGTTCGCCTATAACACCGCAATACAAACCACCACGGTATTCTCGCCTTTCTTCTTTACGGACGTGAGCCTTCCCATACAATTGATAACCTACTTCCCCACCGTCCTGATGCTTCCGAGTGTCCACCTATCTCCGATGCGGCTCGACAAGCCGAAGAGTGCCGCCAGCTCGCCCGTGCGTTCACTTCGGAAGAGCAACAACGCCAAAAAAAAAAAAACGTAGAATCTCTTTTCCGGATCCCAGCTATGCCCCAGGGTCTCTTTTGTGGCTTGCCATCCCATACCAAACTCCGAGACTCTCCTGGAAACTTGTCTCCCGGTACGAGGGGCCTTACACCATTTTGGAGAAAACCTCTCCGGTTAATTTCTTAATTGAACCAGTTTCCCGATCGGACGACATGCGCCGGCGTGCACGTGACATCAACCTTGTTTCCCGACTGAAACCGTACCATGAGTCTGCCTGAAACTTCTTAAGTCGCAAGGATGGTTCCTTTTTAAGCGGGGGTGATTTTGAAGATGTGCCTGCAGCGAGCAGCATCGCCAACACCCGGCTCTCTTGGCTCGTGCTTCAGTTCGCTGCTGTGCCGGTCTCTGCTGGACGGTTCATCACGCTGTCTTGTCGTTGTCGTTAATGACCAATAAACCTCTTCACACCACCTTTAACAACCTCGAGTTCGTATTAGAAACTAGTTCACTGTATTCATGCACTGCGGCCAAACGCTCGCTAAACCTTTCTAAAACCAAGGAGTTTATGCCCAGCAAGTATAACGTAGCAACACTTTCTTGTCACATAGTGCTCAATGTACATGCCAATGGCTTCTAAGGGGGATGGAGAGACAGCAGAATTCGGCTTTTCGTCAACGCGCACGCTGCGAACTTTTTATTGTTCAACAACACAGAAAAGAAATCTCTCTCCTGCACTACCTTGGAGGTCGAAATGTAAGACTGGTTACACACTACGACTTCTACTACGACTACGAGGGACGAACGAGTGCCACTATAAGATGATTCGCCCCTAAAAAAATGATATCTCAACGCCACGAATAATTGCGGCACTTCGTGCCGACAGACGATGTCGGCCGAAGAAGCGATCCCGAAATGAACTCTTAGCACTCTGCTACAGTCAGCTCCATCCCCTGAGACCTTTAAAATGATGAATTTTCCTCTGCAGTAACGTATCATTCAATAAAAGTCTTCTGTATCGACTGGATCTGCTAGCGAAACTGACAATACCACCGAGCAACACGAAAACATTGCAGATCATTTTAGTGCGATAAAAAAGTGTCCTTACCATTCATGGCTTTCGTAGCTTGTATTCGTCACAGTCACGGTTAGCAAAAAACAAAAGAAACTATTTCCTAAAACACTGACATTGCACGCAGAGGTGCTTTTTTCAACGGAGCGGTACAAAAATGCGCGCGTGCCACTGCTAACTCACGTGATGCATTGAAGAGGAAGCTGTCGTATCCCGCAGTTTCCTGCGATTGCCCATATTACCGGTTGCCTATTGTGCTTAGGCAGATGACTCCCCGAATATGTTGTGACTACAAAGGACTGCAGTGTGCAGGAGGGATTTGTGATTTGTGAGTTTTGTATAGAAATGGTGTCTAGCATAATGTTTCTTTCTTTAAGGTGTTCAAAGATTCTCTTGTGTAATGTCAAAAGTACAAAAAAAAACTTAAGTTGCATTGTGTGACAGTCTTCTTGTAGTGCGGCTCCTCGAGATTTATACACTGGAGGAGCGTGGCGCCAGCAATGTTTTAAAAAGGGTAAAAAAATGCACTTGCAGCCGGGGACTGAGACATCTTTATTTAATGTGCAATCAAGCATATTTCCAATGCAAATTTTGTCTTTTGATGGAAGGAATAATTTGATTCACTCGATAAATTGTAAGTCTCCCGAAACATTATATCACGTTTTTTTCGCACTGTTGGTAGAGGGTGTATTTCTACAAAGTTTTGAAAGAGCGATCAAAAAATGCCTTTCCATTGGACCCACACGGAATCCGGTTTCCCAATGTTGTTGCCACTGAGGACAGGGTTGGGTGCCTTTATGATACAATCATGCTCTTGGACTTCCACTCTTTGTGAAGATCGAGAATGGCGGGCTACCATTTTGACCAAGATGGGCGGCCTACACGACCCTATTTTCGTTAAAGAATATGCTGGTTTCATTCCATCCATGTTGCATATATGCTGCATTTGCCATAATCTTGTATAGAAATATTTCTTGCTGGCGAGTAATTGAGTGCACACTTGTCACTCAACAGAGGTGCTGATGTAGTTTGTGAGCTTAGCCGTTGTTTACTTTCGGTTTTATGTTTTGCGCGAACATAATTCATAAATGCTCTGCCAAATGGCTTGGAGCCAGACAAGCAATTGGAAAAGCTTCCTTTTGATGGCTGCATTGCCAATATTTATGCCGAGCGAATTTACGCCACCTTATTTAGGTTTGCTCTGTTTTTTCGCGAGGATGAACACACATCCAGCATCTGCCACGCGACAACATTTTATCACGTCGCTCCAGGGGTCTAGAGAAGATCTATTGAGGCTTAAGCAACAGGGCTCTTACCAAGTGCATCGGTTGATTGGTTCGTTGATTCCTCAACAATTTGGCGTAACCCAACTAGGAGAATAGAGAATGAATCAGACGGTTCCTTGCTTTTTGAACTAATTCACTTCTTGAAGGAAAGGGTTGAATTCATTAGGTATAAGAGGCAATAATTTAAAATGGCAGGATTTCAAAACCAAAAACAATTTTGAAAAGAATGACATAATAAACACACAAAAAGACAAAAATACGTCTATGCATAAAACAACAGAGTTTAGCTATGTTTAGCATTCCATTCATTTAGACTCTCGTAAAAAAATTTTAAAAGTGATAAAAACGCTCCAGTGGCCAAAATCAAATGCGATTGCGCCAAATGAAAGAATCACCGGAAGTGACGAGTTTAAGTCCACCTTTCGTAGGGGTTCTTCTAGTAGTCTTTTCCTTTGTCTTTTGAATCTTCTACATGACAAAAAGAAGTGCTCCAAAGATTCACTCTCAATACATTGAAGGCATAAAGACGAGTGTACCAGATCCGACCTGTGAAGGTAAAAGTTCAGTGAAGGAACTCGACAGCACAGCGTTGTATTACCTATTTCCTCCTTTCTTGATGAACACCACTTGTTCTTCCAAAGAAACTTTAGCAGCGAATAGTCTGATAAAAACAAAGGAGATGTAGGTTGTTGGTTGGAGGCTCTGGTGCTCTTGGTAAGGGCACATCATATAGCGTGGCAGCAACGGCAGCACACATTGTGCCGTATGGCGAGGAGGCACCGCAAGCATGTGCCCTCGGCGAGGTCACAGCAGCACGTCGTCCAAGTTCTTCGCGTACAACTTGCCTGATTACTGAGGCAAAATCACAGAATGATGTTCGAGCGACGTGGACATTTGCAACGGTGGTGACGTTGGCAAGTCTACCAAATTTTAGAGTGATGTGCCTCGCCTTCAGTGCCTCAAACATATGGAAGTGTTAGATTACGCCCGCTACAGATGCCAAGGTGTCCGTGCCTATTAGGAAATTATAGACGTCCTCAGCAATCCCTTCAAGATTATGCCCAACCTTATCATTTTCTTCCATGTCGAGTCTACAGACTTGCACAATTTGAGAATCTCTTCAATAAAAGTTGTGCATGTTTTCCGGGGACTTGAGCACACTGCATCAAAGTTTGTTTAGCGCACTTCTTAATCAATGGGTCCCCGAAGCTGCTCGCCATTTCTCTCTCAAACGCTTCCCAGGTCATTAGTGTTTCTTCGTTGTTCTCAAACCACACCAACCCCGTCTCTTGAAGAAACAACCCGACGTTGGTCGACCGGAAGGCCGCATCCCAACAATCGTATTTACTCAGACGATTGAAGTTCTTCAGGCATTCGTCGACATCTTCTCCGACCTTCCCAGAGAAGCTTCGTCGTACTGTGTGTCGGGGCCACGTAGCGTCAGAAGAAGAGTGCGTGGTGTCGCCGGCAGCAATCAGATTCATAGAGATTGCTTGTAGACCGGCCAGCTTGCAACTTCGGCGTAGTTCTTGAGGTAGCGCTTCCGTGATCGTTCGCCTTGGATCGCTCCGCTGTACGCTGCGCCTTCCACCCATTTTGTTACGGTCAGATGCCGTTATTTACCGGAGATAATGAATGCGAGAGCCCAGGAATCTGGCAGGTGAGCGCACATGCCAACTTCGTTCTCCTTTTCTACCACGGGTCTCCTCAGTATCGTGGCAATGTGGTCTCCAATATCTTGCAGGGAATCGATGACACAGAAACGGGCCTATAATTGTTTGCCTTTTTCTTGGAACCGCCTTTATAAATAGGAGCCACATAGGCGATTTTTCAGTGCTCAAGCAGAGTTCCAGTAACGAGAGGTTTTCGTATATTAGAAATAATATGAAGCAATCGGCCAGGAACAGTGCTTCCATGCGCGCCGTTATCTATCAGTGGGGAGGTTTGTACGTTTTGGCTAGCCTTTGAGTTTCGCCGGAACGATTCTGTTGTAGTTACCGGTGTCAAAAGGTCACGGCAATCGATCCGCAGTCTTCGTTTGCAAAAATAGTGTGCTTTTTAGACACAGCGAAACAACAACTCATGCGCTTACTCACGTTGATCTGTACCTGTGAGTACGTTGCGCGCGTTATTGGTGCGTAAGAAATGCGGGACAAGTTTCGATCTGCTTGTCATTCTGCACGTGATCTTCCAATTTGTTGTCTCGCATTCATTGCTTCGCCTTTGCGAAAAAGCTGTTACTTTCTTTAGCAGGGATTCGATACCATTCACACAAAGTTCAACTGGTGGCAATAATGATTTAGTTGCAAAATGAGGCTCAACCAGCGGGGATAATTTCACAGTATCATTCACGGGTAAATACAAAGTGCAAAGTTTCATTGAGACATGTTGCCTTATGAATGTCGCTGGACAAGTTATTATTGTCGGAAACAATTTCGTCCACTCCAGTTGAATCAGCGCCACAGTTCCTTAAGTATCTCTAAGAAAGCTTGGGGTTACTTTTTATGGGATCATTCAATCGACTGACTTGCTCATCCTTTGCACTACGTACTTTAAATTTGTATTTATTAGTTACCTCCACTAACCTATTGTACTGATGTTTACTTTGGCTTCATTTAAATACTTTGTATACTCGCCGTTTTCTTATTATTCTAAAGACGACACGCATAGCTTCTTGCACTCTTTCAATTAGGCGGTGTTTGTACTTGGCAGTTACTTCTCCGTTACTTCCATAATGTTTGCTTTAAATAGAGACCACAGCTGTAAAACCTTGACGTTCTCGTAACGACAATAAAAAAACAGATAAATGGGAAAATAGGTCCTGTGAAATGGCAGAGTAATCACCCTTGTGAAAAAAAGACACCTTTGCAAATTTGTGAGACTTTGGTCTTTTGAACTCATTTTCTATTGTTGCTACAACTGCGAGATGATCGCTAATACTGGGACTACAAGTAACAGAGTCCACCATATTCGAGGAGCTGAAAGAAAGCAAATCATAAATGATACTGTTTCTTGTGATCACACCTATATAATGAATTAGACCGAACCTGTCAACGATGTCCTTCAGGTTAATTTTTTCACGACAAGTCAAGGCGATACAGGTTCCTTTACACCATTTAAAAGTCGGAAGAATAGAATCACCAGCAGGAATAAACTGAACCGATGTTTTCAAAAATATGTCGCACAATTATTGCAACACGGCTGGGTCAGAATTTGGTGGTCTCTAAATTTTTTGACAATAAATTTTATATTGTTGATATCAGCAATGATGATGTAGAATCTCTCTCGTACACTGTGATCCTTACCAAGTTTGGGTGAGCGAAGTGAACCAACAGAAACACTCTCCACCTGTCCTTGCCCTATCATTTCAGTAAACGTTATAGTGGCCAGGAAACACCTCACGATCACTGATTGACGGTATAAGCTATTATCCGCTCCCAAACACTATATCCGCTTTCGTCAATTTAATTAGGCCAGTGAATTGATCGATTTCATTCTCAAGACACTTACAATTTACAACAACAGTTGCTAGGTTGCGTGAAAATGAGACAGTCATACAAGTAGGGTGCCACTTATTTTGAGCCGAAACTATCTTTTATTTGATTTTGTCCCACTTGTCGAACCTAACCGTCCACAATAGGCTTCTAAAAACCTAGCTTATTCTTACTGCTGCTGTGGTCGGCTAGTTCTGTTTTTATAAGTTCACAGTCGTATTCAGATCTGCCATGTTTGTGGTGTGTAGTCCTCATCCCACTGTGATCAGACCCTTCGAATTTTTCAGTGTTTTTGAAAAGATCCAATTTTTTTATTTGTTGGAGGCAAAATTAAAGAGAATTGGCAAGTTGTATGGTTTGTTACATTGACAAATGCGGTGTTCTCTGTGAACTGATGCCTGCTGGATTGGAAAATGAGTTACACAGGTATTCTAAATAAGTTCTTTAGGCAGAACCCACGTTCTTGCCTTATCGTCTGTAACCCCGTAAAATACCCAGTTCACTTTTTGACTTCTATTTTCAAGATCGGTATTCTGCATTTACAGTTTCTGAACGTCCTTTTCAAGCTGTTCGACCACAGTTACACGTCGTTCTACTGTCTTGTGAAAGATTTCAATGTGACCTTCAAGTTTACCAAATTTATAGTGTGTTTTAGAAAGAATTCCTTCACGTTACGTTAGTTTTTCCTGGATAGCATTCATCATCTTCATCATGCAAATTCGTTAGTCATTCTAGTTCACTTTTACCGTGAGGACCAGTATATTCATGTCCACATCACCGGATAGGAGCGGTAGCAGGATCAAATACAGTAACCGATCAGCAAATTAACGAAGATTCTTATGGTGAGCTTGCCCCGCCGCGGTGGTCTAGTGGCTAAGGTACTCGGCTGCTGACCCGCAGGGCGCGGGTTCGAATCCCGGCTGTGGCGGCTGCATTTCCGATGGAGGCGGAAATGTTGTAGGCCCGTGTGCTCAGATTTGGGTGCACGTTAAAGAACCCCAGGTGGTCTAAATTTCCGGAGCCCTCCACTACGGCGTCTCTCATAATCATATAGTGGTTTTGGGACGTTAAACCCCACATATCAATCAATCTTATGGTGAGCTTGTACCATCACGCGTTTAATTGCTACAACAACAACAAACAGAGCATGTCGTCGTGGGAGGAGCAGGCCACGCATAAAATTTTCTGCGTACATGTAAAGGGCAGTATTCGGTAACCTGCCACACAACACAGGAATTAGCTGCATGGCGGGCAGCGTGCCGGCTCCTTGTAGAGGTGCACTTTAGTGAGGTTGCACATGGTCACGTGGCTCCTCATACCCTAAAGTTTTTGATATATCTGTTTTCAGGCTGATGCTATCACTGGCCTTCCTACCAATGAAGCTGCTTGGAGGTTCGTTGAGGCAGTCCCCTACACCCAAGTGACAGGATGGCGTCTCCTCAAGTGCCTTCGAAAATGGAGAGATCCCTGCCCCTTCACCGTTCGAGTTCAATTCCAACGCTATTGACCTGAAACACTAACCGAAGAATTAGCTCCATGTCAGTCAGCGTGGCAGCCCAAAATCTCACGAAGACATGTAAACGTGCGCTTAAGTAAGGTTGCACATGGTCACGTGGACTCTCATACTTGAAAGTCTTTACCATATCTGTTTTGAGACTGATGGTATCAGGGGCGTTCTTGCTGATGAATGCACTTGGCGGGGCAGTTCGTCGAGGCGGTCCTCTGCAGCCAAGTGACACGATAGCGTATCCACAAATGACTTGGGCAACAAAAGCATCACCTCCCTTCGTCTATCGCGTCGAATTCCAACGCTACTCGGAGAGCGGCAAGAACCTGTAACACGAACAGAGAAATTAACTCTATGTCGGCTATCGTGCCGGTACCGAATTCCACAAAGGCATGTTGACATGTGTTTGAGTGAGGTTGCACATGGTCACATGGTCTCTCATACTCGAACGTTTTTGCCTCACCTGTTTTGAGACAGATGCTATCACTGGCGTTCTGGCCGTTGAATATGCTTGGCGGTTCGTCTAAGTGGTCCCCTGCAGCCAAAAGACATGATGGCGTATCGGAAATGCCTTTGCAAACGGAGGGATCATCACCCCTTCATCGATCGCGCTAAATTCCAATGCTACTCTGAGAGTGGCAAGAACCTGTAACACCAACATAGGAATTAGCGGCGTGTCGGTGAGCGTGCTGGCTCCAAATCGTTAGTTGAATTCCAAGTTAGTTGAATGTCAAAGTGATGACGTTTGGCTTGAGTAAAGGAAACCTTGAGTTGTCTTTGATTGCGACAACATTAACCAAAAGGAGGCTGAATTTCTTACAGGTCCTGGGATAAATTATTTGCGAGTTTTGATGTTGCAATGAATAGTTCCAATTATAAGGCTATAATACAAGCAAGAAAGCAAGAATAAATGCGTATGAGAGATTAATTAAAGTTATCGCACAAATAGCTTTTTAATAGATCTAATACGAATAAGGCAAGATAAAAGTACCCACGCCGGGCTGGTAGCGCGTGAAGGAGTAATGAAGAGTTACACACACACACAGAGCTATTATATATATATATATATATATATATATATATATATATATATATATGCAACGCTACGGTCACTCAACCACCATGCCTGCCTATATATATATATATATATATATATATATACATAGAAGGGGAAGAACTGTACACCTAAGGGCTCGTTTTTTCGTGTTTTGACACAATAATAATGAGATGTAACAGACAATAATGCCAAGGATTGTATAGGGAAAGTTATTACAACCAATGTAATTTAGATAGAAACAAAGAAAACTGGGTGAAAAAATATCTTGCCGTGAGCAGGAATCGAACCTACGCCCTTCTTATAACGCGTTCGATGATGTAACCACTGAGGTACCATGGTGGCTATCCTCCCAGCCCCTTTACTGCGTTTATATGTGAATATAAGCGTGGCAGTGTCAGTCAGCGCCGTCTGTAGCCATGGCGGCGAGTGTGGAACACCCTTTAATGAGCCTGTGTGGCGTCACGTAGCAGGTGAACTTACTACGAGCGGGCAGATGACCAATAGTTCCTCGTATACAACCTCAAAGCCCCAAGTCTGCCAGTACGAGACCCTCAATAATGAATAAGAAAAAGAGGTGTATACCTAAGGGCTCAGTTTTCCGTGTTCTGACATTATAATAATGAGATCCAGCAGACAATAATGCCAAGGATTGTATAGGGAAAGTTATTACAACCAATGTAAAATAGATAAGAACAAAGAAAACTGGGTGAAAAAATAACTTGCCGTGAGCAGGAATCGAACCTACACCCTTCGAATAATGCGTTCGATGATGTAACCACTGAGCTACCACGGTGGCTATCCTCCCAGCCCCTTTACTGCGTTTATATGTGAATATAAGCGTGGCAGTGTCAGTCAGCGCCGTCTGTAGCCATGGCGGCGAGTGTGGAACACCCTTTAATGAGCCTGTGTGGCGTCACGTAGCAGGTGAACGCGTTAAGAGCGGGCCTCTGACCAATAGTCCCTCGTATACAACCTAACGGCACCAAGTCTGCCAGTACAAGACCCGCGTCAATGAAAAAGGGGGGAAGAAGTGTATACTTAAGGGCTCATGTTTCCGTGTTTTGACACAATATTAATGACATCTAACAGACAATAATGCCAAGGAACCTATAGGCAAAGTTATTAGAGCCTATGGAGTTTATGTTAAATTGGGTCTAATAACTTCCCCTATACATTCCTTGGCGTTATTGTCTGTTATATCTCATATATATATATATATATATATATATATATATATATATATATATATATATATATATATATATATATATTTATATTTATATATATATATATATCGACGTACTTCGAGCAATGCAAAATCCAATTCCAGATCTGAACATATGACTTGTTAAGGGACATTTCATCCCACACAAGATTGGTACTTTTTGCCGAAAATGCGCAACAATTTGACAGCATACGCTGTGAGCAATGTCAACACTACAAGCGCTCGGCAACCCCGTCAGCCAGTCTATTTCGTCCCATAAGAACCCAGGGTTCACCATTTCATGTTGTCGGTGGTGACTTGCTCCGCGATAAAAAAATGGCAACCTTTGCACTATTGTAGGCGTTAGCCACCCCAAACGCCACGCCAAACGGCGGTGATTCTTGCGACAATAGTCACTCAAATTTCCCAGTTCACGCTATAGCGCAATATACTCCGCCATGATTCTCCACGTGTCAACATCACTGATCGCGGGAGGCAGTTCGTTGCCGATGTAGTGGAAGACATGCTTCATGTTGCTTCGTGTCATTTTTGTCCCACTGCCCTACATCACCTTTAGGAAAAACGTATAACCGACTGAGGGAATAAGTCCTCGTCGACATGACATTTTTGTATGTTGATTCCAAACACATAGCTTGAGACACCATCTCGCCATTAAAAACATTTGCCTACAGCGCTTCACAGCGATAAAACAGCTGATTACAGCCCAATTTGTCGTCTCTACAAACGCGAACCCCGCACTGCTCTTGATACAATAGTTTCGTTTTCTGAAAGCGACCAACTTACCCCGTTCGAAACCACGGAACATGCCCGACGCATCGCCTGTCTTGAAACTTTCGTTTCACAAAAACACTCGAAGAACCGCTATCACGGGTCACCGGCACGTATTGTGCGAGATTGGGGATTGTGTGGCTTTGGATGCCGCTTTGGAAGCGTGGCTTCTGCCAGAAGTTTATGGCTAACTACACTGGTATGCTGGTTGTCCTGAAACGTCTCAGCGATGTCACGTACGTGATATATCAGCTGTCGTCAAACTGGCCGCCACTCAAGCAATACCAACGTCATCCTTGTTGCCTGTCTTGAACGCTCGCATCATCGCAACAAAGACTGACTCCTGCAGTGGGCGTCGTCTGAAAAGACAGAATCGTTACAACTCTGCAATACCACAGCCTTTCAGAAAAACTAGGTGGCGCTGGCGATACTAAGGATGCTTTCCTCCTTTAGGAAAGTCTTTTTCTGCCATGAAAAAAAAAACTACAGATAGATGTGCGTTTCACCACACACAACACACATCCTGCCCAACATTCACTACAATCTCACAATAAATCCACCTATCGTACTTTGCACGTATACACAAAATCTGCTGAAAGTCCATTACATATTTTACAGCTGAGCCGCAGCGTTCTGCCCAAAACTAAGAAAATCACACTTCCTGCAAAAATGTAGTTTTCTACCTAGAGTATATATGCAAACGATGTAAGTCCTTGTCCATATAGTTTAAATTCAGATGCAGAGACCAGTAATTTGAACTCGACTCTCCGGTTATAGCGTTGCACACTAGACGAACAGCATATTTGTTTCTTTCCCCTGGATGTAAAACGAAAGCCTTGTAGTGTTGCCCATCAGACACCTGCCTGTTGTTCTGCATTAGGATAGTCTGACAGTCCGACAAGTTGGCTGTCTTTATGCGGCATAGCTTGGACAACACGAGTAGTCGTAACCTACAAGTGCTAGCGGTCTGCACCGCTCCACTGCCCTTTTTAGTCCCGTAATCGCCTCATCTACACCCCGACGTTTTTGAAACATCAAAGATTGTAACGCAAACGACCTCCTGATCAGCTGACTCCACGAAAGGTATCTGAGCTTCCTTATCGCTCAAAGAGATTTGCAGTGAAACGTGCTTGCTGTATCTTTGTGCACTTCCTACAAGGATAGCCGTTTTACTATGATTACAGTCAACCTTTATGTTTAGGTCTTCGTGGCATTCAACTTCATCATTTGTGACTGGCTGCACTTGTGACACTGCCATGCACACTTGGGCAGTTGTTCCTGCCTTATTTGTTGGTTCAATTAAATAAATTTTATCCGTACCAAATATGAAGTTCTGTCTGTTCACAAGGTAATTATCCACAAGGTCATCAGCCAGGTCAACAGCATCTCTTACTACAGCTGGCTGCACGCAGACACTGTTGAAGCCCCCTCTGAGTTTTCCACTTGGCTTGAACACAACTCACATGCTCCTTAATGTAATTACTTTTGTTTCTGAACTGAATTATTTCGTTGTCGTTTCCTGCCCTTCGCACGGAACGCTTCACTTTCTACAATGATACGATGTAATCATTGCGGCACGTTGAGGCGAGCTAACTGCATGTTCTTCGACCATACCTATGCCACTGCTTACATCTGCCGGTGTTACGCAGGATGACTCTACGGCTACCGCCTTAGAGTCGTCTACAAGACATACGCTCCTTGCTATGCCACTTGTTTAACTTCGTACACCGGAAGACTCGGCATCTTTTCTAGAGACTGCCACTTGGTGTTCGGATGTTCACATTATCTGAACATCAATCACCCTTTCGTCAGGGCTGTCTGGAGGACTCCATACCTTTGCAATAATTTACATTTTATTGCATCAGTTCGCATGGCCACATGGCTATGCAAAGAACTCGACAATTCCTTTTCTGAAACTTCCTGCTAAGTCATATTGATTACGGTCACGAAAGCTCGACTGGTCTCGCCCTCGCTCTTCCCTTTGACTCTGCTGTCCACTTGTAGAGAATTTTCACCTAAAGTTTCATTACAGGTGTTCTCAAGTCTGCCACCAAAAAGAGAGACTGCATTACTCACGAAGGCCCTACCATCGCAGCACACTTCAATTATCCGCTGTTTACAGCTCAGATACGAAAATTTCTCTTGCCAGCATTTACCTTCTAGTCCCCTCGTTTCCGCCACCGCCAGTTTTAGCCGCAACTGAAACGTCTTTTGCCTTAGCTTCTCACTTTAATTCCCTTTTTTCTCAGTAGCCTTTCAAGCTAGATTTTCGTATCCCTCTCTTCGCGTATGCGCGTCGCGCGTTCCTCACACCAAGCCCCAACTTCTTCGCCTTCTAGACACATGCTTCTTGCTAACACTTCTAGGGCTGCCCTACTCATGTTCCTGTTTGAGTGTAGAGGAGTATGTGGTAAAATGATCTCATCAGTCGCAAACCCCAATTGCCACGAAGCTATTTATTGGGCAAGCTGTCGCGTAGGATTGTGTAAACAAAAAACCGACGACATCATCGTCATTGAGAAATGGGCCGATAAGACCATTTGTTCCCAACAAATCGCCAACACTGAATCTATCTACAAAACTGCCAAAAGATAGCAAATAAAGGCAAAGAACAGAGCGTGCAAAACTAGAAACAGGTTTGCAGGAATAACAAATAGCTAAACACACGAACGGTGCAAGGTAATTGATCTTCAGAAGAAAAAAACCCATGTCCCCACATAGCAGGATGTGCTGCTTGCAGCGGAAGCTATTCTACCGAGGTATAGACACTCCCACGCAAATTGGGATGGTGGTGAGGCAGTTAAGACGCCCACAACGCTGACTGGTAGGGAAAGAAGCGTCAGGCTAGTTGAGGCCAGTGACCTTCCGCGTTCGGCAGTTGCAGCTCGCACACAAAGCTGGAGACGTTTCATGGCCAACACCAGGATGCCACAACATGCCTGGCCCGCGCCAGATGACGAGAAAAAACTCTGTGTCCAGGTGGGAGCCCGCAGCGACCTTGATGCAGGAGCTTTGCTGCTCGCCACCTCCGCGCCTTGGCCACCTTCTTCACTCGTTCCGGACTCAGCCACGTCTGTCTGGCTTCGCTGTTCTTTTCCCATGGCTGTACTAGATCTCTATGGAGGCACGCTATATGCTTCAAATGTTCACGTCAACATGGTTCGGAATCCTGCGTCATCTTCGTCGTCCTTTTTGGTTCAGGTTGATGGCGTCGCGTACTTTCAAACGCGCACATTCACATCACAGGATCACAGGGGTGTGTGAATGAAAAGAAGAAATAAGTTGGCACAGGTGGTAATCGTCTGATCCCTGCGTTCTCGCATTCCTAATGTCCTGTAAATAAAGACATCTCAACATCTCACCGAAACAATATATATATATTGTTGAGACGTTTATTGGCGGACACTAGTCGACGATGCTTGACAGCGACAGTCAATGCAGGTACCGACTCTCTGCACGAGCTGCTCTTCTTTTTGCTAAAAAGGGCAACCCACTAGAAGGCGCTGGAGAGAACGACCCACTGTTCGAAGGCTTCACCACAACTAACCCGGGTACGAAGAGCGAGCCGCCTGGCGACCTAAGAGCTGGTTACTATGAGCGGGTCGTGGTAAGCTTTGAGACGCTCCACGTTTACAATGTCGCGCCCTCGACGGCGCATGTCCGAAGATGGCTCGATGGGTTCGATCAAGTAATTTACAGGGGAAGTGCGTTCGACGACACGGTAGGGGCTTTCGTATTTGGGCAATAGTTTTGAAGATAGGCCAGTTGAAGTGGTAGGGATCGAGAGCCAGACGAGCGCTCCAGGAGGAACGTGGGCGCAGTAGTGCTGGTGTCAGCGCGAATGCCTTTTTTCCGCTCTTGATCACGCGCTGTAGAGGTCCTTGCAAGCTCTCGACACTCTTCAGCAAGCTTGGCTGTAGCAGAAATAGGCGCCCACTCTGACGGATCTGGCTTGTACGGAAGTATAGTGTTGATGGTGTGCGACGGGTGCCTTCCATATAATAAAAAGAAAGGTGAAAAGCCAGTAGTGCTCTGAGGGGCGGTGTTATATGCGTAGGTGACGAAGGGTAGAATAGAATCCCAATTTGTGTGATCGGCGGCGACGTACTTGGAGAGCATGTCGCCGAGCGTACGGTTGAAGCGTTCAGTGAGGCCATTCGTTTGCGGGTGGTAAGCAGCAGTTTTGTGGTGAACAACGTTGCACTCTTTGAGAATGGCTTCGACTACTTCAGACAGGAAGACGCGGCCTCGATCACTGAGCAGTTCCTGAGGTGGACCGTGTCGCAGCATGAATCGTTGGAGCAGGAAGGAGGCCACATCGCTCGCTGTAGCCGCGGGGAGAGCGGCAGTTTCGGCGTATTGCAGAGGTGGTCCACAGCAACAATGGCCCAGCGGTTACTAGCCGACGTTAGTGGAAGTGGCCCATACAAATTGATGCCAACGCGCCCAAACGGCCTGGCAGGGCAAGGTAGAGGTTGCAGACCTACCGGCGACAGGTGCGTTGAAGTTTAGCGGCGCTGACATTCTATGCAGAAGCGAACGAATTTCGGCACATAGCGGTGCATGCCGCGCCAAAAGTACCGTTGGTGAATGCGCTGGTAAGTCTTCGATACCCCGGAGTGCGCACATCACGGATCAGTATGAAAGAATTCGCATATGTCAGAGCGCAGACTGTGGGGTATGACTAGTAGCCACTGGCGGCCGTCATCGTTGTAATTGCGTCGGTGGAGAAGGTCGTCGCGAACGGCAAAATGGTGGGCTTGACGACGCAACGCGCGAGTGGATGGAGTGAATGGATCAGTCAGCAAGTCTATCAGTGAGGAAATCCATTGATCCTTGTGCTGTTCAGTAGCAACGGCATGAATGCTAATGGAAGAAACGGCAAGGTGAGACGCCGAGTCGTGGGCATAGTCGTCAGGCAAGGGAGAGCGCGACAGGGCGTCGGCATCAGCATGTTGCCTTCCGTTGCGGTACAGCACGCGGATGTCGTAGCCTTGCAGGCGAAGTGCCCACCGGGCGAGACGGCCTGAGGGATCTTTCAATGATGACAACCAGCATAGTGCGTGATGGTCGGTGACTACATCAAATGGGCGACCATATAAATAAGGTCGGAACTTGGTAAGGGCCCAGACGATTGCCAGACATTCTTTCTCAGTGACGTTGTAATTAGTCTCGGCTTTTGTAAGCGTACGGCTTGCATACGCCACGACATATTTCGGGAACCCTGGTTTGCGCTGCGCAAGGACAGCGCCGAGACCGACACCACTGGCGTCCGTGTGTACCTCGTAGGGGCAGTAGGGTCGTAGTGGCGGAGTATGGGAGGCGACGTCAACAAACGACGGAAAGTTGTGAATGCGTCGTCACACTGTGATGACCACGAATGGAGAGGCCCGTTACTACCGAGAAGCTTTGTCAGCGGCGATACGATAGATGCAAAGTTTAGGATGAAGCACCTAAAGTAGGAACACAGTCCTATGAAACTGCGCAGTTCCTTGACGGATGTCGGCTTGGGGAACTCGGTCACGGCCCGAAGCTTGGCTGGATCGGGGAGAATTCCGTCCTTGGACACGACGTAGCCGAGTATTGTCAACTGCCGAGCTGCAAATCGGCGCTTCTTTAGGTTCAGTTGCAGACTGGCGTCACTCAGACGCGTTAAAACATGCCGCAGGTGTTGAAGGTGCGTGGAGAAGTCCGGAGCGAAAACGACGACGTCATCGAGGTAGCACAGGCACGTTTGCCATTTCAGGTCACGCAGAACGGTATCCATCATACGCTCAAAGGTGGCGGGCGCATAGCACAGCCCAAACGGCATGACGTTGACTTCGTACAAGCCGTCGGGAGTGACGAAAGTGGTCTTCGGTCGAGCGTCCTCAGCCATAGGTACTTGCCAGTACCCTGAGCGCAAATCAAGAGATGAAAAGAGTTTGGCTCCTTGCAGGCTGTCAATCGCGTCGTCCACACGCGGTAGTGGGTACACGTCCTTACGAGTGATCTTGTTGAGACGTCGGTATTCCACACAGAACCGCACAGAACCGTCCTTCTTCGCGAGGAGAACGACAGGAGACGCCCAGGGGCTGTTAGAGGGTCCATTAACATTGCGGCGTAGCATGTCGTCCACTTGCTCGTTGATTACACGGCGTTCTGTGGGAGATACGCGATATGGACGTTGCCGTAGTGGTGGTTGTGCGCCTGTGTCACTGCGATGCGTAACAGTGCATGTGCGGCCGAGAGAAGGTTGAGCGACATCGAAAGAAGAGCGGAATTCTTCCAACAGGGCCAGAAGCTGGGAGCGCTGGACCGGCGTAAGGTTGTCGGCAATGGAAGGACCGAATACATCAGCGGATGATGAAACAGATGTAGAAACAGCACTATGCGTATTGGAACTTCAGCAGTGCGTGTCATCAGGTTGTTCCATGATTGTGCGTCTTCGATGGGTTCCACGCTGCCGAGACATTCCCCTCGCACCAACGTAACACTGTACGGGGATGAGTTCAGAACAAAAATAGTGGTGCTGCCGCAAGTTACTTGCATGGTCGCGAAAAGAACCAGCAAACCTTTTCTCGTGAAAACTTGATGAGATGGTGAGAGGAGTGCAGCGGTGTCGGAAAGACTTGCACACTAGACCGACACTGCCGCGGACGAGTTTGCAGGCACTTGCGTGTCGTCCCTGACGGGTAACTTGCTTGCAGCAGATGGACTGTCGGCCGGCGTCAAAGAAGAGAATGGTGTCAGTCTATTTCTGCTGGTGTGCAATGAATGACGGCGTCGTGGCGGGAGAGAAAATCCCATCCTAGGATGACGTCGTGAAAGCATGAAGGAATTATGATGAATTCGACGGCATACATCACGTCCTGAATCATGAGGCGAGCTGTACACATCACTGTAGGGTGAATGCTTTGGGCGCTGGCTGTACGGAGGGAGAGCCCGGAAAGTGGCCTGGTCACTTTGTGCAGTAATCGGCTAAGCTTTGCGTCCATGACGGATACGGTGGCTCCAGTATCTACAAGGGCAGATGCACGAACACCATCCACAAGCACGTCTATCACGTTCGATGGTCTTTCCTGAGGGCTTCCGCAGTTCGACAGCGTCGCAGCCCTTGCCTCGTGGACTGCGACGACTAGTTTATCTGGTCGCCCTCTAGTGGACGTGGCCGCATCGGCGACAGTGAGCGACGTCGCGGAGAATGTGAACGGCGGGTAGATGGTGCGGGGCGGGACGACGGTGACGTAGGTGGCGGTTGGTCATAAAAGCGGCTCGATTGGCTGGGAAAATTGGAGGCGACCTGCGGTCGCTGCACACGATTGCAGTAGCATGCTACGTGACCGACGCAACCGCAAGCAAAGCAGATGGGGCGATTGTCCGCAGTGCGCCATCGGTTCGCGGATCTCATCCATGTCGAAAAACGCGATGGGCGAGCCGGCTGCTAATATAACTGCATAGTGGGCGGCACACGGGGCACGTGGATGACGTCGGTTTATGTAGGCGGCACAGTTTCTCCGAAGGCCTGGGGTCTGGCGATGGTTTCGGTGTAACCAAGGGGGCCAGTCACAGGAATCGGTGGGGGTTGCCTGGCGACAACTTGGGCGTAACTGAGTGGTGTAGATACTGAAGGCGGCTGGTGATATTCTGGAACGACCTCCGCGATTTCCTGCTGAATGGCTCGGCGGAGGGGAGGCAGAAGTGTGCTTGACGACTATTCAGCACGTTGCGGGGAAGCAAAGGCCAGTAAAGAGACCTGGTGGGCAACTTCCTCACGCACGAATGACTTGATTTCAGCAAGCAAGGCGGTGTGGTCAGGAAGTGTTGACAGACAAGGCCGAGAGATCAGCGTCACGTGAGGGTGGTCGACGAGTCATCGAGCGCTGCCGTCGTAGCTCCTCGTAACTTTAGCAAAGTGTAATGATCTCTGCCACAGTGCAAGGGTTCTTGGCAAGGAGCATGGTGAAGGCATCATCGGCGATGCCTTTTAGAACATGGGTAATTCTGTCGGCCTCTGAGATGCTCGCGTCCACTTTCTTGCACAAGTCAAGGATTTCCTCTATGTAGCTTGTGAAGGACTCACCGGTCTGCTGTGCTCATTCACGTAACCGCTGTTCGGCTTGGAGCTTACGAATGGCAGGACGGCCGAACACGTCGACGACGGCGGTTTTAAAAGTGGACCAAGTGGGGAAATCGAATGCGTGGTTGTTGTACCACATGCCGGCCACACCCGCGAGGTAGAAAACCAGGTTGCCGAGTTTACCTGCCTCGTCCCAATGATTGGGGACGCTGACGCGTTCGTACATAGCAAGCCAGTCCTCAACGTCGGTGCCATCCGCGCCGGTGAAGACAGGAGGGTCGCGGATGCAGGGAACACCGGAACATGGCGTCGGCGCAGGAAGAAGCGTTTGCTGTGCGGCCTCTTGGTGCATGGTAGAAGGCACGGTGCGGGATCGAAGCTCCAGGGGCATCAAATGCTAACTGAAGGTGTTAGAAGGGCACAGCACTCTCCACCAAATTGTTGAGACGTTTATTGGCGGACACTTGTCGACGATGCTTGACAGCGACAGTCAATGGGGGTACCGACTCTCTGCACAAGCTGCTCTTCTTTTTGCTAAAAAGGGCAACCCACTAGAAGGCGCTGGAGAGAACGACCCACTGTTCGAAGGCTTGAAGGCTTCACCAATATATATATATATATATATATATATATATATATATATATATATATATATATATATATATATATATATATATATGAGCTATAAAAAGTATCACGCTGGCTCTGATAGTGTAAAAAGAAGCGTAATTCCCACAACAAACGTTTCAGTACACTTGAGATCAACGTTTCGGCCATGGGACCGGCCTTCGTCTGGGAATACAGAGCATAGAAATCACGTCGTTATATATGACAATATTAACCTCCCCCCACAAAAAAAGAAAAAAAGACGAACTTCCTCTAGTATAACGAACAAGGCTATTTTGTATCAGCACACAAACGGTTTTCAGTGATAAAAACTATATCTACATAGCACTGTGACTGACTGTGTGATGTCTTCCTGTGTCAGTCATAGGCAAGTGATACGGTTTTACGGGATACACGTGTAAATCGCGGCATTACAAATGGCATAGTTTTCTTACAAAGATTGTTGGTATGTAAAAATACGCGTTGCAGATGACAAGTAATAACAATATATATACACAGATCGCTTTTTTTATTTGTAAACTTTCTCAGCATAGCACACTCTCTTCCTTCGAGAGTGCACTCTGCTCAGAATGTATACAAATAAAAAGCGATCTATTTATATATACTGTTGTTACTTGTGATCTCCAACGCCTAAATTTTACATACCAACTATCTTTGTAAGAAAACTATGTCATTTGTAATGCCGCGATTTACACGTGTATCCCGTAAAGCCGTATAACTTGCCAATGACTGATACAGGGTGACATCACACAGTGCTATGTAGATATAGTTCTTATCACTGAAAAACGTTTCTGTGCTGATACAGAAAAGTCTTATTCGTTATACTAAAGGACGTTCGGTTTGTTTCTTTGTTTGTGTGTGTGGGGGGTCCTATTATTGACATATAGAGGTACGTAATTTCTATGCTCTGTATTCCAAGACGAAGGCCAGTCCCACGGCCGTAACGTTGGGCTAAAGTGTGCTCAAACGTTCGTTGTGTGAATTACACTTCTTTAAACATATTATAAGGGGGTTTATTGAATAAAACCAACGTCCTGGTTCAAGAGGTGTCAGTAACTGTCACGAGATCAGCTCTTCGTCGTATTCGTATTTCAGGTGCTCCAACTAGATTCTGTCTCTCTCCCTCTTCCCCACTACATTTCCCCGGTGGTGAAGAGGAGCCATCCTGGCGACTCACGGCAAAGCAAGCACAAGGGGATCATAGTAAGGTTTTAAGCGGCTGATGTTGACTGTCTCACGACCACGGCATCGTCTGTCCTCGGCAGGTGTCACTGGTTCGACGACGTAGTTGACCGGTGACGTGCATTGAACGATGCGGTACGGACCATTGCACTTGGGTGCAAACTTTCGGGAGAGGCCGGGGGACTGGAATGGAACCGAAAGCCATACAAATGAGCCTACGGGGAAGCTGTGAGCAGGCTTGTCTTGGTAGAGTCGTTCTTTTTGGAGACCTTGTGCGACGGACGTAAATGAACGCGCTAATTGGTGGCACTCTTCGGCACACTGAACAAGTTCTGAGGTTGGGCAGTATTCTGAAGCATCTGGGCGGTAAGTAAGTATCGTGTCAAGCGTAGAAGAGGGCTCACGTCCGTACAGTAGAAAAAAAGGTGAAAACCCATAGTTGCTTGCATGCCGTATTATACGCATACGTCACGAAAGGGAGCACCAAGTCCCAATTAGAATGGTCGGAGGATATGTACATAGAAAGCATATCACCGAGCGTGCGGTTAAAGCGCTCTGTCAAACTGTTTGTCTGTGGGTGATGGCTTCTAGTGGTGCGATGAATAATATTGCACTCACTGAGAAGCTCCTGGAAAACTTGCGATAGAAACGCACGCCCACGGTCGCTAAGCAGCTCACGTGGCGCGCCATGGCGAAGGACAAAGCTACGCAAGTGAACAAGGTGACATCACGAGCAGCAGCGGCTGGCAAAGCGGTGGTTTCAGCGTAACGGGTTAGGTGGTCAACGGCCACAATAATCCAGCGATTTCCCGCAGGAGTACAAGGTAGTGGGCCGTGGAGGTCGATGCCGATTCTATCAAACGGCCGAGCTGGACACGGCAATGGTTGTAGTTCACCAGAGGCATGACAAGTTGTTTTCCGTTGCTGACACTCAGTGCAGGAGCGTATGTACTTGCGAACGTACGAGTACATTCCACGCCAGAAAAATTGCTGAGGAAGCCGGTCGTATGTTTTCAAAACGCCAGCTTGCGCATTTTGAGGGTCTGCGTGGAAGTACGCGCACATGTTGGAGCACAAATGGCGAGGTATAACAAAAAGCCATTTCCTACCATCCAGCTGATACTTGCGATGGTACAACATGGCATCCCGTATTGCATAATAGGGAATTTGCCGACGTAGTGCACGAGGTAGACGCTGGCGTGGTGTCACCGAAGACGAGGAGAGAACGTTGATGAGCGAGGCTATCAAAGGGCCCTTGCGTTGTTCCGAAGGCATGTCAGCGGTATCGATGCTGCCGATGGTAGCTTCGGCGAAGGAAACAGGTGCAACGGCTGAAGGAAGGGGCGAACCAGAAAGAGCATCTGCGTTGGTGTGCTTGCGGCCTCAGCGGTAAATGACGTGAATATCAAATTCCTGTAAGCGTAGCGCACAACGTCCAAGCCGGCCCGAAGGATCCTTCAATGAAGCGAGCCAACAGAGTGAATGGTGATCTGTAACTACATCGAATGGGCGTGCATGTAAGTAAGGACGAAATTTTTGTAATGCCCAAACGATGGCCAAACATTCCTTTTCGGAAACCGATTATTCGTGCTCTGCCTTGGTTAGGGTGCGACTCGAATACGAAACTACATACTCCGAGAAGCCAGGTTTGCGTTAAGCAAGGACAGCGCCAAGTCCTATGCCACTGTTATCCATATGCACCTCGGTTGGAGCAGTAAGGTCGAAGTGGCGTAAAATAGGTGGTGAAGTAAGGAGATGGCGTAATGTTGCAAAAGCATCATCGCATGCTGGCGACCAATCAGAGAGGTGTCCATCGCCAGAGATCAGCTGTGTCAGTGGTGCGATTATCGAAGCAAAGTTCTTCACAAAGCGGCGAAAGTAAGAGCATAGTCCGACAAAGCTGTGAAGCGCTTTCACAGTCGTAGGCTTCGGGAACTCAGCGACAGCGCGAAGCTTCTCTGGGTCTGGGAGGACGCCCTGTTTTGAGACGACGTGACTAAGTATTGTGAGCTTTCGAGCTCTAAAGTGGCACTTCTTGATGTTTAGTTGAAGGCCTGCGCTCGTGGGGCAGCTCAAGACTTCTCTGAGACGTTGGAGATGGCTGTCGAAATCAAGGGAGAAAACAACGACATCATCCAAGTAGCATAGCCATGTCTTCCATTTTAGCCCACGCAAGACGCTATCCATCATCCTTTCGAATGTGGCTGGCGCATTGCTAAGGCCGAAGGGCATTACATTAAATTCGTATAGCCCATCGGGCGTCACAAAAGCAGTTTTTGGACGATGTGATGGTGCCATGGGGACCTGCCAATAAGCGGACCGTAGGTCTAGTGATGAGAAGAATTCAGTGCCTTGCAAGCAGTCCAGGGCAACATCGATGCGCGGCAAAGGGTATACGTCTTTTATCGTGACTTTGTTTGAACGGCGGTAATCGACGCAAAAGCGAATCGAGCCGTCTTTTTTCCTCACAAGTACCACATGTGAATACAAGGGACTGCTGGACGGCCGAATGACGCCACGTTTAAGCATGTCGGCCACTTGCTTGGTGATTACACGACGCTTCACAGGAGATACACGGTAGGGACGCTGTCGCAGAGGCGCTTGGGAGACGGTGTTAACCTGAAGCACAATGGTGTGCGTTCGGCCTAAGGACGTCTGCTTGCAATCAAATGAGCCGCGAAACTGGTGAAGAAGTTCCAGAAGCTTGTCGTGGTGTGGTTCTTCAAGTTCGCCATCAATTTAGGGGCCAAATAAATTATTTTCGTGGACAATTGAATGGGCAGATGGCGTCAATGTATCAAGCTGCAAATCACTTTCACCGCCCAGGTCGAAAATGGAGGAGACGTCTAAGTCTTGGAATGTTCCAATACATTCTCCGCGACGCAAGGTTGTGGGAGACGGCAAGGGATTTGTGACAAACCAATTGGTAGCGTCCACCGAAATATCTAGAACTGCAAACGGCAACGCGAGGCTCTTGGGACTTTGGAATGTTTGGGAAGGCGTAAACAACACTGCAGGCTTAGACACCTCAGCACAAGATACGGGAACAAAGGCTGCGCTAGTCGGTGGTATGTCGATGTCGTCAGCGACAAACAGCTTATTCAACGAAAATTCCGGAGACGAGGCACACAACGCAGAGAAGGCCACTTCAGCACGAGAACAGTCGATAACCGCATGATTACGAGACAGAAAATCCTAGCCGAGGATCGCATCATGAGGACACGCCTGTAGCACAAGAAATTCAACGGTATACAAAACATCTTGGATGAGACGCGGGCGGTACAGGCAGCTGATGTTCGAATATGGTGAGCACTGGCAGTACGTAGGGACAACCCCTTTGGGCGTCGTGGTGACCTTCCGAAGCAGGCGGCAAAGTTTTCAATCAATCACTGAAACGGCAGCACCAGTGTCCACAAGCGCAAAGGTACGGTAACCATCCACAAAAACGTCGATGAGGTTTGTCGGAGAAATGCGAGGACTTGATCCTTTCGATGACGGCGCAGTTCGTGCCTCCGGAACTGCGGCATCTAGTTTTCCGCGTCTGAAGGGCAGGGTCGACGGCGCATAGGTGACAGGGAGCGACGTCGGGGAGATGGAGATTGGTGACCGACTAAGGGAGGGCGGTCGGGTGAAGAGGATCCTTGTTGACCTGCCGTGTTGTTAAAGCGCCGAGAGTCGTGTGGCGATCTTTGCATGTTGTCGCTCGGAACGAGAGGGCGGCGGCGGAACAAGCGAGCCACATGTCCTGCGTAACCGCAAGAATAACAAATCGGGTGGTTGTCTGCGGTGTGCCACGGAATCGGAAACACTGCAATCAGCCGACTGAACGGAACTGGCAATGACCGAATAGAGATCACTGAGGTAGCATAAGTGGGCTGTAGAGGGGCTCTGGCTGCATCGACTTGCGCATACGTCAAGGGTGCAGCCTCCAGAGGTGGTGAACGAGCGAAAGGCAAAGCGTCCGCTTCCTCATCTTGTATGACGTGCCTTATGGCCGGGGCCAGATGATCAGAGGCCAAAGGATGCGTTTGTGCTGGCTCGGGTGCGCTTAATAAAATGGAGAGCTGCCGAGCGACCTTCTCACGCACGAACTGCTTTATGCGAGCCAACATGTCGTTCTGGTCCCCGAGAGTCAAGGCCGCGATCGAATCACGTTGTTCCAGAGAGCGCCGTGTTTGGGTGCGTTCTTGCGCAATTCGTCAAAGCTCTGGCACAAGCTGACGAGTTCGGCAATGGTTTGTGGGTCCTTGGCTAACAACATTTAAAATGCGTCATCACATATGCCTTTGAGGATTTCTTTGATTTTGTCGGCGTCGAGCATCGCTGGGTTTACCCGCTTGCACAAGTCAACAACGTCTTCAATGTAGCTGGTAAAGGTCTCTCCTGGCTGTTGAGCGCGCTCACGAAGCCGTTGTTCTGCGCGGAGTTTTCGCACAGCAGGGCGGTCGAAGACTTGTGAAAAGGAGGCCTTGAATGAATCTCAGCTGGCAATGTCGGCTTCGTGATTGCGCAACCAGAGACTAGCGACGCCGGACAAGTAAAAGCTTACATAGGTCAGCTTAGCCGCATCGTCCCACTTGTTCGCTGCGCTCACCTTGTGGTAAGTAGCCAGCCACTCCTCAACGTCTCGGCCGTCAGTGCCGCTGAAGATCGGTGGATGACGCAGTGGCCACACGCCGGGACCTGTAGAGGCGGGAACTTGCGAGGTACCTTGGGTGGAGGGTTCTTCCGGATTTGATGGCACGGCAGGTAAGGTGCGACTTCGTAGTTCCAGCTTCGAAGACTACTCAGCACTTCCACCAGATTATAAGGGGGTTTATTGAATAAAACCAACTGCCTGGTTCAAGAGGCGTCAGTCACTGTCACAAGCTCAGTTCTTCCTCGTAGTCGTGTTTCAGGTGCTCCAACTAAATACTGTCTCTCTCCCTCTTCCCCACTACAATATATATATATATATATATATTTATATATATAAATATATATATATATATAAATATATATATATATATATATATATATATATATATAGACGTTGCGAGGAAGGAAGCGCATTATATATATATATATATACATAGAAGGGATTATAGGAAGTATCACGCAGGCTCTGATGTAGAAAAAGGAGTAATTCACACACTGTGCTGAAACGTTCGTTGTGTGTGAATTACTCCTTTTTATATATATACATATATATATATAACGCTATGATGAATGCCAGAAGACGTGGCCTGGTTCATACGCCATGTTTATTTCAGTGTGACCTCTTCTTTCTCGACTCATCTACTACCATGGCTTCATATGTACATGATTCGCCCTCCCCCCGGGAGATGGCAGAGATTATAACCTACAACAAATTGAAGAAGGCTATAAACAAAATCTTGTCTGAATTCGCAGTTTCACGTTCAGGCGAAGTTGTTCAGTCCCTTTGAATCTTCAAGACCGAGGGAGCAGTCCGGTGAATTCTGTAACCACTCTGGTGGACGAGGCTGACTGTCACGTTCTGGACTAAGTGGTCTACACGTAAATACTGACAGTACTGCTAGAACTCTTGTTTGGGCTGAGCAAGGTTAGAACGCCTTGTTGCATCGGCTGCTCGGATGTCGTCGGGGTCGTATTTTTCGCCGTGAATGGTGCAATCTTGATGCGTCTTGGTTGCGTGCTTCTCTACAGACTGTGACGGAGTGCTTGAGTGCTTGCGGTTTGCAAGCAGTGCTTCCACGTCTTTCTCGCCGTTTTTTGTTGTGTGGCAGACGGTGTTATAGCAGGTGCAGGGAGTGTCTCTGGCGACGTTTCTTCGTCCGAAAGTGTCGGACGTCTTGAAATGGTCTTTGGATGGGAGATAATTATTTCGGAGTTCTTCAATTAGTGAACGCGCTTCTATTTAATTTCGCGTTCGTCGATGCTTTTTTTCGGTATGGTGATGGCACTGTTAAAATTGCGGGTGGTCATTGTCTTTGAATCAGCAGGCGCTGTCGGTATTTCCAGTGTTATTTACGAGTGGGATGTAAGCATGATTGGGGCAAGGAAATCAGTAGATACCTTTTCGTTTTAGGGGCGAAGCTCCTTATAGCGGCACCCGTTCGTCCTCGGAGCCGTTGTAGTATGTAACAAGTATAACATTTTGATCTCTAAGGTGTTGCTGGTGAGAGATTTCTTCTGTGCGTTGTTGAACAATAAAAATAGTGCTCAATGTACATGCCGATGGCTGCTAATGGGGAATGAGAGACAGAAGCATTCGGCTTTTAATTAACGCGCACGCTGTGATCTCCATTAGCAGCCATTGTCATGTACATTGAGCACTACCTAAAAGAAAGGGTTGCTACGTTATACTCGCCGGATGTAACCTCCTTAGTTTTAGAAAGGTTTAGTGAGCGTCGGGCCGCAGTGCCATCAATACAGTGAACTAGTATATAACATGAACTCGTGGGGGTTAAAGGCGGGAAGTACACCCGAAGCGCAAGCCGCAAGAAAGTGTGCGTGTGCCACCGCTCGTTTAGTCCTTGGAATGTCTGCTGAATGGCTGTGCTTCTGTATGGGAAATATATGATGAAAAGATGCGAGATGGTAGTACTTGGAGTGTTGAATAGTTGGACGAACGGACACACAGACAGATGCATGGATGGAAGCATGAATGGACGCAGGGGTGGATGCATGGACGAATACAGGGACAGACGCACGAACGAACGCATGCATGAACGGGCGGATGGACGCATGGACGGTCACACAGACGGACGCATTGACGGATGGACGCAAGGACGAACGGACGGACGAATGCTTCGCCCCACTCTCCATCATTCACTTCGTGGATACGTTGCCGTTTTTTGATCAGTGAGACGATTCAATTGTGACTCCGAACTGTTTCGACTTTTGGTTGGTCCAGTTAACGAGGATGACAGCGCCAAAACATGACATGACGTGGTTCCGATTCGGTATGTTTGTTTTTTTTTGTGAAAGAATTGAGCTAAGCGTTCCTGTAGTACAACCGCTTTCGGAATGGCATGGTCTTAACAAGGTATTAAGCGGCTAATGCAGGTGGCGTGTTGCATTTATAACGATATTCTGAGGCGCTCGATGAGAGTGATGAGCGCCAGAAGAGCCACTTGACGCAATGCCAGGTGGTGGCTTACGTAAACAAGACGAAGAGTCAAGTACATTGGGTTCTTGAATAATGTCTTCATTTGTGTATTGTATGAAAGAGGTTAGCCATAGCGATATTTGTGCTGATGGGAACCAGGTGGAAGGTTGGGCCTCGTAGACAAACGGCCGGGAAACATTTTCCATGAGCAGATGGCTGACTTCGCCTGATGGCGAACGTAGACTTCGGCTCTGTGCTCGAATGTGTGAAGGCTGCCTGTGACTGCGATTACTGTATTCGGATGCATCAATATGACTGGTTGTAATTTAATCTTCATTATAGTCTTCGACGCACTTTTGCTGGCATTGCTGATGTTGCTGTCCAACGTGCTGCGGTGGGAGCCCTTCTTGAACACCAGGCTGGCTTTCATGACAACTTGATGTAGTGTCCAAACTGCAGCTGGTAGTCTGTGGGCTGTTGTCATGCAGTTAATGCAGAAGCAGTTGCCATGCCGATAATGCTTGACAGTTGACAGAAAGCTCTTCAGAAACTTCTTCTACGCTGTTCACTACGAGGGGCTCTTGCGCCTAGCAGCGTGCGATGTTCGATGCGTCTGAGCCTTCTGTTTTGCTTCTACTGTCGAGTGTGTATGCACCGGACGGTGATGCATGAGACCGTGTGCAAGTAGCATGGCTCGACAGGGTAGTTTCCCGATGCGTCAGCTCGTCCATTGTAAACACGGCGTTCTTATGAGGCACCCCGTGATCGTAAGGAGCGCTTGAAGAGAAGCGTCGTGAAAAACCGGGTGGTGGACAACGTATGCCATACAAAAAATGAAGGGCATCAGGTGGGTGAGAAACGTCTTGTGTCGTAAGCTCGAGCGACTACTTTGAAAATACCGGCTTTCGGATTGAGAAACCTGATGAAAAGCTATGTCCCTTGAGTAAAGGTAATGGACTGTGTCGGCCGAGTGTGATTGTCTCCAGACGTTGGGTAATGAGAAAGTCCTAGTCGCAGTCATTAAAACGGGCAATTATCTCTCCTCTGATCTATCTCCACGATTCATCGTTATCGAATATGTGGGTAAGGTAAAATTTGAATGCCTCACAGTCACGTAGTCGCTGAAGATTGTAACCATCTCCTGTTCCAACCAGAATGCAGTGGCAGCGTGGAGCTTAAATAGGTTGAACCAGTCCTGTACCTTTTTGTCGTCCGCTGATCCGGTGTACTTGGGGAAGTGAAGGTCAGCTGATGGTTCCGTCATGGTGCTGGTCGCTGTGTACTACAAGGGGATGATTCTGTAGTCAATGTACGGTAAGGGCGTCTTATGGGGAACTCAGTCATGGAGGAGTGACTGATGAAGAGGCTGGCAGCTCTTCATCCTGTCGACTTGTGTGACGCTATGATGAACGGCAGACGGGGCCTGTCTCATACGCCATGTTTATTCAATTGTCACCTCTTCTTCCTTGGTGTCTACTACCACGGCTGCATACGTCACACACACACACACATATATATATATGTATAAATATATATATAAATATATATATATATATTGTAGTGAAGAAGAAAGACGTTGATACCATCAGGTGAGCTATCATCAGCACAAGAAGAAGGCACGAGATCGGCGATCAAGCACCGTCATCTGGGTTCGCCTGCGTTCCTTTCAGAGCTACCACCCGCTTGCTCAGTCCTTCAATAAACCCCCTTTACATTTGGTGGATCGTGCTGGGTAACTGCATCACCTACACCCTGGAACTCCGATCCCGCACGCTGCCGTCGACCATGCAAGTTGACGTTGCCCAACAGACAGCACCTCTCGCGGCTCCTACTTGCCCCGGCCCGGTTCACCAGCGAGACCCCCCGATCTTTTCGGGCGCCGAAGACCAGGACGTCGAGGACTGGCTGTCGTCCTACGAAAAAGTCAGTGGACCAAACAGGTGGGATGACGCTGCTAAGTTGAGCACCGTCAACTTTTACTTGGCTAATGTGGCGAAACTGTGGTATACAAACCACGAATCCGAGTTCGAGAACTGGGCCACTTTCAAGCAGGCAATATCCTCGGTTTTCGGTCGCCCTGCCGTGCGGAAGTTGCGCGCCGAACAACGCCTGCGCTCACGGGCACAAGAACCTGGCGAAACGTTTACCGCCTATATTGAAGATATACTCGATCTCTGCAAGCGCGTCGATGCCGCAATGAGCGAAAGTGCCAAGATCCAGCACATTATGAAAGGTGTTGATGACGACGTCTTTCAAATGCTCCTGGCGAAGTCTCCTTGCACGGTGTCTGAAGTGGTAACTCTGTGCCAGAACTACGACGAAATGCGACGGCAACGAGCTCTCACCCGTCGTCCATTTCAGCCTAACCAACCACTCGCTGCCCTGGACGTCGTACCTGACCACTCCCGCCTTCTAGCACAAATGAAAGACTTTGTGCGTGAGGAGGTCGCACGTCAGCTTTCCCTCCTGCCGTTTTGTCAGCGCCAAGAGCTCCCGCAGCAGCAGCAAGAGCAACGACCGACACCGTTAGCTCCCATGCTCCGACATGCACTTCAGGACCAGATTGCCGAGGCTATGCCAGTGCCCTTTCAGCAGCAAGTTGTCGCCGCGCCCCTTACTTATGCTGACGCAGTAAAGAGGCAGCAGCCACACCAGCCCTCGCCGTTCAACGGACTGCCGCATGTCACCTCTCCTACTCAGTCTTCCGTCGCATGGGCTCCTCCCCTCGCTACCACAGTCTCGACTCAGCCGTATGCCGCGTGGGCGGCGCCCCTTGCTGCAAATGCCTGGCGAACGCGCGATAACCGGCCGATTTGTTTTGCGTGCGGCGGACCTGGCCATATCTCCCGATACTGCCGTCGTCGCGTGCCCGCCTACACAGACGTCCGACCACGAAGCAATTACATGGACCGACCACCTTTTGGCTATGAAAGTTCGGATCGTCAGTCAAACATGCCTTCCCGTGACTATCCGGCAACTTCGTCTCGTCGCTCACCTTCACCCAATCGACGCTCCTTGTCACCCATGCGTCCACGACCAGCCCCTCAAAATGAGGGAAACTAGCCGTCGCAGTTCAAGGGGCAAGAACTGCGCTATCGAAATGTTCAAGTCCTCGCACCTTGCCGTCAAATATCGTCGAAGTTTTTGTGGACGGCGCCCATGCATACGCTCTTGTGGATACCGGTGCCGCTGTGTCTGTTATAGACGCCAAACTTTGCCGCAAGCTCCGAAAGGTGACCACGCCGCTTGATATGTTCTTACGTGCAGCAAATGGAGAACCTGTTAGACCTATAGCCGCCTGCACTGCCCGACTCAAAATTGCGGAGGACCACTACATTGTTGAGTTTATCGTCCTTTCCTCGTGCTCTCATGACATCATACTTGGCTGGGATTTCCTATCCCGTAATCGTGCCGTTATAGATTGTGCCCGTTCCGAACTTGAACTGCTTCCGTTCTTCGAGCAGCCCTACGACCACACTAATCAAGCCGCGCACAAGCTAGTTGTCAAAGAAGACACTGACATTCCACCGACAACAGCTGTTTTGCTCCCTGTGGTCTCCGACGGCATGCGTGATGAAGTAGCATTTTTCGAGCCATCACGCCTCTTTCTAAGTCGGAAACCACTTCTGCTCCCTTATTCAGCCCTCTCAATTTCTAATGGAGCCAGTGCTCTCTGCCTTACCAATCCCTTTCCGCATACCATCAAACTGTTTAAAGGCGAGTCTCTTGGATGCGTACAGCCCATTGATAACGGACAAATTTTTACCGTGCCGCAAGAATCATCCCAAAGTGACCTCGCCGCCCTCAGTGCTCTTAACCACTCTCATCTACAGGCTTCAAAAGTGTTCGATTCGGCGATCGCAGACGGACTGTCACCATCTGAACGATCTGAACTCCTCCAACTGCTGTACCAGTACCGCGAATCTTTCGATGTTGTTCAACCTTCACTTGGCCGCACTTCTACCACTCTACATTACATCGATACCGGCTCCCATGCGCCAATACGACAGCGACCATATCGTGTTTCCGTGACGGAACGCCAAGTTATTACCGAACAGGTGAACGATATGCTGCAACGTGGCGTCATTCAACCTTCCCAAAGTCTATGGGCCTCACCTGTAGTGCTCGTTAAAAAAAAGGATGGTTCCGTTCGCTTCTGCGTGGATTACCGGCGCCTAAATAAGATCACTCGAAGAGACGTGTATCCTTTACCCAGGATTGACGATGCCCTTGATACTTTACAAGGTGCCGAGTTTTTTTCATCATTAGATTTGCGCTCAGGGTATTGGCAGGTCCCCCTTGCCGATGCCGATCGACCAAAAACAGCCTTCGTGACACCGGACGGTCTGTATGAGTTTAATGTCATGCCCTTCGGCCTCTGCAATGCGCCTGCCACCTTCGAGCGTATGATGGACTCGGTTCTTCGGGGTTTGAAATGGCACATCTGTCTCTGCTATCTCGACGATATAGTCGTCTTTGCGCCAGACTTTAGAACACATCTCGAGCGCCTCAAACACGTTCTCACGTGCCTGAAGAATGCTCAGCTCCAACTCAACCTCAAGAAGTGTCACTTCGCTGCTCGCCAACTTACGATTCTCGGGCACGTCGTATCAAAGGACGGTATACTTCCAGACCCGGCTAAGTTACGTGCTGTCGCCGACTTCCCCAAACCAACGACTATGAAGCAGTTACGGAGCTTCGTGGGGTTATGCTCCTACTTTCGCCGGTTCGTGCGCAACTTCGCCTCTATCATTGCGCCTTTGACCAAACTTATAGGCAGCACCACTGATATTTCGGCATGGTCTTCTGAGTGTGACCAAGCCTTCTGTACCCTTCGTCGTCTCCTCACTTCGCCACCAATACTGCGCCACTACGATCCTACGGCAGCAACTGAGGTCCACACCGACGCCAGTGGTGTCGGCCTCGGTGCGGTTCTCGCGCAACGCAAGCCTGGATTCCCCGAGTATGTCGTCGCCTACGCCAGCAGAACTCTTACCAAGGCTGAATCAAACTACAGCGTCACCGAGAAGGAATGCTTGGCGATCGTTTGGGCGCTTGTCAAGTTCCGCCCATACCTTTATGGCCGTGCTTTTGATGTAGTAACGGACCACCACGCATTATGCTGGTTATCGTCGCTTAAGGACCCATCAGGTCGTCTTGCCCGTTGGGCTCTTCGGCTTCAAGAATATGACATTCGCGTGGTATATCGTTCCGGCCACAAGCATGCCGATGCTGATGCACTGTCACGATCTCCCCTATCCCCAGACATCGCATCTGTTTCCTCGGACAACACGTTGTCAGCGCTTGACGAGGACACCATCTCTTCTGCACAACGCAATGACCCATGGATCGCTTCGCTTCTTGACGCGTTATCCGAGGCACCGACACTTCCAACCACTCGAACCCTGCGCCGCCAGGCTCCGCACTTCAGTATTCGGGATGGCCTTTTGTACCGGCGCAACTATTCAGCAGATGGTAGGAAATGGCTACTAGTCATTCCCCGAACGCTGCGCTCTACCATCTGCGCGTCGTTTCATTCCGACCCGCAATGTGCTCACGCCGGTGTTTTCAAGACCTACGAGCGCTTACGAAAAAGGTATTACTGGCGCGGAATGTTTACCTTCGTCCGCCAGTTCATTCGCGGCTGCCACGAATGTCAGCGGCGGAAAAGCCCGCCACATCCTGCAACAGGTTCATTGCAGCCACTTCCATGCCCAGACCGCCCATTCGACCGTGTAGGAATTGACCTCTACGGACCACTCCCATTAACAACGGCAGGCAACCGATGGGCTATCGTGGCAGTGGATCATCTAACACGGTACGCTGAAACTGCTGCTCTCCCCACAGCTGCAGCACAAGACGTCGCAACTTTCATACTCAATCGTTTTGTGCTTCGTCATGGTCCTCCTCGAGAACTCCTCAGTGACCGAGGGCGTGTTTTCCTCTCCGATGTAATACAAGCACTTCTTCAACAGTGCCATACGGTTCACCGGAAGAGTACAGCCTACCACCCACAGACGAACGGCTTGACTGAGCGGTTTAATCGTACTCTGGGGGACATGCTCGCTACGCATGTCGCTTCTGATCAAACAAACTGGGACCTCGTTCTCCCATTTGTGACATACGCGTATAACACCGCTACGCAAGTCACTACAGGGTTTTCCCCATTTTTTCTCCTGTACGGTCGCGAACCATCACACACCATCGACACTTTACTACCATACTCGCCAGATCCCTCCGAATACAAGCCTGTCTCGGAAGCCGCTCGTTACGCAGAAGAGTGCCGCAAGCTAGCCAAGCGGCTTACTACATCCGACCAACAGCGCCAGAAGGAGATCCGTGACGACGACCATCGTTCTGCACCAACGTTCGTTCCTGGAGCACTTGTATGGCTTCATGTACCGCCCTGCGCCCCTGGTGTATCACCCAAGCTACTCTCCAATTATCATGGTCCCTACCGCGTGGTCGAGCGTACTTCACCCGTGAACTACGCCATTGAACCCCTCACGCCACCGAGCGACCGTCGTCGGCGTGGACGTGATATCGTTCACGTAAACCGTCTGAAGCCGTACTTTGACCCGCTTGTCCCCACGTGTTAGATCGCCAGGATGGCTTCAACTTTTTCGCCGGGGGTAATTGTAGTGAAGAAGAAAGACGTTGATACCATCAGGTGAGCTATCATCAGCACAAGAAGAAGGCACGAGATCGGCGATCAAGCACCGTCATCTGGGTTCGCCTGCGTTCCTTTCAGAGCTACCACCCGCTTGCTCAGTCCTTCAATAAACCCCCTTTACAATATATATATATATATATATATATATATATATATGTATGTTGTAATGAAGAAGTGCTCCAGCGTAGCGGCAGCGGCATCGAGCGTGCAGCAGACGCTCGTTCTCGTGAACTATGGTCCACGCGTTCTTATCAGAGGTCGTTGAAGAACTGCTCACTGAACGTACTAGTTTAGTTTACATCGCACATGCAGCACTTACCAACCCCCAAACAAGGTTCTACCGATTGCTTTAATAAAACTCTCTGTGACATGCTTGCTATGTACGTGATACCTGATTACTCTAAATGGGATCTTGTTTTCCCATTCGTCATTTATGCCTACAATCATCATCAGCCTGGCTACGCCTGCAGCAGGGCAAAGGCCTCTCACATATTCCGCCAATCTATCCGGTCCTGTGCTTTCTGTTAACCCGTTGTATCTGCAAACTTTTAAATCTCATCAGCGCATCTACCTTTATGTCCCCTTCGTGCGTTTGCCTTCTCTGGGAATCCTGTCAATTACACTTATTGACCAGCAGGTATCCTGGCTACGCGCTACGTGCCCGGCCCATGCCCATTTCTTCTTCTTGATTTCAACTATTTTATTATTAACCCCGGTACGTTTCATGACCCACTCTGTTCTCTTCTAGTCTCTTAAGGTTCAACCCATTCATTTCCTTTCGATCACTCTCTGCATCGTCCTCAATATAAACTGAACCAGTTTTGTTAGCCTCCAGGTGTTAGCCTCGAGATGTTAGCCTCCAAGATGCAGCTGTGGTATACCTTCTCTCGCGGGTTAGTGGCAGATTATCACTCATTTTTTGAGAATGCTTGCCCAGTATGATCCACCGCATCTTTATTTTTCTAGTTATTTGACTCTCATAGTTCATGGTTACGATTTGTCCTAAGTACACATATTTCTTTACAACTTCCAGCGTATTTTCACCTATAGCAAAGCAATGTTGTCTGCCGAGACTGTTACACATAACACTAATTTTGTGCGTATTCATTTTTAGACCTACTTCACTGTTTTCCATGTGCAGCTGTGGAATCATGAGCTGTAGCTCGTCCCCTGAGTTACTCATCAAGGCAATGTCATCAGTGAATCGCAGGTTACTGAGGTACTCTCCATTTACTCTTATCCCTAACTCTTCTCAGTCGAGGGTTCGGAATACCTCTGTAAACACGCGATGAATACCACTGAAGAGAAGGTGTTTCCCTGCTTCACACCCTTCCTTGTTGTGATTCTGTGCTTTCTTCATGAAGAACTATGGTGGCGGTAGTTCTACTGTAGCTGTATATTTCTTCCTGCATGATTATGTAGAGTTTTTCGATGGCCTGAATCCGTAGTACCTGCATTACTGCTTATTTCGCTCTTGAGTCAAACGCCTTCTCGTAATCTATGGAGCCTATGTATAGGGGTTGGTTGTATTCCATGCATTTCTCTACTACTTGACTTATGTTACTTTGACGTGATTTATTGACGCTGGTGTCTAGCATACATGGTGTCTAACATGACCTATGTTACTTTGACGTGATTTATTGAAGCATGGTGTCTAGCATACATAATGACTTGAGTCCGTATGAAAGAAGAACGGTGAAAATCCCGTGGTCGCTTGCGTTGCAGTTTTTTACGCTTATGCGACAAAAGGAAGGAGGGCGTTCTAGTTTGCCTAGTTGGATGCAGTATATATCGTCAATATATCACCGAGAGTGTGGTTAAATCATTCGGTTGAGCCATTTGTTTGCGGATGGTATGTGGTTGTCTTTCGGTGAACGATGTTACACTGAACGAGCAATGATTCGACAGCTTCGGATAGAAAAACACCTCGTCTGTCGCTCAGAAGTTCGCGGAGTGCGCCGTGGCGTAGAACGAAGTTACGTAGAATGTACAACGCAACTTATCTGGCAGTTGCTGTGGGCAATGCTGCCGTTACTGCATAACGCGTAAGGTGGTCTACGCTGACGATGATCGATCTATTTCAAGAAGTGGTCGAGGGATGCGGACCGTACAAATCAATGCCGACGCGGTCAATTGTACGTGCCGGACACAGTAGAGGTTGAAGTGTGCCGGCCGTTCGTTGAGGGGGTTTGTCGCTGACAGGCAATACAAGCACGGATATACTTGCACACAAATGAACACATTCCGCGCCAATAATACTTTTGACGCAAGCGGGTGTAGGTCTTCAGAACGTCAGCGTGGGAAGCTACAAGCAGGAGTGCACACAAGACTGTAGACGCTGATTCTTCTTAATGTCGGATATTGTAAATAGTCTCTGTGGCACTAGTTCCCCTTCAAAATACGCATCGTCTCGATGCGCGATGGAGGGAGGCAAACAGAAAAAGGGAGCGTTTTCATTCCCTCTCATAATAGGGCTTCAAACGAACGACGTGTGCGACTTTTGCGCTGTTTTACCGCTATTAACAGATGTGTTCATCGGCGATGACTTCGTAGTTTAGGTCACTAATTCGTTGGAGAGCCAAAGTATCAACAAAGAAGCTTTTCTAATAGGCCGCGGCGTCGGAGTGGTGTCCATACCCACACTCGCTCGCCTGGGTTTCTGCGGCGCAGGTTGTAGTGGCTTGCGTCCTTGTTTTGCTGTTGATGTATTCGATGTAGTGCCAACTGGCATACTTCTTCAGCCCTTTGCAGAAAGCCGTCAAGTTCAGATGGCTCGTAATGGTCATTGTCTACTGGCAACATGGCATCGAGTGTCGTAGTGACAGTGCGACCATAACGAGCTGAATTGGTTTGACGCGGATGGTCTCCTGCACGGCCGTATTATAGGCGAAAGTTGCGTATGGCGAGATTTCGTCCCACAATTTATGCTGAATGTCAACGTACATCGACAGCATGTCAGCGATGGTGCGGTTCAGGTGTTCTGTCAACCCGTTGGTTTTGGGATGGTATGCAGTGGTCTTCCTATGGCTGGTGTTAGTCATTGTCATTAAGGACTGCATCAAATCAGCCGTGAACGCTGCTCCTCGATCGGTAATCACGACGAGTGGGGCTCCATGGCGAAGAACAATATTCTGAAAGAAAAACTTCGCGACTTCTGTTGCCGTTCCTCGCTCAAGGCAGCCGGTTTCAGCGTATCGTGTCAAATAGTCAGTCGCAACTATTATCCACCTTTTTCTGATGCTGACATTGGAAACAGTCTGAGGAGGTCCATTCCAACATGTTGAAATGGAGTCGCAGGTGACTCTATAGGCTTGAGAAGACCGGCCGTCTTGAGGGATGGTGTTTTTCGCCTACGACACTCGCCACATGTCTTGACGTAATGCTTCACGGACGCTAGTAACTTGGGCCAGTAGTATTTTTGATGAAATTTGGCGAAAGTTCGACTCGCGCCCAAGTGATTCGCAGACGGTTTATCATGACAGGCTTCTAAGACTCCATTCCTCATGGCTAATGGTACAACGAGTAAGAAATTCTTCTTGTTGTGTTCAAAATTCCTCTTGTAAAGTGCATTATCTCGGAGGCAGAATGTGGAAAACCCTCTCTTAAATACGCGAGGAACTTGTTCGTCATGCCCTTCGAGATGCTTTATTAATGGGAGCAGTTCTATGTCAGCCAGTTGATGTTCGGCGATTTCTGAGGTTTTTATCACACAAAGGAGTGGTAAATCCTCTTCTTCTGAGAGAGACGAGTGAACTGGTGGACGTGATAAGCTGTCAGCATCATCATGCTTTCTGCCAGACCTATATACGACCGTAATGTCATACTCTTGGAGCCTGAGACTCCATGTCGCAAGCCATCCTGCCGGGTCTTTAAAGCTCGCCAGCCAACAAAGTGAGTGGCGGTCGCTGACGGCACGGAACGGCCTGCCGTAGAGGTATTGCCTGAACTTACTGATCGCCCATATGACTGCGAAGCACTCTTTTTCGGTTGCAGGGTAGTTACTTTCCGCTTTTGAGAGGGTGCGGCTAGCATATGCTATCACTTTCTCTTCTCTATTTTGCCATTGCACCAGGACCGCACCTAGGCCAAGATTGCTGCCATCTGTATGAACTTCCGTACCTGCGGTTTCGTCAAAGTGGGCCAGAATAGGTGGGGCTTGCAAATGTTTCTTTAGTTCGTTGAATGCACTGTCTTGTTCGGTTCACCAAATAAATGGCACGTCCTCTTTTGTGAGTCTTGTTAGAGGTTCGGCACTTTTCGCGAAATTTTTCCCGAACCGCCTATAATATGCCCATAAACCCAAAAATCGGCGTACCTCCTTCTTGTCTTTTGGCTTCGGAAACAGCCCCACGGCCACAGTCTTCTCCGGGTCCAGGCCAACACCTTGAGCGCTGACTACATGACCGAGGAAACGAGGCTTCTCGAATCCAAACTGGCATTTTTCCGGTTTATTCGTCAAGCTGGCTGACTGGATAGCCTGAAGTACCAAACGTAGTCGCTCTAGATGCTGTTAAAACGTTGCTGAAAACACCACAACGTCGTCCAGGTAGACTAAGCACGACTGTCATTTGAGGTTTGAAAGGACGCTGTCCATCATGCTCTGGAATGTTGCAGGCGCACAACAGAGGCCGAATGGGAGTGCTTTAAACTCAAATAGACATCCGGGGTTACGAAAGCAGTCTTTTCACGGTCCCTTTCGTCCACTTCAGTTTGCCAATAACCGCTTTTTAAATCACATGAAGAGAAATACCTTGCGTGCTGTAGCCAATCCAACGTATCATCAATACGCGGCAAAGAGTAGACATTCCGCTTGGTCACGCTGTTGAGCTTTCTGTAATCAACGCAGAATCTCAGCGTGTTGTCCTTTTTCCTCACAAGGACTACAGGCGACGTCCAAGGACTATTGGATGGTTGTATGACATCATCCTCTAGCATCTCTTTCACTTGGCTCTTTATGATCTCACGTTCCTTCGGTGATACTCTGTACAGATTTTGGTGTACCGGCCTTGTAGCCTCATCTGTTATTATCCGCTGTTTAACAACCTGGGTCCGCCGTACTTTTGACGAGGTAGAGAAACATCCGGTGAAGTCTCTTAGGGGTCTTGAATGAATTTCTTTTCGGCTGGGGATAGAGTTTGGCTGATTGCAACTCTTGCCACGACATCGGGTGCAGGTTTCGAAGTAGGTGGCCCTGACACCAGACCACATAAGTCTGTCACTGTTTGAAACCCGCGCAGGAAAGCGATAGCAGTGTCCTTTGCAACGTGCTGAATTTCGTTTCCGAAATTCGTGAGCAGTACATCGGCACATCCACCACGTAATTGATTAATGCCTCGAGCTACACAAATGCCTTTCTTGAGCAGTAGTTTGATGTTTGCAACCGCTATACCTTCAGAATCAACGAATGCTTCATTTCTTACAACTACTATTACGCTGCATCATGGCGGCATGGTAACATCACAATCACGGACCCAGGTCCACGTAAAAACACGTAATGCAGTGTATTCTGGCGCATTTGTGTCTATGGCCAGTTTGGTCGAAAAAGAGACACTAGAATTCTGCAGGTCGATTATAGCTCCGTTTGCTAGCAGGAAATCCATTCAGAGTAATAAATCTCTAGAGCGTTCCGGAAGTACGACAAAGTCAGCAACGTAAGTAGCGCCTTGAATTCCGATTCGTGCGGTACACCTTCCCAGAGGTGTGATGAGATGACCCCCAGCCGTGCGTATCTTGGGTCCACTCCAAGGCGTCAGGACTTTCTTTAAATCCTTGGCGGCAGCGTGACTGACAACCAAATAATCAGCACCTGTGTCAACTAAAACTGTACATTCACACCCGTCTACACGTCTACGGTAACGCGTAAGTCTGAAGAAAGTTTGTCGTTACCTAACCTAGTTGCAGTGTTCCGCTCGTCGTCGCTGCTCTGGGACCTTGACGGAGGACCTTCAGTTGGTCGGACATCAGCGGCCTTGCCCCCATAGGTCACTGGCTTCAGTTTTCCTGATGGGGACTGCTTGAACGACGGTGTGTTGAGGTTGAAGGTGGAGAAGGTGAACTAAATCATCGAGGGCTTGGCAATCGATAGCGAGCAGGCACTGGAGATCTAGGCTGATGCTGAAAACCGGCAGTGGGAAACAGATGGTCGGACAAGTAATCTTCAATTTCAACGGGTCTTTTGCCATTTCGGGGACATGGCGCGTTTATAGAAACCCCACGGAGACCAACTTGTCGATATGGGCACATTCTGTACAGGTGCCCAGCTTCGCCGCAGTGAAAGCAGAGAGGCGTCCTGTCGGGTGTGTGCCACACGTCGCTTTTTCGTGGCCTCGAGTTAGCTGGATAGTTTGGGCCACGCGAAGCCGGTTGGTAGCCACTGGGAGCTGCAAACGAGGCAGTATGCACGGCGGGCTGGCGTACGGCATCTGCGTAAGTCGGTACGGGGTGTTCCTGCAATCGCCGTTCATGTCGAACAGGTCGCGCCTCGGGTTCAGCTTGAAGAATGGCGTGGCGAACTTCATCTCTGATCAGGGTAGTCAGAGACGAAACTGGCGTTGTGACTTGTCGGGGCAGCAGCTTCTGGAGCTCTTCCTTCACAAGGGATCACACGATTTCCCTCAATGCTTCGCTGTTGCTTCCCAGGTTTTTTGAGAGGACATCCGCAGGAACACTACTCGTGTCATGATTGTAGCGACGGGAGCGCTGCTGCAAAGCCCGCTCTATGGAGGTGGCTTCGTTGCGGAATTCAGCAACTGTACGAGGTGGGTTGCGTACCAAACCGGCAAATAAGTCCTGTTTGACACCTCGCATCAAGTGACGCAGCTTTTTCTCTTTGTTCATGTTCGGGTCAGCGCGTTTGAAAAGGCGGGACATATCCTCAATATACATGCCAACGCTTTCGTTCGTGCGCTGGTTTCTGGACTGTAGAGCGTTCTCCGCCTTCTCCCGATGATCGGTGCTGGCATATGCAACTACTATTTGTCGTCGGAATTCTTCCCATGTCGGTCTGAATGCTTCGTCGTTTTTATACCATGTCCTCGCTGCATCTTCCAATGCAAAGTACACGCGACGCAGTTTCCTTGCTTCATCCCATCCGTTGATTTTCGCAACCCGCTCGAAGTGTTCTAACCAATCCTCCACATCCTCGAACGTGTCGCCGTGGAAGGGCTCAGGCAAGCATGGTGGGGACAGAATAAGTTCCGATGATGTCATCTGGTAAGCCATCGTTCCGTTTTCTGTGGACGCTGCTTGTGTTGCTGGAGCACTGGGGAGCGGTGCGAATTTAGGTGGCTCTCCTCGGAGGCGGTGGCTTGAACGCTGGTGTACCGGAGTCAGTTCGCCAGGTTTCACTCGTTGAGGATCGAGGCTTCGCTCTCGTACGCCAAGGGGGATTCCAATCATACCCAGCACCGTCCACCAGAATGTAACGAGTGCAAGAGAAGAAACGTCAAAAACTAGTTTATTATGGGCGAACTTGTGCCCTGAAAATTTTGCGCGAAAAGATGAAAAAGTCCGCTAGAGCGTACCAAAACAAAAACTGTTCATCTGCCAACGCACCTTCTTCACTTCACTTCACCTTATTACCTTAAAGACTCCCTAGAGGGGGTATTACATAAAGGGTTGGAAACAAACAGCAAATGTAATGCATATGCAGGATGGGTACAAGTATGAACAGGGGTAACCAATACAGAAGTAAAATAATACATGTGCAGGAACAGTATACATATTAACAGGCGTAACACTTTGCCAAAAAAATAAAATAAAGTGAGAACCAGTGGCACAAAAAGGAACAATGTAATGTATTCAAATTGAAAAGAAACGAGTGGCATTTTCTGTAAATGTTGAGTGGCAGATTATGGTGGCGAGATCAGTGAAAAGGCCATTCCAGTCGGAAACTGCATGAAAAAAGAAGGAGGCGAAAAATGTCGTGGTATGGGCGCGTGGCCGGCCGACATGGAAGGAATGAGTGGTGTGGTGAGATGTGCGGGCAGGAGGCAAGATATAGGGCGGGTGGCCGAGTTGACTGTGATAGAGCTTGTGAAACAAAATGAGGCTGGAAACTCGGTGACGAATGTTAAGGTTTGAAAGATTAGATTCTTGTTTTAGAGATGAAACACTCACGTTATATGAATACGAGGGCTGAATGAATCTAGCTGCTCTATTCTGGAGTGATTCTAGTACGTCGGTTAAGTATGCTTGATGAGGGCTCCCTATTTGCGACGCGTATTCAAGTTGTGCGAATTAAAGATTTATAAGCTTGAAGTTTTACAGGAGGGGGAGCATGACGTAAGTGCCGCTGCAAGAACCCAAGCGATCTGTTAGATGATATGATATTGGTAATGTGGACGCGCCATGATGAATCGTTACTCAAGGTGACACCCAAGTACTTGTATGTGATGACATTTTCCAATGCAACTTTACCGATTTGATAAGAATAGGTGAGGGGGCTGCACCGACGATGAAACGAGAGGGACTTGCATTTATTAGGGTTTAGTGTCATTATCCAACAATTGCACTAGTTAAGCACATGGTTAATTTCATCTTGTAATGCAACTTGGGCTGATGTGTTAGTAATAGTACGGTATATAACGCAATCGTCAGCAAACATACGAATATCGCTGGATACATTGAAAGGTAGATCATTATAGTATATTAGGAATAAGAGGGGTTCAAGAACAGATCCTTGCGGGACGCCTGATGTTACTGCAAGAGGGTATCAGTTATGTCCATCAACGGTAACGAATTGGTAATGATTAGTCGAAAATTCAAGAATCCAGGTTATAATTTTAGGGTCTAAGTTCAATTTCGAAAGTTTTAACATCAGGTGGTTGTGGGGTACTTTGTCAAATGCCTTTGCAAAGTCAAGAAAGATAGCGTCAGTCTGTATGTTATTGTCCAGGTTAGTGTGCAGATCATGAACGAAAAGGGCAAGTTGGGTTTCACAGGAAAAATTTTTTCGAAATCTATGCTGTGCGGAATGAAAAAAGTTATTAGAGTCCAAGAAGTGCATGATTTTGGTGTAAATGACGTGCTCCGTGAGGTTGCAAGGCACGCTTGTTAATGAAATGGGGCGATAATTGACAGGACATGATATATCGTGGGATTTGAAGACAGGAATGACCATTCCTCTTTTCCAGTTTATTAGTAGGTTACCTGTGGATAATGACTGACAGAAGAATAGTGATAAGTATATGGCAGACATGTGGTTGGTATTTTTCAGAAATAATGAGGTGATATCGTCCGATCCCGCTGAAGAAGAGAGATTGAGTTTGTCTAATAACGCTATTATTCTGGAAGCGACGAAATCAATACTGAGCATTACAGAGATGATGCTAGACGGAAAAATTGGAAGGGGACTGTTAGTTTCGTTTGTTAACACGGAAGCGAATGCTGAGTTAATTGAGTTAAATACTTCTGCGCATTCAGAATCACTAACTTCTTCGCCTAAAGAATTATTCAAAATAATACCTGGAATTCTTTTAGGATTAATTACCTCCCACAAATTCCTAGGGTTATTTACCAAGATCTTCGGAAGATCAGTATGAAAAAATTTCCCTTTTGCGGTTCGAATGGCATTATAATAAAAGGTTTCACCTTCTTTATACCTATCCCATGCACTGGCGGTAGCTGTGTGTTTAGCTGCATGAAAAAGTCGTTTTTTCTTATTTTCAAGTCGCTTTAAATGTTTATAAAACCATGTATTTTGTTGATTAGAAAGCAAGGTGGTACAGGGAATAAACTTGTTTGTTAGCACCTTAATTTTATCTTCGAAAATTAACCAGTTATCGTTCACTGATCGTTCACCTAATGTTGTTTCAAAATGAGGTAGGAAGGCTCCGAGTTCGGCGTTTATTGCGTTGTAATCTCCCTTGTCGTACAGACGTATAGTTTTACTGCATGATTTGCGTAGTTTAGGGACGAATTCAAAAACAGCATAAATAACTTTGTGGTCGCTAATCTCAGGAAGATGTGTAATATGTGACAAGCTTTCGGGTTTAGTTGTCAGTATTAGATCCAGAATATTAGAAGTTTCACGAGCAATACGTGTAGGTTCTGTTTATTTATTTATTTTATTTATTTATTTTTATTTGTCGCAAAAAATATACACGCAATGAGGTAGTATATACAGAAGGAGGTTCCATAGCACAAGGCTGTGTTAGCTGTGTTAGGTTAAAATTTAAGCAGACGTTAATGAATTCTTTTGTTCTAGAGTGGCCTGTTATTAATTGGTTGGCGTCTTCCCAATCGATGTCAGGAAAGTTAAAGTCACCAAAAAGTAGGATATGCGCGGTAGGATATTTAGTAGTTAGCTGGTTGAGTATATCGTTTAAATCTTGTGCGAAATTTAGGTCATTGTCTGGTGGCCGATAGCACACACCTAGCAGAATTGTCTCCGGTACAGCGCGGCAGAATAACCACAGAATTTCCAGCTTGCAAGGGACATTTATCAGTGAACAGGATAAGTGCTTATTGACAGCGATAAGTACGCCACCGCCACGTGTTTGTTTCCTGTCTTTCCGGAAAACAACAAACTCTGGCAATTCGGCAAGAACCTCACTATCTGTGACGTCATCCTTCAACCATGTTTCTGTGAGAACCAGTATGTTGCTGTTCGATGTTGATACAAGGTTTGATACTGCGTCGCATTTTGAAATGAAGCTGCGTATATTAGTGAAGATTACAGAGAAGGAAAGGCTTGTTTTAGGTGTTGTAACATTAACCCGTTTTGTTTGTTTTTTGGACGACGGGGCGATTGCTAGAAAATTTCGTTTGCAGTTTAGGAATTTTCGTTGAAAACGTATCTCTTTTTACCAAGAAACAAAGTATTGTACCGCACAAAGAAGGGCTCAGATTTCGTACGGGCAGATTCAACAAGATGCTTTTCGGCTTTTCGAACGGATTTGGAGAAATCTTCCCCAATACTGTAAAAATTACGTTTTAGTTTGCGTCCATTCGAGAGAATTTTCTCTTTGGTTTTAAAAAAGTTAATTTGGCTATTATAGGCCGCTTGTGATCATGCCGGTGCCGACCAAGGCGGTGAGCACGTTCATTAAGTTTAGGGTCAAGAGTTAAGTTTAGGTGGTCGCGACAGTGGTTATTAAGTATTTCTTCGGAGTCTGAAAATTTTACGGGCGGGTTTGGATCAGGGAGGCCGTAAAAGATGAGGTTATTTCTTCTCGAACGATTTTCGGCGTCATCAACCCGCGCCTTCATGTCGCAGATTTGACGGTCCATTATTGCGGTGTTACCATTATTTGTTTCGACATCCTTCTTAACTGTCACAAGACCTTGGTAGTGAACTTCAAGCTCCGTAATACGTTTAGTTAGATCAGCCATGGCTTTGTTTGTTGTTAGTAGCGCAGATTTAATTCCCTGGACTTCTTCGAGCAGTTTAGATATTTCGTAGAGACCCGTAGATAACTTTTGCAACTCGGAAAGAATAGGGCTTGCTGGGAGGGGGTCTTTAAGTCAACGGTCCTTAGGGAGAGAGTTTGGGCCAGGATTGGATTCCACGTCCCCAGACAGAAGAGAGCACGAGCGACATTCACGCATTGAATGGCAAGGGCACAACAGCAATGTGGGCTCGGTAGCTGTACCAAAAACTAATTGCTATTTCGTTTAGTGAACGGGTCATATTGTTACGTGGAAAATAACAGTTGTCTGTCCGCAGCCACAACGCAGCTCACTCACAACGTCCACTTCTTTACTCTCAGTCCGAGGCACCTTACTTGGGTATGCCCCACTATGCCCTCTTTCAGTCAGACGAAATCACGTAACACGACCCCCGGCGGCAAAAGCGCCGACCCGGCGAGTTTACGGGGCCACAGCAGGAGCAGTGTGGTAACGCTTGAGCCTTGATACGTGGACGATGTCCTTTGACAGCAGAGCGGAAGTGGTTGATGGACTATCAGGGACAATTTCATATGTAGTGTCGGTCACTCGTCTAAGCACGCGGTATGGGCCCGTGAAACGAGAGAGAAGTTTTTCTGAAAGGCCTGCATGTCGCGTAGGGGACCAAAGAAGAACGAGGGAGCCTGTTGGAAAGTGTTCGTTGCGATGCCGCTCATTGTAACGATGCTTCTGCGAGTCTTGGGACGCCATTAATCTACTGCGGGCAAGCTGACGAGCATGGTTAGCTCGGGTAATAGCGTCGCGTGCATATTCAGAAGTATACTGCGCAGCGGCTGGCAGGAAGGTATCCAACGGCAATGTTGGTTCGCGTCCAAACAGAAGGTAAAATGGCGAAAACCCGGCAGTGTCATGCCGGGAGGAATTGTATGCGAACGTCACGTAGGGTAGTGCAAGGTCCCAATCACGATGGTCGGCCGAGACGTATTTCGATAGCATGTCTGTCAAGGTGCGGTTTAAACGTTCTGTAAGCCCGTTTGTCTGGGGGTGGTACGATGTCGTGAGCTTATGTTGGGTACAGCAGGAACGCAGAATATCGTCAACCACTTTCGAAAGGAACGTACGGCCTCGGTCTGTCAGCAGTTGACGAGGGGCTCCATACACTAAAATGAGATCGCGTAGTAGAAAATCAGCGACGTCTGTAGCGCAGCTTGTTGGCATGGCTCGCGTAACTGCATAACGGGTCGCGTAATCCGTAGCCACCACGACCCACTTGTTTCCGGAGGCGGATGTTGGGAAGGGACCGAGAAAGTCCAAACCAACACGGAAGAATGGCTCCGATGGGATGTCGATGGGCTGAAGATATCCGGAAGGTAGTCTCGACGGCTTTTTGCGACGCTGGCAAATTTCACAAGCGTTGACATAGCGACGTACAGAACGTGAAAGGCCAGGCCAGTAGAAGCGGCGGCGCACACGGTCATATGTGCGAGAGACACCAAGGTGATCCGCGGTTGGCGCGTCATGGAGCTCGCGTAGGACTGTAGAACGCAGGTGCTTTGGTATGACCAGAAGTAGGTCGTCACCATGGCGCGATAAATTACGCCGATATAAGGTGTGGTCCTATAAGGTAAACATGCGAACGGAAGCGTCTTGCGGTGAAGATTCGAGCTGTTGTATAAGGCGGCTGATATCCAGATCGCGACGCTGCTCGTCCCCGAGATGAAGCAGCTGGGAGATGGAAAGGACGCAGCCCACAGAATCAGTGCTCGTAGGATCGCAGTCGGCCACAGGGTAGCGTGACAGACAATCCACATCTTTGTGCAGTTTTCCTGATTTGTACACTACGGTGTAAGAATACTCCTGGAGGCGGAGTGCCCAGCGGGCGAGACGACCTGTGGGATCTTTGAGGGAGGCGAGCCAGCAGAGAGCGTGGTGGTAGGTAAGAACTATAAATGGTCGGCCGTATAAGTAAGGGCGAAATTTCGCGACTGCCCACACCAGCACTTGGCATTCGCGCTCTGTGATGGAACAATTACGCTCCGAGGTGGACAGCAGCCTGCTGGCATAAGCTATCACGCGATGCTGCCCACGTTGTCGCTGAGCCAACACAGCGCCTATTCCGTAATCGCTGGCATCGGTGCGCACTTCCGTCGGTGCCGTAGGGTCGAAGTGAGCCAGCACAGGAGAAGAAGTGAGCCAAGTGGTCAGGTCGGAAAATGCTGCTGCTTGCGAGGGACCCCAGGTAAACGTCTCATCCGGTTTCAGTGAATCTGTTAGGGGTCGAGCGATTTCCGCGAAGTTCTTGATGAACCGCCGAAAATAGGAGCAGAGCCCCACAAAGCTGCGGACATCTTTGGCGGTTTTCGGCACAGGAAAGTCCTTCACAGCTCGAACTTTTTCTGGGTCAGGCTGTACACCGTAAGCGTCAATAATATGTCCAAGTATTGTAATGCGACGGCGACCAAACCGGCACTTAGGTGAAGTCAGCTGAAGGCCGGCGAGACGGAATACATCAAGAATTTTTGACAGTCTCTCAATGTGCGCTTCAAAAGTGGGAGCAAACACAATCACGTCATCCAGATAACAAAGACACGTAGACCACTTGAATCCATGGAGCAGGGAGTCCATCATTCGTTCAAAGGTGGCGAGGGCATTACATAAGCCGAAAGGCATGACTTTGAATTGGTAGAGGCCATCGGGTGTTACAAAAGCCGTCTTCTCTCGGTCCATGGGGTCCACGGCAATCTGCCAATAACCAGAACGAAGATCGATGGAAGAAAAGTAGGCGGCACCATGGAGGCAATCAAGGGCGTCATCAATGCGGGGCAGAGGGTATGCGTCTTTCTTGGTGATGTTGTTAAGGTGGCGATAGTCCACACAAAATCGCCACAATCCGTCCTTCTTTTTAACTAATACCACCGGGGATGCCCAGGGACTGGAAGATGGTTCAATAATGTCCTTCGCTAGCATCTTGTTCACCTCCTTCTGAATTATGCTCCGCTCTAAAGCAGACACTCTGTAGGGACGGCGGTGAACAGGGTTGGCATCACCTGTGTGTATGCGATGCTGGACAAAGGACTTCTGCCCAAGAGGTCGGTCACCAAAATCGAAAATATCCTGGTAGGCCTCGAGAAGATGTTGTAGGGCTTCAACTTGCGGAGGCGGAAGATCAGTGGCGATCATGTCTACAATTTGACGGCTGCCCGAATGTGTTGCGAGTGATGTGCGCTGCGGTGAAGCAAGTGTGTCTAAGGCAAGCACTTCAATTTGTGAATCGAGCAACGGACACAGGTGGGCCACAGAAATGCCTTGTGGAAGCACATGATTCATGTAGCCGAAATTGACAAGAGGTAGACAAGTTTTGTTATCTGTGATGCTGAGCACCGTATAGGGCACTGCAACATTGTGCGCAAGGAGTACGTCGGTGAGAGGCGTAGCGTAATAGTCACCGTCGGGCACAGCTGGTGAGCACAGAAAATCGACGTACGTCACAGTTTTCGAGGGCAGGCGAACAAAATCGCTGCATTGTAATCGGCATGTAGGTTGGTACGGGGCAGCACCGATTTGTGGCAGTTCAAGGCGGAGCACACCAGCGGAGCAATGAATCAGAGCAGAATTGGCGGCAAGAAAATCGAGGCCTAGTATGAGGTCGTGGGGACATGTTTCAAGCACGGTAAAAAGGACGACCACTTGATGACCGGCTATGGTAAGTTGAGCTGTGCACATACCGACGACAGGGACTTTTGCACCATCTGCAACTTGGACGACACTGGTCAAGGGGGGCGTGAGGACCTTCTTCATGCGACGACGAAAACGCGAACTCATAATACAGACGTGAGCGCCCGTATCTATCAAAGCTTCAACAGGTGTACCATCAACATATACTTCTAGGGTGTTCCGGTTCAAACGTAAGGGCAACAGAGGATTTTTGGGTAAGGTCGACAGGGCAGCTTTACCTCCAGAAGCTGCGCAGCTTAGTTTTCCGGGGACGCGCGGTGGTTGAACGATGGCGAGGGAGAGCGGCGACGCGTGTTTGAACGAGAAGGGCGGCTTTGAGGCGGTGGCGACGACGGGGCACGGTGGCCGTAGTCCTCAGGGGCAGTAAATGCTGTAGACTCGGTGCGGGTCGGATAACGGTGGTTTGGTGAACGGAATGAGTTACTGTAAGCGGAGTTCGAGCCAGAAGACATAGATGGCCATTGGCTGCGGCAGTAACGAGCGATGTGTCCTGCGCGACCTTAGCGGAAGCAAATTGGCTTATCATCAGCTGTTCGCCATTCAGACGGGTTCCTGGTTCGAATAGAGTACGGACGGCGACGTCTCATGTCCACAGAAGCTATCGAGGGGCCAGTATTATCCAGTGTGGATGCAGTGGACAGGATACCAATGTTAGCAAATTCCTGGCGGACAACAGCCTGGATCAAGGCGACAGCTGGCGTTGAGGCGTCGGGCAACATCGGTTTGTTGGCAGCCGGGTAAGCGGCCTCGAGTTCACGTCGGATGATGCGCGTCACGTCTTCGGTTGTAGACGGATGACAAGGAGTGGCTTCGCAAGACGACGTTGCCGCGGTGTTGGGTAGGCGCTGAAACTGCTGCAAAATGCGTCGACTCTTCGCCTGCTCGAGACGGCGGCACTCTTTGATCATGGCGTCCATGGTCGTTACGTTGGTCAATACAAGCAGACTGAACGCATCGTCGGCGATTCCTTTTAACACGTGCGAAATCTTGTCGGCCTCAGTCATGTTGGGATCGGCCCTTTGACACAACGCTAAGACGTCTTGAATATAAGTCAAGTAGGGCTCAGTGGACGTCTGTGTACGGACAGCCATTTGCTTTCGGGCATCAAGTTGTTGACCAAACGGGTTGCCAAAAAGGTCGCGGAGCTGTTGTTTAAACATTTCCCAGCTTGTGATTTCGTGCTCGTGGGTCTCAAACCAGGTGCGAGGGGTCTTGTCCAGATAGAAAATGACATTCGCAAGCATAACGGTTGGGTCCCAGCCATATTGCTTGCTGATGCGCTCGTACATGCTAAGCCACTTGTCCACATTCACGTTGTCCTCTCCAGTAAAGGTACCGGGATCACGGGGTTGCGTTAGGGCGACGTACCGGGTTGCTGTCGTTGCTAAGGTAGGTGGCGAAGCCGTATCCTCACCCGGAGCCATGGTAGCAGACTTAAGGAGGCGTCCACTGCGTAGCTCCGTTGTCAGAAGAGCACCCAGCACTTCCACAAAAATGTTACGTGGAAAATAACAGTTGTCGGTCCGCAGCCACAACGCAGCTCACTCACAACGTCCACTTCTTTACTCTCAGTCCGAGGCACCTTACTTGGGTATGCCCCACTATGCCCTCTTTCAGTCAGACGAAATCACGTAACAATATGGTACACTAGCCTGCGTTGCGAAGACGAAAGGGACAACCACAGAGCCCACAAAGCTTGACGGGTGATTGCTGACAATTTATAGCTGTTGTCGTTGAACTGGTTGATGACGGTGGTGATACGATGATGACGTAGGTGGTCCCGTGATTTGCTGGCGGCGCAGCAGGACAGCCGGATGCGTTTGCGGCACGCATGAGAAGGACGGTGTCATACCCAGTGACGAGTCTCTCTCGACACGATGGAACCTCCGATGAGGCAGCCAGCAGAGCAGGAGCCAGCAACTGGGCGATGATAGGGGCGAGCGCCTGCATTGCGAAGACGAAAGGGTTAGTGGACCGTGCGATGGCACAGCCACAGAGCCCACAAAGCTTAAAGGGTGGTTGCTGACAATTTATAGCTGTTGTCGTTGAACTTGTTGATGACGGTGGTGATACGATGATGACGTCGCTGGTCCCGTGATTTGCTGGCGGCGCAGCAGGACAGCCGGATGCATTTGCGGTACGCATGAGAAGGACGGTGTCATACCCAGTGACGAGTCTCTCTCGACACGATGGAACATCCGATGAGGCAGCCAGCGGAGCAGGAGCCAGCAACTGGGCGATAATAGGGGTGAGCGCCTGCATTGCGAAGACGAAAGGGTTAGTGGACTGTGCGATGACACAGTCACAGAGCCCACAAAGCTTGACGGGTGGTTGCTAACAATTTACAGCTGTTGTCGTTGAACTGGTTGATGACAGCGGTGATACGACGATGACGTCGGTGGTCCCGTGATTTGCTGGAGGCGCAGCAGGACAGCCGGATGCGTTTGCGGCACGCATGAAAAGGGCGGTGTCATACCCGTTGCCGAGTCTCTGTCTTCTTCTTCTTCGCAGCTCCAACCCACACAGATTCGTGCCCGCGAACGAGAGGCATGAATTGTGCGGCTACAAGCAGGAGTGCGCACAAGACTGTGGACGCTGATTCTTCCTAATGTCATATATTGTAAACAGTCTCTGTGGCAATATAATTTCTCTGTCACAAGAACATTTAGAATTGCGAGCGATTGCGATTGTCGCTGATCTCCATAAAAAGTGATCGGTATGGCGCAGACGCAGGAAAAAGGGTTTAATACCATGGTTGTGTGCTTATACGAAAACAAATATAGGATCGCGGCTCGACAGAAGTTAGGCTTTCAGTTATAGTCGAAAAGTTTAATTGAAAAACCTTACTGAGGATCGGGAAACTCTTCTTGCCCATGTTGAAGATGTGGGTGCGCGTTCAATACGCAAACATGGGAAAAGTCAGGTGCGCGCTGTCAATTCCCGGTCAGCGTCCTCGAAACGTATTTAAATCGTCAACATGCAGAACCAACTGGCCCAATTAGGTTGGCTGACAGACTTCTCTTGCAGTTTATGCATTTTCTGTTTGTATAGGTGCGGCCACTCTCAGAGGTAATACGGAGCAGGGGGCCACGCTCACCGGAACGCCAGGACGCATATTTTGCGTGGCACCCGTCAGCCACGCGAGCCGTGTTACCTGAAGCAGTGGCTGCGCCTGTACCTCCCGTTTGCTTCAAGCTCCCCCCCCCCCATGTAGCTGCTAGACGTTGCTCCAAACACAACATAAGGGATGCGTCAGAAATAATAGAGCAGCAAATTCAAACACAACAGGAAAACACCACCGGGACCATTTAAAAAGCCTTTCTGGAAGTGCCGCACCGGAAGTCTACTGGGGTAGGCCAATCGGCACGAACCAGTTTGTTTACAAACACCGAACCAGTCTATACAGAAGTTCGCATTCACAGCTTTTAGGCTTCTGCCGCCTTTTGCAGACTGCTCAATTCTGTTCATGTTATACCCTCTGACGTCGGCTACCTTAAGTCTATAGATTAACTTCGAAAGCTCTACCAGCTCTATTTTCTAGGTTGCAGTTGAGGCTTTCATGGTTTGTTGTTATTCAAAAAGATTTTTCGTCTCCTGAGATAGTTTTGTAGCGTGCTGTCCAGTGACCGAACCGGCACATCACAGTGCACATTCTTTGATGATACTAGTAAGATTATCGCCTATTGTGTCAACGCTATCGTCAGTTACAACGTTTAGTGCCTTGAATATATTTTAAAGCAAAACTCTGGATTCCTCTTCTTTCGCTCTCACCGCTAAATAATTAATTGGCTCTTTGCGTATCAGTTTTTGTTTTGGCTTTTTTAAATATAGGTGAGTACAAGCTTTTACAATTCTATAGTCCCTGCATCAGATCTTGCCAACTACTCCCATATCACGTACAACACTTGGGTGTGCACAAAGAATTAACTCTATCTCATTTTTAGTTTCGCCATCAGGACTTCGCTACGCCAACTTACGGCTAGCCCATTTTCTTAAGAAGCTGTTCAAGATCCATGAAATATTACACTCTGCGAACTCTAGTAATAACTCCCCTCTGGCATTTCTAGAGCCGATGCCATCTTCCGCCTGCATGGTATCCTGCCTGTTTCTTCCCTACTTCGGCATTAAGGTCGCCCAACAGAATAGTGTACTGTGACTTTATGAATGGCTGATCATACATATTCTCAACTAAATAATCGTCATAGCTCAATTTAGGCAAGTAGGCCTGTGCCACCTTCATGTTGTACCTTTTGTTAAACATAGTTATGATACATACCACACTCCCAGTAATGCTATTCGCAACTCAAATGAACATGAGAGGACGCTGCGGAGTTGCAGCATAGCGGATTCACGGAGGTCACCGCGTATGTTGTCGCTAACACAAATATTGAGTTTTCTGCAGTGTGGTTGCAGTTCACGCTGCTTTGTAGGAGAGCGGGTTGTTGACGTGGAGCACCTCATTTTAGTCGGTACCAGTGACCTCGCAAGCGCGAGCAGCGTTCTTGAAGTGGTCGCGTTGCGCGTGTAATGCAAATGGCGCGCCGTGTCTCTGCGGAATTCGGTTACATACTTAGGGCGCCGCAGTGACATGTAGTTACTGCATACAAAAAACATTTATTAGGTGGGAGTTAGCAAGTTAACACTGGTTCCTCACCTAGAAAGAAGAAATCTGCTTGGCCGTTCAAGTTTTTTACGGACGGCGTTATCCTACCGTACTCCTACCGTATACGACTTGCGCTTGGGCTGCTTGGACCTGAGTACGCAGATTTTCTATACTGCCGCTAAGTGCCGCATGAATTGCTGGAGTCGCGAATAGTATTCCTTTACATTGCCAGCCATACTTTTCCGTATAAAAACCCTAGCCATAGTTCTTTTCTGTCAACTAATCCACGGTAGCTTAGGACGTGTCCGTTCTTCAGCACAATATAAGCCTCGCAGGTCCTCCGAACTTCGCGGAGCCTTATTACATCACAGTGAACACACTCTAATTCCTCGAATAGAGCAGCTACACTGGCCTTACCAGATAGCGTTCTAGTGCTGAAAGTAGCCAAGTTCAGATTTCATTGGTGACTTGACCAGACCCAGGCATTCCTAACACCCTCCGCTGCGTCCCAGTTCTGACTGCCACCTTGGACAGTTGCTTCGCAGCTGCTTGGGACTGAGGGCCTAGGGTTAGTTGCTGTAGTCATGGGAGGTAGTGGCCAAGTACTGCATCAGGGTCGCCAGTGGTGCTCTGGTGAGGAGGTGCATTCATTAGTGGCAGGTGGTCACCAGTAGGGTCGCACTCCAGACATCCTTCTGTTCTTATTGCGATAGCAATTATATGGACACTCTCGGCTGTATTGCGGCGCAGGCGTCGGCGTTAGCGTCGGCTTCAATATCATGAACCGTATATGTATATATGAAAACGCAAGAAAGAAACAAAATCTCAGAAAAACAGATTCCGGTGCACGGAATTGAACTTGGCACCTCCGCGTCGTGAGTGCAAGGCGTTAGCCACTAAGCCACCGAGGTACATCCTTCAACGTTCAAACGGCAATATATTCATAGCTACCACTTACCGCTGTTGGCGGGCACCTCAGAAGGGGGAAATAATTGTGTTCTCAGCGTTATCAGGAAGATGGTGCAGTGAGCACGAGCCGGCTCTCATCTCTGACTTTGGCCCACGTATAGAATAATGGGGTGTACGCTCGATCACGCGCCCTCATCTTGCAGTGGGGAGAACCGTACGTCTTGGCTAGCCTTTGGGTTTCGCCGGAACGATTCTGTGGTATTTACCGGGCGCACAAAGGGCGCACAAAAGGGTGCACTTTTCAGACACAGCGAAGTAACAACTGAGACACTTATTCGCGTTCATCTGTACCCGCAAGTATGTTTGTGCGTCATTTGGGCGCGAGAAACACGAGGCACGTTTCGATCTGCTTGCAATTCTGCGCGTGACCTTCCAACTTGTTGCTATCGCGTTCATTTCTTCGCCTTTGTGGCAAAGCTGTGATTCACTTTTTCTTCAAACCATTCAGTTATCGTGCGTTTTAAGTAAATATAAGGTTGGGTTGAGAACAGTCCAGCACCTGTATTTGAACCAAATTCAGTCAATTCATGCTTGGCTACTCCGTTATCTCTAAGTAGGGGATCTTGTTGCACTTTCCTGGTATTGTGGAATAAAATCTGACCGCCCAGCAGTGCTCACCTTCACATTACACGTATCTCGCCAGATACGTGGCTCGCCGTATCTAAACTGTCTGACAGTTCGCGAAAAAACATTCGGCACAGTTTTCCACCTCTTACCTTGCAAGCTTAGGACAGCTTAGTTCCTTGAATGAGCCTCTTTCTCCGGCGTTTATTTTTTCTTAACTTCTTTCCGTCCAGCTAAAATTCGACATTTGCTGGTTTTGAAGTGTTCAACATGTCGAATTTTTGCTGTTTTCGAGTTGTCGCACTCCTACTTTGACCTTTCCTGTCAACTAACGAGATGCGCGCACATGTTTTGTGAACTAATTGGCTACTTCCATCTGATTGTTACTTTAAGCGTATACGCCGCAAGCATTTTTATGCATGAAAATAAACGCGAAACCTTTTTAACTGCTGAAAAATAAACAGACGCTGCCTTCAGGGGTATATTTTATTTTGTTGGTATTTCGAGTAGTAATAAAGCTTTGGTATTTAGACATAGACGGAGACAGTGACCTTCAGTTGGAAGTCAGATATACGTACTAGTAAATAAATCTACAGTTAGCCAACTAACGTACTATAGTGAATGAAAAGGTAACGAGTGAACTTCTTCTTGTTCTGGAAAGCGACGAAAGGCAAGAAACTTCGTGCGAAAGTCATCACTTACCACAAATTGCTAGACCCCGACGACTCTCGGTACCATGCTCATAACAACGATAAGTCCACGTGCCTTGTTGCGACTGGCTCTTGCGGCACCGGAGATCCGGGATAAAGACGCCAACGCAGAAGAAAGAAAAATTCGAAGAGAGTTTATTTACACAGTATACGTTTCGAGAGAGCCTCCGAAGGCTTTGGGGGGCTCATTGTATAGAATGCTTTCTCCCCAGATCCCTAGATCGGGGAATGGGTTCAGACCGCGCTGTCCAATAACAGGTCCTTCCGAGACGCTCGGTCCTTCCGAGCGTCGTCATGCCAGCACCGCCCTCAGCACACACACATACACAACACAAACACCCATATGGTCCCGGTGATACTGCCTCCTCTAACGAAGCTTGCTTCAAGCGAGCGGGGTGCTCAAGTCGACTAGCCACCCATGTTTTGTCGGATGGCGGTCGCGGGCTCGGCGTCTCCTAGGTCCATTGCCTAGATATCTGGTGTTTATTTGAGCGTCGGTGGCCTATCAGTCATAGACGCACAGCGTGGCGGTCCAACTTCCGTCTTCAGCGGAAACACGGTGTCGTGGTCTTGCCTCCCAGTAGATGAAAAGCAGCCGGGCGTCTTCGCGCTCCTCCTGATCTTCAGAAAGTGAAGTGGCTGTTTTTCTTTGATCCCGGACCCACGTAAAGGGGGAGGGCTCGTCGAACGCAACAGCTCGTTCATCGGCCGGAGACCCGACCTGAGGGGAGACCAGCTAAACAGGTTGACTGAAGTGTAGTTGTTAGGTGGCGTCCTCCAATTCTCTGCCCATGACGCATCACGTCATTTTCAGTAGTTTCGTGGGACGGCCTTCTTCCTTGGTTTGCACAAAAACACACATACCCAAGCCCAAGCACTGGAGAGCACCCTGTCTGCTCTAAGACACATCGACCCCATAAAAAGCGTAAGACAAAACAGCCTTTATACATTACATAACAATTCAAACACGAGAGCAGCAATCATAATCTTCATCCGAGGGCTCAAGCCGCACAACTGACAAAGGTATAAATGGGCAAACAGAATATGAAACTTCGAGTGAAGAGTTTTCTTAAACGTCTATATGCTGAAGGCCTCCTTAAGCCATCAGCGTTACCATTCATTTTTCCTCTCCTTTATTCAACAACAAAGTTATACTGCTGAAGTGCCAGATCCCACCTTAGTAAACGGCCATTTTTGAACGACATGTTTTACAGCCATTTGAGCGGGCAGTCATCAGTCTGAAAGGTGAATAGGCTGCCCGAAAGGCAGCAAGACAGTTCTTGTGCAGCCCAAACTAGGCCCGCACACTCTTTCTCGGAGGCACTGTACGCCTCCTCTCGAACAGTTAGCTTACGGTAATGTACACAATAAGATGCCCCGCCCCGGCCTCGTCGCGTTGACAAAGTACCGCTCCCATGCCACGGTCACTGGCATCGAATTGCACAATGAATGGTTGGTCATAGTCAGGTGCCTGCAAAATGGGACAGTTGATGAGCGCCAACTTCAAAGTTCGAACGATTCTTGCTTTTTAGGGGCAAAGCTCCTTAGGGCGTGGGCTGTGCGTCCCCTGTAGCCTCTATGTAGCCACCTCTAGTTTAGTTCTTGCAGTGTTCACTAGATGGCGGTACCGTCCCCTGTATGTAGCCACCTCTAGTTTAGTTCTTGCAGTGTTTACTAGATCGCGGTACCGTCTCCTGTATGTAGCCAACTCTCGTTTAGTTCTTGTAGTGTTTACTAGACGGTGGTACTTGTAGCTGATGATGAAAAGATGCAATATGTTATAAACTAGAAAGCGGTACTTGTAGTTGATGAAAGACGCGATATCTTATAAAATAGGAATGATGTCACATATGGCGCGTGTCATTGGTTGAAGGCAATCGTTCGATTTAGTGCGGCGACGTACGCTAGGGGGAGCGTTGAAATAAAATCCGTTCGCTGTTGGCGCGCGCTCGGAGTCGCCGGATGGATAAGGCTGCACAGCGGAGAGAGCGCAAGGCGGCAGCAGCGCGCGCTCGCAGACAGAATCCCGATGTGCGAGCGCGCGAGACAAGGGACATCGCAAGCCATCCATCGTCTAAGAACAAATAAAAGTTGATTTGTGTATATACACACACAGCGTTTCTCACGTCTTTACATGATGATCGACTGGGCGAATTACACGGAAGATTCACAGTTTACCGATGAATCCCTCCGGAGCTTCGCCCATTCATCATCATTCACCCCGTGAATATGCCGTAATTTTTTTGATCCCATACTAACGTGGTGAGTTCCTTTTTTCGCAGTGCATCAGTGAGTGGACTCGCCAATCCTGAATAGTTTCTTAGGTAGTGCTGATAGTAGCCCGTAAGCCCAAAAAAATGCGTACGTCAATTCTCGTCTTAGGTCTTGGGTAGGATGCAATGGCCTCCACTTTTAAATAAAAGGGCATCCGACGTCCTGGCCCGACTACATGTCCCAGCTCACTTGAGGGCTTCCAAAGCTACATTTTTCTGCCTTTACTGACAAACTAGCCTTACTCAGACGCTCCAACACTTTCCTGAAATGATTCCAATGTACCGCCCAAGTGTCTGAAGAAACGGCGATGTCAACAAGGTAAGACAAGGCAACGTTGTTTTCAATTTTTTTCAATTCAATTTATTTTCCAGTATGCTGGGTGGTTGCGTTGGGTTAAAAGCTACATAAGCAGCTTGACGAGACCCAACGAACAGACTATACAGGGCAGTAACAACAAGCAGTCCGGTGCAGTGACGAGAAAACTAACAAGTAAAACAGAATACCATATCGTATGTACATATACATCGATTTACATGGATTTCCAGCACGAAGATTGCAGGAAGAAAAAGTGAAAATAAATACATGTGCAAAAAAAGTGCTAGAAAAAATAAATAAAAAATTGCTACGTACAACAAAATACGGCTATAGCATAAGTAATAAACATAAATAATATTAACACAGAATAATAACACCGTACCAATGTAGCAATACTAGCTATTCGGGACAAAGTAAAAGAAAAGAACACTGGCCATATAACACAGCAATAAATTCATGTAAGCAGAAGAAGACTATGTTAAAGAAACAACATAAGTTACGCAGAATTCAATTACACAGAATGTCACAGTATGTGACATTACAAGTGAACGAAATATAAGTGGAAGTCTTTTTTACTGACCGTGTCAATATCTTTATATTTGTTTAAAGTAGATGGTAGGTTATATACGAACAATTGATGTTTGTAGTGCGTCCTGAAATATGGAACTTATCATGTCTCAGGGTTCCTTGTGTTCACATTATTTCTATTACGTTCTAACGATGCCAACTGTTTTATATAGTTCTTGAGGGATTCAGAAGCATATCGCGCAGTATGTAATAAACGAAAAGTATAAAGGTTGTCAATTCTAATAATGTTGTACTTAGGAAACGCTTCTCTGGTGCTAGAATAATAGTCTATGTTGCCATTATAGCGAATAATCTTCTTCTGTAGCATCAAAATTTTATGTATTTTAGTTATAGTGGTTGTACTCTACACTAAGGCGCAATAATTTAAGTGGGCATGAAATAAAGCATTTTAAATCTGTACTTTGGCCTTTGTAGGTAGCAAACTACGACATCGTGATAAGACACATGTCACAGAGGAGAGCTTTTCACATAGGTAATTTACATGCATGTCCCAAGTAAGTTGTGATGAAAAGTGCACGCCAAGGATTTTGTGACTGTCAACTATTTCGATTTTTTGACCTTCAAAAAGAATAGTATTATTTAATGGAAGCAATTTGTTCTTGGAGCGAAAAATAATTAGCTTAGTTTTCTTCGCGTTGATCCTAAGTTGATTTAGCTGAGACCAGGTAGATAACTTTCTTAGCAGTTCATTGCAATCCATTGTCAAGTTGCGCACGTCATTCCCAGACAATATGACAGTGCTGTCATCAGCGTATATAATAAATTCAGCATTAGTATTATAGTTTACAATGTCATTAATGTAGATATTGAATAAAAGCGGCCCTAAAACGCTTCCTTGAGGCACGCCAAACTTGTTTATTAGACAAGACCACCTGTGACCGTTCACGTAAACACACTGGTATCTGTCACTTAAGTAAGACTTAAACAGTGATAAGCAGCTACCACGTACTCCGTAACACTCTAGTTTGTCTAATTAAATGTTATGACTTAGGCAGTCAAATGCCTTACTAAAATCTATAAATAACGCCAGCGCATAGGATTTCCTTTCTATGTTCCTTATTATCGTTTCCTTGATTGACAGAAGGGCTGTTTCCGTTGACCTGTGTTTCCTAAATCCGTGTCGCGCGTTAGTTATGATACCAAACTTATCGAAGAAATTGACCATGCGACAGTGTATATTTTTTTCTAGCACCTTAAAAAACACAGGTAACACCGAAATTGGCCGGTAGTGGTTGGGGTCATTAGGTCTACCTGCTTTATATATTGCCGAAACTCTGGCGTAGTTCATTGCCTGTGCAAATACGCCCGATTGAAGCGTTAAATTGAATATGTGAGCAAGAGCAGGAGAAATAAAAGTTATACAATGCTTAATAGGGCCTAGTTGCAGGTTGTTGGTGTCTAACGCATTAGTATTTTTCAAGGATTGAAATGTAGCGCAGACTTCGTATTTGACAATAGGCTGGAAGAAAATGCTTTCGACAATAAGACTTGAGTTTGTTATTCCGACGTTGCCGCGCAGGTGGGGTAGGCAGCAGGAATATCAGCGTTAATGAAATGTTGGTTAAAGTGATTAGCGAGGGCCTCACCTTTCAAATCAGTACCGTCATGAAGCATACTGTTCGGAACACTTTGTTTGGTCCGACGACCAAGAACATCGTTTATTATTTTCCATGTCTTATCAGGCCGTTGCTGTGAGGCGGACAGAAAAAGTTGCTCGTAATAAGCTCGTTTGGCACGCCGAAGCCCACAATTTAATTGGTTTCAAAAAGCTTTAAATTCCTTTAATTGTATTTGCGAACGAGACTTCAAAAATGAATGATACAAGGAATTTTTACGCGAAATCATTTTTAAGTGTTCTTTCGTTACCCATGGCTTTCTCGCTTTTATTGGTGGTTTTACTTGTTTCATAGGAAAATGCCTTTCGTATATTTTTATAAATTTCTTTATGAACTCATTGTATGCCTCATTGGTGGACGTTAATGCCAAGACAGAAGACCAGTCTTGGGCCATTATCTCAGTTTTAAAGGCAACCAGCCCACTATCTGTTATTCGCTGAACAGTAAATGTTTCTACCTCACGGTTTCGAATTCCTCTTTGATTTTTATATAGCGCATAAACAGGGAGGTGGTCACTAATGTCCGAAGCAACAGTACCAGTGGTGTAAATCTTTGTCTCTGCATTTAATAATAATAAATGGTCAAGGCAAGACAATGTGCCGCACGTAATGCGAGTTGGTGTAGTAATTAAATTTTTGAAACCACTCGAAGGCAGCAATGTACCAAATTCCGTGGAAGTAGTGCTGTCATCAAGAATATTGATGTGAAAGTCGCCACCAAATGTCAATTGAAAGTTGTTTTTGCAAGTGAAGTCCAGGAAACTTTCATAAAATGCTAGGAAACGCCTAATATTTCCACCCGGTGGGCGACAAACAACAGCGAACATTTCACTTTGACCGGAGACAGTGAGCATTTCGTAATCTTCTGTTGACACGCAGTATTCATGAACTAAATGGCTTTTATTCTCTGTAGTCACATAAAGCGCAACACCCCCTCCACGTTTATCCGATTGATTGGAAAAGAAACTGGCATATCCAGGCAGTTTCAACTTGCTACTATTGTTCGTATACCAGGTTTCAGACAGCATAAGAACACCCACTTTGAATGGGAATTGCTCTAAAAAAAGCAAAATGTTGTCCTCTTTATTCGCTACAGAGCGAGTGTTGATATGCAAAACTGATTGGCATGACGGGTAATCAGATTTAATAGCAGAAGGTGACGCTAAGTTTATGAATGCGCAGTCGTTATCCATTTTGATGATACGGCGCAGTGTTCAGCCCAGCCTGTCACCTGCGCCTACGCAGTTGCATATGACGACCCCGAAAAAACCTTATCAATATCATGCTCATTTGGAACATGCACGGCGGGCGTATCGTCAGATTTCTTCGCATAGATTTTCCCGTTAAATGACCAGACGGATTTCCATTTGTATGCATACTTTTTCTTCACAGCAAGACCTAGACGTTTCTTTAAGGCTGGCAAAGATGCTCATTCACATAGATAGCATTTTCACTGGTCAGTCCGACATCTTTATTAGTCAGACGAGCTCGTTTTGCTTTCCTTAGAATGCTGTCTCGCTTTGCACGAGACTTAAACTGGACGATGATATTACTTCTGCCGCTGTCTCGGCTCGACACCCGATGACAGACCTCAATATCACCTGCAGTTATTTGCTCATTTATGGCACTGCCAACCTTAGAGACAATGTTAGTAACAGATTCATTGTCTTGTTTCAGTACACCTTGTATCTCGAGGTTTGCCTTCCTCGAGTACTGCTCAGCAAGAACAAGCCTTGTTTCAAGATCCCTGCCTTTGCTCTCAAGACATTTACACTCAGCACGAAAAGCAGCATTTTCACTTTCAAGAACCCTGTTCTTTGTAATCATATCGTCCAGTTTCTTTTTGTGCTCCTCAATTGAAGTGAAGGCAAAGTCGAGGCTTCCCGTCATTTGACGCTGATCACTTTTTAGCTCACGGATTTCATTCCGCAAATCCCTTTCAAGGGAATCACGAAAAGATTTCATCTCTTGTTTCATCTCTTCTTTTATCTTTAGCAGTTCTGCCTTCATTTCTTCCTTGAGTTTAGCAATGTCTTTAGCCATTTTTCAATGCCCGCAAAATAATACAATTAGAAAAAAAAAAGATTCACTGTTTGGCAGCAGCGACGAAGCGTAGATATGCAACAAGGTAATAAAATACCGTATATATCTGGAACACTAACCTGCGATAGGAGTGCCAAGTACCGTTTAAACCTTGAAGAACTCTGTCCTTGAGTTTTGAAAAACAAAACTGGGCATTGTTGAGCCCCAAACTGAGCACAGTGGGCGGAAGGATCCAAAGGGTGTTACGAGTGTGGTGTAGTGACTTACTCGCACCGTCAATGGCACCTGCCAGTACCCGCGAATGAGATCAAGAGTAGAAATGTACCACACCTTACTTTTTCAATTAAATTTCGAAATTTGTTTTATTGTTTTTTGTACCAGACACATGAAATGAAAGAATGTTTGGGCTAAAGGCATATAGCCTGACAGAGGATCCAACCCCCGATAGTCATGACACAAGATTCCCTCCCTCCTAAAAAACTGCCCGTTCTTTAGCGCCACACCTTTCTGTGGATAGGTATCGAGCTGTTTGATACTTTGGTCAGCTGCCTGCTCTTTGCGCATGATACTGGCACTGACAGCTCGCAACTTTTGGAACGCGAGAGAGCTCGGTTCTACTACTCCCACCACTTCAGAACTTGTAGCGGCATTTTCGGCCAACGCCTCTGTTTTTCTTTCCTCATAAATAATTTCTGCGACGCCTATTATGCTGTCTTCGAGCGCACTCGTCTCTGCAATCTCCTCGTGCATAAGCTTATCTGCAATTTCTCAGGCCTTGGATCGCGTGAAAGCCAAGACTGTTCCCTCACAGAATTTGAAACCCTTGCCTTTTAAGAGATTATCCGATTTTTTAAAAAAAACAGGAATGTGTACGGAAGAGGCAGGTTCTTTGACACTGCTGCTTCAGTCTCCAACCTACCAAAAGGGCCCTCGACAATTACTTTAGCAACCGACAGACAGACACTCTGCGTCTAAACCACTTGCCTTATCGACGCCCATTCACCGCTGTATTCGTCCGCGCTTACTAGGAAAGGAGGAGTGACATCTAGTGTCGCCGCAAAATCCCTTATCACTTTGCATTCTTTCCCATTGGCTGTCAAAGTATGCATATAGGGTGATAACAGTTTATCGTTCTCTTCAGTGTCACTAACGTACGAGAAGACGTTGCTGCGTTTTTTGCAAACAGCAGCAATGTGTCCCGGGCGGTTGCAGATATAGCAAATCATAGGTCGCCTTTCCTCAAAATGCTTTCTGTCCTTTTCCGTTTGTGCCCCCACGCTTGGTTCATTATCCTGTTCTCTTCTCTTTGCGGACACGTACTCCCTTTTACCCTGCTGTTCTCGCGGGCCTTACCCAACGGTGCCGCTTTTGTATCCTTTCTTCTAACCCTACCCTGCAGGTCACTTTGACGGTGGACGTTCACGCTCGTTTGGCCTATGGGAGGCGTATCCTTCTGCTAACCTGGCAGCTGCCTGAATGGTCACAGGAGTCTTATCTTTGATCCGAAATTTCATGGAATCCGGCACTCTTTTATAGAACTCTTCCCGCCCTAATAACTCACTGACCCGATCATGATTGCCAAACGCTTCGGAACTTTTCAACCACTCTACCAACTTGGCTTTCAGTTTGTAGGCATAGTCCGTATAGGACTAGCCTGTCCCCACCGACGCACTACGAAATCGCTGCCGAAAGACTTCAGCGGACAAGCGGAATCTTTGTAACAGCGCCTGCTTGACTTTTTTGTAGTCGTTAGCATCTTCGGCATTAAGTCGTGCAATGATGCCGACTGCCTCGCAGGGAAACAACGTCAAGAAAAGCTGAGGCCAGGAAGCACTAGAACAACCCAATTTTTTCCACAGGTCCTTTCAAAATTGACGAGAAAATGTCCTCACCAATTTTGGTGGATTGCATTAGATGCTTCATTTTAAAAGGAGCAGAGTTACTGTGGCATGTGGCATTTCTATTAAACTGCTCATTATTCTACGGATCTCCAGATCCATAAGCGCTTCATTTCTAGCTCGCGATCCTCTGATTGTTTCTTTCGCTCAATCTCCTCTTTCTCTTTCTGCCTTTTTCCTTCAACCAAGTTCCAGAACTCCCGTAACTTATCTTCGGCAGCGTCTAAAACTTCTGTAGCCTGAATAGGCTGAGGATTTCTGCATATTCCACTTACATGTAAGCCTTACTCTTTGCACATAATTAAAATGTGGGACTTATTTATCTTATTCAGGTTCATGATGAAAGCTGCTCTCTACTGAGAAAATAAACACAATTTCTAGGCAGTTATAAATTATAGAACTCTTAACAGGTCTGGCCCAAGAGACTCAATATACCTCAGAGCAAAGCAAGACACTCCCCATACACCGTGCGGTCTTGTAATGTGTTGATCTCACCGCATTCCGGGTGTAGGGCTTTCGGCTGACCTCCGGTCCACGTCGCTTTTTGTCGCCAAGTTTCTTCCCATCGTCTGCCGTCCAGTTGTTGCGTCTGGCCCTTGCGGCACGGGAGATCCGGGATGAAGATGCCAAGGCAAGAGAAAAGACGACTTGAAAAGCGTTTATTTACACAGTATACACTTCGAGAATGCCTGCGAAGGTGCTGGGGGGCTCATTATATAGAGTACTTTTTCCCCAGATCCCTAGATCGGGGAATGGGTTCAGACCGCACTGTCCAATAACAGGTCGTACAGTCCTTCCGAGCGTCGTCATGCCGGCACCGCCCTCAACACACGCACATACACAACAGAAACACGCATATGATCCCAACGATACTGCCTCCTGCAACGAAGCTTACTTCAAGCGAGCGGGGTGCTCGGGTTGCCCGACCACCCAAACATTGTCGGACGACGGTCTTGGGCTCGGCGTCTCCGAGGGCCATTGCCTAGACATTTGGTGTTAATTTGAGCGTCGGGGGCCCATCACTCAGAGACGCACAGCGTGGTGGTACAACTTCCGTCTTCGGCAGAAACACGGGGCAGTGGCCTTACCTCCTAGTAGAAGAAAACCAGCCGCGCGTCTTCGAGCTCCTCGTTATGTTCACAAAGTGAAGCGGCTGCTTTTCTTTGATCCCGGCACCCACGTAAAAGGGGAGGGCTCATCGAACGCAACATTCTGCAACACGGCGACGCAACTAAATAGCTACATTTGGTTTTTCCACTTTTATCTTCTTTATGGCCCTCAACCTTCCAATATAATTGACACCATTCTGCTCTATCAACCAGGCGGGTCCGGGTGCCTGCCGATCTTGGACGCCACTAGACCCTGTGTGCTCTCTGATGCAGGAAACGTGGTGGAAGAAACGTGCGAAGTGGCACGCTTCGTTTTTTGCTAACGTGTGAACACTGAGGTAGAGTGAGGCTAGCACAGCCAAACAAAAAATGTCTGCCCACAGGCGATCGTTGAGAAGACGCTGCCGAGCTGAATCGCGCTTGGTGGCTCGACCGTCTGTGGGCGTTGCGAATATAATATTTAGGTAAGAAGCTCCTCGTTGTCTAACCTTGTCCTGCATAAGGCGTAACTGGCACTATTAAACATACATACATGCATACATACATACATACATACATACATACATACATACATACATACATACATACATACATACATACATACATACATACATACATACATACATACATACATACAGACAGACAGACAGACAGACAGACAGACAGACAGACAGACAGACAGACAGACAGACCCACAGACAGACCCACAGACAGACAGACAGACAGACAGACAGACAGACAGACAGACAGACAGACAGACAGACGGATGCATGGATCGACGACGGACGGATGGATGGATGGCACGGACGAATGCACGGACAGACGAATGGACACACAGACAGACAGAAAGACGGAAACACAGACGGACAGATAAATGAACACATAAACAGGCGAAAAAACAGACCGACAGCACTCATTAATTCACTTTTTGGATATGCTGCAATATTTTTATTAATTCTTTGCATGGATGAATGCTGGAACATAGGAAGATACTGGTGTGCTTGAGCAGAACTCGAGCGAAAATTCAACCAAGCCGTTTTCACTAGATTCCCACCTTGCTTGAGTTACTTTGATATTGAAGCGTATCGTCACATGTGTTACAATTGTCCTTTATATTTGAAGTGTTAGGCTTGCTTCTCACCTTGACAACTATTCGCACTACTACGAGCAAAACCGTAGTGGAGGTAGAGGAATTTTAACTTACCAGCATCGAATAGCTGGGTTAGCTGACAGTGGCACTATATATTGGCATTCAGCAGAATTACTGGGTGCGCGCGAGAGTAGCATGACCTACTTTGTACCTCAGGCGTGCTCAAGGTCAGATCTGAATATTGTTACTGAACTTACTATGGAATACTATGGAATATTACTATGCCGGACTATAATCAACGACCTCGCCAAGCCACTCATGCCATTTCCGATTCACCCTACTGTGAACAAAATTAATTAGCGATCCATAATTTCGCCTTCAAGAGTTGAATACGACAGCAGTGTCCTGTCCCAACTGCGTACTTCAACCACCTAGTGCATACCTTTAATTGTACGATGTTACTCGAGAAGTTCAAATCGTGGGTTACTAGAATGTAATCGCTAAATTTGAAAGCCGCTGGTGTGAGCAGGGATTTTGCATAAGACTGCATACTATATGTCAGTAGAATGCTCTGAAACACGGTCACTTATGTGCGTGAAGTGTTATAAAACTTGTACGAGCCCAATACATGATTTAGAGCACAGGAACGTGCAATATACCGTATCTGTCGTTTGTAATGGGTGGCAGGCTTTTAACTATAATGTTATGATAATCACGTGTTCTGACGCTCAATGGCTTGTACCATAGAATATTACTGCGAAATTATACGTGTTATTTTGAAGCCAGTATATGGGAGCGTGTTTTTTTTAAAGCATGTAAGTTATTTTTACCGCATTTCGAAGCAGAAGAAGTTATTGTCCCTACATTTCCAAGTAGGTGCATCACTGTTTGTTAGAACACCTGCTTGCCTCGAATGGCCTGGGTTGGATCTTCACTTAGACCTGGAAATTTTTACTATTTTTTAAGGCGATAGCATTAAAGAGCACGTGTCGCAAAAAAAAAAACCACCACCGGCGTCGGCCCTGTTGGTTGTGAGTGAAACATCATCTGTGCGTCTGTGAATGAAAAATCAAGTTACCGAGATAGCCGCGGGAAGCCGCTACTTGTCCACGCGTGCGCGAGTTATCGCACTGAGAAAGCCACGCATTCGAGGGAAAAAAAGGGCTCAAGGCCACAAGGCGCGTTAGTTTCTTTGTCATGCCACCCCTCCCTGCTTAGCTTACAGCATTTTTGTCGGGACGAGAGAAGAGAGAATACAATATCAGCAAGCGACAAACCTTTGTAACTCCACTAGCACTGGACGGATTCTGAAAATTTTCGCGGCGTTGAATTAGTGCGGCAAGAAGTTCTTGTAGCCAATTTATTCCATGGTTATTTGCAAAAGCGTTTCAGGGCCCATTTAACGCATTTTATTCGACAGGCATCACGACAAAAATTAGCCCAATTGGCGATAAAAGTGCGCTGGTCCAATCAACTGTGTGCGTGTTTCTGTGTGTGCGTGTGTATGTAAGAAGACATATGATTAAGTATGCACTTAGCGGTTAAAGGTTGCACTAGAGGCCGCAATTCCCTATCGCATTCAACTCATAAAGGCGAAGCCTAACGGTCCCCTTGCATTTGCATCTTCCTCTTAATTTCGGTCATAGACAGCACGAGGATTTTTCGTACAGGACCAATTACAGCCACGCCGACACCGATGCCAGCACCGGAATTTCAGCGAAATGAGCTTTTTTAATGCTTCCACCCTAAAAACTCTCATGACTCCATTTCGCGAAATTCGTTCAGCAGAAATACGTGCACCTTTGTATTCTAAATTTGTTGCCTAGCATGCTCGGGCAAATTAAAACAAATAAAAGATGTCAGTTCTTGCTATTTTAAAGCGATCCGTGTGATGTCAGTTGCTCCTCCACGGTGGTCTAGTGGCTAAGGTACTAGACTGCTGACCCACAGGTCACGGGTTCAAATCCCGGCTGCGGTGGCTGCATTTCTGATGAAGGTGGAAATGTCATAGGCCCGTGTGCTCAGATTTGGGTGCCCGTTAAAGAACCCCAGGTGGTCAAAGTTTCAGGAGCCCTCTACTACGGCATCTCTCATAATCATATGGTGGTTTTGGGGCATTAAACCCCACAAATCAATCAATAAATCAATCAATCAATCAGCGTGACATCAGCTGATGCAATCATTCTCTCGCCATGTTTAAAGCACCCACTACTATGGACTAGGGGTTGTGATGCTTGACTGCAAACGTGAAGGTCGCACGATCAAATTTTTGATGGAGGCGAAAACGTTTCAGGCCAGTGTGCTTTGATTAAGTTGCACGTTACAGAACCGCAGGTAGACAAAATTTCTGGAGCCCTCCACTACGACGTTTTTCATAGTCAAATAGTAGTTTGGACGTTTAACCTCAGATATATTTAATTCCAGGTGGTCGAAATTTCTAGAGATTTCACTATGGTGTTCTCCATTATCATGCCTTAGTTTTCGGATGTTAAATCATATCAATTGTTACTAATTATTGAAGTCCCCTGTAGAGTCTCGCCCAATCTGCACAGTGGATGGATAACACCTTCACTCTTTGGCAGGGACATATTTGTTCCCCTTGCACCATGATTAGCATCTCTTGCTTGCTGCTCGTGTCTATAGTTTCCAGCTCGGTGGCGTTGCATTCCTGTTATCGGCACTCTCGCTCGGTGACCCGAGGAGCGTTCGCGCAGGTCGCGTCGCACTCCTAACTTGAGCGAGCTCGCCTCGGGCTGTGTTTCAATGAATGTTCGAGTGATTAATTGCGAGGCCGTCTTCACCACCCCTCGCCCTTAATTTGGGCTCTCATGCCCCCTCGCGTAGGAAGCACGCCGCCGGAGTGGGCGTGGCCACAGTAGTCCTCCATGCCGCGGGAGTGGCGCTGGAGTTGGTTGCGCTTGGTTGGGTTCGAATACACACTCTTGTTGGCCGTCTACTCCTCACCTGTTATAATGCACAGCGGAAACTGTTGCTGCTGATTCTGCCGCCTCACCTTTCCATAACAACTATTTGAATTTTCCCTTTGCTTGTCAAATTGCCACTGGGCCCTGGAGGCCGGCGGTGAATATGCATTTAACGAATTGCTTACGACCACTGGTGATTAATACCAGCATGCGACGTGATAAGCGTGAATATTTAAACAAGCATCACAACACTGAGAGTTGCTGAGAGCACCACAATAGCAGTACAGAAAGAAGCCACCATCTTGAAACGCCCTCCCTGATAACGTGAAGTTTCAGAGAGAAATAGCAGCGCTTAGAGGGAGGTGCCTGGTAATTTCATTTAACCATGAACCTTGCACGCTGACTGCGTAGAATGAGTAAGTATACGTCTTACAAGTACCATATGGCTTCCCACGCTCCGGTATTTAATGATGGGAAATGACGTTAGGTGTAGCCAGTAGACCTCATAAAAACAAATAATTCGCAAGAGGTGACTTGGTCAGGACTATATTCAGCAAAATTTCTTTTTAAACGAATGCTTCACAGCAATCGTTCACAAAACTTGGATCAATATTTTTCGATAAATGGTTTTTATACCAGTCACATCTGGGAAAAATATGACCGATGGTCACTTACAGCGGCTGAACAGATAACGCGAGAGGGGAAGCGTGCCTATAAGGACGACAACGGTTAGGGAGGGTCGACGAAATTTGCAAATGTGCAGGCGTTTAATGCACAAAGCACGCGCTGGAGCTTGTTTTTTTTTTGTTCTTTTTCACTTATTAACTGTGATTTTGAGAGAGGCAATCATCCTTCATTGAATTCGACTGTTGATGACTAGGATGATGGTGATGACAATGCCCTGTTGAGTCTGTAAGGTATTTTGAATAATGGTTATGATGGGCTGGAAAGAGAGAAAGAAGGGTAACGTGCCAAGGGATTAGCTATATCTTGGATAAACCTCAATGGCGAAACTCGCCAAGGTTCTTTATGTATTTATTCAAGAAGAGTCGAAATCAAAAGCCGTCTTTTTTTATAGTCAAGAATTTCTTAGCGAAGTTCTGCGAGTTTGACTGTATCCGTCTTTCTATCTAACTAGCCGCCCATGACATTTAGCTGTTCAAACTATTTGAATAATGAGATATAGACCAAAATTGGTACGGCATAACATGACTGATAATGATTAATAAAGTTTTGTGGTGCAAGGGCTGCGGGTGGCCAAAGAACGCCATGTCTTTGATGCGATGCAATTGATGACTAATAATTGCGATGACAAGACGTATTAAGGCTGTATAAAGGTCTAAAATCACGTGCTGTGTAGAGGCGTAAAATATGTGTATAAAATTTAAAATTATGACAGTGATACGCTATTCGATGTAGGAGCTGGAATGAATCACAAGTGACCATGGTATCTACAAGTGAGCGATCGTAAAAGAGCACCAATGCCTCCTGAACCCGTTTGAAAATCAAAGGGTGAGAGGCAGGGGCTTCTCAGTGTAGCTACTGCAGCAACAACCACTGCGGAGAATTTATGCTACGGGCTTCCCTTATATATGATGCTGAAGCTTTGAATTTCATCTAAAAACGCAAATAATTAGTGATATTTAAAAGTGGTTCTTTGCAAATGAACATCCAGGGACGAAGTGGGATGTGTTCACGATAAGCCAACAGAAAATTCTTTTTTCTAATAGAGTCTGGTTTGATGCATTGGATGAGAATTTCGTTGACGGTAAGTGATTCCCAACATCTATCACACAAAGGTGGATCGCATCGCACAAAAGGTGCGAGTGTGTGCTGTGTGTGTGTGTCCTGTTCGTTGCCTTGTAAGAGTAACTTCTGTGTGGCGTGGTTTCGATACTGGCGGCCAAATACCATGGAACGGCTTGATGACGTGTAATTTATTTTCTCTGTGATTATCCCATAGGCTCTGCCAACGAGCTTTAAGCTTTCGTTTAGGATATGGGTTTAGGTCAAGAGCAGGGTTAGCTACGGATGTATTAGCAGCGCTATAATGGAAAGATGCGGCTAGCTGGTCTGCCATCACGTTACCTTAGATCTCACGGTGTCCTGTCACTCAGCACACTACAACACGCTGTTTAGACTTGTACACTGTGCATAGTAGTGAATAAAGTGAGACAAGGACAGAGTTTTTGTGTTTTAAGAGTTTCCAGCGCTTTTACAACGCTTAGGGAATTTGTGTAGATTACTGCCTTTTCTAGTTTTAATTCTTTAATGTGCTTAACGGCTGCAAGTATCGCAAAAGCTTCTGTGGAGAAGGTATTGGTGTTAGGATGCAGAGCGCCGACATTCAAAGAGAATGGACCGACCGCTGCGTACAAAACAGAAGTGTGAGACTTTGAGGCATCAGTAAAAAATTGAGGACAAGTGTACTTATGTTGCAGTTCCATGAAGTATGTGTGGATGTGTACAATGGGTGCATGCTTTGTAACCTCTAAGAAGAACACATCGCAGTCTATCGACTGCCACTGCCACGGTGGCAAGTTGTTGCAGGAGGCATCAAAAAGTGATCAAGTGGCACACCATTTTCCTGAGCAAGGACCGGCCCTCGCACGAATCGAGTAGGGTTGCCGCAATGGAGGCCAATTGTAAAACAGTGCAGAACTCAACGTATCAATAATAGTTGAACGTGTAGGGTGTTCTTTGTCTGCATTCACTTTGAAATAATATAGCAACTAGATGTAAGATCTCTGAAGTTGCAATGTCCACTCGTTTGATTCGACCTACAGGCTCTCTACAGGACAAGTGCAAAAAGCACCCGTAGCGAGCCGGACGCATAATGATGAACTGAGTCGAGCATTTTCAAAGCGCTTGGTGTGGCGGACTGATAGACAATCACCCGGTAACCTAAACGCGTGCGTATTACGTTTTGATAAAGATTAATGAGACATTTTTTATCATTGCCCCACGATGAGCGCCACAAGACCTTTAGTACAGTCAAAGTTTTGAGGCATTTGTTTTTGAGATTTTTATGTGCGTTACGAGTGTCGATTCAATATATAAAGTTGTGCCTATGATTTGCGTTCAGGTTTCACAGCAAATCGCTGGCCGTGAAAGTGAATGGTTGGATCGGGAAAGAAACCTCTCTTTCATGAAAACAAATCGCATATGCTTTTTGGCGGGTTAAGGATGGGCCCCTTCTTGTCCGCCCATTTAGTAACGTTATTCAAACCAAGTGGGAGCTGCCGCTCGTAGACACCAAGATTGCCGGATTTAAAAGCGATTTGGCCATCGTTGACATATGTCCAATAGAAGATATTGCGTAGAATGTGGGAATTAAGGTAGTTATTTTTACAATAAAAAACCGCGCAGCTCAAGACACCACCTTGTGACACTCCCGTCTCCTGAACAAATGTTTGTGACAGGACATTCCACATCCTAACACGAAAAGCGTGATTGGACAAGTACCCTTCAAATATGGTCAGCATATTACCTCGGACACCAAAGCGCGAGAAGTCTCGTAGTATGCCAAAGCGCCAGGTGGTGCCATAAGCCGTTTCCATATCGTGAAACAATGAAAGACAGAATTGATTATGGACAAAAACGCCAGCTAATTTGCGCCTTGATTCGTAACAAGTGGTCAGTAGCGGAGCTATCCTCACAAAACCCACACTGGTATGAGTCCAGTAGATTGTATGTCTCCGGAAAATGTAAAAAGCGGCGGTGAATCATCCATTCGAAAAGTTTTCACAGGCAGCTTGTGAGGGCGATAGGCCTGCATCTTGGGACGGATGATGGATATTCGCCTTTCTTCAGAATCGGAACAATAATGGCTTCTTTCCAGGCAGAAGGAATCTCGCCGGAAAACCAAATGGCATTATACAAGAAAAGAAGCGCTTTTTGTGTTTCAGAGGGCAGTTGTTTTAGAATTTCATACACTACTCGGTCAGAGCCTGGAGCGGATTTATTACAGCAGTTTAGCGATGCATGTAGCCAAGCTAAGACGAAAGGTTCATTGTATGGTTCGTGTTTCGTAGGTTTGCGTTCCAGTTTCTGTTTTTCGATTATTATTTTGTATTTCTGGAATATTGTGGTATAGTGCGACGAGCTGGAGTTCGAAGTGCGCCTCGAGAAAGTTCGCCTGGTCCTCAAAGCTGTCGCCTTGTGTGTTCACAAGAGGAAGCGAATGAGATTGTTGTTCTACTACCTTACCTATCATGTTCCAGACTCTCACCTCCTGTGTATATGAAGTGATTCTGATCATGAACTTATGCCAGCTTTCTTTTCTCGCCTGTCTGCGTGTTCTTTTGTCTTGGGATTTTATCTGCCTAATGTTGTCAAGGTTCTCGGCTGTCGGTGAACCTCTGAGCAACTTCCATCATTATTTTTCTTTTTTTAGTGCATTTTGACGCTCATTAATTCACCAAGAAATGCGTCGTGTGGGGCATGGTCACGTTTGTGGGATGCATTTTGTAGCAGCATCAATTAGAAAAACTGGGAAGAATTCAACAGCTGCATCAACGCTCAAGTCACGCAAAAATGAACTTAGGCAATTCGCGTTTTGACAAGGCTGACAAGTCAGCCTTGTCAATCTGCCATTTAGGAGTCTGTGGAGGGCATGCGTTATCTATTGATGTGTTCAGAATTAATGGAAGATGGTCACCTCCATAAGGATTATTAATAACCTTCCAATTTAGCAGAGGTAGGAGTGATGGGGATGTAATGCTAAGATCTATGGACGAGTAAGTGTTGTTGGACAGGCCGTAACATGTTGGTTGCTCCTGATTCAACAGAGAAGTGCCGGATAAAAAAAACTGTTCAATTACACGACATCATGGATCGCAGCGAGAATAACCCCATAAACTTCTGTGTGCATCAAAGTCCCCAAGAACCAGATAAGGTTCTGGGAGTTCATCGATTAAAGCCAGTATTTCTAGTTTCTGGAGATAGTGATGCGGGGGTATGTGAAGATAGAATGGTGACGAGCTTATTGAAGATGACGGCTCGAATAGCCACTGGCTCAAGGGTTGTTTGAAGGGGTAAGTGTGAGCATGCGATTCCTTGATTAACTATAATGGCTACGCCACCAGATGATGCCAGAGCATCACCCGGTCCTTTCGGAATATAACATAATGGCGTAATCATTTCATGTTTTTAGTTTTTACGTGTGTTTCTTGTACACAGAGACTTTTGGTGAATGTTCATGTAAACGTTCTTGGATATATTATCGAGGTTTCTCAGCAGTCCTCTGATGTTTTATTGTAAAATTTGTGTCTCAATTTTATGTGTAAAGTAGTGCTAGTGTACAAAAATGGGGTTTAAGTAAAAGGGCCCTTTACAGGCCCTTTAACAGGTATCTTCTCACTTTCGAAGTGGTCGAGGGACTCTCGCCGCTTCATAGGCGCATTGTGCGCCTTTGGAATATGTGCGGTGTCCATTGCCTCTGGCGAGCCAACGGATGAGCGTGAGGTCTCGCGTAAAAGCCTCGCCACAGTGGGCGAGACCTTCACAGCCACCAGCACAGAAACCGATGGAATTGTTTGTGTCCACGCCACGCTGGCTCTTACCAGGGCCAGCTGGGGCCAGAGAGGGTGAGGCAGTCTTGGCTATGCCCACCGTGTCTGGTTGTGGCGGTACTCGGCTTTCATTACGCGTGGCGCAGGCTTCCTTTATTTATACTTATTTATTTATACTTATACCTACAGCGCCCTCTAGGGGCATTGTTGTAGGAGGGTTTACAAATTCAAAGTACATTAAATCAGTAGGGACAAGTTGAATATCACGGCACAGAAAAAATAACAACAAGTCAAAAATACCTAAATCAAAGCATACAATATCATTGTGTGACAACATACTTCTTTAAAAGGGAAGGAAACGCTGTGGAAACGGCGGTCACAATGTTGTTTTGGAAGACTGTTCCATTCGTGTATCGTTTTAGGAAAAAAAGTATTTGCATACGTTGATGTTCGGCACATATATTCATACACTTTCAAAGGATGGTCCCGTCGGGATGAGATGTATGTGGGTGGTCTGATGTATTTGTTTTTATCAATCCCAGTTTTGTCGTTTTTTAGGTTGTAGAAAAGGCATAGCCTGATATATTTACGCGTTGAGGAGAGTAACGGCCAACCAAGTGAACTAACGATTTCGCTAGACCTTCTGGTGAAGTCGTAATCACCCGTCACAAACCCGGTAGCACGTTTCTGAATGCGCTCCAATGCATCAATATTGAACTTTGTGGCCGGGTCCCAGGCAGTGCAAACATATTCTAAAATCGGGCGTACGTTTGACAAGTAAACAACGTGTTTAAGAACAGAGGGGGCGGTTCAGAAATTGCCGCGAAGGAAGTTCAACACGTGACTGGCTTTAACTGATACCATGTGAACATGATCATTCCACGATAGTGTGCTGTTGATGACAACGCCAAGATACTTGCATTCATTTATCATTAATAATGGTATCTTTTCCATGAAGTATTTTGTTATAAGAGGCTGCTTATTCTTGGTAAACCTAACGACACAGCACTTTGACATGTTAGGCTGCATTTTCCACGTACTGCACCATGCTATTACTGAGTCAAAGTCTTTCTGCAGTTGTTCGGAATCTTGAGTGCACTTAATTTCACAATATATGCAGCAGTCATCTGCGTACAACCTCGCTTGACTGTCGACGCATTCAGCAAGATTATTGATATAAATCAAAAAGAGAAGCGGCCCCAGGACGGAGCCTTGTGGCACTCCTGAAATGACGTCTACTTGTGACGACGACGCGCTATCGATGATGGTGCATTGTTTCCTGCATGAGAGATGAGCTTCTAGCCATGCCAGTGTGTTAGCAGATATATTGAGACACGATAATTTCAGTAAAAGGAGGGAGTGTGTAACAGTGTCAAAAGCCTTGCTAAAGCCTGAAAAAAACGCAATCAATTTGGCTACCAATTTGGTGATGTTATGTGTAAACTATACGATTTGCGTATCGCAGGAAACCCTTTGCGGAATGCGTGCTGTGTTGGAGAGAAAAAAAATGTTAGTATGAAGATGCTTTGCCAAGTTCGAGTATGTAATATGCTGAAGTGTCTTACAGGACACACACGTTAACAAAATGGGCCGATAGTTGCAAGTATTTGACTTGTCACCACTCTTGAAAATAGGAGTTGCATTTGCTTGTTTCCAGTCATTAGGTAAAGCACCCTGCAATAATGAATTTCGAAACGCAGCTGTAAGAAATGGGCTTATTGAAAGGGCACAGTTCTTTAAAATGAAGTTTGAGATTTATTCTGGCCCTGATGCCGAGTTCACACTTAGGTTTTCTAAAAGAGATGCAACACCTTGTTCTAAAATTTCAAACTCCGCCATTTTCGATAACGTTACTATGTTGCACATTGTGCTTTGAACCGCTGACGAGACCGAAAGCACAGACTGAATGTACCGGTTAAAGCATTCAGCTTCACTTGTACTGTCCGACAAGTATTTAGTACCATCGTTTATATCAGGAATACCACCAGGAACCTTTGACTTTCTTTTAACGTATTTCCAGACGAGCTTAGAGTTAGTTTCCCCCTTAATACTCAGATCAGTCAGGTATGCTCTCTCTGCTTTCCTCAGATATTTGGTTATCTTCTTGCCAAGTAGTTTCATCTGTTTGTATGCTTCAATGTCTGACGTGTGACAATATTTGCGATAGAAACGATCTCTTCTGTTTATGAGCACTCGGAGTTTCTTATTCAGCCATGGTTCAGCATTTTGTTGTTTGGCTGATATGACTCGTAATGGTACAAAAGTTTGAGTTAGAGATAACAGTTTTGTTTTTAGCTCATTACACAAACCGTTCACGTCAGAACACGAGCATAGTTCTTGAAACTCAGGTAAATAACTGTTTAGTTTTGTCGAAATAGAAGCGTAGTCTCTTTTTTCATATAAAAACACCCTTCTGGGCCCCGACGCTCGTTGTTGAGCTACAGCTAGGCACACTTCAACAAGGACAACGTCGTGATCACTAATACCTGGTACTGTAACTACAGAGAAAGCAAGCGTTTCATCATTGAAAAAAACACAAAAAAACTGGTCTGTTACGTTCGCACTAGTACTGCACACCCTCGTGGGGGCTGTCACAAGCTGATATAACTGATGGGCATTCACGACTTCATGAATAGCTCTATCTAGCAGTGACTCACTGTGAATTATTGGTTTGAATGAGGACCATGCAACATCAGGTAAGTTAAAATTACCGGCAACCATCATGTATGTTATATTTACGGTTGACAAAATATTGCTTAAAATAAATAAAGGCTTGGGTGCTGTATTACACTGGGGCCTATAGAAGGAACCAACAGCCACAGTTGAGCCATCACTCAGCATAACCTTGCACCACACAGATTCACACAAGTCACTAACACCATGAACACGAACGCTACTAATACTGTTATGGGTCATTAGGAATACACCAACTCCGTGCGCCCTGCGGTCCTTTCGGTATACTGCATAGGTCGACGGAAAGAATTCATGATTAGCAATGGTGGTATCGAGCCAAGATTCCGTGCCAAAAACTATGTGTGGTTTAGTCATGTCTAATAACAAAAGAAATTCTGTTCTTTTGTTTTTCAGACTTCAACATTTAAGTACGATGCGTGTTAGTTCAATTTTTTTCAATTCTTTTGTCAATAAAGCGGCATTTTGAGGTAATTGCTATCTACGACTAGGCACAACTCTCTCTTCAGCACTGTTATACAGGAATATTTGGTCATTCATTGATAAACTAATTGAAACGAAGCTTAAAATCACCACCCTTTCCTTTAGCGTATTGTATCACTTTTTGCCTCTCTATCCTGAATTTGGATGAATAGTCTTCACTGATTCTAAAGTTGGTGCCCTTTAGCTTGCCAGAAGACTTCAGCACACGTTCTTTTTTTTTAAAAGATAAAAACTTTACTATGACAAGCCTTCTCCTCGCCGCTGAATATCGGCCTAATCTGCGACTTCGTTCATTTGCGTCAGGGGCAATTTTTAGCTGTAAGTCACAAGAACAAAAAGAAATAATTTTTTCTCTGATTGTGGCCACGTTTTATTCTGATTATCCAGGAAACTAGAAAATACCAGGTTATTTCGACGATCCCTACTTTCGAGGTCGTCCTGACAATCTTTCATAGCCTGACATGAACGCGCAAGCACTCCACATTGAGCTGCAAGTTGCTCTTCTTTTTTACCCATGTTACCTAGAAGGGTGTTATTTTCTACAGACGTTAATCTATCATTTACATCTGCCACTCGCTGCTCAAGCGCCTGTTGCTCTTTTTGCACTGAATGTATTTATTCTGTTATTTTTTGTTGAAACGCTTTGTGGTTAGCTCGGATAGAGCTAAGTTCATCAAGAATGGCAGACTGAGAGATCTGCATTGAAGGTAATGTCTTAATGGTGTCGAACATCTGCTTTTCCTGTTGCGGTGTTAGAGGGCCTGCGTTTTGCTCTACATCATCAGATAGCAGCAAAGTCTTTTTCATCATATGACCACACGCGACAGCATTCGCGTGCAAAGCCGACAGGTAGCAAAACACCAAACAAAGAACAGCAGTGGGATCTGGCGCCGATTTCTTAAATTGCCTACCGTATACAGGGAGGTAAAAGTAACTAACCTGAAGAAATACTCGACGTAAGCTTCCGGCAGCCATGTCGGCACCAGATTCCAAAGTGTTTGAATGGTGGGTGTGCTTTTGTAGTGCTTCGCTGTCACGGTGCTTCCATCGTTGCCAGCTGCATATCCGCTCGCAACCGAACGTTGATACCGCTGGAAGCGTTGTCATGTCGAGTGGCATTCGCCGTTGGTGTTGGAACCAGCAGCCCCCGAGGCGGGACTTTCTCGTTAGGTAGGTGAAGTAGACCTAACTACTTCCACCACGGGGGCAGGAGCCGCAGCCAACAGCTCGCTTAGCGCGGGATTGGCTTCTGGCAATGGCCGGTGTGGCGCAAAATATAGCAATGCAGGATTTCATGTATGTTTTGCGTGCCTGTGAATGTGTGTTATTTGGGTTGTATGACGGATAATTTTGTTGGCTGGACACGCTGTTAATTTAGTTTCTGGGCACATCTTCATCTGCAAGTGAACAAAGGGTTCATAGAATGATTCCAACGTACTATATGTTTTGCACAGGTAGGATGAATTTGTGGAATTAATGCAGTCATTCGTGGCTAGCTCAATAAAGTACCTGTTCGTTATGTACACAACACCAAATTGAACAGGAGTCCATTCGAACTGATCTCTACACAAAGAACACAAGAATGGAGTGTCCAGCAAACAAATGCACAAAGAGCACATGACACGTTTATAGAGCTAATCGCGGCACTGAAATGACGAAGATGGGGCAAGCCGATCGTACACAAGCTTGTCCCATCCTTGTGATTTGAAGTGCTACGCTGAACTTTATGAAAATGTTTAACCAACAAGGCCAAAAATTTACCCGTGCTAAGTTCACATTACATTCTCTCTTTCCCCGTTCTGCAGATTTCTTTTTGTTGAGCCAATCTGTACATGCGAAGATGTTCGAAACTACATGTGAAATAATGAGTGTAGAAAGTTTACTTGGACTTGCAAATAATGAAGTTGCATAGAAGTATTCCCCCTAAGCAACTGGCAGTTGCAGCATATGTTGCCAACAAGTCAGTGATGGTTGACGAGTTCTTTAGCAATATACATCCTCGTGAATGTGTTGTCCTTGGAAGTTAATGGTTTACAAGAAACACACCAATATTCCAAGCCCCCCCCCCCCCCGATCTGTCTCCAAGCAATTTTCAAGCACTGTTTATACAGAAGCTACGCCTTATTGTCCAGCAGTTAAACTCAGTCTTAGAACGAGCTCCGTTGGTGGCACTGGCAGCATCCCCCCTTTGCAGTTTTAAACCTCTCAAGTCTTTCTGCCCATTAGGCCAATAGGAGTGGCTTTGCAATACCCCAGTGTACTTTGTAGAAGACCTTCCTCCGATCATGCGCAGGTTTATTTATTTGATGATTTCCATTTACCTTCAAGGCCAGAGGCAATAATGAGGGGAGTGGTTACAAAGATACCGGTCAATTAAAAAATTGATTAAATAAGTACAGGCTTTTTAGGTTCCTGGGTAAACAATATTAGCTAGTGCGGTACAAAGAAGTTGGTGGTCGACAACGGTGGCTGTTAGTCCGGGAAGGTGGTTCCATTCTTCTGAAGTGCGGGGTATGAACAATTGAAGGCAAGTTCTTGTTCGGCAGGGCTGGATTCCAACTTTGTGAACGTGGTCTACACGTGAGGAATCTTACACTGGTGGAAGTTTAAGTACATTGCGCAAATGAGAACTGTGATGGAATATTTTATGAAACTGGCATAGGCGAGAAAATTGAAGGCGGGATGCAAGGAAAGGAAGGTTCAATATGTTTTTCATGGGCGTTATGCTAGCGGTACGGTTGTAGTTACACAGTATAAAACGAGCGCAGTTATTCTGTACTAGCTCTAAGGAACTGATTAGGTTATCAGTACTGGTATCCCATATGGAAGAGGTGTATTTTAATTTACTACGGACTAATCTTTTATATAACGTTATTTTTTATTGACATAAGGGCGGAAGAGAAATTACGCCTAAGATACCCTAACGTTCTGTTAGCACTGTTGATAATAGTGTTAATATGAAGTGACCAGGTAAGGCAGGAAGTAATATGAACACCAAGATAGCGGTAAGAAGTGACTGACTCGAGAGGGGAAGAGTTAAGGTAGTACGTAGCAGGTTTAGATAAGGACCGAGAAATTCGCATTGATTTACATTTGGTAGTGTTAAGGTCCAATAGCCACATGTCACACCAGTTTGAAATGGCGTTCATGTCAGTCTGCAGAATGTGAACGTCATTTATATCGTTAATCTCCCGAAATATTTTACAGTCATCCGCGAATAAGTGAATGTTAGAAGAAACACGAGACGGAAGGTCGTTAATATATATTAAAAACAAAGGTGGACCTAAAACTGAATCCTGAGGGACGCCAGAATGAACAGTGCTAGAAGATGAGTTTTAATTGTTGGCGGAAACAAACTGCGTTCTATTGCAGAGAAAATGCTCCAGCCATGTTAAAAGATTGTGACCTAGGTTTAATTTGCTCAGTTTAAGAAATAATAGCTTGTGTGATACCTTTTCAAACGCTTTGGAAAATTCTAAGAAAATACAGTCTGCCAGTGAACAACGATCGAGGATGATGTTAAGTTTATGAGTAAAGAAAATAAGTCAGTTTTACAAGAGAAGGTTCTGCGGAAGCCTTGTTGGGCGCTGGTAAAAAAGAGTTAGTTTGGAGAAATTTTACAATGCTTGAATAAAGAATGTGCTCCAGTATTTCGCAAAGAATGCTAGTGAAAGAGATTGGACGAAAGTTGAAGGGTGAATTTTTACTACCTGAATTATGAATGGCCACCACCTTCCCGACCTTCCAGTCCTCAGAAAGTGTGCAGGTGTCAATAGATTGCTGAAAAATCTTTGACAAAATAAGAGAACAATAAAATTTACCACCTTTTAGGAATTTGGGGTTAATTAGATCAATACCAGGGTTTGAGGAGACTTTTAGCTCCTGAATTATTTTTTTCTATTCCTTTGGGTTAGAACATTATTGAATCCATTACTAGAAATTCATGAGTCGGTATGTTTGAAGTAACAAAGTTTGGACTGGGAGTAACAAAATTGCCAGAAAAACATCGTTTAAAATCACTGGGCATAGTCAATCAGGAATGACCGAGCCATCTTCATCATGTAGGTTGATTGAATCGCAAGTGTTGGGGTTAATCACTCGCCAGAACTTTTTCGGATCGTTTAAAAGCATGTTAGGTAAAGTGTTTCGGAAAAAAGGTTTTTTCGCTTTTTTTACTTTTGACACGTAGTCAAGGTTAGCTGCTTTATAAGCATCTCATTTGGCAGCACATGATTGTTTTGCAGCATGGTACAGGCGTTTCTTCTTGTTCGAGAGGTGCTTTAAGTATCTGGTATACCACGGGGCTCGGGAATGGGATGAGATAGTGCGCAAAAGAACGTATTTGTTTATTAAGTCGTTCACTTTTTCTCTAAACATAGACCAGTTAGTTTCTATTGTACGGCTGTCAAAATCCTGGAGGAAAAGGTCGAGAAAAATTTAGAGTTCCTAGTTGATTGTTTCAAAATATGCTTTGTTATGAGCGCGAATATGTTTTGTTCTCTTATTAGTTTTCAGTACTGCACGTTAAAGAACCCCAGGTGGTCAAAATTTTCGGAGCCCTCCACTACGGCGTCTGTCATATTCATATAGTGGTTTTGGGACGTTAAACCCCACAAATCAATCAGTTTTCAGTACAGGCATCAGAATGTCATAACTAAGTGATAAGTGGTCGCTCAGGGATAGGAAATAAGAAATGACTGATGTAGTATCTGGATGGAAAGTTAGTATCAAGTCGAGAACATTAGCGGAGTCGTTCACTATCCAAGTTTGTTCGGTTACAAGCTGTGTAAGCGAAAAAAGTGAGCAGAGGCTAACAAATTCCACGCTCTGGGAAGGAAATGGCATAACGAATGGTCCAGTGGGGAGCCAGTTTATATTTGAAAAATTAAAGTCACCCATTAGAGAAATTGTAGCCGTAGGTTGCCACGTGACAACGATGTTGAGCACGTCGTGAAGCTCGTCAACGAAATTGGGTTGGTAGTTAGGGATGCGATAACACTTCCCGACTGCATTTTTTGGTACTCAAGTTCTAAGTGTGCCCATACAGTTTCTACCTGAGTGCGTAGGTTAATAGGATAAGATATGATGGATTTGTTTATGGCTAGAAGAACACCACCGCCTTGTCGCGAAGTACGGTCGCAGCGGTAGGTGTTAACTGAGAGGAATTGTTATATAGTTCGGCGTCATGCACGGTTGGGTTCAACCAAGTTTCTGTTATTGCAATAATGTCAGCATTACACGTGTCAACTAAAGAGTTAAATTATTCTCGTTTATTAAGAATACTTCTAACGTTCACAAGTAGTACGGTCACGGATGTTAATGTACCACGTCCCCTCGCGTTTCCCTAAGTGGTCGAAGATTTCGAGCTTCGTGCGACTCTTTCGCTTCCGTGAGGTATGTTGGATGAGCGTGCTTCAGGGACTGTGCGTGCAGATTCGGTTATGGCTTCATTACGCGAATTATACACGTAGCATTTTTTACCGACTAACAGCTTGTCATGTCACAAATAAAACTCCGGCGAAATTGGCAAGTTATTTGCGAAATCTACAAGCTTTCACCTTACTTCGCGAGTAGCTGGAGAGTAGTTTTTTGATATGCTATTATTGCTTTCTTTTAATTTTGAATGCAGAGCTAACATCTGGATTTTTACTTTGAACGACAGGAACCTAACTATGACGGGGCGGCCTTTTGAAGGAGGAAAAGAGCCGATACGGTGCACACGCTCGATTTCATTTGGGGGCAGCTAACTGCCGAGCGCTGCTGACAGCACAGAAACTGCCTTTTTTTCGGTCTCATCCCAAGTTTCTCGTTCATCTGTAATGCCATAGAGAAGAACGTTGTTTAGTCTAGACCTATCTTCAAGGTCTTGTAGTTGCGACATTACAGCATCGTTCTGGGCTGTCAAGCGCTGGGCAGTGTTTATCACTATTTCAATGTCTTGTTGCATTGCACCAAAGTTGCTATTTGCAGATTTGGGTGCACGTTAAAGAACCCCAGGTGGTCAAAATTTCCGGAGCCCTACACTACGGCGTCTCTCATAATCATATCGTGGTTTTGGGACGTTAAACCCTACAAATCAATCAATCAATCAATCAAAGTTGCTATTTGCAGTTTCAAAAGATTCAAGTCGGGCAAATATATCTGCAAGCTTAGTTTCCATAGCAATCTGGGTGAATTTTATTGCTTTAATGTCAGTGATAAGATCTGTAGTGCGTGCGTCAAGGGCTTGTAATAGTTTGAGGACTTTACCAGAATCGCCTGGTTCCGTTTCCGAATTATGGGAACGAAGTGTCGAGCCCGGAATTGATTTACTATCCCCAGAACAAAGTAGCAAAAGAACCATGTCATACCACTCGCAAGCAATCATGGAAAGCACGTGTGGGCTTGGAGTAAAAAGAGGAATCGGTTGTCGTTTTTTTTTTCGAGAAAAGGGAGGAGCTTCTACACACCGAAGGAGCGCAGAAAAAATGCGTATGATCCATACTGCCACGAAGGCAGCTCCCATGCCCACTGAATATTCCATCGTACAGCCGGGGTTTTATATGCGTTGGTTGAGAAGATATCGCTTATGTCGTCTTATAAGCAGATCTGTGTGGTTGCAGATAGCTGGCACGGGAATTGTTCTGCATGCTGGGTTATTGGCGTCAGGCAGCCCGAAGCCACGTGGGCCACCGGAAGCCGGGTGCAAGTAGGGGGGTAGAGTGGCCAGCAGATAAGTCGTCGCCAGGATCACCTGAGCCTGAGGAGCGTAGAAAAGATGCATATGACCCATACTGCCACGAAGGCAGCTCCCAAGGTGTGCGGTCCGTGGACGTATATTTCAAGGTATACCAAAAAGCACTGAATATTTGAGTAAGGTCGATGGTAAAATATAATCCAAAGATTGCGATGCAACTTCCATGGGCAAAACAATGAAAAATGATCACCGAAGCCTAAAAAAGGTAAAGAGGATCTTGCTTAGGTTTTTCATTCAAAGTGTTCTGAAACAGAGCTTGCTCAACGCTGCTGAGTGACAACACATAGCTGCAGCGTGAACAATTTGACTATGCCACCTCGTGTACAAATGTGAGAAAACAAAAAAAAATACTTCCGGAGTCGCGGTCCATTCGTTACCATGTATTAGCTTCCAACCACGCCGGCCTTCCATCTATAAATGTTTACAAGAAAATATGTGACCAGTCAACTGGTTGAACTTTGCATACTTATTGCCAGCATTACTGAGAACGGTACCTGCATAGATGGCAAACTTTAATGACATCTTGTTATTATTTGTTGTGCAAAGTCACAGTAAACAATGGACAGTTAAGCCACAAATCCGGAGTGTATGTGGGAGTAGTTTGTGTGTATGCACTGTGCGGCATTATCTTGCAGATGTGTGAGCTATACCTGCTGTAGCGTGCCAAATGAACAATAGAGTGCACTACTGCACGCTTCTTTGAACAGAGCTTTAGCAGATGTATATTCGGAAACATAATTGTCAAAAGTGCTGGAAGTCCGCCTATGAAACTGTCTACAAGGCCCATGAACAGCTCCACTTGGCTCCTTTCTGTATGTCTGAAAAGGAAGTACAAAACACTATTCTAGCAGCAGCACTGTTCAGAGTTTAAACCACCTTGGTGCTTATTACATACATCACCTCTGTTCATACCACTATTTCACGAATCACAAAAGCAGACGGTATTTCTCGACAAGAACAGATCACATGCTGGACAAGCAGCCGGATGCTACGAAGACCTATTGCTATAGTAGACAAGAACTCAACGTTAAACGCACTATATTTTAACTGCAAAAGAATTCATAGACTAGCATAACAAATTCTGTTTAATTAGTGCCATGGTGTGGCAGTTACAATTTCTGTAACTACTAACACCATGGAAAGTTACATGGGTGAACGAAAGAACTTTGCTGTATATTATTGAATCTTACACAAGACAAAGCAAGTTGTAGACCGCTGAAAAGGCCTATGTGCAACAGGGAACATATTTTAATGGCTCCTTTGGAGCGAGAAATAGGAGCTGTGAGACAAGAGGCTTAGGACTTCGTTGTCAATTACGTAGCCTGTCCAGCACTCTGTCATTGCGTCTGACAGAGTGCTGGATGGGTACACGCCACCTTATTCATAACATCATGGCGGAGGTATTAGGCTGATGAAGAAAATAATGCATTACACAAAAGGTGATAAATAAATTAAGAAACAAGACTTGCATATACAGTTTTTTAAATCCAAAAAACACTACGTGACAGCTGTACATCTGTCAGCACATGGTTTCAAAGACCTCTGCTGTATTAGGAAGTCTTTCCCCAAAAATAGTGCTGGAATAACTTCTTCCCACATTGAGGCATCAAAGCACCAGTTTTGGAAAATTCTACAAATGGTCAAGAAACCACTTCACAGACTAAGATGACAAGACAAAGAACTTGCCAATAGAAAGGTTAATGCTCAGTCAGAGTTTTTGAGGCAGCCCGATAGCTTCTGTGTGTCCATCTCTACTGCATTCTGTCCGCCTTTGGGCCAGTTTTTGTAGAATTCTGCCGAAAAAACAAAAACTTTAGAAACAATTTACTTTTTCTAGCATGTCCCATGTAACACAACTTGTCCGCCTTTGGGCCAGTTTTAGTAGAATTCTGCCGCAAAAACAAAAACTTTAGAAACAATTTACTTTTTCTAGCATGTCCCATGTAACACAACTTGACTTTCTCGGCCTCATGAGGTAGCAGTCTCGAAAACATGCTAACAGCTGCTGTTTTATGTATGTATTTCTCATACCTCATGAGCAGGCTCCAAAATATTGCCCAGCCATTGTTAAGCAAGCACTCTAACAAAAGTAAAAAGAAACAAAATTTTACACTAGACATAAATTTAACTTCCTAATACTCACTCAATAAAGTATTTTCCTTATGCATTATATGTATACTTGTTGAAAAGACTGGGAATGCAAAAATGGCCGCAGGTGAGTCAGGACACTTCAAATGCCAACTCACAATGAGAAGGCAGACTAACGGAACATATGAAACATCTAAGCAGAGTCCCACAATGAAACCTATCTTTATATAAAGACATAAATACATGCCAAAATTCGAATCATGCAGTTTCGTACAAGCACATAAATGAACAAAAATGCATCTAAAGGTTGAGGCTTGGCATAACGACATGTGGTAGTGCATGTGTGAGCCAACCACTGAATAACTCAAGAGAGAAATTAAATGCTGAGCAGTTATTTTTCACATAGACTAACAGGCATGCTGTCTTGATCAATATCTCTACTTGCCTTGTTTATTTTCTAGCTGAATGTCAACTTTTCCAGTTGGTGTTTGCAGTGTCTTGACTACTCTCTCAAGTCCATGTTTGCATGCCCTGCCTTTTTAACATGAATACCAACCTACTAAGAAGCTCACCTCTCCTATTTGAAATATGTATACCATCTAGAATTATCGCTTTGTTCATTTGATGTAACAATATTAATGGGGTTCTGAATGTGAATGTTAATTATAAAACACTAAGGCCTTTAGCATTTTTGCCTCCTTTGAAAGCGCAACTGCTGCCCTAAAGAACAAATCTACTCAATGTGGGGGTCGGTTACATGGTAGCATAGTTGTAAGCAAGGTGAGATAAATTTTAGAACTATGAAAAGAGCTCTAAGTAAAAGCAAGACATGCAACCTGCAAGGAGCCACATATTATCCGGCCTAGAATCTACTTCTGGTAACCTAGAATGCTGTGGCGCAGGCCATGCACCTCGGCCACTGTCCGGATTATCTTTCCGAACCAAAGCTTAGTAGAGTCAATATTGACATCTACAGATTGCTTTGAAAACAGCAGTTAGGTTGCCAAAAAGTAAAAGCCAAAAACCCAAAAAAGCTCGACGGCTAGTAAAATAATAAACACCTAATATTGCAAGTACAACGAAAGCACTGTTTTAGATAAGCTGGTTAAATAGGTATTAGGTTATCAAAGCAGCAAAGCAATGAAATGGTTGCTATGTAGCTGCAAAAGCGGAGAAAGCAAGCTGCTCTAGTGCCATGAAAAATTCATGAGAGTACTATCAACAGGGAAAGCTCGGTAGATGTTGAATCCACAACAAATGCGAATTTCCGCTACGTCGGTACTTAACGTTTTTTATTAGACTGGTGACTGCATAGGTCAGAATGCGAAGTGCAGTATGAAATATTTCTTTAAAAATTATATTCTCAGACAAAGTGAGAATTTAGCTTTATCGAACATTTTGTGTCCCGCAAACTTTTGCTGTTGATCGTACATATTGTAGCGATGCTGAGGCAGACAGGCTAAAAAAACAAGCAACTTTATTAGGGCGAACTTGTGCCCACAAGTCTAATGACTATGGTCGTCGAGTCCAAGTAGCCGAGAGGCACAGAGTCAACTAACTTCCTCTTCCTCGTTGTTGGAGCGCACGAACGCGTGACGCATGCCAGCCGGGTCTTGCTGGTGCTCTTGCCATGATGATTGCGGCGGCTACTTGTACGTAGCCAACCTGTCGCGGCATTATCCCCCCCCCCCCTCAGACGCAATGTCCCGATGCTTGAGAGAGTAAAATGATACATGCGCCCTCTCACTCGTTTTCCGACGATCTGTCATGATAGGGCTTCATGCGGACTACGTGTACCACTTCCGTGGTATTGCGGCGTCTTGAGCTCACGTGTCCCGCGGATCTGACTTCATAAGTGACGTCGCTGGTACGGTTGAGTACTTCATAAGGGCCGAAGTATCGACAAAGAAGCTTTTCGGAGAGTCCGCGGCGGCGCACTGGGATCCATATCCACACTTTGTCACCGGGATGATAAAGTGCGTCACTGCGTCGCTTGTTGTACCGACTAGAGTCGACGCGCTGTTGACGGCGTATTCGGTATCTTGTCATTTGTCGTGCTTCTTCGGCTCGTTGCAAGAAGTCATCCAAGTCAGGTGGATAGCTGTTTTCGTCCTGTAGTGGTAGCATGGCATCCAGTGGGGTGGTCACTCTTCGGCCGAATACTAATTCGAAAGGGGCAGCGTGGGTTGTTTCTTGAACGGCTGTATTATATGCGAATGTTACGTAGGGTAATATTTCATCCCACTGTTTATGTTCAACATCGACATACATTGATAGCATGTCGGTCAGAGTTCTGTTGAGGCGTTCGGTTAAGCCATTTGACTGAGGGTGATAGGCCATTGTTCTTCTGTGATCGGTATTTGTCATGCGCATCAGACATTGCATAAGGTCTGCAGTAAATGCTGTGCCCCGATCCGTAATAACGACGATGGGCGCACCATGTCTGAGCACTATGTTGTTCACAAAGAACTTGGCGACTTCGGCAGCTGTCGCACTGTATAGGGAGTCAGTCTCAGCATAACGGGTCAGATAGTCTGTAGCTACGACAATCCATTTCTTGCCTGCACATGATGTCGGGAAAGGTCCTAGGAAGTCCATGCCGACTTGTTGGAAAGGGGCATCCGGAGGGTCTATTGGATGGAGAAGGCCGGCTGGTTTTACGGCTGGAGTTTTGCGCCGTTGACATTGACGACAAGTTTTCACGTAGCGCTGCACTGATGCGAGCAACTTAGGCCAATAGTACTTCAGGCGAATCCTGGCGAATGTTCGGCTCACACCCATGTGGCCGGATGTTGGCTCATCGTGGCATGCATGCAGAATTTCTTGTCGCATGGCTGTGGGCACGACTAGTAAAAACGTTTCGCCATTAGGTTCAAAGTTCCTCCTGTAAAGGACACTTCCTCGAAGGCAGAACGTGGAGAGCCCTCTGGAGAATATGCGAGGTACTTGAACGTCGAGACCCTGCAGGTGTTGTATGAGCGCCAGCAAATCCGGGTCATCTCGTTGTTGTTGAGCGATTTCGGATGCGTCGACAACGCCTAGAAACGGGAAGTCTTCCTCTTCAGGTACACTTGGATCGACGGGAGAGCGTGACAAGCAGTCGGCATCACTGTGTTTCCTTCCAGATTTGTATACGACCGTAATGACATACTCCTGCAGCCTAAGGCTCCATCTGGTTAGTCGACCTGACGGATCCTTGAGATTTGCTAGCCAGCATAGAGCATGGTGGTCACTGACAGCTCTGAACGGTCTACCATAAAGGTAGGGTCGAAACTTATTTATTGCCCAGATGACTGCGAGGCACTCTTTTTCAGTAGCAGAGTAGTTTGCCTCAGCTTTTGAGAGTTGGCGGCTGGCATAGGCTAACACTTTCTCTTGACCATTTTGCCACTGGACCAGGATGGCGCCGAGGCCGACATTGCTGGCATCGGTGTGGACTTCAGTGTCGGCTGTCTCATCAAAATGGGCAAGTATTGGTGAACCCTGTAGCCGTTTTCTTAATTCATCAAAAGCTTTCTGTTGTTCATTTTTGCATGTGAAGGGCACGTCGTCTTTCGTTAGTTTTGTAAGAGGTTCCGCAATTGTTGAAAAGTTTTTCACAAATCGCCTATAGTAGGCACATAAACCCAAAAATCGGCGCACTGACGTTTTGTCTTTGAGTGTAGGGAACCTCTTAACAGCGGCTGTCTTTTCTGGATCTGGACGAACACCGTCAGAACTAATGACATGTCCAAGGAATCTCAGCTCTTCGAAGCAGAAGAGGCATTTTTCGGGTTTGATTGTCAACTTTGCTGAGCGGATGGCTTGTAATACAGTGCGCAGTCGCTCTAGATGTTTGTCGAACGTTGCAGAGAATACCACCACGTCAACCAAATACACCACGCATGACTGCCATTTCAATCCCGCGAGGACAGTGTCCATCATTCGCTGGAACGTCGCTGGCACGGAACAGAGGCCGAATGGAAGCGCTTTGAATTCGTAGAGGCCATCTGGTGTTACGAATGCCAATTTTTCCCGGTCCCGCTCGTCTACCTCTATTTGCCAATATCCGCTTTTCAGATCCAAGGAGGAGAAAAACTTTGTGGATCGCAGCCGATCTAGTGTATCGTCAATACGTGGCAAGGGGTAGACATCTCGTTTAGTTACACTGTTGAGTTTTCGGTAGTCGACACAGAATCTAAGCGTGTTGTCTTTCTTCTTAACGAGCACTACGGGGGACGTCCATGGACTATTTGAAGGCTGGATGACATCATTCGAAAGCATTTCCTCCACTTGCTTCTTAATGATTTCCCGTTCTTTCTGTGACACTCGATATGGATGCTGGCATATAGGCCTCGTGTCGTCTTGCGTTATAATTCTGTTTCGTAATTGACGTGCGCTGGACCTTCGAGGCAATTGAAAAGCAATCAGAGAATTCTTTTACTAAGGCGTAAATCTGTTTCTTTTGACTGTCCGGTAGGCTCTGGTTGACGGTCACGGATGTGTCGATGTTGCAGGCCACTGGTCGAGTGGTTGACGTGGTTAAGCTGCATAGTTCTGTCGCCATACAGAAGTCGTGTAAATAGGCAATAGCCGTGCCTTGGGCGATGTGTTGAAGTTCATTGGATAAATTCGTAAGTAGGACATCTTTACGGCCATTCGTCAAGTGAACAAGGCCCCGAGCTACGCAGACACCTTTTTTTCAAAAACAGCCCTACATTTGTATCCGCTATGCCTTCGCGGTTGTAAGATGCGTCATTCTCTACGAGCACCATTATACTGCAGCGTGGTGGCACATTTACGTCATCATGAACAACGCGTAGAGCAGCTAGGCGTCGCTCCTCAGATTCCTCTACAGGTATAGCTCGTTCAGTCGAAAACGACACGCTGGACCTACGCAGGTTAATTACGGCGCCATTAGCTCACAAAAAATCCATTCCTATAATGAGGTCTCTTGAACATTCTGGTAGCACAATGAAATCGGCAACGTAAATAAAGCCCCGTATTTCAAGTCTTGTGGTGCATCTGCCAAGGGGCGTAATAATGTGACCACCTGCCGTGCGCATCTGCGATCCACTCCACTGTGTCACAACTTTGTTTAGCTTCTTCACCATCTTGTGACTTATCACTGAATAATCAGCACCGGTGTCGACTAAGGCATTCAGCTTCCATCCTTCTATTCTCAACCGCAAATCTGAAGTAACGCTTTCGTGGTTGTACCCATTTACCGGAAATACACCGTCGTCACCCTCAAGCCATAATGGAGGATCTTCGTAATTGATGTTATCAGCGGCCTCACCTCCACAGGTCGCTTGCTTCAGTTTTCCGGGAGTGGACTTGGAGAACGATGAACAGGCTGCCTTGAAGGTGCACGTGGGCTGGATGACCGATAGCGCATAGGCGATGGTGACCGTGACCGACGTTGGCGTAGACGTGGCGAGTTCTGGCGCATGGACATGTACTCCTCAATCTCCGCTGGTCGTTCGCCGTTTCGGGGGCACGGTGCATACGACGGAAAGCCTCTTAATCCAGCCTGTCGGTAGGGGCAGAATCTGTACAAATGACCCGCTTCGCCACAATAGAAACAAAGAGGCCTGCGCTCGTGATCACGCCAGACGTCACTTTTCCTGGGCCTAGGCTCCACATAGCGATGCGTGCTACGTGCTCCTGGGGGCAGATAGGTAGCCGTTGGTTCCCGTGGACGAGGTGCGCTGCGAGCTGTAGATGGGAGAGAAGTCGTCGCCATCGCAACTGCTGCATTGCTGTGTACCGTTGGTTGTCGGAGAACTTCAGAGTACGTTCGGATAGGTCAAACCGGCTGCAGCTCACGGTCTGGTTCTCGTATGACCTGCCTCAGTTCGTCACGAACAACGTCTGTAACAGATAGTGCAGTTGCAGTCTGGGGCATTTGCAGTCTGCTCAGTTCTTCCGTAATAACTGATCTACAGAGCTCTTGCAGGGCTTCAACGTCGTTTCGCGCTTCCAGAGAATACCTGTGCAGATGCGCAGTTAAGATTCCGGTTGTACTGCCGAGCGCGCTGTTCTAGTGTTTTTTCGATGGCCGTCACTTCCGAATAAAACTCAGCAACAGTGCTTGGAGGGTTGCGGACGAGAACGGCGAACAGCTCTTGCTTTACTCAGCGCATTAGATGGCGCACCTTCTTATCTTCAGCCATGTTGTGATCCGCACGCTTGAACAGATGGACCATGTCCTCGATGTACATGGCAGCACTCTCGTTTGTGAGCTGGTTCCTGGATTGAAGAGCAGCTTCCGCTTTTTCTTTTCGGTCTACGTTCGCGAACGTAGCCACCGCTTGTCGTCGAAATACCTCCCAGGTAGACAACGAGGTTTCATGGTTCTCAAACCATGTCTTTGCGAAGTCTTCCAGGGCGAAGTATACGTGACGGTGCTTCTCCCCTTCGTCCCAACCATTCAAGCGCGCCACTTTCTCGAACAGGTCCAGCCAATCTTCAACATCCTCGTACGAGTCGCCGTGGAATACTGGCGGCTGGTGCGGTTGGCTTATGAACACTTGTGCCGGTGTCACCTGGGTAGTCATAGTGGTGGCATCCATATTTTGAATTCCCCTTGGTGTGGAGTGAAGAGGACCGAACTCAGGTGAGTCATCTCGAAGACGGCGACTTGCCCTCTGGTGTACAGGAGTCACTTCCGCGGGGTTGATACGCTGGTCGTCGGGGCTACGCTGTCTTGAGCTCGCGGGGCTTCGCATCATAACCCAGCAACTCCACCAGAAATGTAGCGATGCTGAGGCAGACACGCTAAAAAAACAAGCAACTTTATTAGGGCGAACTTGTGCCCACAAGTCTAATGACTATGGTCGTCGAGTCCAAGTAGCCGAGAGGCACAGAGTCAACTAACTTCCTCTTCCTCGTTGTTGGAGCGCACGAACGCGTGACGCATGCCAGCTGGGTCTTGCTGGTGCTCTTGCCATGATGATTGCGGCGGCTACTTGTACGTGGCCAACCTGTCGCGGCAATATTGAACATACAGAATGTTTCGTATAATAAATACATAAATATTCACAGAAGCTGCAGACTATTTCGCACATGAGCATTGCAAAATATAAATCAACAAAGCCATGTGGTGCATAAACTGACCATTCATAATTGAAATGTAAAGAACTACTAAACAACCCTACCGTCTGAAATTTTGATAACTGCAATATTGTAAAATGCGAGCACATTGCCACAAATTTTGTATTCACTTGATGAAATGATAAAGTCACAGCCAATAAAACAAATATTGTAGCTGTTTTCAGTTTCTCACTCGGCTTCTCCATCGTTCTCATTGTGAAGGGGGGTACACATACGTTACCATCATGACCACAGTCACATGGCAACAAAGCATGACATCAGTGATTGCGCAATGAACATGCAGCCATCAAATAAGCAAGGCCTCGTTGATGTACCGCTGTGCTACATCGGCATGGTGAGGAAGTACTGTGCAAGGCATTGGTGAGATAAATACATATGCAGCACGCCTGGCAACGACACAATCTATACAGCGTAATTTTAAGGCCAAAACACTATTTTATATTGCAGAAAGAACCAACCGACTGTTAGTGCAATATCACATCACTTCGCTAGCGAAGAGTATACACTGGTCAGGCATAAAGGGATCACAATAATTGTCTTTCGAAATGAAATTTTTGTGATATTCACACAATGCAGTTGCTGCAGCACTCTGTATGAATTATCAAGATGGTCTGGAAGGTGATAAAAAAGAAAGACAGAGCCAAAGCTGCCTAATGGCACTTTGAGAGAATATAAAATACACTGTGCAGGGAATTACTTTTGCAGACATATCCCTATAGGCTATAAAACTGACAATTAACATGCCTACTCCATGCAACATAGGAAAGTCTCACACCTTTGCAAAAACTTTACTGTGGTGGCTGCACTGTCTGTGTAGGCCAGAAGCAGCCGGCCTGTGGATCTCAGGCATCTGTTCCGTTCGTTGAAAAGAACTTGTGGCTCACATCTTTGTAGCACTGCTTTTGGGACGTTTTTTCTGCGATAACAAAAGTAGCACAACACAATTATGCTCTGTAAACACTCATATTAAATCCACATTGGTGGCTTAAAAAATTTTAGCGATAGACTGAACCCCAGCAATACTCGCTTCTTTTATAATGGAGCACCTTATTGCTTTCCCTGGCCTGGTTTCTTGTTTTCACCCATAAGACGATCCAGCGGAAATAAGATTTTGTTAGGGAGGAAGCAGTTCAAAAGCATAATTATAATATACAATATAAAAAATTGAATAATTTTGCATGATATACGAAACTATATTTTTTTAAAGTGCCCACCACTAAGAAATGAGTGAGCAAACTGTCGCGTTAAGGTGTCACAAAATAATGGAGTTTCTGGAAAATGCAATATACAGCTAGGTAATTCTGCTATTAAAATGTGCTGTTACTACTGACTCTGTAGCTGCAAGTGCCTGCTGAATCTACTCGAGTGCATTTAGCAAACCTGTGTAATGATACTGACAGACTGAGAAAACCAAGTTCTCACTCGGCTGCCCCCATCACAACACCATGTTCATCATGTTGCTTCACATAAAGGTTCCTGGTATGTAGGATGCAGATGCATGAATTTGTGACTATGTCGTACCACAGTGAACGTGATCAACATCTGCTCGAACTACGTGAGCAGCTGAAAAATGCTCCATTGTGCAATTAGCTGTAACAAGGAAGTATTGCTAGTTACCAGTCGCTTCACCGTACACCCACAACAAATTTTGGCCTCAGCAAGGTTTCGCAGTGTATACAATTGTCTGAACGCAGTATTCAATGCTACCAGCTGCATTCTCCATTTTTATATCTAGATGCATAGAACGTGCACACAGTAGCCAATACTTACACCAAATAAAACAGTTCATTTTAGGTATGCTATAAAATTCATAGACAAGAATCAGGCACATCAGTCAAGCCTGTTGTTCAGCATTATAAGTGAAAGTGTGCTTGCAAACGTACCCAGAAAAATTAGCAATTGACCATGAAAAATGCTAAAAACTAGGTTTATGTTTGGCAGAAACGAATCGCATACAGTAAAGACAGTCAATGACACTGCAATAATAAGGTTGTAATTTTCAAAGTGGGTCACTAATCTTCACTCTATGCATGTCTTTACAAGAAAGATAACAATGCTTGCTGCAAGAAACAATAAAGTTTACAATTTTTGTTCAAAATTTCACTTGTCAGCACCCAATTCTACAGAAAGGCAACACTTTGCGAAACCAAGTCACGTTTCCAGACGAAATGCACTCGCCATGGTGAAAATTACGTGGAGTACTCTTCTATAGCGTCATTTATTGGAACTAAAAACTATTGTAACAAGAATTTCTTATTATACCTAGCAAGAGTCTTTCTACTCTTGTTTATGTGAAGAAATTTTATCTCAGTGGGAGGTCACAAGAATATGGGCCATACATTAATGAGCACAAAATCACAGTGACTGGTTGTGGAGCAATTTCTAACTATGCTCATTCATGTACACCATTGCACTTCTCCCTCAAAGGTTGCACATAATTAACACTTTGGCATAAATAATGTTAAATTGGTAGGTAGCATACATCCTGATGTTACTCTGTATACCCTCACTTATTTTGCAATATTATCACTTCAATATTACTAGCTCAAAACAACACCCTTCTTCAATAAATGGAACTTTGTACATTACCTTTGAGTTAGCCCCAGATGCTGAATAAGCACCTCTTATGGGATGATTGGCTCACCGTTTGGTCAGCACTGCGCAGTTCGTCAGGGCACTTCTGTATGCCACCTGCAGTACGCAGCAAAAACATTAGGCATTCAAACAAAAACAAAGCAAGTATGGCAGCAGCATTCGTCCTTTGGAAATAGAGATAGGAAAGGGGTAGCGCAGCATTGTTCTTCATAATCTACACACACATTCATTACCTGTTTTATTTTGGCGCATTAACAGTATAAATGAGTGAAAATGGTTGGAAAAGACAAGCTGCCGCATATTTGCAAAGAAGGCAGAAACACTCACTTGGAATTTTACAGTATATATTCTGTGCCATATATAAAAGTTATGCAAAGTGCTGAATTTCACTAACACTTGCACACTATTAAGCCAATGTGAAATGACAACGTATCGCACTCGCCTCACTTTCTAGCTGGTGCTTCAGAAATTTCCTGAAGTTGCACAGACAGGAAAATGGTCTGGCCAAATTTAAGTACGCCCATTCCAACAAGCACCACATGCTTCAACTCCAAGTGACAGCACCAAATGAAGTCATTTATTAGTGGCATGTCACTAATGTTAAGTACCTAAGCGTTTGAATAAAAAATGCAAGTATACTTCAGTTTTATTTTCAATTTCTATTGTTAATTCCTCCGTGTGTCACCTTTTCTTTGATGCCGGGTATCGAGATAAAGGCAAAATATTTTTAAAGTATAGTAATACAATATGTTTACTAGCAACAGTCATACTACATTATACCAAGTAGTGCTAGCAATATCACTGCAAACATTCAGAGCAAAGTCAGCGGCATATCTCAGAGACCTTCACAGTATTTGATTGAGTTGCAGTTAAAGGCGCCAGCCGCTAAATGAACTTTGAACCCCTTCTTTCAGGAACCGAGCGAGCTGCTTTTCTTCAAAAAACTTGCAGGCGCAAGGTGCAGACGTTGACGGAAGTAGATATAGCCTCGGCAACGGGGACTATACCGCTCGGAGTTGATGCACCGGCACACTTGCCAAACCGTTACTGCGAAGGCAGCTTCTTCGTCTCTTTTCGCCCTATGAGCTTGGGAAGTGCCCATGCTAACGCGCTGTGCATCTCTCGGGGTTGTTCCAATCAGGCGATCTCTTCGATATGGTGTTTCCGCTATCTTCTTTTTTTAATCGATTTTTTTTCTTAGCCAAGTAGCGAGAGCAGCGATGTGCCACAGCATAAGTCACTGGCGCCCAACTAAGACGAGGAAATCACTAACGGAGACTGCGAAAATAGCGAGAGCCAAAAGGACAAGCTGGACGTAACTCAAGCAACTACTGTCAGCACAAGACCTGCGAACGGTAAAATAAAAGCTGCCGGCAGAATATGCCGCGCTGATATTTAAAAGTGCATAATTGCAATCAGATACAGCCCAGCTGTCATGCTCCTGCTAATCAAAGTGGCTTGTTTATCTACACGGAACACGCTAATTGAACTTCGGTCGTGTCGCCCGATAGAGCAACTGCAACGAAAAGGATGGAATGTGCAGGTTCTTTTTTTTTTCACTTTTTTTCACTTTATTTCCTTAAAGGCCCGGATTGGGGGCATTATATAAGGGGTGGGTGTACAGTAAGGATAGATGATACATGACCATTCAGGATGAGAGGTGCACTTTTACAGCATCAATGAAAGCATCTGGGTTGCTGGTGGCAACGATGGCGTAGGGAAGGCCATTCCAGTCTACAATGGTGCGTGGGAAAAGAGAAGACGAGAAGGTGAGAGCACGGGTTTGAGGACGAGCAACACTTAAGCAATGACCTGTACGAAAGGATATGCGAGCAGGCCATGAGATGTAATGTGGCTGATTGAGTGAACTGTAATACATTTTGTGAAAGAGGGATAGGCTGGAAGTGCGACGGTGACAAGAAAGGGTGGGCAGGCCAGTTGCCGCCTTTAATGAGGATACACTAACGTTATACGAATATGATGAGTGAATGAACCTGATGGTGCCTTTCTGCACCATTTCTAATACGTCTATGAAATAAGATTGATGAGGATTGCAGATTGCGGATGCGTACTCAAGTTTTGGTCGAATTAAAGATTTGTATGCGATGAGTTTGACGTGAGGAGGAGAGCTGCGTAAATGACGTCTGTAAAAGCCTAGGGTTTCGTTACTGGATGGCATGACGTCGGACACATGCGGAAACCAATTGAGATCTTTGGAGAAGTTACACCGAGATATTTGAAGGTACTAAAAGATTCATTATGAGTGCTAGCAATCTTTTACGGATAGAGGAGAGGGCTTCGCGAGCGGGTGACGGACATTAATTTAAGTTTACCGGGATTCAGGACCATAAGCCAGCAATCGCACCAATTCAGGATTTTAAATAAACTGCTCTGCAGCACAGCCGGGTCGGAGGGATTTCTTATTGATTTGTAAATAACGCAATCTTCTGCGAACATACGAATAGAGCAAGTAACTTCCAAGGGCAGATCATTGATACATATCAGGTACAATAGGGGACCCAGCACGGAACCCTGGAGGACGCCGGAGGATACAGGGACAGTGTTAAATGTTATGTTATTGATGCCTTGTCGGTCACCCACCCGGGACGTAGAGGAATTAACGTCAACTATAACGCAATGCGTACTGTAACACGACACGTGACAGCAGCTATCAAGCCCACACCACTAAACCCCTGATGACCAACTTCACGGTGAGGGGCACGCGACACCGTTGCGCGGAATTTGCAAATACGCCAAAGCCGCGCGCGCAAAAAAAGCCACTTGGAGTTAGCCTCTGTGCGACTACGAAGCAGCGTAAACGTTCAAGACACGAGCTTTTTGTCGGCAGTTGAACAGGCCGAAGGCGGGAAAAATTCACGAGAGCCGCAAGATAGAACTTACCTGATAGCGAAATCCACAAAACTTGGTCACTGGTCAGCTTGGCGGGAAAGCTTCTACACACTGGTGACTCGAAGCAGTGAAGTTAACGACATCTTGCCCAAACTTCTGGTGGCACATTGTCTGACTTCACGCAACCACAGGTTAGCCGATCAGAATAAGACAACGAATACACGTCTTGGTGTCGCAAATTGCCGTTAAACATGGTGGTTTCTAACGAGTCCATGACAAGCGTCCATGTTGGCTGGCGAGCGCGACCTTGTGTGCGCCGCCTCATGGAATTTTTCTTCCTCGATGCGCCACGTACATACATCACGTGACCAAGTCGGAGAGATGTTATCGGGAGTTGGCGCGTGCGGCTGTGCTCTGGTGTCGCGAAGGGGTCCACGCTCAGAAGAGTTTCTTGTTGAAACAATATTAAAACCATGCTTTGGGATTGCAGTATAAGCTCGCTGTATTCGCTACACCTTCACTGCAGTACAATATCCTGTGTACTTGATAATAACACAGTTCGTAGAAATGGTGAGCATGCTGTAGTTAACTTTCGCATGCAAAAACATTATAAGTACACCATGAAATCATACGTACGCGCTGTTTGACTGACGAGATGAACTCACGCATTCAGTTGTGCAAAGCACATATACGCTATCTTTTGCCTGCAATTCTGACCACTTTATTATTGTGAAGCGAATAAAACAGAAAAAAAGCTTCCTTACCGAGAATAAAAAAATATTGTACACCAGCGCTGTTATTTCAATGCACTTGGTTTTTCATTTGTTTTTGCACGCACAATCTGACAACCCTAAAATGCTTGATGATAGGACGTAAGAGTTTTCACAACAGATGGATAATAATATTTCAAAAAAATTTTCGCAAGCTCATAACAACGTGTGGAACTCACCGTTGCATCGATACTGGTTTCAACGACATATCAGTGATGATAATGAGATGGAACCACCAATGTTTATATATCTCTTTGGCAAAACGACCCCTTCACGACAATGCCACTGTGCCGCATTATCAGTTATATCTAAGAAGTGTGGCTGATTTGTGTTCATGCCAAAAAAAGGGGGGGGGGGTGTAATGCGCGTGGCCTGTAATCCTCAAAAAGAAACAAGAATACGAGAAATGTTTGCGTCCCAACATCCCTTTATTATTATGAGGAACTCCGTGTGCTAGTGGTCTCTAGAATCGGCCATTCAAAGAGAAATTGAATAAAAATTATGCGAAATTGACGAAAGCACGAAAGTTCAGTTAGGAAAGCGCGCATATTCCGCTAAACAAAGTTCACATATTTTTGAGCAATTTCTAGCATCACATATTTTAAGCAATCACATATTTTGAGGCGGCCACCTCAAATCGATTCGAAAAAAATATCCCGCTGATTTACTACATTGAAAGCAGTGAATCACTAGAATATTTCAGGAAGAAAAAGTTGTGGTCACGTGAGTGCTTTCCGAATTTATCGAAATGTCGTATGGCTGTTGTTCGTGAAAAAAATTTATTTTTTTAAAGTGTCACTTCCTCTTTCGATACCAAATTTAGTTTATATAATAAGTATTGGTGACCGTTCAAGGTGTTTTAAGCTAATCGTTATTAGTGCAATTTTTTGGCCACAAACACTACAAGACTTTATTCGAAAGGGGCTATGTTGGCAGTTTTTTTATTGCATTACTGCTCTCTTAATGAATATCTGAGAAGTTATTAACTACTCCTTAGAAGGCATATTTTGCAAACAAAATTACCTTAGCAACCCACAAGTCGGAAAACTTTAGAAGAAAATATCACAAATTTCCCCAAATTATCAATTTGTCCACATTAGGCCAATTTGCACCACGTGGTGGTGTAATAAAGATAACAATTATATTACACTGAAAAGCAAGTAAGCAGTTCTTTTGATATCCCAACTGTTATTACAACTTTTGTTTCATGGAAATAATAATTTTTGAAGTTTCCAATTGGGGGCTATATTCTCATTTGATTATATGGAAGCTTCCCTCTTGTTCCCCGTGACCCCGGCATTCCTCAAGACAGACAGGGCGTTTCCTCACTGCCTAAGTTTAAATCGACGACATGCATCGAATGCAGGTGATGTTATCGCATGCGCCCTTCGTGCGACTGAGATGGTTGGCTTGCTTCCCGTTTGCCTCCGCCTCTGTTGAAGTGCTCGCTCACATTCATTTACCAGCGGCTAGAACACACGATTTTCGGGGGCTGTTATTGATTTGAATTTTATATGGTACGTGACGGCGATGCTGATATCGGAAACACGTCAAGGTTATTCATATCAAAATAAAAAGATTAAAGAGGAACTATGAAAAAATTGGCAGCATATCCACGGAGTGAATGATGGAGAGTGGGGCAATAGATTCGTCCGTCCACGTATTCTTGCTTCCATCCGTCCATGCGTCCGTCTGTGTGACCGTACATGCGTCCATCTGCTCGTCCATGCATGCGTCTGTTCGTGCGTACGTTCCTGCGTTCGTCCATGCATCCGCCCCTGCGTTAGTTCATGCGTCCATCCATGCATCTGTCTGTGTTTCCGTTCGTCCATCTATTTAACACTTCAAGTACCACCCTCTCGCATCTTTTCATCATATATTCCCAATATAGAAGCACCGCCATCCAGCGGACATTCCAAGGACTAAAAGAGAGGTGGCACACACACACTTTCTTACGGCTTGCGCTTCGGGTCTACTCCCCACCTTTAACCACCTCGAGTTCATGGTATATACTAGTTCACTGTATTGATGGCACTGCGGCCCAACGCTCGCTAAACCTTTCTAAAACCAAGGAGGTTACGCCCAGCGGGTATAACGTAGCAACCTTTTCCTGTCAGATAGTGCTCAATGTACATGCCAATGGCTGCTAATGTGAAATGACAGACAGAAGAATTCGGCTTTTACTTTCTTACGGTTTGCGCTTCGTATCTACTTCCCCCCTTTAACCACCTCGAGTGCATGGTATATACTAGTTCATTGTATTCGTGGCACTGCGGCTCAACGCTCGCTAAACCTTTCAAAAACTAAAGAGGTTATACCTAGCGAGTATAACGTAGCAACCCTTTCTTGTCAGATAGTGCTCAATGTACATGCCAATGACTGCTAATGGGAATCGCAGCGTGCGCGTTAACTAAAAGCCGAATGCTCCTGTCTCTCATTCCCCATTAGCAGCCATTGGCATGTACATTGAGACCTATTTTTTTATTGTTAAACAACGCACAGATAAAATCTCTCACCGGCACCACCTTGGAGGTCAAAATGTTAGACTTGTTACACACTACAATGGCTACGAGGGACAAACGGGTGCCGCTGTAAGGAGCTTTGCCCTTAAAAACGAATGTTAGTTACACGCACTCAGGCTCTCTATCAACACATCGTGCCCCCCCCCCCCCCCCCCCAAAGTGGCCTGGTAGTGGCATTTTGGCTAGAAATTACCTAATCAGAGCAGCCAACTTCTAGACTTTTCCATAAGGTCCACTGAAGAAGGAGATTGTCTCCGTACTTACAATAACAGCACTACGTCTGTAGGCACCCACGGCTATTTTCTACTTCTTCTCACGAACTGAGAGACATCCGTGAGCTTTACGTCAATCTTGCCGTGCTTCTAACGGACAGTTTTTACAGTACTATAGGCCTAAATTATGTGCGTTCACGTCATGACATTTTTGGGCTTACTTGCACTTTACAAGTTCACGCCGTTTGCGGCAGCGCAGTTGTGTATCGCCTACTGTCCATTTGCGAAACCACTTTTGCGCATAAACAGTGGGAGGGCAATCACAGTTGAAAGTAATAGATTTACCAGAACAGCATTTTTTCAGTTTCGAAGAGTGTTGACCCACTTAAGAGATCTATTGACATTTCACGGCATGCGAAGGTGGATACAAAAGTTTTTGTGAAGGAGGATCACCATAAGGATTAACATATTTGCTCTTCTTGGGGTATGAAAAATAATAATACCAGGGGGAGTGTCAACATTTAGGTCACTTTTCTGAAATTCGCCGCCCCTCTGAAAGAGCAGATGAATTGCTTGAAGAGTGCACACAGTGAAGAAATACGTGTGCAAACCACACCACCAAATGTTACCTTATTAAACTCCACAATAAAAAAGTAACTATAAGCAACATGTTCGACCTCAACCAGTCCATTCGCTGAGAATCGATGACATGCAGGAACCATGTAGCTAATATGTAATTGTTATCGCAATGTAATTGACAAAGTAATGCTGTCAACAGAAGAAGAGGCAAGCATGAGTAGCCGCGATGCAGCTTTGAAGCTTGTGCACAAGGCTGGTTTGTCTCTACCTGCATTCACACGGTGCAAAATCGTTGCATTCTGATATGACATGAAAGAGCGTACTGTGATGAGTTGCTATGCTGTCCCACATCTGTATAGAGCGGCGAACATAAACACACGTTTAATTGTAAGCAGCAAAATGAGCAATAGATCTGGGGCCGGATTCACAAAACTCACCTACGAAAAGATTTTTGCGCTAGAAAAATTTTTTTGCCAAGTTCATTCACTGAACGAAAACAAAGTCGTAACAGGCCATCGTTGTCACATCGACCGCTGCAGTAAAGCGCGCTGTGACTGCCCGGGAACATGTCAGCGATGGTGATGCAGTTGCTATATTTGCTTACGTCACCGAAAAGTGCTCGTAAGTGGATTCACGAAGCAAAATTTTGCGTAAAAACAGCGTGGCTACTTAGAACCTGCCGTCGCGGCGGTATACTTTGGTGCCCTGGCTGATTCTGAGTCAATTCAAGCCCATGAAGGGCTGCCTGATGACTGCTGGTACGTTTTTATTTCTTTAGGTATTTGAGGTTCGTGTCTTGTTTCCCTTGTACGCAGTGGAAAGTGTTGACAACCACCGTCGTCCAATAAGTTTGAAGTCGCAGTAATTGAAGAATCTAATTGGGCGTCAGTGGCGTAAAATTATGCATGTAAACATTTGTGGTTGGATGAAAACCAATGTGCTACTTGAATGGTCGGGGCATTCGAACGTGGCACGGCGTCGGATCAACCTTATTTGTTATGTTGTTGTATTGCGCCCCATCTCATCCAATTAAAAGTGCGGCTCGAGATCCTTGTCTCATTGGTGGAAATTGCCACCAAAGAGGTTAATGGGAGCACATTCCTTGCACGCTATCGGAAATAAAGATAAGAGTAACTTTTTAGTGAGTGGTTCATAAAGCTTGTGCTCTAGTGTACTTCAACTGGGTCTAACTTTCTAATGGGTGCGATCTCTGAAATACAGCTGTCGACGCACTTTGGGACGATCTGGAGTGGCGCGTACTTTGTAAACGAAAGCGCAATAGGGGTGTGCGGGATTACGCATGGAACTACAAACAAATCAAGCATTTTCACCTCCACTGTTCAGAAACCAATACGAACCGTGATAATATGGCAAGCAGTCGGTACAAAATGACCCTAGGAACTTTATATGACACCGGAAATATGCAAACCTTCACAATTCTGGAGCAAACCTTGGCTGAATTCAACCCTGCTACAATTAGCATCCGTTTAACTTGGTGCACGAACATCATTCGAAAGTAGAGCGAGCCACTGACATGTATTTTATGCGACGCAGCGACCACGTGACCTGGGAATAATTGCGTTGGACAGGCGAATCCCCCATCGCATGCTCTGATCGAAGCAGACGACAAACACAAGCATACGACGACTCGGCCGACAGGCACAGCTTGTGATTGGTTGTGAAGCAATACCCTCTACATCAGCTCACTCCGTGACGTTGCCAAAACACTTCTTTCATCTGGCACGCCTGTCGTGTACGGCATGTTACGCCCCTCGCACATAAGAGCAAATTTTTTCTCGCCGTGACAATTGCGCAAGTAATTTCTAAGAACTATCTTACGTGATGCGCAGTTGTCGAAACCAACATGGCGTCGTAAACAGCATATCGGCGGTGCGAATTTTAGAAAACGCTTCTTGACGAGTTACTTCAGCGTTCGACCGGATGCGTTGTGATTACGGCAGCTCTTTCAGTGCGTGTAGCAGTGCGGAAAGCTGCGGCAGTGCAATGGTGTACAGTGAAGCGCAGCGAATCCTGTGCGTCGGTGTGTTTATCAAGCGGGGATCAACGCTGGTGTATCGACGGCAAATAGCACTCGTGAAGCCTGCAATGTGTGTTTGTGTGCCGGTAACAGTTCGTTCGCTTGATTTTCCAGTCTCTTTATTGGGTGCTGTGCGAAATTTCGTATTGACAGTGTTTTGGCACGCTACTTGAGTGACCCCAAGTATGTATACGTGTAGAAACGTATGAACTAAGCACTGTGTTCGGTTCTTGCTTTGCCACTGGTTAGCCCGTACGCTTCTATTTTTTTGTGAGAAATCTAGTGTTCGGGAGTGAAACGATGTTCGCTGTGAACAGTGGTGCTGTATGACGTTCCCAAAACTTGTCAAGAAGCTGTGTTCGTGTGACCGAAAATTGAAAGACAGCGTTGACAACTGTTTTGCCCTGCGAAGTTGTGGTGGTGGAGCTTGGCGCTTTTGTTTGTTAACTCGTCACTTCTCCTTTTTGTGATAACCATAGTCCTAGAGCTTTGATGTGATGAACCAAAGCTGCGAGATGCTACATTCTGTTGTGGATCGTGTTACTTTGGCAGCGCGCCTAGACTGTTCTTCGGTAAGAACTTGAGAGTTCTATGTGGCATTGAGAGCCCGTGAACGTCAAGCTTCCCTCCAGCCCCCAGTAATAGCAAAGATTTTACCAGTGCCTTGCTTTGAATGAAGTTGTAGGCCAATGCCGACTAACTAGAGGTTTCGGAGTTCATCTGACCATCGTTTTCTACGGCACTAGAGCCTTGACAACGGGCGGTCTTGGTCAGTTCTTACACTATATCAATGGACGTGCACGCCTGTCCAATCCTTCATTGTTGTCATCGGCAGCTTCCAGTCTGCAGATGTCCTTTGCCTGTGGGACCTAGAGCACACTTGGTTCCTCATGACACCGACGGCTACTAAATGCTGCCATCGGTGAGTTGACTTTGCAGAACTAAATTTGTTGCTATTCACGCAGTACTATAACGTGTGCAAGTTTTTAAGCCCAATAGATGCAATGTTTTCCTATAGTAAATTCAAGCATGAAAAATTTACTACTACCGTTAGATACATACATATATTATGGAGCAAATACATCAGAAGTTTTTTTTTGTGATTTGATGCAAGTGAACTCTTGTTTGAATATTAAATTAGGCCTGTCGATTTACCACGTTTGATAGTTGGAAAGTTAATGCGAACTTATTTTCCAGGAGCCAGGTTGCACGTAAGAAATTTGTTATTTTGAAAAATTAGTTCTATAGACGATTACCGCTGTAGTAGCACTATACTTCACTAAGACATATATATTGCGGTACGTAAATTTAACATTAGGCTTCAGTTTGTTTCAAAGTGATTATAGCTGATTTTACTCACTTTGACGAAGTGATAGCTTCCTAAAATAAGTATTAGAAGGGAGGGCTTTTATTGATTGTTTTTAAATATCTCGTTTTTTTGCTCTTCAAAGATCGCAGAGATCGGTTTCTTAAGGTCCTGTGATGCATCGGTTGCACACACTGGCACATAAATCCTCATCATAACTTGGAACCTTTACACCTTTACAAAAATAGGAAGGACACGTGCTCGCTAGCTGTGCGAATCTATGTTACTGCTGGGACTGTTATCGTTCAGCGGACCTGGATGTAACCTGGAAGCATGCATGGCAGCCTCATCTGTAAGGACTGCGATCTGCTTGGCAGTTTCGAGGGCACAAAACTGCCTAACGACTGGCTGCAAGGTTATTTTTTCTTTAATACATACGAATAAGTGAACACCACTTACTGTGCACAAATTGAAAACCCAAGCATAGTTGCTTGCAGTGGATACCTGTTTTATTCTCAGACATAATTATTATTCAATATTTATAAAACTAAATTGCGAGATAATTGAGAATGTTGAAAGTTGAAAACCTGGAGCTTATGAATGAAACTCCAATCATCTGAGGCTCAAAAACTTGTGCTTTAGAACGAGCACAAATTCTTTGATTCCTTATTGAGCTCTCGATCTTGTGACTCATTCTGTGGGTCAAGTGCTCTGGAAGGAAATAGCAAGTGGGTGACAATCACCTGGCTGTCCATAACTTGCAAGGAGAAAGACCTATCGATCAAGCCTTAGACAAAATAGGGTCAGTAACTGCATCTTTTATTGGATGTAGCTTTTTCTCTGTAAGTACTATGGCATGTTCTGTTTCAGCCGAACGTGTTCACTATGATTGCATAGTGATATATTTTTTCCTACAATTTGTACCTGACCTAAGTATGCATTGTTGATCTGTAAAGGTGACGTTCAGTGTGTTTCAAAGCCATGGCTCATCATCTTTCTGTCAGTGGCTAGCCTATACTTCAGCAGCAGTGCGATGCATCCAGCACTCATGCAAGCGAAGTCATGGAGCACTTCTTTGGTGTTTTGTGCAGGACACAGCATATCCATCCGGCAAAACACTGGTATCAACAATAATGGTGAGTGTTGGTGGCACCTGTAGGAGCCCATTGTGTTTGTTGCGTATGATTATTTCCCCTGATGAAGTGCATTTCGAAAGGTTTTCTTCGTTTGGATTAGTAGATGCCAGAAGCAAGCATACTCACAATCTACAAGTGCTTTGTGCCTTCTAGACTGCCCATTTGCTCCTATACGCGGTATGATGAGCTGGCTATGTTAGACATCCTTAAAGTTATGAACATTAGCTGTCGTGTTGTAATGCTGTTTAACTTGTGTTTCTTAGTGTACTTATTTGTGGTCTGCTTCTCGCACATAGGATAAATTCAAAATAGAAGAAACATTATTGGCCTTTTATGCCTGGCAGAAGTTTCATGCCTTCATCTATAACATTGTAGTTTTGCTCTTGTATATTAATCAAATATATTTTCAGTCTTCACTGTTTGTGTACGTGTTGAGGCTGGTCATCAGCTTCTAAAAATACGACATCTGTAAATATGAGCACATATTTAACAACTGTACACTCTTGCCTGTAGCACAGTTGTAACAATAATCTATATTTTTCTAAGTTCCAGCAGTAACAAGGGATCCAGTCCTTCACGATCATGTACAGTGTATCAAGAACAGAGCACAGAAGACCAACAAGTAGAAAGGGACTGCCAGTGACTGCTCTCCTGCTCAAAGTGTACGACATCAGAAAGAGCACATTGTAATGTCAGGAGCAGTTTGAATTATATACGTAGTAAAGTTCTGTGCAGCTGTAGCTTAACTTCGTAGCAGTGCATTATTCAGCCGTTGCTTTGCTTGCAATCCAAATTATTTAAATTTTGAATGGAAGATACCAAACTATGACACTAAGTTGAATGCTGCTGTAGTGCTAATGGGCAAATTATTTTGAGCTCAAGTTTTTAGCATGCATGTTAATCAATGTGCCTGCGTGTCTCTGCATTTAACTGCCATAAATCACAGCATCCATGTTTGGCAATGGTAACTGTGTTTGCATTCTTTGTAGTACAAGTAAAGCCATGGATGCGGTAACCTTCTACTTAGTCGATATATTCCTTCAGTGTATGCTCATTTGTGTAGCCCCAATAATATCATGAATGTATAATCTCCGCAAAGTGAATCTATGCGGAATATTTTATTTAGAAGGAAGAGGATCATCACTACTCCTAGTATATCTAACAGTAGAATTTAGTGCTTGTGTATTGTTATCCCACTGGCTGTGCGTCCTTCAACAGTCTACTTGTCTGTTTCTACTGTGTAAGTGTAACTTTTTTATGTATACTTTACTCGGATATGTTTGTTTATAATGTAATTGTGTAGTTTGCAAGTGACTTATCATTTATGAAGCTTTACTCAAACTAGAAATAAAAGTATTTATTTTAATTTATCTGTAGCTACAGCATGCATTTACTTATCTTTTTCTAGGTGCCTGTACAATTGTTTAGCCCTACAAAGGTACTGGTATAGTCTAATATTGAAGCTGGTATTTTAAAATCGTTTGTTAGCGGAAGTAACAATGTGTTTAAAACCATTATCCTCAGAGGAACTGTGAAAACTATATCGAATTGTATTTACGTTTTTTGAACTGTTCGAAGGTAAATGCTGTTATGTTCTTTTATTGTGGTTCCTGTTTCATGCAAACAACACAAAATTACTTTGTAGTGGCTTAGTATTAGTTGTGATTTTACACATATATGCTGAGCGACATCGCAGCTGAGGCCAGCAGCAAGACATACATGCAGTGCACTGGAGCATCACCTGACATAATTAGTGCACCGTCTTTGCCCACCCGTCAACTGAATTTTTTTCAAGCAGACTAACAGACAGCTGTATGGGAACTGTGTTGACGTGCAAACTTAGAAGTCTTTTTCAGGAGTGTTTTCCACGAACGAAATGGGGTCTATAGCTGTCAATATAAACACTGTTTGCACCAAGGAGGATAGTAGCTTAGAATTGTATTATTCATGTATTGTGTAGAATTTCTTTGCGCTTTGCCGCCTTTCAGCCCAAGAGTCTTAACATGCTTTGTTAGTGTGTTGTGAATGAGCCAAGCTTTGTAAATAAACAGAGTAATATTGCAGACATGTACAAAATATTGATGCCCAGCCCTTTTCTTTAGCATGACGTGGTCAAGGGCTTTACTCTTGTGTTTTTTATAAAAACTGCTTTTCACTGGGCAGCAGCAGAAACTATGCATCAAGCTTTCCCGAGATGGTTCGAGAAACACCGAGTTCAGACATAACAGTGCTGGTTGATATCTCTCGTGGGTTACTTTCTGTATAATGAAAATGAGTGTATTAAATTGTTGTTTTATAGCCATTCATCCTAATATTCACACCTTATAGTATGTATGTATGTATGTATGTATGTATGTATGTATGTATGTATGTATGTATGTATGTATGTATGTATGTATGTATGTATGTATGTATACACGTTGGTGCTTCTGGCGCCCCACGTTGGGCGCCAGAAGCACCACGGACAAAGGGCAGGGGGCGTGGCGTGTACGTGCCTTCGTAGTATGGTATGTGCTGCGCTGACTCGAGTGAAACTGCAGGGACAGGATGAACGAACAATGGCGGCGATGCAGCAGGGCGCTTCAAGGCTTCCGCGTAGGTTGTCCCACGGTGGTATTCAGAAGGAGCTGACGCAGCTGTATCAGGAGGCAAAGTGTCCCGGAGGGCCTGGTGCAGCTCATCCTTGATCACAGTTGCAATAGAGCTAACCGTAGGATGAGGTGTTACACCAGCCTTTTGCAACTCTTCACGTACGATATTACGGATGAATTCACGTAAGGAGTCATTGCTGGTGTCAGCGGCGGTGAAAATGTCAGCAGTGGACATGCCACTGACTTGCCTGTTGTAGAGGTTTGATCGCTGCTGCAGCATTTTTTCCAATGTCACGGCTTCAGACAGGAACTCCGCGACCGTCTTCGGAGGGCTTCGCACGAGGCCGGCGAAAAGCTGGTCCTTGACACCGCGCATCAAGTGACGCAACTTCTTGTCCTCCGTCATTCTTGAATCTGCCCGTTGGAAGAGACGCGTCATGTCTTCGACGTACGCGGTCACAGTTTCGTTTGGCGACTGGACGCGGGCAAGAATAGCTCGTTCAGCTCTTTCTTGGCGGTCAGCGCTGGCATATGTCTGCAGAAGTCTACGAAAGAATTCGGGCCACGTCGTCATCTCCTCCTCTCAATTTCGATACCACGTGTGAGCCCCGTCTTCGAGATAGAAGTAGACACGACCCAGTTTCGCCACGTCGTCCCGCTGATTCAAGTTGGCTAGGCGCTCGAAGTCCGCCAACCAGTCCTCAACGTCTTCGTGCTCCGTACCATGAAACGTCGTCGGTGCCCGTGGGCTTTCCAACATATAGCGGTTCGACGACGTGCTTCCCGTGCCGGTTGGCAAGGTTTGTACCGAAGTGCTGGTCATGTTTGTTGACGTGATGGGAGCAGTATCGTTGACTTCCGGAGGCAATCCCCTGATTCGGCGGCTGGTCCGATGCACAGGAGTATTGACTGGCACTGGACTCGTATTACGGCTTCCTGGGGGGGTCTGCAGCATTCGTGAGACTACCCAGCACCTCCACCAGTTTGTCACGATGAGTCACAAGTACTGGGGGATTTATTGAACGACCGGGTAGCTAGCTCTAAGACGATGTGTCAGTCGTGACTGGCTCTCGAGCAGAGAAGAAGACACGCGATCTTCTTTTTCCTCCAGATTGAGAGCCGCTCTTGCTGTCGACCCACTACGTGCTGGTGGCAGTATGTATGTATGTATGTATGTATGTATGTATGTATGTATGTATGTATGTATGTATGTATGTATGTATGTATGCATGTATGTATGTATGTATGTATGTATCTTTTAAATGAGGATTCGTTCATCATTGATAAGTAAGTTTGGTAATGATTCGGCTGAATTTGTTTGTAGTTCTTTTGTTCTGACCCATTATAAATTTAAATTTGTTTTTTACTGCATAAAAATAAATGTAACCTTACACAAAGTATGTGAATTCGAAAAAGTGTCATTTGCCAAAGTACAGTCAAGAGCAAGAAATTGGGTAAAATGGAACCAACCAGCGAAGATTAGTTTAGAGCATAGCTACTCTACATGGCATATCTTGGACACATTGCGTTGGTGGAATATGTCGATTTAAACATATCAATTTTAATCAGAATATACAAGCTATCACCCATGGCTGTATATGTGTGTGATACTTATGCATATTGTAATACAGGTTGGCAATTACTATTAGGGTCACAAACCTAGTCAAGCTGATTACACGAATTCTGTCCATGCACCTTTCATCTGCACTGGAACTGTTGTTAATAAAAATAAATTTCGGTTTAAAAATTTATTGTAGTAACCAAAAGCATAATATCTCTCTATGACACAAATTAAACTACCATTGTTCTGTTCCGTTCTGGACAATAGGGGAACCTCTCAGCAGAACTCAATTTACTGCTATTGTTTATTTTAATGATTGATAGCGACATGACACTGAAGCGCGCAGCATGAAAGATAGTGGGAGAGAAGACAAACTAATCACTCTGTGTTTTCTCTAACTGCCCGTGCTCTTTGGCCATGCTGCATGTAATGATGCCCGCCAAATTAGCACGAAAACGTGCCCCGACAAAAGCGGTCAACTTGGTCGCAAGCAATTAGCTCGCTGCATTTGTAGATTTTCTTCAAAACAGCGTGTTGACTGATCGCCGATCGAATATCCAAACACGTGAAAAGTAATATACCAGGTATGATATTGGTGTATCAGCACTGGGCAATTTCGCGATAATAGAGGATGGAGGGAAAAATTATGAACCCTGAGTTATGTAATTTATGAAGGAGCATGGCACATCGCTTTCGGGTCAAAGGGGGAGTGAAAGAATAAAGTGCAAAAGCCACTTCCTCAAAAAATTAGTACCCGCCGTCACACATAATCTCAGGCCGGGCAACCTCCTAAAATAATAGTACTTGGTGACACTGCGGATTGAACCCAGAACCTCCTAGATTGTAGCTGAGCGCAGTAACCAGTCGTTCACTGCAGCAGTGCTTGCGTTCACCCTATTGCTGATGTATCCTCAATGCTTCGAATGACGCCAAATGCAAAAACCTCAGGTGAAACTTGGTCAAAAATAAAAAAATAGTTATAATGCGTTTGCCCAAGGTTACTAGAAGATAGAAACCGCCACGTGTGTTGTATAACCGTGCACTATTTATCTTGTAAATTACTGTCATGATGTTGGGATAGCCGGCTCTAACGTACACTACCCTCTCATAGTTTGCCAAATGTAAATAAACTATAAAAATATATAACGGCTTGTGACAACGCTAATCAACTATTATGAATTCGCTGTCACTAGTGTCACTTTTACTAGATAAATGCACAGTTTGCTTTCATTGACGTTATTTAAGGAAGATTTTGCTCGGTAACTCTCAACTCTCCTAATTTGCATTGATTTTCTCACTGCTAAAGACAGTCACACTTCATCTCGGTTTTTGAGTGGCTGTCACTTCAATAAAGTGCGTAATCTACTTTTTTATGCTCTCCAAGCATCCGACGCTGCTTTGCGTAAACTTTCCCCGACGTCAGCTGGGCCAGATAATTGTCTTCCTTATATATCGATTGCAAGCTTTCGTGGAGACGAAACGAGAGCCTCTCTTTTTTTCCGTTCATTTTGCACGTGAAATAACGTCTCTCGACTTTTAGACTCGTATACACGTCCCTTGCTTTGTTTGGTCACTCGAACAACGCTGGAAGAAATATTTGCACCCTGTTTTGTGAAAATCAATAGCACTGAAAAACCTCCCGACGGGTCTCCCTCGTTTTCCGTAGACACATATCTAAGCGTAATCGTAGGCACGTTCTCGCATTGCGGCTTTATAATAATGCTGCGGTGCATGGAACCAGCAAAGCTCCGTTCTCAATTTCATTTGCTTACTGCAGTTCTCTATTTCTGCACAATTCTTCCGCAGGCAGAAAAGTCGCTTCTGTGTCTTGTAATAAGAATATTGTAAGAAAGGCCACCTTTTACGTCTAGGTACAAAACACCCTTACGTTCGCCACTATACCGTGCTCGATTACACCGGATCAGTTGATTAGCAGCGCACCTTCATTAAAATGTATGGTAACTGGTCGCGTTAAACAGGGGAAAACATTTGAGGCACATTTTCAAACATTGCATGCGTCGATTTGTTCGTGGTTTCATTGATGTGGTGCACGTGGAGTGTAGTTTTCTTATACTTGGCGAGATCGTGCATTGATTGCTCGATGGCTTAAGGCCATTGAGCAATTTCTTTTTTAGGTAGAGTTGTTGATGAAAGGCGAGTGCTTGGCTTTGCACAGCCCACCAAAAAGTCTATTACAACGTACGCGGCATCCTGTAAGCGCTGTAGCAGACGCTCGCGGAACTGAAACTCAGATGCTGTAAACCATTGGCTATAATCGTATACTCTCGATGCAAGACGCTTTGCCTGCTATCTTGATATTATCGGAACACACTTCTTTCTTTGTCATTTCATCGGCTATTGTGTGCCCTCATCGCCCTCCTAAATGCCGAATAAATTAAAATCATACCTGAGCTATAGTAATCCCTCCAGATAAGAGAATTCTTGGCCTAAGAAAATGCGTATCCAAGAGAAAGTTTTGTGAATTCGGCCCTTGACCCCTCGCATCAAGCCACGAGGAAGTGAAAACCCATAGGGGTTAATTTCCTGCAAATTTTTCTGCAGTATATCGGCGCACATATCAGTAGGAACTGAATTGTCTAAATCATCTACTAGACCTATGCTGTTATCTGGTAAAGGGTTAATTAAGCACCAAATATTACGTACAATATTTGCAAGCATTTCTGGGAGAGTTCGAGAAAGGAAATGTAACTTAGAGGATTTTAAGGCGGTAAGGTAAGCGTTGTGCGCTGCTTTGTAAATCGCCCAACGGTCTTCAGAAGGCGCTAGTTTTGCTGATCTGTAAAGTTGTTTTTTACGGTTAGATAGGCGTTTGATGTAGGTGTTGTACCATGATGCCTGGTGATTAGAAATGATGGTTCGGTTAGGAATGTATTTCTTAGTAAGTTCATATACTTTCGCAGCAAAAATATCCCAGTTCGATTGGGCAGAGCGATCACTGAACTGGATAAAAAAGGAAGCAACGAAGTTCGTCAGTTCATTATTCGCCTAAAAATTTGCATTACTGTAATCGACTATGAATTTTTTCACTTTGGTTCGTTTTGGGGGTGGCATTTTAACGTGAAAAGCAAGTAGAGAATGATTACTGATACCAGGCATATAAGTGATTTCAGAGGATAGATCAGGCGAGTTGGTGAAGGTTAGGTCAAGGGTACTTGAAGTGGTACTATTATTCTTCTGGGTTGGGTCACCAGTTGACACAGACCAAAAAGAGAAAACATATCTACGAAATCCTTGGCCTGTGCTGAAAAAGGTGATAAGCTTGGTGGATAATTGTTTCAATTTAAGTTGGGCAGGTTAAAATCGCCTAGTAGAAACAGAGGCGTGAAAGGAAAGCGCGAAGCAGCCATATTTATGGAATCGTGGAGTTAACTTATGAATGTTTCTGAAGATGAAGGCGACCGATAGCATACCTCTAATATAATTTTTAAGTGACGAACTGTTAGTAGAACCCATACTATTTCAATGTCCTGATTAATCTGTATGCATGATAATGGAAAGCATTTTGATATAGCTAAGAGCACGCCTCCCCCTCGGTGCACTGTGCAATCACAGCGACAAATAGTAAAGTTTTGCGCATTATCAAACAATTCATTGTCATGCGTATTTGAAGAAAGCGACGTTTCAGTAAGTGTAATCACATGAGAGCCGCCCGAATCTATCGCGGATGATAAGGAGTCAGACTTGTTAGCAATGCTTTGAGTGTTTGAATAAATGAAGGATAGCTTAGCTGGAGAAGCAGGTAATAGACCATCTCCACTCTTGTTTCCCTATTGTGAACTGTTTGTAGGTTGATGTCGAGCGTGGCCTGTATAAGAAGCTTGTGATTGAGATTTTCCGTCGATGCCAAGGTTAGTATTGTCACGTGGTCGTGACGTGGCCGAAGACAGGAGACTTCGTGTTGGGATTTCACTGTTTATTTGGGCGAACCTGGGTCCGGTCAACGGAAAGTCCAATTACAGCAGCAGTCTCGCACAGATAGCAGGTCCGGACTGATAGCGGCGAACGGAGCATCGGCCTTCGATCAACAACTTACAAGCGGCGAAGCGTGTCGCCATTTATACTCTTGCCGTCGAATGTTCTAGCGTTATCGCTGGCGGTGGCGTAGGTTCCAGAACAATCTGTACCATTCGCACAGTGGGCGTGATCTTATCGAAATGATCTACTACAGTCCGGAACCTTCTCGAAAACTGCAGGCTCGGTTTGCGCTGAGAATCGTGTGGTGTTTTGGGACGATAACAAAAACTTGGGAAATGCAACGTGGCATTGTCCCCTCTGAAAAAAGGCATCGTCCCGATGCTTTAACTAAAGATGAAGGTACAAGAATAATGCAAGAAAGAGAATGAATAAATTACGACACAACAATAATACAAAAAACACTGTTTCAGTTTGTTAACGCGCATGAAACGGCTTGAGGCGCGCGACATGGACGACTTCAGGTCGCGATCGGCGTCGAGAGTTCGTGATGCCGTCGGGGACAACCTCTTAATCAAGTGGGCCAAGACGTCGAACCACCCTGTATTGTAAGAAGTACCGTCGCAGAAGCTTTTCACTTAGTCCACGTCGGCGTATCGGCGACCACACCCAAACACGTTCACCGGGCTGGTATTCCACGAAGCGTCGTCGAAGGTTGTAACGGTGGCTGTCGCTCGTCTGTTCATTCTTGATACGAAGACGCGCAAGTGGTCAGGCTTCTTCGGCGCGTTGAAGGTACTCACTCACTGCGAGGTTTTTTTCGTTGGTGACGTTGGGTAACATGGCATCGAGCGTCGTTGCCGGGCTCCTTCCGTAGACCAATTTGTACGGAGATATCTGCGTCGTCTCCTCCACCGCCGTGTTGTATGCGAAGGTCACATACGGAAGAATGGCGTCCCACGTCTTGTGTTCGACATCGACGTACATTGACAGCATGTCGGCGATCGTCTTGTTAAGCCACTCGGTGAGACCGTTGGTCAGTGGGTGGTACGCTGTCGTCAGGCGGTGGTTTGTTTGGCTGTATGCCAAGATCGCTTGAGTTAAGTCGGCAGTGAATGCCGTTCCTCTGTCGGTGATAAGGACCTCCGGGGCGCCGTGACGTAGAACGATATTTTCGACGAAGAACTTAGCTACCTCGTATGCACTGCCTTTTGGCAGGGCTTTTGTCTCGGCGTAGCGGGTGAGGTAGTCGGTAGCTACCACGATCCACTTGTTTCCGAAAGCCGACGTCGGGAACGGCCCCAGTAGGTCCATACCAATCTGCTGGAAAGGTCGGGAAGGTTGATCAATTGGCTGCAGAAGTCCCGCTGGCTTTGTCGGCGGTGTCTTGCGTCGCTGACAGTCCCGGCATGTCCTCACATAACGAGTGACGTCGGTGGTAAGACGTGGCCAGTAATACCTTTCTTGTATCCTCGCGAGCGTGCGAGAAACACCGAGGTGCCCTGCCGTCGGATCGTCGTGCATGGTCTGCAGGAGTTCTGGTCGCAGAGCTGAAGGCACCACAAGGAGTTACTTAGCTCGAAGCGGTGAAAAGTTTTTCTTTTGTAGAAGACCGTTTCGTAGAAAGTGCACGCTGGAATACCTTCGGGACTTCGGCAGCCCTGCCTTCGAAGTATTCTATTAGGGCCTTAAGTTCCGGGTAGGTCCGCTGTCGTTCATCAAAGTCGTCGGTAGTTATCGTTCCCAAGAAGTAGACGTCATCCGGGTCGTCGGGTAGCGGTTGGTCGACAGGCGCACGAGAGAGACAGTCGGCGTCGGAGTGTTTTTTGCCGGACATATAAATGACAGTAATGTCATATTCCTGAAGTCTCAGGCTCCATCATGCGAGGCGACCTGAAGGGTCCTTCAAGGTGGCTAGCCAACACAAGGAGTGGTGGTCGCTCACAACTTTGAAGGGCCTGCCGTAGAGGTAGGGGTGAAATTTCGACGTAGCCCAGATGATGGCGAGGCACTCCTTTTCTGTTGTGGAATAATTTGCTTCTGCTTTGGATAGCGATCGGCTGGCGTAACTAATAACGCTTTCTAGTCCGTCAGCCCTCTGCACAAGAATGGCGCCAAGACCTACGCTTCTTGCGTCAGTATGTATTTCTGTCTCGGCGAATTCCTCGAAATGGGCAAGTAACGGAGGCGTCTGGAGGCGATGTTCAAGCTCCTGGAAAGCGTGTTCCTGCGGCGTTTCCCACTTGAACTCCACGTCGGCCTTGGTAAGGTTAGCGAGAGGATTGGCGATGCGGGCGAAATTTTTCACGAACCGCCTCTAATAGGCGCACAGGCCCAGGAATCGGTGCACGGCTTTCTTGTCAGTGGGTGGCGGAAAGTCGGCGATGGCGGCTGTTTTCCGTGGATCGGGACGAACTCCAGACTTGCTGATAACGTGCCCCAGAAACAAGAGCTCCTCATACGCAAATATGCACTTTTCTAGCTTCAGTGTGAGTCCGGAAGTCTTGATGGCTTGAAGTACAGCTTCAAGGCGCCGAAGATGCTCGTCGAAACTCGAGGAAAACACGATGACGTCGTCCAAGTACACAAGGAAAGTCTGCCACTTCAATCCTGCCAGTACTGTATCCATAACGCATTGAAAAGTTGCAGGCGCTGAGCAAAGGCCGATGGGCATCACCTTAAACTCGAAGAGGCGGTCCGGTGTTATGAACGCCGTCTTCTCTCGGTCTCTTTCGTCGACTGCGATTTGCCAATAGCCAGTCTTGAGGTCCATTGACGAAAAGTACTTGGTGTTATGGAGCCGATCAAGTGCGTCGTCTATTCATGGGAGAGGATACACGTCCTTTCTTGTGGTTTTGTTCAGGCGGCGATAATCGACGCAGAAACGTAGGATCCTATCCTTTTTCTTCACTAACACCACGGGGGATGCCCATGGACTCTTGGATGGCTGGATAATATCATCCCGCAGCATTTCATCAACTCGTCTCTTCATGGCCTCCCGTTCTCGCGTCGAGACCCTGTACGGACTCTGACGGAGTGGTCTGGCATTTTCTTCGGTTATGATGCGATGTTTCGTGATTGGGGTCTGCCGAATTTTCGATGACAACGAAAAGCAATCTTCGTATTGCAGGAGCGGGGCCTTGAGCTGTTCTTGCTTATCGTTCGAAAGCCTGGGATTGACATCGAAAGCTATGGGAGGGGCTTGGTTCCTCTCAGCAGGTTCCGAAGAATCGGCGAGGGCGAAAGCACTGGTGGCTTCGAAAATTTCTTCGATGTTTGCGACCGTTGTTCCTTTGTTCACATGTTTGTACTCATTGCTGAAATTCGTGAGCATAACCATTGCTTTGCCTCCCCGCAGATCTGCAATTCCTCTTGCGACGCAAATATTTCGGGTGACGAACAGGTGCGGACTGCCTTCAACGACGCCTTCCAAGTCAGGTGATTTAGGAGCGCCGACTAAAATATTGACGCTTGAGCGAGGCGGAATGGTGACTTGTTCTCCAGCACATTCAAGGCATAGTGTCCTGACGGCGTGCGCGGCGGTAGTGCTTCTTCTGTGGATAACGTTATCGACTTTGTTTTTAGGTTGATGAAAGCACCATGGAGGCATAAGAAGTCCATGCCAAGGATGACATCTCTAGAGCAACGCTGTAGGACTACGAAGTCTTTTGGATAAATACGGCCTTTAATGATGACTCTCGTTGTGCAGATTCCTTCAGGCGTCGCGAGATGACCTCCAGCTGTACGGATTTTAGGGCCTTCCCAAGCTGTCCTAAGTATCTTTAACTTCGCGGCGAACGACCCACTGATGACGGAATAGTCTGCTCCAGTATCGATGAGAGCGCTCACACTGTGGCCGTCGATAAGAGCGTCGAGGTCACTAGTTCGCCGTCTCGCATTACATTTAAGGCGTGGCGTCGGGTCACGGCTGCGTCGGCTTGTTCCGCTGCTTCCATGTTGCATCGTCAGGCCACCTTCGGTAAGTGAGCTTTCGCCGTCAGGGCTTTGCCTGGTTGGCGTTTTGTTCGGAAAGCTCCGTCGCGGCGTCGTCGTCGTCGGAGGATTTTCGGTAGTTCGTCGCACAGCAACCGCACCTCCATCGGGTGCTGCCCTTAGTTTCCCGGATACGGGCTAGGAGACCGGCCCCGCGTTGGGCCAGAGTACTGCCGGGGGTGCGGTGACATGCCGCGGCTGGGCGACCGCGAACGGGAATGACTTCGTGGTGTCCATTGAGTTCCTGTCAGGTTGTCGGCGATGTCACGTGGCCGTTCTCCTGGCTGCGGAGTTGGTGCATTGACGGCAAAGCCACGCAGTCCCATCTGTTGGTACTGGCAACGGCGGTATCTGTGCCCGGCCTCGCCGCAGTGGTAGCAGAGCGGGCGCTTGTCAGGTGCACGCCAAACGTCCGTTTTCCTCGGCGCACAGCGCTGGCCCGCTGGCGAACGGTATGACGTCGGTGGGGATGGTGGCGGCGGTGGCGTCTGTCGACGGAAGTCCGATGGGGCGGCGTTTTGGCGTGGACGGGGAGGAGCGTTGTGGCGCACTGCAGCGGCGTAGCTCATAGTTTCTGGCTCGGGCGGCGGTGTTTCGGGAATTCGAAGCGATTGCCGGACTTCTTCTCGCACAATGTCGGCGATCGAATCCACTTGAGGCTGCGCCGAAAGCAACAGCTTGCGCAGCTCTTCCCGCACGATCGCTCGGATCGTGTCATGCAGGTCTCCGGAGTTACTGGCTTGAGCATTAGCGCAGTGTGCAGTCAGGCGACGATTATACTGTCTGGTGCGCATGTCCAGGGTATTTTCGATAGTGGTCGCTTCGGCTACAAATTCTTTGACGGTTTTCGGTGGGTTTTTCATCAGTCCCGCGAAGAGCTCCTCTTTGACCCCTCGCATGAGGGAACGAACTTTTTTCTCCTCAGGCATGTCTGGGTCAGCGTGACGGAATAGTCGGGTCATTTCTTCTGTTAAAATGGCGACATTCTCATTTGGTAGCTGAACCCGGGTCTCTAATAAAGTAGCGGCCCTCTCTTTGCGAGCGACGCTCGCGAACGTTTGCAGGAATGCGCTGCAGAAAACATCCTACGTTCGGAGCGTAGACTCCCGATTTTCAAGACAGGTCCTTGCGGTGTCTTCCAAATAGAAGAACACACGACGCAGCTTTTCGTCATGGTCCCAGTGGTTGAGAGCGGCCACACGGTCGTATGTTTCTAGCTAGGACTCCGGGTCTTCGAACGATGACCCAAGGAAAATTGGTGGTTCCCTGGGTTGATGCATGACCATCGTGGGCTGGGACGCTGCGGTTGTCATTGTCGTTGTAGTCGCGGTCATGGCCTTGGTCTTCCGCGCCTTGTCTTGTAGAAGCCCGTACTCCGGTGGTAGCCCTTGCTGTCGGCGGCTTGTTCGCTGCTCCTGGTTGGCGTCGGTGTCTTCTCCGCGACGTGGGCTGGGTACACGGCTTGACGGGGGCGTCCGGTACATGAACGAAGCAGCACCTCCACCAGATGTGACGTGTCGTGACGTGGCCGAAGACAGGAGACTTCGTGTTGGGATTTGACTGTTTATTTGGGCGAACCTGTGCCCAGTAAACGGAAAGTTCAATTACAGCAGCAGTCTCGCACAGATAGCAGTCTCGGACTGATAGCGGTGAACGGAGCGTCGGCCTTCGATCAACAACTGACAAGCGGCGAAGCGTGTCGGCATTTATACTCTTGCCGTCGAATGTTCTAGCGTTATCGCTGGCGGTGGCGTAGGTTCCAGAACAATCTGTACCGTTCGCACAGTGGGCGTGATCTTATCGAAATAATCCACTACAGTCCGGAACCTTCTCGAAAACTGCAGGCGTGGTTTGCGCTGAGAAATTGTGGTGTTTTGGGACGATAACAAAAACTTGGGAAATGGAACGTGGCAGTATTGTAGATATCACTTGCCGTTACCTAGCAACTTATTGTATCGAAGTTTAAAGGCTGCAGGATTAGGCTGATTGTTACGAAATTCAGTCAGCATTTTGTAGGCGAGGTGGGTGGTTGCTGAAAATTCTCCGATACACCTTTGTGTTTTTTGCTTATTGGCTTTGGAGCAAAAAAAGTTGCTCTTTAGATTTGAAGTCAGTAAGCTTGACAATTATCAGGTGGCACTTGGTAAAAGAAAAGGAACCTAGCCTGTGTGCCCTCTCAATCGTGCTGCCTGTGAAGGTACTTACAACTGAACTTATTTCAGAGGTTAGTTCGGCTTCTGTCTCCCGCCATGTTTCTTTGGAATCGGGAAAATCATAGAAGAGAAGATTGTTTCACCGTGAGCAATCTTCCAAGTCATCGAGTCGTGACTGGTGTAAAAAATTGCGTGCTTCGAGGTTGTTGACCGAAGTATGCACTTCAGATAGCTCTTCATTAACTTTCTCGAGGAATTGGGATTTTTGCTCGAGGTCGTCGAGGCACTTTTGTATGGCGATAATCTTTGCCTCTATGTTCTTCTGGCCACAATTAATTGACTTCATATCAGCGGGTAATTCGTTCTGAACCTTTGCACTTTGTAATGATCATGTACGAATATCCTTCATCAATTTAAAAAGAACGGGCATTTGCTCGGTTGGGTTTTCAGGCAGAGATTCGATATCTAATAGATTTTCTGAGCGCGTAGTTGGTCCCGGATTTGTTTCAATGTCACCAGAGCGTAACAAAAGCAATGCCACTGAAAAACAGTCTAATACAATTTCACATAATATTTGTGGACACGGGAACACTAGCAGAAAGGTGTCATCTGATTTCCTAGCAAATAGCGGCAATGGTTTACACACCTGCATGTTGAACACTAGATTTGGAAAACTTGATGTGATGCTGTTCCCGTGTCCACTGAAGGAAGGTCGGTGAAAGCAGCAGCTTAATTTCTTCTCTGGGCGTTATGTTAGGGTCGATGTGGTTGGTAGTTTGTATTCCACAGCCGAAGAAAGCTTAGCTGGCAAGTGCACATGCCTGGAGTCGATCCCGGATGAAAGCACTATCGGCACCATCGGCGCAGCAGGGGCGGTTATCGGGCTGGCAAAGGCAACCGCTGACCATGACAGCAGGAATAATGGTAGTTCCTGCCTGTTGAACAGTAGGTTAGAAAAACTTCATGTGATGCTGTTCTCGCGTCCACTCATAACATAACAGAGCTCAGATGACAGAAATTTCGGTGTCAGCTCCGTTTGTTATAGTGAACTGTAAAATAGAAAAAAATTTTCCAAGAGCAATGTCGCTACTGAAAGTACTTGGGGATGCGCTTGCTTGTAATGTCAAAACATGTTTGAGTAGCCAAAGTGGTGATGGGGGTTACTTGTTTTCAGTCGCTTGTGTTCATATTCGTAGAAAAAAACAGATACAGACATAAGGAACACATATGTAGGACCAGTGCTCGCACAGTGTATGAGTTAGTTGATTGTGTCTGCACATGTTTCTTTTCGCTACAAATACGAAGAATGGAATACGAATGTTTCAGCAAACTTTCGGTACAAATTTCTTTAAAGTTACACTAGTTCCAGGATTTCTTATAAGCTAGTATGTTATTGCTGGTTGTCTTCAACAGTGTAACTAGATAATGCATGCAAGAGAAAACTTGCAAGTTGAAAGTGATTCCACCATGATTGCAAGTTAAAAGGCCAGTTTTCAAGACGTTACTCATGTGTAAATTTCAGCCTTTTTAGGTAATTTATCAGAGTGGGCCAAATTACTGTAAATGTGCTACACTAACTTTGTAAACAGTGTACATGCTTACCTTTATCAACGTGCCAAACATTATACCAGCGTGGCATATTTGCCTTGTGCTTGCGGCAGTGTAGCTTTACACTAGAATGTCAATCTGGGAAAAAATTATGCCTAATAAGTCCCTTCAACCTGCTGTCATGGGCACACACAGTGCTTTCTATAGGAGTGATAAAACTCTCATCCCCCCTTGCATTCAACATTCCTTCTTGTAACAGTAATTTAACGATTTCACATAAAGATATACTTTTATTAACTTAAAGTTTCTTAGATTCACTTGCAAATTTTGCACAAACATATGGTACTTGATGTCATTGAGCGTATGTGAATGCCTAGAATCTCAACACCAGTCAGGCACTTAGCAAGTCCTTGCTTTTTCATGGAGACATTGTAGGGGACTTCGCGTGACGGTGAACAAAAGTGTAGCAAAAGGTCTCTTGTTAGCACATGAAAAGTATACTAGTAGCACGGCGACTTTAACCCTCCAACTTGCGCCAGCTCAGAGTGTAAAACACAGCCATTCTGCAGGCAAGAACACTGTACGTGAGGTACTTGGCGCTGTAGCCAGGAGAGTCACATCGCCCATCACCGAGTGCATCCCCCATGGCTGCTTGTTTTTTGAAGAAGAGCTGAAAAGACAGGTGGCACAATGCATAGGTTTTTTTAATATTCCACAGTATAATCAGGGGGTGTAAACTTCCTGTACCTCCCATGTATTTGCTCTCAGCAGCAGAAGCGCTACTTTTACCACTGGCGCTTGCCGGGCATCGTAATAGAAATAAATCACGACCAGAAAATTTCTTTCATGGCGTCGCCGGTTAGGTCACCCAATAGAGGGAAAGGACAAAAATTGAGAGGAGGAGGCTTGTCGCTGAAGCCTTCCTTTCCCACTTCGCATGCAAGCGGAAGGCGCTGGTGCCTTCTTGCAGGTCCGCCAGCCTCTTGGGCAACGCGGCCATAAAATTTTGGTAATCTTTTTTAAAAGTTCGTTCGTGTTTCTGAAGAAGCAAAAGTTAAGCTGACTGATTTCACAGTAAAACGAAAGTCAATCGACACGAATGAAATGCCTTTTTTATTGCATGTTTTGCATAAAAAACAGGTACATACATTAAGTGTGAAAGTGTCAATCTATAGATGCAGCTTCAAGTTACAACTGACATATGAACATAACGAGCAAACGTTGAACCCAATATCTGAACCAATGTTCGTTGAAAAAAAAAAACAGACGCAGACATAAAGAACACATATGTAGGACCAGTGCTCGTAAGGTTAATGAGTTTATTGATTGTGTCTGCACATGTTTCTTTTCGCTACAAATATGAAATATGAATCATCAACAATTGCGGAGAGGACGCATATTTGACTCAGTCACGTTTCTTAGAAAACGGGTGTACAAATTGAGAACAAAACGACACTGAATTTCAGAGGCACGAAGAGCCTTGAAGCGATCAGAAGTTCTGGAGAAAGAACGTCGCTGGAAACAGTGTTTCGGCAAGTTTACTTGTCCTCGTGAAAGCAAGAGCGTTCCCTTGACGAAGAAAAGTTCACTTGTCAAAACACTGCCAGCTTCGACATTCTCTGCAATATTATTTTGAAGCATTTAGTCCGTCACAAGTATTCGAGTGACATTAGAAGTAAAGACTCACAAAATTTGAAACCACGGCTACAAGAAACCAGGCTACAAGCAGGAAGTTGCCTATAATTAATCTACATCATTTGAAGTAGTTGTCAAAAGTAAAAGTAGCTAAAACAATGTAGCCGAGCCAACTCGAATTCAAGCCTTTCAATAAACCCATTTTTTCGACAGGATCTTGGCTGCTGTCTTCACCTATTAGTCAAGCGACACTGCACTTCTCTCTGTCCAGTCTGGGTTGCGGAGAACTGGGTTTGCTTATATGTACTCATGCAAAATCAAGACTTGCTCCAATAATTGGCCTAAGTCCTTGTGCTCACCCGTTGCTTTTAGGAAACGCTTAAAAACCTTCGCGGAACTAGAAACCCCTAGGTTAGCACACCACAAAGCCGCAAAAAACATGTGTTGCCCGAATAAGCCATCTTATCTTCGACGAATGCATGGTTTTTTTACTTGTTCGGCATAGCTCACTGTGGTTCATTCTCTGCCCGCCAGAAGTTGCCGTCTTTATCTTTCTAGTAGTTGACACGGTAACCGAGCGAGATAACTGAGCGAGATCCAGCTTCTAATACCACTGAGCGAGAGGCAAGAATGAGCGGATGCAAGCGCTGCGAACGCAAGTAAATCACTCTTTGCGCTTCACCTCATTTAAATTCATGAAATGAGGAATAAGAAAAAAACATATAAACAAACGAGAAGTCCTTTACGGGACGTAAACATTTTTGTTTGTAAAAACTTGTGATGGCCAATAAAGGTGAACATTCACATCAACCTCACTCCGTTCAACCGGATCTTAGGATGCCCAGCAACTTCTACGAGCGTGCATGTTCTTAGAAACTGACACTATTACCGAGTTTCCGGGGCCTGGTATAATAGCAATGATGTTTAATGCCGACATGCCCACGAGTATTCCACCACTGATACATTTTTACCACTGTACAAGTTCATAATCTCAAACTCAGTTCTATAATGAGTATTCATATTACACAGTAAGATATATAAGGCAGTATGTTAAAACTGTTTTTAAAACTATGATTTTTACAGATGACTGGTTTCTACACTTTGATATTAGCATGCAAAAGTATTAGGCATCTCTTTCGCGTTCTAACCAAAAAATCAGATGGGCTTTTTGTACAAGTTTTATAGAAAATGATTTCATGTTCTGAATTCAGATAACATTGACAAAGATATATAGATGGAAGCAAATGCTTTGCAATGTGTATATAAATGGCAAAATTATGCTTTACAAAAGTAAGATTCACTTTGATGCAACAGAAATATAGACATTTGTGTTCACGCTGCGTAATATGTCTAGAAGTCTTGCTATAGTTATATTTAGATGTTGATCAATAAGTGCACCTGTTTTACTGCTGGGAGCGAGTAGGCGCTCTGGTAGTTGTAGAAGGCGCGCTCCGTGATGACTTGAGCACCAAGGCATTGAATGGTTGCAGCCACCACGCAGCCCTAGTAGAGCATGCCAGCGGCCAGGAGAAAGTTGCGGCTCCAGCGCTACTACCTCGAACAAGTGGCCGGCTTCTCCACCGGAGCTTGTGCAGTTGCTCGCACACCCCCTCTACAACGACCAGAGTTCCCATGACGCTGAAGTTCAGGTCGCCAACTACTTGGCCACATATGGAGCAGTTCATAAAGGGAGCTCTCAAACACAATGAACTTTCATTCCCTGTGGAGAGGCTCTTCCATGGTTAGCATACCATTGCTATTGTCTTGATGGATACTGCAGATGAATGACGCCACAAGACATGTTAATGCTTGTGTGTTACTAAATTGCACAATGGACAAGTCACATGGCTTGGTTGAAAGAAGGAAATGAAAATTTTAAGGCTTCATTTTTCTTTGCTTGACATAATATTGATGAGAACTAACCTACCATAATGCCATAAAAAGTATAGGGGACACTAAATATAGTAAATGTTGTGTAAATGAGAAGAAATGAGGGTGGACAAAAAATTGCTTGCCAGAAGCTGGGACTGATCCTGTGACCGTCACATAACACGCCCGATGCTCTACCAAATAAGCTAACACGGCGGCCATTCCCTCGTCCTCTTTATCTCAAATATATATGCATTTACAAGTGCCAGCGTGAGTAAGCGCTACTAGCAATCATGACGGCAAGTGTGAAACACTTTTTCAGCCTGTTGTCGCGTAGCACGTGGTGGCGCTGATTGACGCACTCGCGTGTAAGTGCACATATGTCCCCCATAATGTGGACGAGGGAGTGGCCGCCGCGATAGCTCAGTTATTAGAGCATTGGATGTGTATTTCGAAGTTCACGAGGTCAGTCGCAGCTCATGAAAAGCAATCTTTTCATACACCTTTATTTTTTTCACATTCACATTACATTCACAATTAATAACATACCCTATACTTTCTTTGGCACTATTGTTCGTTAGTTCTCGTTAATATGGCTTGGTTAGGTTAGTGGTAACTGACAGACAATTATGCCAAAAAGTATAGGAGATGTTATTGTAAAGTACTTTTGTTATAACTGTGAAGAAAAGTGGAGGCAAAAAATAACTTGGCGGGGGCAGGGACTGAACCTGCGACCTCCGAGTAATGCATCCGGTACTCTACCAACTGAGCTACCATGCCGGCCATCCCCCCGTTCACTTAATGGGAAATGTATGTCCATTTAAATGCGGTAGTATAAGTCAGTGCTGCCTGTTGCAATTGCAGCGAGTGAGGGACACTCATTTCTTGCCTATAGGCATCGTACAACAGGTGATGTTCTTACGGCTGGCAGCTGACTAATATTCCCCGGCATACTACCCGATGGCATTAAGTCTGCCAGAACGAGACCCTCGCTATGAATGAAAAAAATTAGGGTTTATTTAAAAGCGTGTTTTCTTTGTTAGACAATATAAAGAGAACTGACGGGCAATTATGCCAAGGAAAGTGTAGGGGTTCTTAATAAAGTAATTGTAAGGTAACTGTGAAGGAGGTTTTAGCCGCAATCATTACGTTGCCTATAGCATGTGTTGTGTTGCTTAGCGTGTGTGAGCATTGCACAATGCGACAGAAAGTATATAAAAAGCCAGACCCACCAAAGCAAGGCTTCCTTTGACCCCCATTGCCTAAATACGAGATAGCCTCCTATTTTTGTTTATTTGACTGACACAAATAAAGTAAGGCTTTTTAGTGTCCTTGAACCACATGGTCTGCCCTTCTTGCATTTCACCTGCAACAAATCTAGTAATCAGAGGTAATGCCAGGCAACCTTCCAGAGGTGTTGCTGAGGTCAATCAATAGAGTGACCTCTGGGATATTTAATAGGTGTCAGCATCCACTCAACTGAAGCCATTACTTCACCTTCAAAGATATACTACTACAATTTTTTATTGCTTATGGTCTCGATTAACTTAATTTCTGCAAATACTTTTTAGTGCTTACTGATTATAAGTGCAATGGGGAAAATTATGTGGCTGATATAGGTGGTGTCGTTGTAGTGAAAGGTTCAAGTATAATGTTGACAAGTAGCTACAGCTCGATCGTGCACTAGTGACAGTTGCATTCTCGATAGGATCAGGAGGAAAAGCACTGCTAAAAAGCTTGTAGCTTTTCGCAGTCATGATGGAAGGTGAATACCTGAATTTACGGTGATTATTACATTGTGATGTAGCAGAAATGCTAACGCAGCTGCAGTTAACCATTGCAGGGACCCTTTAGGTGCATCTCCACAACCAAGAAAACGTAGTTGGCGCACTCCATTTTAATAATAGTCGGAAATGCTGCACAAGTAATCTATCACAAAACAGTCACTCCTTGAGCTAAGTGTAGCATTGTTTAGAAGTCTTATATAAAGTAACTGCCAATATCTTATACAAAAGAAGTTGGTGTATTAGCACATAAATAATGTGTAAATAGTGTCAGATGAAATGATTTTACTCTTTCTTTCTGTCCACTGTGAAACTGCTTTGGTAAGTGGCAGCCCGTTGTACACTCTAAAAACTTTTACACCCGAAAAGGCGTAAAACGGGTATACGCAATAAAAGCACCCATATAAACACCCTTTTTACACCCCATTTTTGAAACTTGAGGTGTTTGTAATTAAAACACCCTAAAACACCCCATTTACATCCTTATATTAGGGCTGTAATGAGCAAGGCTACAATTAATTGATTGATATGTGAGGTTTAACGACCCAAAACCACCATACGATTATGAGAGACGCTGTAGTGGAGGCCACCGGAAATTTCGATCACCTTGGGTTCTTTAACGTGCACCCAAATCTGAGCACACGTGCCTACAAGGCTACAAATGCACGACATTTTTGGGCCGTTTTGCTTATACTGTTAGTATACGTTAACCATCTTGATACCAGCAAGGCTCCCACTACTAGCTGCTTGCGAGTCAAGTAATGAATCGAAGCAGAAAAAAATGAGACCGAAACGCAGTTTTCATCGATAAAGCACGCAAACTACTATAAGATGGAAGATACAATAGGAGCGACGCTTGTTCAATAGAGTAAGGGCCAATTCATCTGTACCTGTTTCTTTCATCTGTGTCGTTTGCGTGATTAGTCAACACTCACAAAGTGAACTCATTTACCTCAACAAGGTAATGTTACGCACAGTGGTGTAACCATGCATAGAACACTCCCCTCTCCCCCCCTCCCCGTTCCCCATAAGATCGAAGCTTTTAAAGCTGGAGATAAAACAACCACCACCTGCAAAAAAACAACAACAGCAGCACAGTTGTTTAGCCATACCCACCACGTCAGCAGACCATCAGGTCCCTTAAAAACGAACATTGACGTCATGTATTTTTAGCAGGCCCGTTTAATTTAGTTACTGTAGCGAATGTTCATCTTCATGTGTCCTTAAGAGTGCGTCATGGAAATTAGGAAGAGGACACCGACCATAAAGAAAAATGCAAAATAAGAACATCTTGGTGACCTTGACGCAGCCTTGCTCACAATGACGGGAGTCTTATGGACTAAATTGCGAACAAAGCTCTCCTCAGGGGAGCCGAAACGCATCCTCTAGTTCTCTCTCTCTCTCTCTCTCTCTCTTCGTTTTTTTTTGTGGATCCCCTTCTTTTAATTTCTGTAACTTCGCCAGCAGACGTGCTTCGGTCAAAGCCTTGACTTTGAAGGTAGTGAGAAAAAAGTATTGATGACATATTCTCAGCCGCGGTCTTGTTCCAAGGACTGCAAGCTAAGTACAAATGTATTGCCGCAACGTGAAGACAGAAGTAGTAATTAAAAGGTTGAGAAAGTAGCAGCAGGTCAGCATTTTTATTTACTGCGTGCCAGAGCGTTCCTTTTCTTTCTTGTTATTACTTGCTGCATAAAAGCGTGCAGATGCGCGTATTCTTTTTCTTTTCTTTCCCTGGGATGATGGCTCATACCCACTCAGGGGGATTGGCCAAGAAAGGGTAGTGCAGTTTTTCTGTTATCATTTAACTATGTGTAATGAATTGGTATTATAATAAGACTCATGTAAAAAAACTACATAAAAAGAGCAAACGAAAAAGAATCAAGTTGAGCTATTTTGAGATTTGAGGTGTTATGATTACCACTCAGCTGCGTTTACCTCACTCTGCCCTGGGGAGTAATAAATAATAATTTTTTGATTGAAGATCATAAAGGTATACGCTTGGTTGCCTGAATATAATCGCAAACGGCATTGAAAGCATCCCTGCGGCAATGTCCCAAAACTGAGGCACCAAAGCTTAGCGCTGTTTCCGCCGTCAATCTAACGCCTATTTTCAGAAATGGCATAACTAGTAACCTTTTTCGAAGTATATCGTAGCGCGTATGCGCTGTCGTCTTCGTCTTCCTAGCCGTACGCACGTGGCAATATGTTCTCATCGAATAGTGTGACGGCCGATGCATGCAATGTATTTACTGAAATGAAAGTGCTGATAAAATATCGCCTGCGTGACTTCGAATGTGCAGTCCCTAAAGACCCATTGGGCTAAGCAAAAAGCATCAGCTTAGCTTTTTTACCAAAATTCACTACATTAGCTCGGTTAAGGTGCGCTAAACATTGCTCCTGAATATAACAAATGCGCGTTCTGACTAGTAGCTCGTGCTGACCGCACTGCACCGTCACAAAGTTTCCTGCGATTCAGATGCACTGTTAAAGAACGAGTATAACGCAACAAATCGCTGCCGCGATACAAGATGTACAAGATATTTGGTGCACCCTATGAGTAGCGTCCACCACTGCTGCAACCCTTTGAGTGAGGTCGTGAGCCCGGAACAGCTGCTTTCATGTTGTGATGAGTGCACTGCATCGTCAGCACTCAGTCCATCGTAGAAGACGTAGTGTGCTTTCCTTTCAACATTCTGCATGTAAGAGATGCACAACATTCAACTAAGCATTTAAAAAATACTGGGAACAATCAGAACCTTATTATGATGTGTCATTTAATAAAAAGCTCCAGCTTCCCCACTTTCAGCTTTACCACTATTCACTTTTACGTTTACAAGCATCTGTGCATATTAGTGTACGAATGGAAGTGCCATGTTTGAGTCTACACCATGGTGGTGGTGAAAAAGTGCTTCTCTCTTGAATCATGCACCTACCAAGATGTTTCAAATATACTGGCATGCTCAAATTTCAGCGTTTTTACCAAGTTTTCTTGCTTAGCTAGAATACCCTAACCAATAGGCCACTACAATGGGTGACACAAAAAATTATATAAACCCATTCAGACAGAAAAGTAGCAATATTTATCAGTTACTTTGAAGGATCGTTTTGTAGACATGTACACATCACAGATGTACAATCTACTGTGTGAAACTAGTGTAAAACATTGAGCAAGCCCCAATCTGAAAAGATCAACTGCACTTATTAAATGACAACTGCTGCTGGAAACACCACTGTGTATTTGTGGAAGCTCACCTCTAAATTTCTTCTTCAGTTACATAAATTTGGTGTACTGGATAATTTTATAATATGTCTTTCACAGGTTGCTTATTGGTCAACAAAATGATTACTTTAGGCCTTGAGTAAAACTGACTACTCTCAAAAATCAATAAGACCTGCTAATCTTATTATTCGAGTGCTTGCGTAAGTAGCTCATTCGCCGTTGAATTTTTTTTAATTCATAAAAACAATCATGCAACAGATAATGCATCACAAGTAAGTTAAATATATGCTCAATAAGCTCTGAACTGCTGGACTATAAATATGTATAATTAAAAAAAATGCATGACTTATTGGAGAAGTAGCTAACAGGAATATATGCATGAAGGGCTTATTAGTTGGATCAGTGTGTTTGCATTCGTAAGGATGAAACCTGCACAGACAAAATGCATGAAACAGACAAGAACTGTTAGGTCTGTTTGCTTTCATTTACAGCCACCTGTGTCGCCATGGTCATTTCGTTTTTCGCGAGCGTGTTCTTTAGTGGCTAACTATGCCTACACCATTATCATCTGTGCTGTATCAGCTTAACTGAAAGTTTTGTGTGGGTATTTGTTTGTACACTTTGGCTAAGCTATCATATGTAACCACAGCGCCAAAACCCTACACCAAAATATACAGAAATATTCTATGTGCCGCACTACAACGGTGCAAAAATGCAAAAAGATGTGTGCAATTGAGTGTGGCTGTTCAATCCTTTATTAAAACACATCAATATTTCTATATCCAGATTATCTACAATATACTGGTATATATATATGAACAAACCTAACAAGGCATAAAAAGCGCAAATCGCTGACCAAACAAGGCACATCTAAAGTATTTGGTTAGCTGCGAGATTTTTAACAAAACACATCTCACGCCGCTGCAAAGCGCTGGCATGAAGGGGTACTGATACAAATTTTATGTATTTTTGAATTGTTGCTTTAAATGGCGTATTTACTCGCATTAAAAACGCACCCCTATCTTCAGTCATTGAAATCTGGATTTTTGTTTCTCCCGCGTAATAAACGCGCCCTGTTTGTCCACTGCAGTCCCGCTAACTGACAACTGGCGCCTCATTTACCGTTGATCTGCTTCATTTTTTTATTATGATTATTATTATGCCATTTCTTTCGCCCACCTCGGCTCGCTCACACCCCCCCCCCCTTTTTTTTCTCACCCGCTGCCGCATGCCGTAAGGTCTATCTGCGCGCGGCACATCCCCCCGTTTTCTTTAACCATGCGCCACAGCGAGGTTCACGAACACTGCGGCTGTTGAGACATCGCAGCTGATAAGCACGCAGCGAGCGAAGGTCACGAAGCTACCGGCCGCCGGCGCCAAGAGACGGTCGCTTCCTGCAATTACGAGTATCGCGGGCAAGTCGGGCGTTGGCAGGCAGACACGCACTTCTGCACTTCGTTGTTCGCATGCACGAAAGCTTACCTTTTCAGCAATAGCACGAAATCCAAAAGCGTTCTCCGAGTAGCTCCCAGCGTACACTCCGTTGATTGCTTGATCGGAAACACTGCTTGCGGCGTGCACAAGCTTCAACGAAAGCCGTTGACAGAGGACACACACTTCGCCGCACCGAAGTTGTTCTGTACTTGCAGACGCGCCACAGATTGCAGTGACTTGTACTGTATCTACTGTAAGCGCGAGTTGAACCGTGCAAGCCGTATAAGTACACATCCTGGACAAAGCAAGTGAATAGTAAAATAATATACCACCATCAGCCTGCTGCAAACACGCATACGACATGTTACCACCCAATTCAAAGTCTGCCTGTTGACGATGGCGATGCGCAGTTGCTCCGATACCTCGAAACCGAAACCGAAATTCATAGCAGCACCGTTTTATAATATAATTTCCAAGCTATGTCAAGCCTCCAAGATATAGTCTAAATTTTATGCTTGACAACATATTTATTTGCTAGCAGAGCTTCAATGTCGTTTTTTTTTTGCCACTGACGTGTGCAGGCGGCAAATGCGTAGCCTTCGTAAAGCACATTCCCGAGGGAGGCGTGATTGTGGCGTTGTTTCGACATTTTGGAGTAAAAATTTGTTACTTGTGCAACATTGATATAAATAAAAAGTTGGGAAGGGCGGCGGGGAGGTTGTTTCATATTTGACACACCTCCACCCCTTTCTTACGTTCGTTTGAGGAGCTTTTTTTTTATTCAAAATGGGGCAAATCTAGAACCGAAAAAAGCTCAACTAAGCCGCCTTGGCATATACATGCTATCAACGTTTTTCTAGAACAGTGATAAGTATAAATAATGCTTTAATATTACTGTTTTAGAGGAAAGGTGAACGTATCTATGAGCAAATTGAGTGTCATTGGAGCTACTTTCGGGTCAGGATTTGGCCCATTTCGCACAAAAAAAAATAAATAAAAGCTCCCGATTTGGTTTCTCAAGTATGCAACCACAGGCAAAAATGTACATGCGAATGGGTCAGGCCCTCTTTTTTTTTCTCTTTCTATCCCCCTGCATGCATAAATCCTAGAAACACCCCCGCTGTGCTATTAGCTTTATTTAAATAACACTCTGCCATTCAGTAGGAGCCTGGGGACTATGCTTTTTTCACCAACAAAGTATGAATGACGCTTGCTTTTATTTCAAGTCTTAAACTGTGTGTGAGCATAGCAATGTGCCTTTAGCAGTGCATTGTAACGCCACAGTAACAATTACTATCAATTACAATGCTGCAACTAGTCAACTATTCTCCATTGTTGTGGCACGGGTACATTGCGCTAGTGTTGTCTACGATCGTTCGCGTGTATATTAAGTGACGCGCAAGCGTTCATATAAAGGATATAAAAAAGAACAGTAAGTGCCCAGAGTGGTGCATACCATTGTACGAGTTCACCTGTGCTTAGCGGATGTGCGCTGAGCTTGTCCTGCGGGGCGGCATGCGTGCACAACAGCGGCATTAGAGTAAGCTTAGCCTGTTATTTGTAAACATGCCTAGTTCCACGGCAATGCGAGTGCTGCAAACATTCAATTTGAACTCATCCATGTTCATAGATCTAAATATACCTCACTGAATAAATCAGGGACTTCTGTATTGATGCGAAATACTTCAGTGTAAGGAAATATGTGGACCCCCGTTAAAAAAATTGGCCCCGTATCTGCATGTTTCTGCAAATGTCGAAAGACGATAGTCTTGCGTGTGGAGAGAGTGAACAGGAAATTCATTTGGTGTTCTGCGCAAGAAAATCGGTGAGTGGTATTCTGAAGGCACTGCGTTTAAGTGCCTCGAGCATGCAGCGGAGGGAAACTAGTGCATCAAGTCACGTCACACATGAGACATGAGCGTCATCTGGTAGTTTTCTGAAAAAAAAAACAGCAAAGCGCATGGCTCTGAGACGGGTGTGCGCGCCCATCTCAGAGGTGATAAAGTGCAGAACGCAAGGCGACGGTAGGTGCCACCACCATCTCGTCTTAGCAAAGTGTTGGAATTACTCCCCGTTCCGTGCAATCATTGCATGGTCAGCGCAGCGTGATAAGCGCTACGGTCCTTAGAATTACTTATGTATGCTTTTTCTAGTAAAATATGCACATGCAGAATATATACGTGTTGTTATGGTGCCCCAGACATGCGCAATAATTGCTTTTTAATTGACGATTGCACAAGCATGAACGCTCAACCTTGAGCAACATATAGGTGGGTGCTGTGAATGGGGTCGGCCGTTTCAAGTACCAGATGCCGTATAGAGTGGACAAACAGACAAATGTGCAGGCGGACAGACAGACAGACCAAAATTTTTGCGTCGAAAGTCCCCAAGAAAGACTATAGTTTTTAATAAACCAGAAGCTCTCGTACGAACAAATTTGTGTGATTTCAAATGAGAAAGCGCGCACGATAGCCTGTCGAAAACCGTGTGTAATCGTTTCCTGTTATGTTTAAGCGCAACATAACCTATTTTACCGATATCTCTGTGAGAATTAGGGAAGAATGGACATGAGCAGCAGCAAAATATTTTTATTAGGAATCCCAAAAACGTAACCCAAGTAATAAGTTGTTGAACATGTGAGAAATGCTCTGAATAATGTAAATAGGGGGTGGTATAATAAATATAATACATAGCACAATATATTTTGGCGAATGATACGGGAAATGAAAACAAAGGCCCAAACATCGATATTTTTACCAGAACATTGGCATGCGGTTTGATTGCATTCGTTGAGATGTGATATGTATTGATGCTGTAAACTATGCATATATGATAGGTGTAACATTCAAGGAAACACCCTTGGGTGTAATTTGCTAACATACACCTATAGTACACCTAAAAATGATAAATGGGTGTACAAAAGGTGGAATTGCAGAAGTTACACCCGTGCGGATAAGTTTGGTAGAAAGAATAGGTGTAAGATGGGTGATTTATTGTAAAAACCACCCTAAAGGGTGTGAAATGATTTGCAGTGTATTGCTTTAATTTTATGCTTTATCTGCAGTGGATGCATATGTGCATACGGACATGTATATGCAGTGGTATTGCAATTTTACGGAATAAAATATTCATATGGTGCATATTGCACGGCATTTACTAAAGAAACACATCACATGGGTATCATAACTACAGAAATGCAAATGTGCCTCTATGGATGCACTCGTGCATATATTTGGTCAGCTTCAAGAACAGAATTTATTGATTTCAGGCAACTGCATTACTCACGCATGCTTATCTCTTAGTTACGTGCAGTCGATACAGCAAAAGGGGGTGTCTTCATCTAAAAGTTCTAACTTCATCTTCGTGCATGAGTGAGCTATAAAGGTGAATGAAAATTCACATGTATTACATCCACATGAAAAGCTCTGCAGCAGCATGTTTTTTGTTGTATTTATACTGCAGCATGCCCTTTTTGTATTTCTCAGTTGCGCGCCACTAAATATATGTTGGCCATGCGTTTCTAGCCCATTCACTGCAATTTGGCAAGCAGCGCATGCAGTCTAGACAAACCTCACTAAAATAATTTCTTTGCACTGGTGCAGAAATTCTTCGACACGGTCTGTCATTTCATTTGAGTGAAGCTGCTCAAGGAAATTTCCTGACAAGGTCAAGGAGCCCAAGCACCAGCAAACTCTGAACCATTGTTTCAAGCATCATCTCTGTTCACCCTGCTTATGCGCTGTGCCTCACCAAGCTACTGGACGCTGCCTACTTATATGAAGTGCTCTCCATATTCTCCTCAGTTTGGCAGCAGTGTGTGTGGTCTTCACAGTGCATGTCAAAATAATTTTTGCACAGGTGAGACACTTATTTCTTGCTTTGTGTTAGTATTACTGCATGCACTCCTGCCAAGCAAGAGTACTAATGTTTCCTGTGAATTGTTTGTCATGGTAGACAGAGGATTTCAAGCACGAAATTCATACTGAACTTTGGTCCTTCAAGAAGTGTGGAACGAAGGTGGTGACAGTGTCAACGCGCTCTCTTCAGAAATAAAGGCTTTGCATGAAGAGCCTTTATTTCATCAAAGGCGTCGCAGATGAGGGTTTTCTTTTGATGCTGTCTGAAATTTTGGGCGATGATGGAAAAACCATTACTCGTGATGATATTGACACTGCAGGCAGAGTAGGAACAAACAAGCCTAGTTTGAAAAAAAATAGTAGTGTATTATGAACGATGTTACAAATGAAATGTTCTGGATAAGACAAAAAACTTACGTCTGTCTACAGTGGCCTTTCCTTTTAGATCAAGTAGTCCTATTTATGTCAACGAACACTTGACAAGACAAGGTAAGCAGTTAGTGAGAGCACGAATGCAAAAAAACAAGTTGGATGGAGGTTCATTTGGATGCAAAGCACGAAATTTATAGCAAAAAAATAGAATTATTAGCAAATTTAAAGACTGCCTTCTTAGAATATCTGGCGAAACGCTGTGTTGATGCCTTCAGAGCCACACTTTTCTTGAGCTTGCAATGTCAGTAAACTATGACTGACATGGCAGAATTTTGATACCTAGATAGTGAAAAATTGATACCTAGATAGTGAAAAAGGCCACCAGCTATCTTCAATGCCTTTACCTTAAATGCTCTTAGCATTATAAATAAGACTAGTAGCCTGTGTCTCTATTTCGATGACATGCCGGTAAAATTTGATGCCATTCTTTTGACATAATCCTTGTATTTTTTGTGCGATATAGCCCACCAAAAATACCAGGGTACAATTATCATGGCATTGTGTAGTTCATGAAATGAGGAAAAGGAATAGCGCTGTACATCTAACGTTAATTTTTCGCCGATGTCAATAGACTTCCGTGTGTTAAGCCCTGTGTTGAGTGTCTAGTAGTACGACTTGGGGGTTTTGTTTTGCAGTAATTAGCACGCCTCCATTAGGTCATAAGTATTAATTTTGAGTTTCTGGAAACTAGGTAACTTGATTTTTCGGTCACAGATGCACAGACGATTTTTCGCTCACAACCAACGGGGCAGACGCCGGCGGCGGGTTTTCTGCGACACGAGCTCTTCAACGCTATGATGTTAAAAAGCTGACATAGGCAGCATTGACCAAATGAATGCCAAGAATAAAGTCAAGTGTCCTAGCAGGAATACAAACCTAGTATTCTGCTTCGTAATTAAGTATTCTACCACAGAGCCATGCCCGGCCTCGGTTATACTTTCCAAATAGTCTCAAATGTTTGTGTAACATCAACTGTCGTTGCAGTACTGGCTATCAAATTTTATAACTATTACATGTGCACTCCTATGATGCAGCCGTGAGGTCGAGTCAAAGTCAATTGTAGTCAGGCACCATCCTGTGAAGTATTTGTGTAGCAGTGTTGAGGGCTACCATCGTCGCTGGTGCCACCGCAAACACCAGTGCTTCATACCAGCCTACCACTTCTAGTGTGGCTAATATCCATGTTTCTGTTGGCATCGTTACGAAGCAGCAAATAACTGCTAATGTTGTCAAAGGTGTGACATCTCCCCATAACAAATGAAACATATGCGGCTGTTTAACGTATGTGTGTGCGAGAACTTGTACTTATATTGAGCTCCACTTCATAAGATCGCTCAATAAAAAAATTAAAATACATGTTATGCGTGTTTCGCTAACATCGATTCCCAAAGTATGTGGGGTCTGCCAAATTTTTAGCATCAATTTTGTAACCTAAATGCTACCACAAACAATTACTTATTGAACATCAACAGCTGGACTGCAACATACTAAGTTTTAGGTATTAGGAAAACTGAATATGTTCATGACTACAGCATACCTAACAGGCAAATACTAGTACTACATACATGACACACTATTGTAGAGCTAGACTAGAATATTGCTTATTGGCACTTTACAATTCTTTAAAAACCCTAATTAACTTCAGTGCCTTATTCGGTTTGTTCAAATCGGATGTGCGCAATTACTTGATGAATAGCTTTTTACTCAAACCTAACTCATGTTTCACGTGTGCATCATGCTGAATCATTGCTCAGATGTTTCTTGTGTATAAATTTCCTTTCTACTATGCTGTTTGTTTTTGTATGTGAAATCTGTTGTACGTGCTACCCTCTGTAGGCCCCCAGGTACTGTCAAGTTGTTTACACAGTTTTTTGCCTGGGGGAACCTCCAACAAGCATGTTTTCAGTTGAAAACAAAGTGAATTTTGATGTTGACTTCTACTCACATAGAACTAAGAACACTCCAGCATGACAAAGTATATTGTATCTTGGACAGTCTGTCTTGTGAAACTCTTAGTGATTACTTCTGTCTTTATTTTAGGCTTCCGGGTGCGGATGTGCTGTAGAGAAGGAGCGCCCTGACCACACTTTTGTAAAAGGAACCAAAGTCGCCTGGGCAGCTGAAGATGGATTGTGCAAGTGTTTGAATGATCACATTATATTAATCCAACACCACTTGCATTACTTTGCCAATATTTGTGATTTTGTAACGCACAAGTTTAGAAACACACACACATATATAAAGGGAGAGCTGTAAATAAGCCTTGAGCAAGTTTGTAGTCAAGGCTTTTAGCATGATGACTAAAGCATGTAATATAAGCCCACATGTTTTACCACACACCTACTTTCCTATCTATTTTCTTTTTCAATTTTGTGGGCACTGGCAACACCCTCAATAAGCGCCTTTGGACTGCTGGTGCCTCTAACTTATATTTTGTTGTTCTAAATAATTTATTTGTTACCTACTATGCAAGGAGGGAAGTAAGAATGTTAAAAGTTAAAAAAGAAGTCTCGTCACAAAAAAAGATGTCTACTCGTAAGAAAAAATATTTGAAAACAGAAGATTGATCCTCACTCACAAAGATCTCACCATTACAATTTATGCAGAAGGTCATAGCTCATGTTTACTATTGTCAATCTTTTTCGGTTGTATGCTATGTACAATAAAATAGTGACAATTGGCATCATGTTAATTTATTTGTCATAACTTTTTGTTGGGGCCTAATATCTTGCATTCTAGGATGCATAAAAGCTCACGTCTGCTACACATAATCTAAAAAAGCGCAACGTGGTAAGGTTCTGTATTTAGTGCATATTATCTGTGTGTCTTTCAAAGTGAGTATATGGCATTTGAAATAATCACCAGTATTCGAAACTTGGGAATTTTGATTTGCAGGCATGCATGTCTGTATGGTGACCAAGTATCCATAAATTGTGCATACATGTGTGCAGCAAAGGGCCTTGAATAGATTACATTCATTCTGGACTGAAAATTGGTAGCACAGGCCATATACGCACTCTGGGATCAATTTCATGATTATTGAAACACACATATTTATTCAATATAGCTTGCTTTAAGGTATATATTTACATATTGTCTACTTCCACCTTGAACATTGCACCGTGCATCCGGCACTCTGCTGAGCGCTTCTCAAGGGCACTTTGGTAACTAGTACACAAACGTACAGACAGCTGTAAGTGGGCCTCCACTTTGTTGACTGCTGGAGAACAACGGCTTCGCCAAATCACACTTCCTTTGTGCTAACTTTGCTCTTGCAACAGTACCAGCTTATCTAAAATTCAACACTGTTCTTTAGAAGTGCAGCTTGTTCTATCCAGAGCCGCCAAAAACGAAAACCCGAGGAACAGCACCTGGACAGGGTAAGGCATAATTGCAGCACTTCTCAATAACAGTGCCGTATTCTCTATTTGCCTACACATAGAGAAAGCAAAACACTCGAGCCAACTTACCAGTAGCTTCACTGCAGAGACACTGTGTTTTAAAAGACGATGATGCAAAAGCCCCACCTAGAGCTGTCACTGTGTTTCAGTGCTAGTTTCATAAGCGCCTGCGGAAGGCACTCTGTGGAGGGCCGGCCGCGTGCATGGTGCACGTGTTCAGGGTGGAATGGACGACTTAGTACATGTGTTCAAGTACTAATAAACTGTATGTGGGCTGCCACTCAGCATGGTCTACAGAGTATACAGCAATCTGAATTTTTAGCCATCTTCAGCGTCAATCCTAGATTTGGCCCACTGGTACGTCGATGTGGAGCACCCTTCCAGCACCCAATTGAAAGGGTGTTATGACATCACAGCACCTTTTTTTAAAGGGTGCTCTCATTACACCCTTCAAATTTTTTGCTCTGCACCCTTTTCTTAAGGGTGCTGAGCTCTGCACCCTTTCTCAGCACCTTTTTTTGAACACCCAATAGGGAGCAAAGGGTGTTCGTCTGGCGACAAGCTCATTTACACCCTTAAGGGTCAGAATCGGTTTAGTGTGTACTGCTGCTCATGTGATGAAGCACCACATTGTGTCTGCACTGTGGATTCTGTGGTGAAGGCAGCTGCTGCCTGTGTATTGGCCGAAACGAGCACCTTCAGGGTCGTGTCCACTTGCGTAGCTGAGATGGTTATGAAACACTCAAATACACAAAACTTCTTCGAATGGTGTCATGCCCGATCATTCATCATCATGCATTATTTCCTGCTATTTATGCTAGTTTTTTTTTGTTTAGGAGGTTAAATGTGAATGAATCCTATAACTGTACAGCTACTGTACATTTTATGCCTCCTACGTGCATTTTTCAACCTTTAGGTCAACTTACCAATGGACCGGCATTCCATTGTCTTCCGAGTCGCCACTGTACTCGTGGTTGCCTTGCACACAGTGGTAATTAATCACTTTATATAAAATAGCATGTGTTTGTTTTAAACAATATCAACATGCTTAGGAATGTAAAATGCTTCTGGTTTTAACGATAACCTCCCTGGTGCAAAGTTATGTTTCACTGAGCACAAAATATTTTCTCATCTTGTAGCTGAGAGCTGTGGACATCGAGCTGCATTACCCGGCATCAGTTAGTTGCGCAGTGTGTGGCTGCATAAGAAAGGTGTTACCGAGTTATTTTCCATAAGCAGCAATGCTATGCAACACCTATACATTCTGCTCTAACGTTTGTGCAGTGCCAGTGTACACAAACAGAGCAGGACTAACCTGGCTAGCAGAAGCTACCAAGGCGGTGCCACACTCTCCGGCACTTTTCTGGAGCAGTGTGTGATGCTGAAAAAAGCGCAATTTTTTTTACCACAGGCACAATGAATGACAATGGTTCTAAGTGTTGTCGTTGCATTTCCATTCACACATTTTATGTGCAATAATTCCATATACATAGCATGAAATGTTTTATGTGTGTGTACTGAAACTTGCTGCCAAGAAATCTTGTATAATACTCAAAGAGGCTGGAGAGTTTATTGTATTAGTTTAAAAACTACTTCGGCATTGTCGTTTTTTTCCCACTTCTCGGATGGAATAAGCACATGCACTTTGCATGCAGTTCTACTAATTAGTTATTTTTTGATGAGCTGCCAAGTACTTGTTAGATGTGAAGCAACAAAGCTGCTGTGATTTGGTGATCATGCAATATGGCGTAAGCAAATGGAGTATTGCAGTTATAGAAATAATTTATTAATTAAGAGACACTATGGCGCAAATATTTCTCGGCTTTTTTGTTTTCCTGCATAATGTGCCACAACGTAAAGCAGCGTGGTTTTAATTGGCCCCGCAAGCAGCCATAAGCTTTGTGCATGAATTTCCCTAAGCACATTCGATGAATTAAACCACCCAGCAATAGGCACGCTTTCTCTTGCAAGGCTGCCTTTACACATACGTAAATGTGCATTCACACCGGCAAATAAATGAACAAATAAAGCATATGCGCTACAGTTGAAGCATAAGCTTAAATGCACTTTGGACGCTGGCACTGTGAGATGATTTTCTAGCGCGCCTTGTTATTGCTATTCGGCATGAATACAACACGAGCAATCGGACCGTAGCCTATCAACGCCGTCGAATACGTGTTGCACTATTGCGGGGCTTTCTTTGAGCTCATCATGTATAACATGCATGCCGTACATTTGAACCTGCATTTTACAGCTGGCCCTACAACGCAGCCTGCCATTTCATAATCGGTTCGCGAAATCCTGAATCAGTGAAATTCTTTCTGCGTGTGTATAATTGTTGCGAAGTTGACCACATTGCATTGAAAAAACACAATCGTTATAGTTATAATTAACGTAGTTACATAGTATTTTCTGAACACACACGTGCGAATCGCGTTTTCAGTGCATGTCGCACGATCCCGATCGACCGTGAACTTGCCTTTTAAACAGGAAGGAACAAAGACAGCAGTGCATCGGATTTGAGGGGATGCCTCTTCACATCGCCGCACAAGCACGGAATCGTGTTCGTAGTCTTTCAGCCTAAAGTGGCGACCGCATACGCGTAAATCCCTACGCCGATCTGATACGGGCAATTCAATGCGCTGCAGCCCCTCGGTGCGCCTGCTGTTCTTTCCCAGGCGCACGGTGGCGTATCTTCCCTTGTCGCCAACCAACAGACTTGCAGCCCACAATGAGGCAAGGGTGATTCATGGTGTCACAGTGTAAAGGTGTTCTGTGGTGTGGCAACAACCGCGTGATGCCCACTCTTTGTGCCGCTCACGTAAACATGGAGCGTATGTGATCCAAGCAGACAACGTTCGCCATGTGCCGGAAGTTCCAAAAGCTTAGTTGTAAAGTGCGATCGTCTTCTTTTTCTTTGTAAAAAATTTTAATCAAAATAAATTATAAAGTGTTTTAGAAATTACGAACAACGTTTCTTCCCTGTTTATTAGAAAAGAAATACATGTGCTGCGTGTTCTACAGTCAAGCAGATCAGCTAAAAACTATGACGTCGATAGGGCAAATCACGTCGCTTGGTGTGTGGGCGGTTGAAAATGCGTTTGGCCGAGTCGCAGCGATCAGCAGCCATCTGCAGCGATTCGCAACTTTGAAGCTTTGTAATAAACTACACAGTTTACGCAGAGAGCTAAAATCAGTCTCTAAATTACCCTTTGGACTTGGCTTACTGGCCCAATCTGTTAGTAAAAAATTGCCAAAACCGTTTCAAGGTCCCTTCAATAACATGTAGTTTATTGTGTGCCTATACCACTTTTTTTGCCAATAACCCGTGAGCTTTTCTTTTAGAAAAGGTTTCATGTGAAGTGTCGGGATTGGTATTGATGCATTAGCGGCATCATTGCTGGTAGATGCAGCCAGATGTTAGTAGCGGCACATGAGTACATTCTACTCCTCGATTAACAATAATGGCTACACCACCAGATGACGCTACAGCATCATCTCTGTCCTTCCAAAATATAACCAATCGGCGTAGAAAGTTCATGTTTTCGGATCCCAATTGTGTTTTGCGTACACACAGAAACTTTGGTGAATGTTCGTGGAAAAGTTTTTTGAATATCAGCGTGGTTTTCGAGCAGTCCTCTGATGTTTCATCGTAAAATTTGTGTCTCCATGCAGAATGTAGAGTAGTGCTGTGTGTACAAACTTTCACTTCAAGTCAGGGAGCCCTTGTCGGGCCCTGTCACAGGAGTTTTCACTTTTCTGACACGCTCCAACGTGCTGTGCCTACCCTTCAGCGTCTGCGACGTCGTTGGACTAGCCTACTCAGATTTGGGTGCAGGTTAAAGAACCCCAGGTGGTCTAAATTTCCGGAGCCCTCCACTACGGCGTCTCTCATAATCATATAGTGGTTTTGGGACGTTAAACCCCACATATCAATCAATCGTTGGACTAGCCGCTACGTCCATTGCCTCGGTAGAGGCGCTGGATGTCCGCTTGCGGGTATCGCGCGCGATTTCTGTGTTTTCGGGCCTTCTGTTGCAACAGAAGGCCTTGGGGCTAATGGTCCAAATGACGGCACGTCGTTTCGTGGCGGAGCAAGACTGGCTGCTGCTTCCGCTGATGGGGCGGCTGGCACTACCACCCGTTTGTTGTGTGTGGTACGAGTGGGTGCCGCGAACCGTTGTGGCACTGCCCCCGTGCATCCACGTCCGCAAATGAAGGATCCTGCACTAATGTGAGACGTTTCCGTGCCTCCCTAAATGAAATGTTTTGGGTTACTTTCAGTGTTACCATTTCTTTCTCTTTTTTCCATGCTAGACATGTGCGAGAGTAGGCTGGGTGTGCACCCTCGCAGTTTGCACACTGGGGAGTTTCATTACAGCTGTCTGCAGAGTGGTTATGCGAACACCAATTTGCACAGGTTTGGTGGCCATGGCAGCTCTTAGAGCCGTGATCGAAACACTGGCACTTGAAGCAGTGCGGGGGTTGTTTGGGAATGTACGGTCGGACATTCAACTTCAAATAAGCCGTTTCTACATATTCCGGAAGCGTGCTGGCACCAAAAGTTATGACTATGTGTTTTGTGGTAATTTCCTTATTATCGCGCCTGATTTTGATTTGTTGCGTTCATGACATGCTGTTCACTCTAGCCCTCGAGCAGTTCACTCTCTTTCCCAGGTGGTCTAAATATCCGGAGCCCTCCACTCAGCGTCTCTCATAATCATATAGTGATTTTGGGACGTTAAACCCCACATATCAATCAATCAATCAGTTCACTCTCTGACAAGTCGAGTAAGTGTTGGTCAGATACCACTCCTCGCGAGCTGTTAAGAAAGTTGGGTGGGGTGACTGAAACAGGTGCCTTTCCGATCGAAGAAAGCTTAGAATGTTTTTAAAATATGCTTTGTTGTGGTTCGTGGAGGCGATCTCCTCTAGCCATTTTTGTCGACTTGTAAGCCCAGCCTATGGCTTTGGTAAGACATTTAGAAACTACAAAGGGTGAGAGGGTTTAAGCATTCTTGTTGACTGCTTCGTAGTGATACACATGGAATCGTGGGAAATTTTGGGGGGGGGGCTTCAAGAAAAAGATACCTTCAGTCAATTCGGTGCGCCCCCTCTTTGAGTGAAAAGGATCGTTAAGTTGGGGACAGGAGGTAGAAGCCATACAATAAGAGTTCTTTCGGCAGCCACGCCCACTGCCCACCAGTGAGCCCAACTAAGGGACGTGGCAGGAAATGCTGGGCAAGTCCTGTCGACGCCAACTGTACACTGCTGCTATAACCTAACACAAAATAGCCAAGACTAGGTATCCACACAAGATCAACCCTTGCCACCAGGAAAATTAGAAGTAGATTTAAATAAGAAGATGACAGGCCAAATGAAAAGTGAGAGATAAAGACGAAGACGTAGGGAGAGAGAGATAGAAAAAGGCGACGGTCGATTTCCTCTGAGTGGGTCAGACCAGGGGTGCTGTCTACGTGAAGCTGGGGCCAAAGAGGTGTGTTGCCTCCGCCGGGGGGCCTTAAAGGTTCAAGCACCTAGAGGAAGCTAAATCCCCAGGATCGCCTTTTTCCCGGACATGGCTCAGCCACGCACGGCTAGGCGTCGGAGGGAGTCTAACCCCCTCCCCGTTAGCTCGGGTCCGTGGTGTCGCTACACACCAAGCGCCTGCGTACGCAGACGCCCCTGTGGGGGCTAGTCACGGGACACTGCACATATTGTTCAGTTACTCATGCGTTTGTACACTGCCCCGTTCTGAGTATCAGTATACTCACTGATGTCTAAATTTGCTACTGGAAATAATTTGGAGCAGTGCATGACATTTCTGCGTCCCTAAAAACTAACAAAATTGTGCACCAGTCCTTTTTTTTCGCCACCCGTACTTTTCGGTGCCAGGAATCTCCCAAATTTCATGGTCCCGAGTTTGGCAGATCCATATGGAAATTCGCAGAGTCTGTCAAATGATTTAACAGGCACGGCAGAGGCTAATATGGACTTCATCATTGTTGGCTCAGTGGGGTGGTTCAAAGTACCACTTTTATTGAAAAATCAGTGCTCATGTTTACACTGCACAGTTTAAGTGATGTCGAATGGTTTATACATATTTTGTTTCTATATGTAAGACTTCTCTTTTATACTGCTCCAAACTTTGTATATAGTGATAAAAATATCATAATTTTCCTCCTGCAGCCTGCTTGTTTACGTGTAATGGTTTAGGTATAATTTTTGTATGTATATTTGCATATTATCATTATGTGTATATATCGCCCAATCATAACCCCACCCCTTATGTAATACCCCCCTTGAGGGGCCCTTAAGAAATAAAAAGTGAAGTGAAGTGACGCTCAAAATTTACATTTCAGGGCTCCGAAAGTACTGTTTTGCTGCTCCGAAAATTGCTCCAAATTGTATTTCGGCTGTTGCACCCCTGATTTTGTTAAACAGTAACTTTCAGTGACTGTTTCGAAATGAGAGCGCTCTACTTAGACACGGACAGAAAGACAAGGACAAGCGCTAACAGGGACAGTGCAACAATATGTGCAGTGTCCCGTGACGCTGTGTGCAATGAGCAAACAAGTGTGATTGTCGGACATTCTTTTCGCATTTCTTCTGGTGCCCCTGTAATTTAACATGCACATACTAGTCTGACCAATATAATTGTTGGCGCATGACAGAGGAATCTTGTACGCTACTTCTGTAACACAAGGAATAGAGGAGCTTCGGTGTTTCTGACCACATTTACCCTTATATTTGGTATCGCCTTTGGCCCCGAGCTTAACAAGTGTGTAAATGCTGTCCAGCTTACATACCACTGCCGCATCATATCTGGATACGACACTCCTTATGGTGTGCCATCTTGTGAACAAGTTTAACAAGTGTGGTGTATTTTCACGTACAAATAAGAACTTGTACCAATAAAGAACTTGCACGTAGAGCAGCAAGCTGAGGCGGCTTTCGTGATCTTTCTCAAGACTTCGCATTTGCTGAAATGTGTGACCCATCTCGCTACATTTTTGCAGGTTCTAGTGACCGCATATTCTGGAAACCCTGCTGTTAAGAACCTCTAGATCTGAGCACGAACACTGCTCAATACCTTGTGCACGCAAGGCTTGCACACAGCCTCGTGTACTAAAGATGCAGCCAACCCATTGTTGATCACTTTGGAATAAGCTGATGTGTAACGCAAAAGAGGCCTTTGCGACCTGGGCCTGTACTGCCAAAACAGATGCATTGGGCAGAGGTGGGACAGCGGCGCATATTGCGCATTTTTGATATATTTCGGTCTTCTTGCGCCAAGCTGCTCTAAAAGCATAAAGATAAAGACAATGGCACCAAAGTGCTCTGAAACAGCCTCGAAAGCCAGAATTGTGAGGCCAACCTCATCTTCAGTGGGCAAAAAAGGGCGAGTTTGACTAATAAGATGCACGCAATTCTGTTTTTTTTGTTTCCCTTTCGACGTTTCTTGTGACAAAGGCTCACAGGGTGCCGCCATAACCTTTAAACTTTAGCAAATATGCGTGACCCCGCAAAAATGTGCTGCCGTGCATCGAGCGTGCTGTTTTTACTAGCTAGGCTGTGTGTTCTAGTGCCACTGTCGGCTAGCCAAAAACAACCGAGTTGGGTGGCAAGCATAGTGGGGTTGACCCTCCGGTTCTGGGTTGTGCGTAGCGCGTTCCTGCGGTCACTGTGGCTTTCATGTTGACACTGGGGCATGCGGTCACCTACGAGTACGTGTTTGCTGTGTGTGAGTAACTGTAAACGTACAGTCATTTTTGCCTGCATCTGACGCGTCTCTCAGATGCTCTGGCGCAAGCACATGGATTCTCAAAATGGTCTTCGTGAGCGGAAACATGTGCAATCCATTCCCGGTTTACACCCATTAGCTACTACAGTCGACTCCTCCTAAAAGAAACTCAAAGGCGATCCATAGATCTGTTTCATCTATCAGAAGTTTTACTGAAGCAATGTACATTCATTTAGTGAACCAAGACCTTTATTCAAATTGCACAATCCTCACCTTACTCATGAGGATGAGTAGGAGAAAAAAAGGAGCGAAGAGTGTTTGTTCGGCAAGCTTGAGTTGTTTTTTCACGAGGTACGCACCCATGCCTGACAAATTAGCTAGAAATTCTGGACAAGCTTCATGCTTAAAATAGTGCTGCAAAAGTTCAACAACCTTTTTAGCTGATCGGTCTTGTCGCACCACTGCAGTGGCAGTATTGTCATCCCATTCATCGCTGAAAGGTTGATTCTCATCTTGCACTTCAGCAATCGTTTCCTCGACAGTCTCTTCACGACAGGTACGAACATTTTCATCAATTGATTTGTAGTCCTACAGCGTGAAAGGGGAGAGGGTACGACCTGACTGAATACTGTCTCAATGTCGGCATCAGCAGGGCTTTCTTCTTCATCAGGGACTGCTTTCTTGAACTTGAAAGCCAGCATGGTGAAAGCATCTGGGTATTGTTGTTGCCTTCACTTGCTCCCAGGCACAAGCCAAAATGTGGATGGCTGCCAACAAATTTATGCCGTAAGATCTCCCGCTGCCTGCTCTAAGCAGCATTTGATGGAGCGATTGTGTGCGGTAATGAATTTTATGTTCTGAATAACCCCTTAATTCACTGGCTATAGATTACTGCCGTTGCAATGGCTGGCAAAAACTCCAGAGTGATGGCTTGGAGTGCTTGAACATTTTTTTATTTACAAATACTGCTGGCCAGAGGCCAAAGCAGGAGGGGCAAGATAATACAGTTGTCATACACATTTCAAAGCAACATCAACAATAAAGAGAGTAAAAAGTGGAAAGCGTGACATATTTAAACAAAAGCAACAAAAGGAAAGAGTGGGGAGGGAAAAGAGGAAATAGTTGGAATAGTTAGAAAAACAACTTCAAATTTCAGCGTAAATAAGATCGGGAGAGTGTAAACTGCTTGCAGGCAAATCGTTCTACTCTTCAATGGTACGAGGAAAGAAGGAAAATTTGAACAAGTTAGTACGTGCAAAATATGGTGTTAAAGAAAGTGCGTGTGAATGCCGAGTCTGGCGTGTACTTAGTGGTGTGAGGTAGGGGTCAGGGTTCAGAGCAAATTTGCGGTTAGAAAGTTGGTACAAAAATTTGAGACGTAAGAATCTGCGTCTTGACTGCAAAGATGTGATACCATTTCAAAGCATTACACTAGTTACAGAGCTACCAGGCTTGTAAAGAGAATAAATGAAACGAACTGCCCTCCGCTGAATTTTTTCTAATGCATCAATGTTAGTTTTATTATAAGGATCCCAGGCAACGCATGCATATTCTAATTTAGGGAGAATCAAAGATTGGTAAGCTAAAAATTTCACTTTCGTAGGAGCATCCTTAAGTTTGTGCCTTAGCATGCATAATTTGCGGAAAGCTGCGGAAGAAACTTGTTTAATGTGGGAATTCCAACTTAAATTATTCGTTAAAGTGACACCAAGATACTTGTATTCCTTAACTTTTTTAAGAGGTTGGTTAAAGAGCGCGTAGTCAGTTAGTACTGGCTTTTTCTTGTTAGTGACACGGAGCAGAACTGATTTATCCAAGTTTAGTTTCATCCCCCATTGATTGCACCATAGACATATATTGTTTAGAGTGGACTGGAGAGCTGCTTGGTCATTAGAACTAGTTATAGAGTTAAGCAGAATACAATCATCTGCAAAAAGTCGAACGTTAACAGGTGGGTTTACACAATTTACTACATCATTACAGTATATAAAAAATAGTAGGGGACCGAGTACAATGCCCTGTGGGACACCTGAAGTAACCGGCAGAAGAATTGAGTTTTGATTATTATTGCACACAAACTGGGAGCGATCAGACAGGTAGTTACAAATCCAGGCTAATAGAAAATTTAGAAGTCCAATAAGCTGTAATTTAACCATAAGTTTATCATGGGGGATGAAGTCGAAAGCTTCGCAGAAATCTAGGAATATGACGTCTACTTGGCCGCCCTTATCAATCACAGATGCAAGAGAATGAATGACTGTACATAACTGAGTTGTTGTCGACAAGCCCTTTCGAAAACCATGCTGATACGGAGATAAAAAGTTATGCTCATCTAGGTGTTTTGATATGAATGTTGTGACAATGTGTTCTAACATTTTGCTACAAGACGATATAATCAAAATTGGCCGATAATTAAAGACAAGAAGAGGGTCTCCTTTTTTGGGAATTGGCTTGACACGAGCCATTTTCAATTCTTTAGGTAACGTTGCAGTACGGATTGAAGCTTCCAAAATTGTAACAAGGTATTTGGACAAGGGCTCGGCATACCGTCGAAAAAAATCGTTCGGTATTCCTTCTGGCCCACCGGAGGATTTTACTTTTATTCGAAGAACCATGTTTAAAACTCCTTCATATGAAATTAAATTTCCTTGTGGAGTATCTGCGGAATCATGTACAAAAGCCATAGGCTGAGAAGACTGACAGAAAACACTATGAAAAAAAGAGTTAAAATGATCAGCAATCGCTTTCGCATTCGATACCAGACAACCGTTCACAGAAATTTGTTCTACGTTCTTTTTTGCGATCGCTAATGTAGGCCCAAAACTTCTGCGGGTCATCTTTATTAAAATTAGCCAGTGTGGTATTGAAATAAAAGCTTTTCTCGCGTTGGATTGCTTCGTGTAATGCAGACCGGACTTCACCTAGGCGCTGGGAAGCTGCCCTCTTTTTCCTGAGACGTTAAGCCTTTCGTTTTAGATGCAGCTTAGGTCTCGTGACCCACGGAGTGAACTTAGTGCGTTTTTTAGCTTATTGGGAATGAATTTATCTAAACAAAACGTACAGATGTTCTTGAATTTCTCCTAAAGTTGTTCCACATTGTCACCCCAAACCTCAGCCACGTGATCATCCAAAACCTCAAAAATACGCGAATCTTGAGCGTGCGCAAAGTTTTTAACAGCTTTTGTGGTATTCACATCCCCAGAACGGTTTATATTCAAGGGGAACGAAACAATAATCGAACTGTGGTCTGATATGCCAGGGATTAGGGACACGTCGCAATGAGCAATTGATCGGTGTAAAAATACCAAACCAAGCAATAAAGATGTAGACTCTGTAACACACGTGGGTTCAATCACAACTTGCACAAGATTGTGGTCAATCATAATATCAAACATACAAGAAATATTGACAGAGTCAGAGCCTTCTTCTAATCTTTCCCAGTCAATACCTGGAAGATTGAAGTCTCCTGCCAATATTACTTTTCTCTCGTTGAATTGTAGCATGTGCGCATGCAGCTTTGTCAGATAATCGCTTGTTGCATCAGGAGTCTGGTAGGCTGCGTACAACACGAAATTCTGGCAGCCAAGTGTCACATTTAAACACAAGCACTCGAGATCAGGCACATCAGATAGCAACGTAGCTTTTATGCAGTCTTTCAGAATAACTGCCACAACCCCCCCCTTGTTGCCCTGTCCTTCCGGAAAATTTTGAAACCCGGCGGCACCACATCATCATCACTGACGAAAGTATGAAGCCACGTCCACGTCTCGGTAAGAACAACTAGGTGAGGATCATGTGCCAGAAGTATAGCTTCAAGATGCTCAGTTTTGTTTGTAATACTACGAGCGTTTATATTTAGTAGTCCTACACGTTGGTTGTTCATGTGTCATGAGCTTCCATTATCACTACCTTCATGAGCATTCCTCAGAACACCTTCTGCGTTCACTGCATGCGTATACCGTTTCTTTTGAGTGATTTTTCTACGTTCGTTCGCCGTTTCGTTCCAAACAAAAACTTCTTTGTCAACATGCAGTTTATCGTGAACTAGATAAACGTTTTTCTCTTGGGATGTTTCATCTTTTGCACTGTCCAAAAGCAGTTTTCTTTTTTTAAGGTTTGCTTGGAATAGTCGTTTTGAACGAATATTTTAGTTCCCTTGAGTTTTTTTGCATTCTTTAGTACATCAGATTTTTCGTTGAAATCTTGGAAGAACAAGATGACGAGTCTTTTCGTATCGGGTTTTCCAATTCTATGAATACGCCCTACCGATTTGCACGTGACACCAAGCTTATCTTTAAACGTCGCGTCAATTACTTTCTGCTTTAATTCCGCTTCAGTCTCTTTGGGGCTTTCAGAGATACCAAAAACCACTAAATTCGAGTGCCTACTTCTATCCTCAAGGTCCGTAAGTTTATGCATCTGAAAGCTAACTGATTTTTGGTATGTTGAAACAAGATTGTCAAGAACGTCTAGTTTGGATGATTTGGTCTTAAGTTCAGTGATATGTTTTTCAATACCATCGAACCGCTGCTTGATATCCACAAACATGTCCTTAAGGCCACAGATTTCATTGCGCAATTCGTTTTGACCTTCTAACACCTTAAGAAGTAATTCTTCGACAGTAGGTCCGGGATTAGATTCAATGTCACCACACAATAACAACCGCATGGCACAAAAGCATTCGTAAGCAATCACAGAGCACTGGTTGGGGCACGGCAGGACTATAAGAAAGCGCGAATCGTTCCCAAAGAAACCAAAACAAGGACCAACCTGCACAAGGCAAAAGAACGGCTTAGTTAGCGACATGTCGCTGCCATGCCCGCCGTGCCCAATGAAGTTGAAGTTCAGGAGGGGTTCATATATAGGCGTTGTATCTGCTGACGTCATGGTTTGGACAGTGATAGCTGAGGAAGGACGAAAGGTGATGTCGCTTGTTGTTGCATCATTTTGCAGCAAATGCGTTGCCGCATAAGCTGGTTGTTGAAAGGTCGGCGAGGTCGAGTTTGGAAAGTAGCAGCACTGCATAGCCAATCCTGCGCAGAAGAGCCCCTGCACAAGGCAGAAGAACGGCTTGGTTAGCGACATGCCGCTGCCATGCCCGCCGTGCCCAATCCTGACAGTAGGCTGGGCAATTATCCCCGATGAAGACAACATTCCTGGCTTGCCTCGTAAATCTTGCGTCTTCCTCCCGAAACCAGTTTTTTAAAATTGCCAAGGTCATCCCCGCTTTTCCGTTCCCCTGTTACTTAACGGGAAGGTGTCGATCGCCTTAGAAACAACGTGGGTGCCTTGATTTTCCAATTTCCAACAGCTTCAATTTCTCATCTCCTGCCATGTTTGCACCCACTAGCGCAGTGATGCGATCTTTACTGCGTTTTCCTCCACTACAGGCTTTGCCTTTGAAGGTGAGTGTCTTTGATGGAAGCGCCTTATAAAAAAGACCCATCTCGTCATCGGTGAAGACGTCTCGTCGCTCAAAGCTGATCGAAATTTCTTTAAACCGCCCCTGTTGCCAGTCGGTGCTAAAGTCCCTTTTGACTGCACCACTCTCACGTGAGATTTGACAAATTGACAATTGATAAGAAACAATACAACTACGATGCAATGACCGATTCTGTTGTTCAACTAACCACATATCAATTTCCACGTGCCCACAGGTCCACTCTCTCTCATGCTAACGTTCTAAGCAAGCCCTTCACAGCCATTTCAGCTTTCAATAACGCAACTCTATGCTTACTAACGTCCGCAGCTACCTGCCCAAAAGAGAAACTGTTGAAGCTCTACTGGAAGATAACAGTACTGATCTCGCGATATTTACTGAATCTTGGCTTAACCCGGATATTCAGGATAACGAACTACTTTCCGCAGAATCTTCATACTGCATTCACAGGCAAGATAGCCTGGGGCGCCGGGGAGGCGGGGTTGTGGCGCTTGTAAAGCCTAGTTTGCGTTCCTCCAGAATTGATGCAGGATGCCGTCATGAAACCCTGTGCGTAAATTCAACTTTTCCAACCAGTAAAACATTACTAATCGCATGTTATCTAGCTCCCGACTCTGACGATAATTTCACAAAAGAACTCTACTCTGTTGTCTTAGATTTAACTTCTCGCTATGCCCGTTTGAACATCTTGCTGTGTGGTGACTTCAATTTCCCAGACATTGATTGGGTTCACCTAGCTGCTCACTCACCCTTTTCAAGAAACTTTCTAGATTTGTGCCTTATGTTTAATTTTGCCCAAATGGTTACCGTGCCCACTCGTGGTACCAACATACTCGATTTATTTTTGGTCTCAACTCCCGATCTTGTAAACTCAGTTCAATGCGTAGATGGTATCAGTGACCATAAAATTTTATTAATTGGCCTTTCCATTCCTATTCCTACCCGACAACCTCTCGATAAGTACATTCGTGATTATAACAGAGCCAATTTTTTCAAAATTAATGATGAACTGGCAGATTTCTATGAAACGTTTTTTCATTGTGCTGCTTCGCGAACAGTCGAACAAAACAGGGTGTTTTTTAAAAACAAATCGCTGTCCTTAATTCACAGACTTGTACCTATAATCTGTATTCGCGGGGATGCCGAAAGACCATGGTACTCTAATTCCCTGAGGAGGCTGTCAAATAAGAATGAAACGCCTCTCCAGAGAAGCCAAGTTATCGAAATCCCCTGGTAAATGAGAAAGGTATCGCACATGTTTGCGCGAGTACACTTCACTGTTAAAAAATGCAAAAAGGCAATTCTTCGGTCATGATCTTCTCGGCATCCTACGCGACAACCCACAAAAAATTTTGGAAGTATTTGTCTCCTAAAAACAGCGCTGCTCAAAACTTGCCATTTACTAATCCCGATAGTTCGGCCGTTTCCGCCACTGACTCCGTCGAAATCTTGAAATCCCACTTTTTATCTATATTCACGCACAAACCCTCCACCGATGTTCCGTCCTTGCCGCCCAGAGACTTCCCGCATATGCCACGCATTTTTGTTACAAGCGAAGGAATAGCAAATCTAATCGACAACCTTAAGTTCTCGAGTTCCCCTGGCCCAGACAATATACCCGCTAAAATTCTGAATAGCACAAAATAATATGCAGTCTTATCCTACAATTTATTTTAACCAATCCCTTGACACTGGTTTTATTCCTAAAGACTGGAAGATAAGTAAAGTCACCCCCGTTCCCAAATCAGGAAGCCCTTCAGACCCCTCAAACTATCGTCCTATTTCGTTAACATGCACTGCCTGCAAGCTGCTAGAACACGTAATCTACTCCCACATTGCAACTCATCTGGACCGAAATTCCTTCTTTTTTTCTAACCAGCACGGGTTCCGACGTGGACTGTCGTGCGAGACACAGCCGTACGAATTTTCTACTGACCTTCATTTTAGCCTAGACTCTTCTTTTCAAACAGACGTAATATACCTCGACTTTTCCAAAGCTTTCGACCGTGTTCCCCACCGCCGTCTAATAAGTAAACTTTCTTGTCTCAGTATAGACCCCTTAGCTCTATCTTGGATTAAAAATTTTCTAACCGGTCGTGTTCAGTATACTGTTGTCGCGAATAATGAATCAACCCGTGTTGATGTAGTTTCCGGTGTACAGCAAGGTTCCGTTCTCGGGCCTCTTTTGTTTATAATCTTTATTATTAATATTCCAGACAAAATTTCATCCACCATCCGCCTTTTTGCAGACGACTGTGTGCTTTACCGTCGCATCGAATGTTGCACTGACCAAATTATTCTCCAGAATGACTTGTCTAACATACATAATTGGTGTTCGCGGTGGCTAAGACAGGTTACTACACAAAAATGTCAATTCATGCAAGTTTCGCGCAAGCGCACTAACTTTTCCTTCCAGTATTCTGTGAACTTCCAACCCTTAACCAAGGTCGACTCCTATCGTTATCTTGGCGTAATAATAACAAGTAAACTAACATGGTCCGAGCACATAGAACAACTAGTGTCCGCTTCAGCAAAATCACTTGGCTACATTAAAAGATCGCTTACGTCCTGCCCACTGCAAATCCAAAAATTAGCTTACGAAACCTTCGCGCGTTAAACTTCAATATGCTTCTGCTATTTGGAATCCTCACCAAAATTACCTAATCGACGCGATAGAATCAATTAAAAATCGCGCTGCCAGATTCATAACCTCACAATACAGTTCTCGCTTAAGTATTACCAGTATCAAACTATCCCTCAACCTCCCTTCTCTAGAAAATCTCCGCAAGGTCACTCGGCTGTGCCTTCTGCACAAACTATACCATAATTTCCCGTCGCAACGCAATACCGTTCTTCTACCTCCCGCCCGTTCATCGCGTCGCTTTTTCAACTCCCTATGTTTACAGCGCTTACATGGTTCAACTAACGCTTTCAATAAATCATTTTTACCTACTGCCATTGAAGACTGAAATAACCTGCCTGAATTCATAGTGCACGAACAAAACCCCTTAAAATTTAAACAGCTAATCACAAATCACTTGATATGTTAGTTAATTTACAATTGTTGCCGTTTTCTTCCACGTATATATATATATATATATATATATATATACATATATATATATATATATATATATATATATATATATATATATATATATATATTTCCTTCTGTTGACATTGATTTTTATCATGTAGTTCACTTTCGATTATGCTTTGTACCATTGACAATCATGCATCTGTTGAATCGGGTTTTTGCCTCCCCCTTATGTAATACCCCGCAATTGGCCTTTAAGGGTTCAATAAATGACAATGACAGATTGCTTTGAAGACTATGCCATGGCGTCTTTTGAAGCCGTTGAGCCATCCGTGGCTTGAAACAACGTTCTTAACACTCATTTGCATGGCGATCTCTCGAGCTTTCTGCTTTTCTAGTTGTTCAGAAGGCGTCGTCCGCATCCGCATCCATTTGGATGTAAAAGTCCCGTTCTTAACTGTGCCTTCAATTCTTTCTCCGTCTCTCCAGATCCATGACAGCGTCGACTTCGGGATGTATTTTTTCGCCATCTCCATCTTGGCCAGGCTGGTTTGATCGGGATCCTGAAGAATTTGCAGCTTTTTTCAAGCGAGAGTGTGTAGTGCGGCCGTTTCCTTTCCATCAGGCTGAAATAACACCGTGATCCACCGCATTTCACCACACAAACAGGCCTAACGCACAGTTGACTCGCCGAGTTAGCTCCCACAGCCACAAGCGAGAATAGCTACTGGGTTGGCTTGTCTCGATCTCAGGTGTTGCCATGGTCGTGAGACTACCTTTGGCATGAACGAGTCTATGCTATGTTTACAGTTTGTGCCATTTAACCGTAGGTGACGAATAAGCACTGTTTCAAATAACCGATGAATTCTACTGCGCAACACAGAAATACAGCCACATGAGCCCGTTTAATACGTTAATGAGGTATTATCGTTTAGGCAAGTTTCGTTTATTGGGAGTACACTGTAATTTACAGGCGAGTTCTCATTGAATTTTGTACTCAAAAAAGCAATTGCAACTGAAATCCACACATCGGTGTCTGCAGGTAGAGAAAAACACTTGGTTACATGCGAAGCCATGGTAACGAAACGAGTGTTCAAACCATTGTAAACGATATAAACGGGCACCTTGGTGCTTTATTAGTGACTCATTAGTGACTCGTGGCGTTTATTAGTGACTCTTGGCGCTTTATTAGTGACGCATGAACAATAACTTGGCACAGTTTTGGTGAATAGAAGTATGTCACTGCTCCGTTTTGTAACAAATGCTTAAAGAAACAATCGCAACAAGTGCTTAAAGAGGCGTCGCTGCATGCGTGTTGGCCCTGGGCTACACGAGCTTTTGCTTTATCTCAGTGTTTCGGTCGGTGGCAGTGTGACTTCATTTTCTTTCTTTCCCTTTTTTGCAATAAAACCTGCCTCTCTATGCTCAGCGGTTTGTTTGCGTGGACATGCATTTTTTCACATGTGTGGCGCGAGCACTTCGCGCGAGCCACGGAGCGGCGTGAGCAGAAATCGCAATTCGATGTATTATTGGGAGTCCTACATCGACGGTGATGACCTATATATATTGGAAAAACATAGAACTGGGCAACTTGTGCTGTAATGATAACGCGTGGTGGCTCATGTGGATAGGCGTTAACTTACCAATATCACTCACTGATCACTTGGTGCCATATGCACGCGCTTTACGAGATAGTCGATGTGGCTCACTTTCTTGGCTCTCGCGCTGCCGTCTTTGAAGTGGTCCTGCATGAGGTGGCCGCTAACGGCAGTGCAGCATGCTTTTGTTCTCTGTTAAGAACTCTTGACGCTATCATGTTAGGCTTTCATTAAGCAAACAACCACCGTTATGTCACTAGGATTCTAGTGCAATCACAATTTTTTATTTTCTTTCTGAGTGTGATGCGTTTTTTTAATGTTTCCGCGGAACCTAGCTTTCAATAAAACCTTTTTTTAGATAATATTTTACATGTTACGAGGGCCAGATAGGTCACGCAGTATGTAAAAAGGTAGTGCAGTTCATATCTAGCGATGATCTCTTTAAAAACTTTCTTCAAAATTTTTTTCAGGGTAATGTTTATTATAGGCCGAATAAAATATGCACTGGTGCCCGCATGTTGCTAAACATTGGTATTTTCAAGCTCCCACCATAAGCTATTAAAGGCTGCTAACTGCTCCACAATTGAAATTTAGCTACTCCAAAAACTGTTTCCAATTTAATTTCAGCCGTCTCACCCCTGTTTGAGTAAAACGTTAGCCTTAGGTCTAAAAACTGAAGGTTAGATTCCTGCGGCAGTGCTGTCGTAAACAGAAGTACGCTTCCATTCTCTTTAAGAAGACACTAAAGAGCGAGTGTTGAAGATTGGGCGAGTCGGTTCGTCGTACTTGAACTGGTATAGCGCATTACGTCGATGCGCTCTGTCCTCTTGTGTCGGTCTGCTCGGCCGTTTCTTCTTCCCCGTAATGCGTTATACCAGTTCAAACACTAAAGAGCAAAACGTTTTTTATTTCATATTAGTAACTGTAATTTCACAATTCTAAAAACACCTCCTTTATTGCGACTTGATGCTTGGTAACGGAGAAAAACATGCCAGAAGAAAATTCGGGTGGAGATTCCACTGAGACTCCCGTGCCAAACACAGTGACGTACGAAATATTGAAGGCACCTACTGGGGGGTCCTACATAAACTTTACTCCATAAAAATGAAGTACATTGTCTTCAGTGGGTGCTCTAGATCTATCATACGAAGGTTTGGAAAATTTTATTGAGCGAACGTCGTGAAAACAGGAAAAATACATTTTGAGATTTGCTACGTGATGCGTAAGTGCAGACGTGCAACAGCTGCGCTGATTGCGTCAATTCGATAAAATTCCTCATTTGTGCGCCGAGCTGTGCCAAACCATGAAATTTGCCGAAATTGCGCCACGCTGAGCCAAAATGCCCGACCAACCTCAAATTTTTCTCAATTGCCTGAATTTGAGCGAGAAATGAAGACCACTTTAGCCACCTGTAGTTTGTGTCATCAATCTAACCCTAAACCGCAGTGTAAGATAGCTGCTCATTAGGCAGAGACACTCGCGAATCGCGATCAACCAGATGAAGTGACAACGCCGTGCGCTTGTTGATTTGCTGACCGCTGCAGAAATTTACCAGCGGGACGACGCAACTACAACACAACATTGTAGTGCCGTGGCCAGCAACACTTCGTGGGAAATATGAATTTTCTAGTCAGCAAGTGCAGCCACGGCATGTAAGGAACCATTAGGAACTTAAGCTAGAAGTGTACAAACTCTCAGCACGTCGAGCTTGTACGCTTCCAGCTTTAGTTCCTGCCGTGAACACGTCAGTTGCCATGGCAACGCCACATGCGATACATATCCGGTGCCGTTGCGAGTCCAAAAGGCGCGTGCCATTATAACTTTATCTTGTTATACGCGCCTTGCAAGCAAGCCGAGAAGTTGTGTCCTAAACCTAACCACCTTCATGTAAAAAATGAAGAGGGGAAAGGTTTGTGGTACGAAATGTTTTTGGTCTTGTTCTAACCTTATGCAGAAACACCGCTTAAGTCACCTTCGCCATAGTACGCAAAAGGCCCGCGGAAAAGCGTTAAAAGATTTAGAAGGGGCTTATAGTTGTAGTCTCTAGACACTGCACAGTTTGTTCGATGACTGATGCGTGTATACGCCGCATAATTGTGAGTACTAATATGCTAGCGGATGTTTAAGAAAGGTTACTGGCAAAATTTTTTGGAGTACAATAGGACGACCCTGCGGCTGTAAAAATCAAACAGTTTTTTCCCTGTTTTACGAATCTCATGGTCACCATCTTGAAGGGTCCACATTTCAAGTCTCAGACTGTGTCAAACAATTTCGCAGGCATAGTGACTTCTAATGTGGACCTCATCATTGTTTGCTGATGGGGGTTAATAAATAAATTACAACTTTGTTTAATAGCAGTACTAATAGTCACTATGCATGATTTAGGAAATGTTAAATCGCTTGTACATATATATATATATATATATATATATATATATATATATATATATATAAATATATATATATATATTCAAATCTAAGCCTTCTATTTCAAGCTGACCGAAATTCGGTCTTTCGTGATAAAAAAGTGAATGTTTTTTCTTGTAACCTGCTCTGAATTTGCGATTTAGTGCTCCAAAAGTAACATTTTGCTGATCCATAACTTGCTCCGAACTATATTTCAGGCGTTGCACCCCTGGCAAATGTTTAAGCACAGAATTTGCCATTAAAATTTTGACCTTGATTTCTTTCATTAACAATGAAATGATGACAGTGAAACTTCTAGCATTGGAGTTCTCAGACCGCAGTTTGTCAACCTAAATCAACTCATTATTTCTCTTTATTGTCCCGAGTATATTTACGTGCGGCTGGTCTTGGAGGCGCACGCTCGCTTTCTTTACGGCCGTTGTACAAGAAGAAGGCTCTGCCTCTACCTATCAGCGCAGTCTCGCTCCAAACTAACTTGCCGCCGTCCATTGCAAAGAAAGGCTAGCGCACTCAAATAGTGCTCAGGTTAATTTCTACTGTTGCACTTCCTAGTGGTACCAACGCAATAGAAACATGGTAGGAAGCATATATGACAACTCTTTCTGATACTTCAAGAAATGAGTGAATTTATAAATATTCTATTCTGCGTGCATTTAAAATTGTGCAGAGCGTTCAGAAGGCTCGGCCACATCATCCGTCACCAACTGGCAGACGAAATGACAGACAACATAAGCTTTCTTTTTCTGAGAAAAATAGTTTTGGGAACATTTACTTCAAATCCGCATGCCAGCAGCCAGTGCCCATAAAAATATTAAATTTTGCACATTTAGGTTCAAGGTATCACATTTCGTGCTCTTTGAAATAAGTACTTCAATAAGGTGAAATGAAAAGCATAATAGGAATGGCTACTATTTTTCACAAGTAGGTGCGAATAGCAATCGGAATAGCAGGAATGATGAAACAGTAATAAGAATGTCAATAAAATAGTAATTGTTCAAAATAAAAACACAAAAGTTAGAAACAATGAAAGAGCATGTAATGATACAGCTTCAGAAAGTCGTTGTAGTACAGAAAAAAAAACAACCCAAAGCCGAAGCACACCATGCTTGAACCCTGCAAACATACAAAATCCCGAGCCCACACAAGCCGAGATGCAATCTTCAGGGCAGATGAAAAATTGCGAAACGTTTTCACATGCAATAAGGCTCACCAGAAACTAAGGGGAACAATACAATTTTCGAGAATCAGAAAATGTTTATATATTAGTACTAATATATAAACATTCTGATAATATATAAACAAATGCGTCTGAAGAAAAAAGCACTGCTGGCAAAACTTTGTCATGATGTTTTTATCTGAAGTAGCGACATTGTTTCTAACCGGAAAATCTTATGTGCGGACTTGTAAACAAAGCCAGACGGCATGTCATTGTGATCCGTTATCAATTTTATGCAAATTACTAGAACGATTCGAAGAAACTTTTCAGAAGTAATTATCGCCGATCCTTCTGTGGGACCCTTGTCCACACTTTCTGTACAGGCCAGTAGCAGTGAATCTTCAAAGCATGGCTCAAGAATAAACTGCAGATTGTGAAAGGTTTTCGTTCAAGGATGGTAATTTACTGATATGTTTATGATGGACGCCATAGTGGACCTTGAAAAAGATTTTTGTGCCGTTGCGTGTGCGTATTAAATACCCAATGCATGAGCACCACAAAATGCAGACTGTGCCCACGCACACTTGTACTACTCTCACCGCTTTCTACAAAGGGAAAATTGACACGAGAAAGTGGCCAGGGACAGCTGATTTACAACGCAATGTGTACGCAGCAAAAGGCGTTTTGAAGAGTTAGTTCTCGACGCTCTCATGTGGTGTGCGCTGTCACTGTATAGAAACAACTATATTTTACTCGCAGTGGCTGCTTAGGCAATAAAAGCAGGGAGCGAGTGAGAGTCTAGAGACCAGCTGTGATCTACCATCCATTCGTTAATATTGTTCCTTTCACAATTCATCAGATAATAATGCATGTACCCAAATACATACTGTTAAACCGTCTAATATTACTGTCCCGATTTATAATGTTGGCGTCACTTAAAGGAGTATTGAGATGAATTTTAAATATTTAGGAATTGTTCTATAAAACACGATTGGTTTCAAGAAGAAAGTTCTGCGTTGACTGGGAAAACATCGCATATATTTTTAATACCTCTACCTTTAAAAGACACTTTTAGTTTCGATATTAGGTGGGTGGCTTCTCCGTGACATGACAAGGCAGTGGGACGGTGCGAAAACATGGTAATTCGCTACGTACTAATGGCAGACAAGCGATCTGCTCGCGGTACATATAAACGATGAGTGCATTGTTCCTATTGACAATGACAGAGATTTTTGTGATTTAGGCTGCATGGAAACTCCGTTTGCGAAATCAGAGGAACCTTGTTGACTCGTCACGATTATGTTCGCTCCGGTGCTTGTCAATACTACGCAACGAAAACTTAAAATCAAAGCAACTATCTTATGCATGCTGGCTGAGAGTTGTGTGGTAAGTGGTGATACTACTTGCATACCAAGTAAACTGAAATTGTCATTTTCGCGATGTCTCACAATTGTCTCGGTACACCTTTAAAAGACAATAAAGGCGAAAATTTTTTTTCGCGTATTAGTGAAGTACTATTTCTCAATCCAGGGAATATCAGTTGTACCACGACACGACGCTTGGTAAGTGAGAAAAAGCACGAAAATAAAATATGAGTGGAGATGCCGCCTTGATCTTCTCGCATAAATTCACGAGACATTATGAATTTCAAACACGTGTACTGGGTCCTACATAGATAATAATTCATAAATGTTAAGTACACTGTCATCTGTCGGTTAGTCGGACCTAAGATACGATGTTTCAGAGATATTCATCAAGTCAAAGTTGCGAAAATAAAATACGTTTTCAAAATTTGAACATGACTAAATTTAAAAATAAATTTCAAGCCCAATTTTTTTCCGCTGATATTGAACTTGAACCATGAGAGGTGTCGGTGTGCAGCGTGTCAGTCCAAACTGGGACATTGGTTCTCTTTTGTCTACCTTTAGGAAAATATTGCTAACTGCTGGTGCAACACGAGTCACGGCAAGCACTGCTTTGAAGCATTATTTGATTTTAACCCAATGGGCATTTAAACACCGATGAACGTCCACTGGACAACCGCTTCTGGATGTCTTGGTCGTTCGCTGGTCGTCGAAAAATTGCCGATCGCCGTCTAACGGACATCCGCAGGACTCCAAGGCGCATACTAATTGGCGGTCCAGCGGGAGTCCTTCAGGTGTTCAGGACGGATATGCGGATGTTCAACGGACATGTAGGCCGTTTTATTGTTTTGTAACCTAATCTCGACTGAATAAGCATTGGGTAAATTACAGACCATCAGTGAGCACCAAGTCGACCATTATATTTTTAATTATAATGCTTAATTTGTGCAGCTGATCATATATTATGGAGGAGGTTCAGTGCAAACAAAAGAACAAACAAAACACAAATTGTGTTTGTCTTGTCTCGTTCACTTTCATGCGGCTACAAGACAAACACCATTTGTGTTTTATTTGTTGCCATGTTTGTCTTTGCACCGCACCTCTTCTATCACAAGCTTGCTCAGGAAAGACGATGGCAGTTGTGCATGTGCCACGACGGACTACGAAATGGACGAAAAAGAGGAACTCGCTTGCGCGTTCTAATTAAAAAGATCGACCTGCTTCTGGTGTCTCAATCTCTGCGGCAAGACCTCTGCTTTGAGGTCGTGACACTGGTGGAGGTGCTGGAGCCTACAACCGGATGCAGGAAAGTCTTGCTCGGACCCGTTCACCTAGTCTGGAGACCCAGCCCCTCGTCACGACTCCGGTGCACCGATTCAGTCGGCGCCTACTAGGCCTAACTCCGGAGTCCGCACCTGTTCCGTCTCTAATCAGCATGGCAGCTGCTACCACATTCACGGCTACCCTTCCATCGCAGACCACTCTTCCCTCCCAGGTGACTCTTGAACATCGTCGCGTTCCTGAAGTTTTCCATTGGGAAGAGCACGAGGATGTCGAGGACTGGCTTGAACAGTTCAAACGGGACGCTGTATCTAACCACTGGAACAAACAGCACAAACTTGGCCGTGCATATTTCGCCCGGGAAGATAGCGCTCGCACGTGGTACGAGAACCACGAGGCTACTTTCCAATCTTGCGAAGATTTCCGTCGAAAGCTCCTCGCCAAATTTTCGAACACGGACCGACGGGATCGCACACAGCAACTGATTGAGGCTCGTGTACAAAAACCCAATTGAACAGCCGCCATGTACGCAGAGGGCTGTGCGACAAGCTGACCATGGCATGCCCGAGGCGAGGAAGGTGCGTCACCTTATGCAGGGTATCAAAAGAACCAGTGTCTGCGGGCCTCATACGAAGTCCACCTACAACAGTAGATGAATTCATAAGTAGGGTGACTGTCATCGACCGCGCACTGCGACAACGATACCGACACTTTGACCGCCTGCCGTATCACACGGCAGTAAGTGCTGCAGCTGAGAACACTGCCGTATGTGAAAGTTCCCTGCGACAAATGATTAAGGAAATACTGTGTGAGGATCTTCAGGCCCTCTTCGTCCCTCCTACCCAACCGGCCGTCGCATCTGTTGCGGAAATCGTCCGCCAGGAGTGGACGCAAGTGGTTACACCACCAGCGCCATATCCTGAGCCACATCCAGCGACTTACGCTGACGCGGTCCGACGTCCTCCACCGTCATTTGTGGCGACACCCTTCTAGCCACGACCCACTGCCGTACCTTGGTGGCAACGGGATTCCATGATACGACCACCACTTCACCGAACAGACTTGTGGCACATGGCCGACCGTCGACCTATTTGCTTCCGCTGCGGAGAACCAGGTCACATTGCCTGTTATTGCCGTCATAGCGATTCCGGGTTCGGGAACTGTTCTTGTCCCGCTTCTTTCCGCTCTGAAGACCGTCGTGCCCACGATGCCGATCAACTGTCGACTGGCCAAGCAACTACACCGCGCCACTGGCGATCTCCATCTCCTGCGCGTCAACGTGACTTCCCTCAGGGCTACGCGGACGTCACAAGAGGCCGTTCGCCTAGCCCGCGCCGGGAACACTAACTGCTGCGACCTCCGGGTGAAAGGTTGCCAATTGTCGAGAAACTGAAAAGTTCCCCCTATCATCGCAAAAAGATATGACGACAACCACGACGAATACGACGATGAATACTAATGCCGGTGAAGTTGAACGTGCTGATCTTGGCAATTTCATTGACGGACATCACGTTACAGCACTGGTTCACACTTGTGCCGACTTCTCAATCATGCGACAAGAACTCGCCGACCGCCTTAGAAAGCTGAAGACACCGGGGTCAGGGCCGCACATAAGGAGTGCTGGTGGTCAGCTGATGACTCCTACGGGTAAATGCACCACTCGACTTCGCATTGGGGATTCTAGCTTCGTGGCCCCTTTCGTCCTGGTGCCAGACTGCTGTAAAGAAGTAATTTTTGGCACGGGTTTTCTTCGAGATCATGGCGCTGTTATCAACATCCCCCAACGTATGGTGACGTTTTCGCACATCCTTATGTCGATGACAGCAGCGACGAACTACGCGGCCGTTTGCGAATAGCCGACGATGTGACGCTCCCAGTGAGATCCTGCTGCCTTGCGTCTGCGTCCAGTAGGTGCCCTTCTTATAAAGTTGTGATAATGAAGCACATAGTCGCTCTTTTGCTCACGCAAGGCATTTCCATCGCGAGAGGCATCCTAACGCTTACAGGTGGACAGGCAGAATTGCTCCTCACAAACTTCAGCAACGAGCACCGTCAAATCCAGAAGGGTACGGCAATTGCCTACTTCGACGATATAGACCAAGCCGGGGATTGCTGTGCTTGGCAACCAGACGACGCGACAGTCCTTGCCTCGACATCTTTGTCGGTGGAGATCTGCTCCACGCTACCGCTCTCGGATAGGAAGCGCCTGCTTGGACTTATACACCAATTCGAAGACTGCTTTTCACGTACGTAAAAGGTCCAGCGGACACTATTGACTAAGCACCGCATCATTATTGAAGACAACACGCGACCGATTCGGCAGAACTCCTACCGTGTGGCTCCGAAAGAACGCGAGGAGATTCAGAAGCAAGTACAGAAGATGCTCCTGGATGACGTCATACAACCTTCGAAAAATCCTTGGGCGTTCCCCGTGGTTTTGGTCAAGAACAAAGGCAGCAGCTTGCGTTTCTGTATTGATTGTCGCAAGTTGAACCAAGTCACGAAGAAAGACGTCTTTCCACTGCCTCGTATAGACGATTCACTCGATCGGCTGCGTCATGCGCGCTATTTCTTTTCGATGGACCTCCGAAGCGGCTACTGGAAGATAGAAGTCGACGAGAGAGATCGTGAAAAAATGGCCTTTGTGACGCCTGATGGCCTTTACGAATTTAAGGTGCTTCCTTTTGGGTTGTGCTCGGCGCCAGCCACTTTTCAGCGTCTCATGGACACCGTACTATTGGGCCTGAAGTGGCAAACATGCTTGGTCTATCTGGACGATGTTGTATTCTCAACATCATTCGAGGAACATCTCAGCCGTCTATTCACCGTACTCCAAGCCATACGCTCGGCCGGCCTGACTTTAAAACCAGAAAAATGTCATTTTGGTTTTAACGAACTCAGCTTCCTAGGCCACGTCGTCAGTCACGAGGGTGTTCGACCTGACCCAGCCAAAAGAGACGCCGTAGCGCAATTTCCTGCACCCCGTTACAAAAAGGCTGCGAGACGCTTCTTATGGTTGTGCACCTATTACCGGCGATTTACCCAGGACTTTTCGTCTATTGCGGCGCCATTGACACGACTCACACGTGAGCACGTCCCCTTCTTTTGGGGTGAACAGGAGCAAATGGCATTGAATGAACAACGACAACGCCTGCAAACACCTCCAGTCGTGGCGCACTTCGACCAGGACGCCCCTACAGTACTTCACACTGACGCCAGCAATGTAGGTCTAGGTACCGTTCTGGTGCAATGGCAAGACCGCTGTGAAAGAGTAATAGCCTACGCCAGCAGAACTCTCTCTCGCACGGAGGAGAACTACTCAACCACCGAAAAGGAGTGTTTCGCCGTGGTATGGGCAGTCATCAAATTTCGTCCGTATTTGTACGGCCGCTCCTTTAAGGTTGTTAGCGACCATCACTCTTTGTGCTGGCTCAGCAACCTTAAAGATTCATCTCGTCGTTTGGCGCCCTGGAGCCTAAGGCTTCAAGAGTTTGACATGACGGTCGTGTATAAATCTGGGAAGAGGCACACCGACGCCGACTGTCCCTCACGATCGCTAGTGGAAACTGTCGCTCCTGATGACGAAAACATCGATGCGGCATTAGGGAGTTGTCAACACGGCCACTATTGCACGACGGCAGCGCAGTGCCCCTGAGCTGTTAGCACTCATTGAGTATTTAGAAGGACGACGTAAAGACGTGCCGCGGTTATTTGCTAGAGGACTGCCATCTTTTTGCTTGCGAAACGATGTTCTCTATAAGAAAAACTTCTCACCAACATGGTAACCGTCACTTGCTCGTCGTGCCTGCCTCTCTTCGAAAAGAAATTATGGAAGCGCGCCATGATGAAGCAACTTCTTGTCATCTAGGCTACACCCGAATATTGTGCCGACTATGATGCAAGTACTACTGGCCAAAGTTACCTGCTGCTGTTAACCATCACGTGCGAACTTGGACCGACTGCCAAAGACGCAAAGCGCCTCCCAGCAAGCCAGCCGGTCTTTTACATCCAGTCGAAGCACCAGAAAAGCCGTTTACCCAGATTGAAATGGATTTCCTGAGTCCATTTCCAACTTCTACAACAGGGAACAGATGAGTTATTGTGTTCACTAATTACCTGTCCCGTTATGCGGAGACTGAAGCTATGCAGAGTGGCACAGCAGCAGACGCCACTCAGTTCTTCATCGAAAACATCGTCCTTCGGCATGGCGCTCCGACAACAGTGATCCCAGACAGAGGACCTGCCTTCACCGCAGAGCTTTTGGAGTCGGTTCTCAGACTCAGGGGTACAGCTCACCGGAGAACAACTGCATACTATTCGCAGACAAACGAATTGACGGAGCGCCTCAATAGGACCCTCACAGACATGATCAGCATGTACGTTGACACGGAACATAAAAACTTAGATCAGATATTGCCATACGTGACCATTGGTTTATAACACCGCTCGACAAGAAACCACTGAAATGACACCGTTCAGTCTGATTTATGCTCGCGAAGTCACGACAACATTGGACGCTATGTTGCCGCATGAGTGTGACGACATCCATGTAGAAGCCGAAGAGTTCACTCAGCGTGCCGAAGAAGCCAGACAGCTCGCGCGCATGCGCATCTGTCATCAGCAGCATCAAGATGCACAACGCTACGCCACCCGCACCAATTTATTAGCTACACATCAGGCGACAACGTGTGGGTCTGGATTTCGATGCGTTGACGTGGACTGTCTGAGAAAATGCTAAGACGGTACTTTGGTTCATACAGCGTTACGCGACGCTTGAATAACGTGAACTACGAAGTTGTCCCCGACACTGATTGTAGTTCTAAGCGCCAAAAGCATTTGCCTGAAGTCGTGCACATCGTGCGTAATAAACCGTATTTATCGAGTTATTTAGCTCCCGGTTGCCGTTTTCGTACAACCACTTCATACGCCTGGTAAAGCACCTTGGTTGCGCATCGGGACGATGCTTCTTTCGGATGAAGGCAAATGTCACGTGCTTGCTCAACAAAGACGATAGCAGTTGTTCATGTGCCACGAAGGACTATCAAATGGACGAAAAAGGGGAACTCGCTTGCGCGTTCTAATTAAAAAGATCGACCTGCTTGTGGTGTCTTAATCTCTGCGGCAAGACCTCTGTTTGGACGTCGTGGCATTATGATCAGCTGTACCAATCAAGCATTTTAAATAAAAATGGATGTAGAACTATGTGTCCAATAATGGTCGGTGATTTACCCGATGAATATCTGGTGGAGTTCACACACCACTTCCTATGAGAACTTACCAACTATAAAGAGACTTGCATCATTCCGCACTTTTTCACATTAATTTATTCATACAAAATAACATGTTTCTATGCATAGCAAACAGCTATATTGCAACTGCCATTACTTGGAAAGCATCATGACTTATGCCATCACATTTCCCCGAGGCAGCGTGCATGTCTCCAAGATGTAACAATTTGGCCACCGACTTTCTGTCTCTTCATAGCTTCCGTCATGTATGTGTCCCATCTGTTACCGTCCCGTATGTATTTGATATGTACCATTTGGTAAGTCTTCCAACTGCCATAATTTTGCTACTATATTTTTGTCTACTCAAGTGTGTGCAGTATATTTATTTATTTATTTATTAGAATACCCTCAGGGCCCGTAGGGCATTACAGAGTGGGTGGGTACAACATATATAACACGCAAGAAAAAAAGACAAAATAAAGAAACAAGTAACAGATGCGCAAATCAGGAAGGCAACATAAGTCAACTAAAAATGTATAAGAATTCAAGCACATACACGACAAAGATAGATAATGGAAACTGCGTATAGTTACAAGCATTGCTGAGAAATTGCAGTCTTGAATAACAAAGGGTCTGTTATTGATACAACGGAAGAGGGAAGGTGGTTCCAATCGGCGGCTGTTTTTGGTAAGAAGGCTGCTGAAAAGAATTTAGTGCGGCAAAACGGAATGGCAACCTTATGCTGATGATCAATGCGCGATGAGTGGTATGACGGTTGTGAAATGAGGTCTCGCTTCATTGATGGATTGTGAAAAAATATCTTATGAAAAAAATGCAGTCGCGCCAGTTTCTTCCGGACAGTTAAACTGGGTAGGTCAAGGTTAGATTTCATTTCTGATATGCTAGCAGTACGGGAATAATTAGAACAAATGAACCGAACTGAGCGGTTCTGAACAGATTCTAACGCGTTAATTAAATTTTGCTGCACGGGATCCCATATAGCGGACGCGTACTCAAGCTTTGGGCGAATTAGTGATCGGTATAATAGAATTTTGAGGGACAGCGGAGCGCGAGAAAAGTTGCGGCGTAAGTATCCTAGCGTTCGGTTAGCGTTATTACAGATGTAGGTAACATGCGTGTGCCAAGATAGATTGTTGGTAATGTAAACGCCGAGGTACTTATATGAAGAGACATGCTGGAGGGGAACGGCGTTAATTCTGTAGGTACAGGGGGGAGAAATAGATCGCCGGGTTATTGACATGCATTTAGATTTGTTAGAGTTGAGAGTCATAAGCCATTTATTGCACCAGGTTAAGACAGTGTCAAGGTCTGACTGTAGAAATTGGTTATCATATTCATTGTTTATTTCGCGGTAAATTACACAATCATCTGCAAATAACCTTATTGCGGAGTTAATGCTGTCTGGGAGATCATTAATATATATAAGAAAAAGTAAAGGGCCTAATACGGAACCTTGGGGTACGCCGGATGTTACTTTAGAAAGAGGTGAGTTATAGCCATTAGTTGTTACAAACTGAGTGCGATTAGTCAGAAAGCATTCAATCCATTTAAGAATGTTCGGGTCAATGTTTAAGGCACTAATTTTCAGAAGGAGTAATTGGTGAGGTACTTTATCGAAAGCTTTTTGAAAGTTAAGAAAAATGCAATGCACAAGTGAGCCGCGATCTAAAGCCGATGCTATGTCATTAGTAAAATACAGAAGTTGGGTTTCACATGAGTAACTTTTTCGGAATCCGTGCTGGTAGGGAGTAAAAAAAGAATTTGATTCTAGGAATAAGACAAGGTTGGAGTAAATTATATGTTCTAACATTTTACAAGGAACACTGGTTAGGGAAATTGGTCTGTAATTGAGAGGAGACTGTGTGTTACCAGATTTGTGCAGAGGGACCACCTTCCCCACCTTCCAGTCAAGCGGCAAAGTGGAGGTCTGAATAGATTGCGAAAAGAATAAGGACAAGTAAATTGATGAATACAATGCAGTGTTTTTTTAGAAACTTTGAGTTGATTTCATCTACGCCACAAGAAGAGGATAACTTAAGCTTGTGAATTAAATTTTGCACTCCAACGGCATCAACGGTATCAGGATACATGGGTAAAAAATCACGACTAGGCATTTGCGGCAACGCAGAAGCAGAACAACTTAAAAAAGAAGTAACAAAAAAATCATTTAATGCAATGCAACACTCTTCACAGCGAACTGGCTGACCGTCTGAGTTCGTAAGCGAAATGTTTTTCTTTTCCCTAGGTTTAACAGTTTTCCAAAACTTAGAAGGGTTGGTTACAAGAATTCAGGGAAGGGTATTATTAAGAAAAACGCGCTTGGCTTCCTTGATAGCTGCTCTGTATTCGGAAAGGACAGATTTGTACACGTGCCAACGGGCTAACGAATTAGTCTGCTTTGCCTGACGGAACAACCGTTTCTTTTTATTCCGCAATTTTTTTAAGTCAGTTGAGAACCAAGGGGGGCGTTGGCGACCCTTGATAACGTATGTGGGAATGTATCGCGTGATTAAAGATTCAACTTTCATTTTGAACAAGTTCCAGTTTTGTTGAACGCTGCGATCAAAGAAGCCATTAGCAAAGCTCTCAAAATTCGATTCGAGTTCACTGTTCATTGAGTCATAATCGCCGTGTGAGTAGTCTCTTATTGTTTTCCAATTGTTTGACCGACGCCTTACAGAACCTGTTAGATTAAAGTGCACGAAACAATGGTCACTTATGCCTGGGATATATGAAATAGAATGGACAAGGTCAGGTACAGGGGTGAGAATCAGATCAAGAAAATTTGATGAATTGGGGCCCATTCTTGTTGGTTGCGTTACGAGTTGGGTAAGGTTAAAGTCATCGCACAGTTCCACGAAATGTAAACTGTCGGCTGAAAGTGAGCTTAATGAACAGGCTACCTATGTGTCCTATAGGTAGCCCACCTTTATGCAGACCACAAATTAGGCTAGTTGATAGCCTGTATGGTGCTGCATAATGGAGGCTGTTATAAGTGGAATGTATATCAACAAGCAGGTGAAACTGCAAAATTATTTATTTATATTCATCTACACTGTACAGTTTAAAGCAATTTACAGATAATATCTGAACAGGTAACAACACAAGCTGGTGGTTGAAAACAAATAAGATTAACACATTAGCCTTAGCGCAATGAAGCTTGAATGTATCATTGTCACTGATAAACTTTTTTTACTTTTTCGGCATTTTTTTAGGTAATTGAAAGTACATTTATAACTTAAACACAAACGTTTTACGTAAAAACTCATCACAACAGTAACTTCTGACCAGAAGGCTCTTTTCAAGGCCTTGGAAACACTATGGAGAGTATACTTAGATAAGATTTGCACACCAAAATTCGCCATCTGTTGTAAAATAGTATGTAAACTAAATCACAGTGACTTGCTGGGCTTTGCAGGGTAATGACAAATGTATGCAGCCTTACAGAGTATAAAAGACAGGACAATCAGAACCTCAGAACCAACTCATGTGGCAATCCTTTAATATTGCAATAAACTAGAAATGTGATATCATTGTAAATTACGAATGTGACAAATGTTATCAGGGCACTAGCAGAGATACCTGGTTGGCAACAAACTGCAGTATTTAGCATCCATCATTGAAAGCAACACTACAGCTCACAACCAGCAGTACACTTATTGTAACCCTTGGCTGCTGAACTGAAGGCCGCGGAATCAAACCCTGGCGGTGGTGGCCGCAATTTTCATCGAAAACGATAGGCTTGAGTTAGACATAGGTGCATTAACCAGGCAGTCAATATTTCAGAAGTATTTCACTACGGCATCCCTGATAATCATATATTGTGGTTACGAACTTGCCAAACACACCTATTAAAATTCCTATTAAATCTTACGCAAATTCAGGCAAGCAAATATCATCATGTAGTTTTGAAAATGTCACCAATCCCCTTTTAATCTATGACCTTAAGTTGAAATATTCCAGAATGCGTGCTGTAAGTTATCATTACCAATGTCAAACATGGTTAAGTATCACTAACAATTCTCACGTGGTTATGTATTGGCAAAGTTAGGTATGATTGAGTATGACTGTAGGAAATCACTTGATTGCACTTATGGCAATAATTTCCAGAGGACAATAAACAAATGTTACAAAAACAAGTTGAAACAAAATATTTAGCTAATTTTAAATGAAAATAAAATCATTGATCTACTACTGCTTTATGACAATGCAAAAGGTTCAATTTTAAAAGTGACTAATTGTACATGACAGACAAGTCTTAAGGGAACCTTACTAAGTAGATTTTGAAAAAAAATATACGCTGTAAAAAACTTTAGAAGCAGCGCTGACACATTCAGATATGTACGTTGTACTTGCATTAAGATTCACCCCTAAGAGTAGAAAACCGCCTTTTTAGATCAGTTATGTCTCCAGGGGGACTCTAAGTAGGACAATAATGCTGTAAGCTGCCGAATAAACTAAGCATAACGAAATTTTGGTGGCTACAATAAGTGGGTATGTTTGCACAGAAAATGTTGTGGCAGTTGGGTTCCTACACAATCCCACTTGAAACAATTCTTTGAGCATGTCTATGCTTCGAGATATCCCGCTCCGAAGTTCAATTGTGCTTTTCATCATGACTCAAGCGAGGCATTGAGGATCAGCAAACTATTACTCCCTGGTGGGACGAGCAATCACTGCTAGCTATCACCAGCCGATAGTAAAATGGAAACCATTATATTGTATGCCTATGGGTTCGACCCATGGTCAGATTATACGCGGCCCAACAAGGAGTAGTTGCTGTGTGTTGGTGCTCACTGTCCTGCATGCGTAATGATGCAAGCCACAACTAAACTTACATGCAGGATATCTAAGCACAGGCATGCAAATATTTCGGGGATCCTTGCAGAAATGTGAGTGGCTCAAATTTTTAATACATGCATTGAGGCCTGCTGCAGTCTTTAATAAGTTCAATATTGCATCTTATTCAACGGCACTGCTGACAGTAATAAGAGTTGTTGCACATTGTGTACCGCTGAACACATAGCTATCGGCAAAGGTGGCTTTTACACACCTAACTTACGGCACTGTCTTTTTCAAAGAAAAACAAAGGGCTTAACTTTGAACATCCTGAATATACGAGCTACTTGAATAAAGCAACCAGGTGGCTCAGTGAAGTTCCCTTTTCATAGAAAACAGAAGCCATGTGCAGCTGTTGTATCTCTGCAGCCAACGTTTCATCGAGCTACCACTGATGACAGGCTTGTCGAGAATTCTTTCACACTCACTTTGCACAAGGAGCATGCATAGGCAGTGATGGAAACAAAGAAAAAAAACAATTTAGTGACATCAGTCTCTTGGCAAAACTGAAATTTTCCAGTCTTTTCAAAATGATTTTGAACAATGTGTCTTAAGCTAGCAAGATGTACACAAACTAGAGATGTTACAAGATAAACTTCCTTGATGTTCTTGGCGAACACAGTTGCAACCTTATGAAATATTATGCAATTTCCACATCACAGATGTGTCAAAACCATGCTCATAGCGCTCGTGCATAGTGCGCTGACATGCAAATTCACTTATACCACAAGACACACATGATGGTATGCAACTTCATCAGTTATTCATTGTAGTGACATATAAAATTAAAATATAAATTTCACTTCAAATGCAACTAATGTAGCTTTTTTCAAGCTGCTTACATTGGTACGATTATACCTATAATGTCAGATATTAATGCCACTACAGTACTATCGTTTGCTGCTGAACTGTGGTCGTTAGTTTAAATGATTCTTTTTGGCTAAAAATGCAGTACGCCTCACTTAAGCACCACAAGCTGTCTAATGAAAAAACAAATGTCGAAATACGTTTAGCAAGGTCTAAACTCGAAGGTTGGGCAAGGCGCATACAATATTTATTAAACGAAAACAAAAAAACGAAATCACAACATAATAGAAACAAGCAGAGTAAAATCTGTGGTGCTCGAACTCTTGGACTAACGACCGAGGTTGTGCTCGCACAGTAAGGTAAAGCGATCCGGCCACATTTAGCCATAAAATATTCGTTCGAAAATGCAGTTCACGTTTCACGAATAGCTTAAAATGCACGGGTTGTGGCCGCATCAGGTAATCTATGTTGAAGGTGTATTCCTCAAGTTTGAATTTTACTTAATGAGCTACATGAACACCAAAGCGTAAGGCAACCTTTCCGAGCCCTACCTAAGACGATGCAACACGCTGCACACGAACACGCATCAACTCAAGTATATCACAGTAGTATATAAAGGCGCGTGCCGGCGCGGATGCGTACACCGGCATACGTTTCCATTCGCAAGGAAAAACAACTTCTTTGACAGTAGTCTTAACGGATAACAATACTGTAGCTGTTAAATAAAACGCACAGCGCATCACAATGCCGCAGACACGTTCACTTCAATAACGCACAATAAATATGGCGGGCTTACACGCCCTAGCCATGACCAATGATCAAAGCCTACAGCTAACAAACGCCCCAGAAATAATCAACAAAAATATTGGTCACTCGCGAGCAGGCCCCCTCCAACACCACTGCCAACAGAAGCGGGCGCCATTCCGACTAAGCTCAAATCTGCCGCTGAATTCCCACTGTGCGTGCATGCGCTCCCTGCTTCACACACAATCCATACAAAAGAAAAACTCGTCCATGCTGAAGTTCGCAAAACCTTGCATTTACCCTGAATAAATGCTACAGGCAAACGGGCTCGCCACGTACACAAAAGCTCATTTATCATGCACATGGTACGAAGTACGTGGCGAACACACTGGTAGCAGAGCGCCGACAGCAGCAATGTGGTACATACCTGGCGAGTGCTCCACGATACGAAGCCACACCTCCTCGCTTGAGTGTAGCGCATCTTCGTAATCAGAAGCACTTGCAGAACACAAAACAAAAACACAGAACGCAAGCACACTTCACACACGAGAGAAATAGACTCAAACACAACCCTTCAAGAAGCGGTCAGGCGGTCGTTGGTCGAGCAGCGGATAACACAACCAAACAAGTATATTGGTTACAGCTGCGCAGACGCACACCGCTTTTACGCATCCTAATTTCTTAATGCTAAAAAAGCTTTGTTATTACATTGATATGTATAAAATATATGTACATATAAACAGCATAAATACGTAAAGCGTATATTAATTTGATTTTTAAAAAAGAAAGAAACGTTAAACTTTAACGCGCGAAGTTTGAAACTTCTATTCAAGTTACACTATAAACGCCATTCGGAACAAACAATTGAACAACAGTGGTAATAACCACCATAAAAGATTCATATATATTGTAAAATAAAAACATACAATTGTTGATCTACATGCGAGAATATATTGTGAGTGATATGACTTTATATCAAAATTTTACCAAATACAACCAAATACAAAGTATACGATGCGGTACGCGGTGTGTGGCGTCGAGTACACTCAGGACTCTCCTTTATCGATTCGAGTATGTGCCCCACAACCTAAACTTGACTGGTGATGATGAGTATGTACAGATAAAAAGATGGAACGCATAAATAATGCTAACACTTATTTTCCCTGTGCACTTGAGCGGCAGGCCCGCCCGAGACTTAGGCGGGAAAGGTACGGCGAACAAACGGTTTAAGACGTGAAACGTGAACTATCTCGGAGGCACGGTAACGACGGTCCGAGGAACCCTCGACGGGAGTGACAAGATAATTGACAGGCGATGTTCATTCACAAACAACGTAAGGTCTTAGAAAGCGTGACTAAAACTTTTCACACAATCCGGGTGTGCGAACAGGCGTCCAAAGTAGTACTTCATCTCCAGGACGGAAGGTGACGTCTCGACGAAAGCTGTCATAGCGTTGCTTGCGGTCTTGTTGACTGGCCTCCATGTTGAGTTGAGCACGTTGCCGTGCCTCAGCGAGCCTGGAGACGAAATGTTCTGGCGTAGTCATCGACGTTTTTGTCATTACATTGAAGAAAGAGGCGTCAATGGTGAATGTCGGCGCACGACCATAGACGAGGAATAAAGGTGAATACCCGGTGGTTCGTTGAACAGTGGTGTTGTGTGCAAACCTTACGAACGGCAAGATTTTGTCCCACTTATCGTGGTTCGGTCTGATGTACATGGATATCATGTCGAATAGAGTGCGGTGGAATCGCTGTCAGGCCATTTGTCTGGGGGTGGTAAGCGGATGTGGTCTTATGAACTGTGCCACAAGTCTTTAGGTTTTCGTCGAGAATTGTTGACAGGAAGGCCTTGCCTTGGTCACTCAACAACGCGCGAGGTGCACCATGACGCAACACAATGGCTTTTAAAAAGAAGGCGGCAACGTCTGCGGCAGAGCTAGTGCGTAGAGGAGCGGTCTCCGCGTATCGTGTGAGGTGGTCGACGGCTGTGACGATCCAGCGGTGGCCCGCTGGCGTTACGGGAAGTGGCCCGACGAGGTCTATTTTGAACACGACAAAAGGAGTATCGGGACATGGAATGGGTTGTGATAAGCCAGCAGGAGCTGAAGTTGGTCGTTTCCGGCGTTGACAAAGTGCGCAAGAAGCGACATAATTAGCCACAAAGGGAAAAGACCAGGCCAGAAGAGATGGCTCCTAACACTGTTGTAGGTCTTTTGAAATCCTATGTGTCCAGCTGATGGGTCGTCGTGCAATGCTTCGAGAACTTGTTTTCGCAGCGAACAGGGAAGCACTGGCACCCACCGATGCCCATCCGCATTGTAAGTATAGTGCTGCAGGACATTGTTCTCTAGCTTGAACAGCCGTAGCTGACGACGTAGTCTGGTATTAGGTGGAGAAGGCGAGCCATTCAAGTATCCGATGATGCGGTTACAGTAGGGGTCATTACGTTGGTACGCGGCAAACTGGGCGCTCCTGTTTAAAGATAGTGACCCAGTAACTGCCAGGGGTGACAACGTGAGTGAAGAGGAAGCCGCTTTATCACCTGAGGGGCATTGAGGATGCGTGGTTGGAGATGAAAGTGGCAGAGGGCAGCGAGAGAGAGCGTCAGCATCCTGATGCTGTTTGCCGGACCTGTACATAACGTCAAAAGTGTACTCTTGCAAACGCAGTATCCAGCGACTGAGGCGCCCAGATAAATTCTCCAGCGAAGACAACCAACATAGGGCATAGTGGTCTGTAACCACAGTGAAGTGGCGTTCATACAGATAAGGTTGAAATTTCTGGATGGCCCAAACGACAGCGAGACATTCCTGCTCTGTTATCGAGTAGTTCTGCTCCACAGGTGCTAGTGCGCGGCTGGCATACGAAACTACTCTCTCACGTGAAGTGTCGTCGCGCTGGAGGACGACAGCACCGATTACGTGGCCGCTAGCATCTGCGTGAAGGAAAGTGGGGGCACTCTCATCGAAGTGACGGAGGACGGGGTCTGATGTCAAAGCACGCTTAAGGGCTTGGAAAGCACATTCTCACTCGTCAGTCCACGTGAGATCCGTTCCTGACGTCAGAAGCTTGTGTAACGGCTCCGCAATGGCAGCAAAGTAATAGATGAAGCGGCGGAAGTAAGACGCCAGGCCCACAAAACTTCGCAATTGGTTTTGATGGCCCGGACGTGGAAAACTAATTATGGCAGCAACCCTGTCGGGGTCGGGTCGAACGCCGTCTTTGCTGAAAGGTGACCCAATATTTTGATGCTTGTGCTGGTGAAGTGGCAATTTTTGTATTGAGCTGCAGGCCAGCGTTCGAAATGCACGTTGGAACTTCGTCCAAACGCTTAAGGTGCTGAAGAAAAGTATAAGAATAAATGACAATGTCGTCTAAATAACATAAACAGGTTTTCCATTTGAGACCACGTAAGACAGTATCTATCATGAGCTCGAATGTTGCTGGAGCGTTGCATAAGCCAAACGGCATGACGTTAAATTCGTAAAGCCCGTCAAGCGTCACAAACGCTGTTTTTTCCTTGTCTGCTTCGCGCACAGGTATTTGCCAATACCCGAACCGGAGGTCGAGGCTGGAGAAATATTCTGCGCCTTATAGGGAGTCCAGGACATCATATATGCGTGGCAACGGATATACGTCTTTTTCCGTGATCTTATTGAGCGCTCTGTAATCAACACAAAAGCGGACAGAGCCATCCTTTTTCTGGACCAACACCACAGCAGACCACCAGGAGCTGGATGAAGGTCGAATAATATCCCGTTTGAGCATGTCGGTGACGTTTTCCTCTATGATTTGCCATTCCACCAAAACAGACGGTATGGGTGGCGGCGTACAATGGAGCTGCCTTCGGTTTCGATGCTGTGCTCTGCAACGGAGGTGCGGCCAAGAACTTTGCAATGTACATCAAACGAAAGGCTGTGCTTTTGGAGAAGGTCTAAAAGGTCTCTCTTTTGCTCGGCAGTGAGGTGAGGACTTATGGTGTCATTTAGAGTAACAGTGGTAGCCTTGATATCAGTAGTAGCAGACAATAGCGGTGATTCTGCGTGAAGGGGAACCAGCGAAAAGGGCTCACTGTCAGCGAAGCAGCTCACAGCAGTGCCCTGGGGCAGCATCACTGGCGAAGAAATTGTTAAAGCATTGGTCACCACCTTGAACCCGTCGTTAAGCAGCACAAGGCTGGGTGCTATGATAAGCCCCGCAGGTTTGGAGCGAACTGATGGAGCTATGAACACGTCACCGTTCACTATAGTATCCGAAGCGATCTATAGAAGTTGTTCATCTTCTGGCGAAATGAAACAATCAGTGGCAGCAACGAAACGGAAGCTGTATGGATCGACATCGGATGAACTCTAAGTAGCTGACATTTCAATGACTCGCTGACGACAGGATATGAAAGCTGATGCCGAAGAAAGGAAGTCCCATCCTAAAATTACTGTGTGAGTGCACAAAGGAAGTACAAGAAACTGAATGTGGGGAAGGATGCCATCTATGAAAACGTGGACTGTGCAAACACTTGAAGGCTGATTAGGGACTCCATCTGCGCAACGAAGGGGAGGACCATCGCGGGGCGTCCTAACTTTTTTCAAGCGGGCACGAAAGTCTGCACGAATTACGGAAAGTGATGTACCTGTGTCCACCAGTGCCTCTGTCTGCATACCTTCAACATACACCTATAAAACATTCGATGGGCAGTCCGGAGGAGTTTGACGCAGTTCGAAAGATGCAGCTTTCCCTGCCGAAGCTGCACTGTTTAGTTTTCCAGTTGGCGGTCGGGAATTGAAGTAGAAGGTTGGAGAGAAGAAGGGGAACGCCGCATCGGTGAAGGTGAGCGACGACGTGAGAACCGGGAACTGCCAACTGGGACAAAGTTCTGCGAAGACGGCGATCGACGTGTGCTGTTCAGATACAGCCGGTGATAGGGTGGTCCAGTGGCGTAGACGTCGTCCCGTTCAAAGTTATCGTAGCTTCGTCGTTTGTCTTGCTGACGGTGTCGTGAAAACCTTGAAATATGACCACGGATGCCGCAATAGAAGCAAGTTGGCCGCAAACTGCGCCAGGCGTTGTAAGGCTGGGAAGATGGTCGTGGTGCGAGTGAGTTGAGCGAACCATGCACTTTGGGCGCTGATAGCTGCATTGGGCTTTGCTGGGGTGCAGGTGTCCTAGCAGCAACCTGAGCATACGTTGGCATGGCCACCGGATATGAGCTCGGGACAGGTGTGACATTCATCGAGGCCAGGCTTTGGTGGGGCGTAGGTGTCGTTGCAGCAACGTGAGCGTAACTTGGAAGGGGATGTGAACTCGGAACTGGTGTACCAGTCGTCGAGGCCAGTTCCTTTCTCACGACTTCGCGTAAACTAGTAGCGGGTGGCGTCGTTGAGATATCGAGGTGGCGAGGTGAAGCCTGTGCTTCAAGTTCCTCGAGGATGATAGAGTGGATCAATGCACGCAGCTCTGTTGTATCATGACTTGAGCTCAGATCAGGCATATCAGGTTGTACCCGAGTGGTCTGAAGCTCCTCAAGGCGCTTACAGGTAGCGGAAACGTCGGCTACGGTTTGGGGATTTTGCACCACAAGCGCATTAAAGGCGACAGTCGCAATTCCCTTTAGCAGGTGGCGCACATCGTCGTTTTCCGCCATATAGTTGTCGATTCGGTGGCAAAGGGCGAGATCATGTTCGATGTAAGAAGTGTAAGACTCGCCAGAGCGTTGAACACGTGCACCAAGCCTCTTTTTGGCGATATTCGAGCGCACTGACAGGTTTGCAAAAATCTGGTGGAGCTGACGTGTAAAGGCGGGCCATGTCAGAAAATCTGTGGCGTGGTTGAAAAACCACGTTTTTGCGACGCTGCTCAAGTAGAATGCGACGTGGGTGAGTTTCACAGGCTCATCCCAGTTGTTGATAACACTCACGCGGTCATACTCCTCGAGCCAGTCTTCAACGTCTTCACCCGGAAGCCCTGCGAACAGCGGTGGATCCTTTTGAGGGTTGGTGACCTGGTGAGAAGGGTTTCTTGGCGGTGGGAATGGTGGCGAAGCTGGCACGCTGGGCTGGTCGGCTTGCGACATTACCGGGCCCAGGTCGTTTAAGCGGCGGCCTGAACAGAGCTCCAAGGATATGTTGTAGAAGACGCTGGGGTGTCCAAGAATGCGAGAGGATGCAGGAACAGGGCAGCACTCTCCACCCCTTGTAAGATGGCGTCGAGTACACTCAAGCCTCTCCTTTATTGACTCGAGTATGTGCCCCACAACCTAAAATTGACTGGTGATGATGCGTACGTACAGATGAAAAGAAAATGAGACGCACAAATAATGCTCACAATATATATATATATATATATATATATATATATATATATATATATATATATATATATAGGTATGGGGTATGGCACAATGGGAGCGTTGTCAACAAGGACAAATATATTTATTTCCCAACAGTTCTGGGAGGGGTCCTCCCTTCATCAGGGGATGAGTATAACTCATCCCCTGATGAAGGGAGGACCATTCAACTAACAACTGGTTTATTCTCACGTTTGAAGGACATATAGGTACACAAGGGTGCGCATGTCAACAGAAATAAGATGATAGTGTGAGCAGCAAGCGTGGCGTTCATTCGAAGCACTTGTCTACGAATTATCACTATAGTTAAACTCACAGCCAAGTAGTGATAATGATGGATGGCTAATGCAATGATTTTTATTTCTAGAAATGTGATATGCTTCGGAAATTTCACGCGTGGTTTGAAGCGGATGCCGGAAAAGTACACTTGTTTTTCAAACAATGGTTGACAGTTTCAGGAATTGCAATGTGAAGCTAAAATGGAAAAAGGAGTATTTTTCAAGGAACTCAAATGCTCCCTGAGGCGTACGTTCAAACATCGCCCGGTCTGGCCATTGTACGCGCGACCGCACGTTAGCGGTATGCTATACACCACTCCTAAAAAAACACTTAACAAATTGTTTTGCTTGTTTCTGCAAACATCCTCTGTTTTTTGACGTGCCCTGCGTCTTCCTATGCACCATGGCGCAAATGCGGCCTAATTTATTGGGTGCATTCATAAATTGGCGCATGGACTAAATAGTGTGGCGAACAGGTTTGGAGTGCGCGTTGCTTTCTCTGCACCCCAAAAAATTAGGTCACATCTGCGCCATGGTGCACAGGAAGACGCAGGGCACGTCAAAAAACAGAGGATGTTTGCAGAAACATGCAAAACAATTTGTTAAGTGTTTTTTAGGTGTGGTGTATAGCATACCGATAACGCGCGGTTGCGTGTACATCGGCCAGACCGAGCGATGTGCAACATACGCCTCAGGGAGCATTTGAGTTCCTTGAAAAATACTCTTTTTTTTGTTTTAGCTTCACATTGCAATTCCTGCAAGTGTCAATCGTTGTTTGAAAAAAAAAACAAGTGTACTTTTGTGGTATCTGCTTCAAACCACGCGTGAAATTTCCGAAGCATATCACATTTCTAGAAATAAGAATCCTTATATTAGCCATCCATCATTATTACTACTTGACTCTGAGTTTAAATATATTGATAATTCGTAGACAAGTGCTTCGCATGAACGCCATGCTTGCTGCTCACACTATCATCTTATTTCTGTTGGCATGCGCACCCTTGTGTACTTATATGTCCTTCAAACGCGAGAATAAACCATTTGTTAGTTGAGCGCTCATGCTGTGTGCCTCTTCTTTGCTTTGTGTATGTGTTTACCCCCGCGCTTCCAGTTCACTGAACCATCATGAATTACCAACTAGCCCACCTTTCCATCCTGTTGCAATGTATTTCTAGTACACAGGGCTCTTTGAACTGCTTTAATTCCTCTCTTAAAGACCCCGCTATTTTAGCATCATAGGTAGCTGCAGGGGCGGCGCCAAGGGTGGGCTGGAGCCCCCCCAAAATTCTCGCCTGCCCCCCCTATGCCCACCCAAGTGCCCGGAAGCATATACTGAAAACCTAGTAGGAGCAGAGCTAGCTTGCCCCCCCCCCCCCCCCCCCCGGAGGAACTCACTTTTCGTGGTTGCCCCCCCAGTAAAAACATCCTGGCGCCGCCCCTGGATAGCTGTCTCAACATGTCGCGCAAGAGTAGCATCGTGGCATCTTCGTCAAGGAACTTGTCCCACCGATGTACAGGTGCTTTTTGGATGAATGAACCCATCTTTTGGTCATACTAAAAGGATATGCCGAATTCTCCGCTCCGAATGGTATAGACAAGTCTGGTGTTATAAGGACTGGCTACGGGTCATTTGTGACCAAAACGATCATCTCAGGAACTGCGGTACCTATGTCGAGTGGTGCAAGACAGCGAGAAATGCGACAGAAATCTTGTGGAACTGCATAAGGTCCCTACTTCCCGTCAAGAAAAAACAAGCTTCACGTGGGGGGCGTTTCATGAACCTGAGTGCTGTCAACCTGCCGGAAAAAATTCAGCACGTTCTGCAAAAAGGCCCAAAGTTCGCCGTGGGACCAAACCTGCGACCAGAAGAAAAATTTACTACAGCAAGGGCTGTCTCCAAGCTAGCCAAGCAGGAAGAACGACATAGGTGTGTAACGGAAAGTGTTCATGTTATTTCAAGGAATGCTATTAGGTCTAGTAGAACTTCGCATGTGGAACCTGTCGTAGACTTTTGCCTGAAAGGGCAGCTAAGGGTACTTGTTTCTGACAAGGAAGGGTTCTTCATCGTTATTAGTGAACAAGATTTCCTCAACAAGGCCGAGGAAGCAGTGGAATGAAATTGCAAACCTGTTTCTGTGAAAATCAATGCCGTGAAAGCCAGAGCGATCTCACTGGTAAATAGAGTGAACCTGGAAAATCTCGGCTCTTCTGTGGCAAAGGCCAAATCTGCAGAGTTGGAAATCTTCTTTTCCATAAAGACGCACAAACCAGAAATGCCGTTATGTGCGATTATCTCGGGGAGTGACTCGTGGCAGCTGGCTGTGTCGAACTATCTGCAGAAGCATTTATCTGTCTAGCACGTGAACGACCCTTTCTACGTCAAAAACTCGGATGTTTTGGTTGAATACTTAAACACCAGTGAGTTTTCAGAGGTAAGAGCGTTTAGTATTGATGTAGTCGACCTATATATTATTCTTTGCCGCAAGATCGGTTGCTATACTGAGTTGAGCAGCGCATTGTGGAAGACAATGACGAACTATCATTCAGGAATCCTAAAGGTGTGTCATCTGAGTCCTTTTTAGAAATTTCGACGTTTTACCTAAAGTCGACCTTCATCGTATGGCTTGGAAACCTGTACATGCAGAAATGGGGGTGTGTATAGGTTCTAGTGTGGCTCCTGCATTAAGCAACATTTTCCTAGGAAAGGTGGACACCGCCCTAAGCAATAAACTAATTTCTGGCATCAAAATCTTCAGATACGTTGATGATTATTTGATTTTTGTAAAGAAATGTTTTGCAATGAACTATGACGCTATTTTTGGCATGGTTCGATACGGAGGGCATGGGCCTTTGATTTACCTCGGAGGTTTCGAGTAATCATAAATTGCAATTTCTAGACCTTTCTCTATTCTTTGGAGGTAATCATATTTGCTGACAATATAACCCTCGATCCGCGAACCGGTTTTAAATTACTCATCCGGCCATTCCAGGCTTATAAAACGAGGAATTGTTCTGTCATGCCTTCGTTCAGCGCTCGAAAAACCTGTATCCACATGGTGCACTATGGTTTCTTAGCGCAGCTAGAACGGGTATTCGAGGCAGGGTACTCGCCGTATCTAATCGCATCGGTGTGTGAGAGACTTCTGCGAATGGTGAGAAACGGTGATAAACGTGCGTCTGTTTCTGAAGACTGCAATAAAGGAAACAAACGCGTGGCCGTCATGCCTTACATTCATAAATTGGCGCATAAACTAAAAAGTGTGGGGAACAAGTTTGGTGTGCAAGTTTATTTTCAACAGTAGTTGTTGGCGGCCACCCTCGGTGAAAAACGGAGGAAATGCAGCTTGATTGTGCTTGGGGACCCGTACGCATTATAGTGTTCACATACATTTTTGTCCAGATACGCGTTTATAGGAGTCAGAAGATATTTTGACTAACATACACACATAACAAAAAATTATGAAGGCAGGAATAATGGTAAACATAAAACATACACTCTAAAGGTGTAAAAACAGAAAGAAAATTGTGCAAAAAAATAATGACGTCGCTAAGTAGATTTAACCAATATGTGTTCTTCTTCCAAGCCTGATCTCTATAGCCGGATACAGTTTACCCCTTTGAAGGTCTGCCAATTATTTTTCATCCGAATAATAAAAATACGGCTTTGGTATGCCGACATAATCTGCAAAAAATTATTATAAAACAAATTTTATCCAAGCCAAGAGAGTAGTTTTGCTAAAAAAAGTGGACATACATTTCACATCGAGTCGTAAGAGCGTTTTGAAAAGAGGCAAAAACATTGTCCTATACTGACTCATGAAGACACCATCTCGCGATTGCATCAATTGGTATTGGGGACGAAACGGCAGAGGTTGTGCTGAGGAAAGTTGCGCGGACCTCATTCCCAGCAGTAAAACACCATCTGCAGCTGCGATTTTTGTGAGCATTCATAGCGCTGTGCAGGTCTATTCCTGTAAAGCTTATTTCACCGCATGTATAATCATCTTTATGTCCATTTGCCTCCCCTTTCTTCGGTGGTGAAAATAGTCGAGTGAGGCTGTTGTCCCTCCATACCAGTCTGCATTTCAAGAGGTATATGATATCAACAAAAGTACATCCTCGCACCAATATCCACAATTCAGCTCAGGGATTGACATGGCAGTTTGGCAGACTACTAAATTTCGATGCACTTATCGGTTAATTTTATAGGCAAATAGGCAAAAGCACGTAATGACTGAAAGGTAAAATTGATTTTCTGGGAAACCAGAAAGAAAGGAAATTATGCGGTATTTTAATTGATTGGTTTTCTCTATGTGAAGAAGAGGACAGTTCAGAGGCTATCATAAAAAATTTACCGATGTAACATTACATCCGCCCTTTGAAAGCGTGACAGGAGAATATACTTAGGCACGATATGAGTGACTTAATGTTAGGGTAATTGCACCGGGTGATACGAGAGAAAACGTTTGCTGCAGACAGAAAAGCGGGACGTACGTGTCCCGCTGACGCATCGAGGGGACTACGCCCACATTCAGACGATCGGCGGCAATCACTCCAGATCACATGCATTGTGATCATGTAGTAGTGTCAAATGGACAAACGTATACCATTATTAATTAGTGATCAGCGATGTAGTTCTACCTCTATTTAGTGCGACAAGCAAGGGGCTATGCACCCTTAGTAGCTATAGCAACACATTCAAATAACGCATGCTTATTGCATTTGGATGAGAATACGTTAGTGGGCTAGGATTGCCCACTATTCGCAATCGTGTCATTTGGGAAAACAATTACGCTTACTCATTTCCACGACTTCAATCTCTTGGCGACAGTTTCAGATACTTGATTGATTGATTGATATGTGGGGTTTAACGTCCCAAAATCACTATATGAATATGAGAGACGCCGTAGTGGAGGGCTCCGGAAATTTCGACCACCTGGGGTTCTTTAACGTGCACCCAAATCTGAGCATACGGTCCTACAACATTTCCACCTTCGCGGAAATGCAGCCGCCGCAGCCGGGATTTGAACCCGCGACCTGCGGGTCAGCAGCCAAGTACCTTAGCCACTAGACCACCACGGCGAGGCAGTTTCAGATACTTGACTTCCCCATACGATTGATTATACGATTGTATAAGATGTGGAGAGTTTGGAAACCTAAACAACGCATTGGACGGCGAAAAATGCGGAGCTCACCCGGACTTACTAACCAGGTGTATTTTGCTCTTATGGCACATCGGACCCAGGCTCACGAAATTTTTTTTTCTTAATCGGAATCACTCGGACTCAAGATTTTCGTAACCGGACTCTTTCGGAATTGAAACTCACCAAAATGTTACGCACTCGCATGCCGTCTCGAGGCTCGACCAGAGTGAGTCTGTGTCGGTCGACTCATCTATCTATCTATCTATCTATCTATCTATCTATCTATCTATCTATCTATCTATCTATCTATCTATCTATCTATCTATCTATCTATCTATCTATCTATCTATCTATCTATCTATCTATCTATCTATCTATCTATCTATCTATCTATCTCTCTATCTATCTATCTATCTATCTATTTATCTATCTATCTATCTATCTATCTATCCATCTATCTATCTATCATTTCCATTTCAGGGTTGTGCGGGGTGTCCTGCTACGATGGTGCAACGGAACCACGGTGGAGCAGGCGCTGGACAACAGGCGGCGCTGTCACGGAGTGACTCTGTTGCCTCGCAACCGCTTGCTGCCGCTGACTTATACCACGGCGCATTTTCTCTTCGACGCAGCCGTTGGTCCGAATATCAGTGAGTCATTCGCCCATCGCTACCTGGTGCACACGTTCCACAGTCTCACCGGTGACATCCCGGCCGAACACGGGTCGTTTGTTGAGTGGGCAGCCGCCTAAAACTGCCCACGCACCTTCAAGCTCGCACACAGACTCAGCGGTTACTTCTGATTCAATTTATACACCCTGCGGAAAACAAATGTGCGAGCAAGAGATGCTCGTAATGCTATGCTTATGCGAATACCTTGAGGGACTGTCGGGATGACTGTGTTTGTGTATGAAGACGCTCATTTCTCTGCAATTTGAAAGACAGGAACATCCAAGGCAAACGAAATAAAGAAATCTTCGGCGGTTGAAGCACTAGACTGGTCGAGTCATTTCTCCGAAGGCGACCTTGTGTATAATATATATATATATATATATATATATATATATATATATATATATATATATATATATATATATATATATATATATTATACAATAATATTGAGATCTAACAGACAATATTGCCAAGGAAGGTATAGGAGAAGTCATTAGGCCAATTGTAATGTGAATAAGAAGAAAGAAAAGTGGGTGAAAAGATAACGCGTTATTCGAAGATCGCAGGTTCGGATTCTGCCCACTGCAAGTTATCTTCTTACCCACTTTTCTTTCTTCTCATTTACATTACAGTTAGCCTAATAACTTTCCCTATACTTTCCTTGGCAATATTGTCTGTTAGATCTCATTATTATTGTGTAAAACACGAAAAACGAGCCCTTAAGTATACACTTGTTTCCCTTATTCATTAACGAGGGTCTCGTACTGGCAGACTTGGTTCCTCTAGGTTGTATACGGTGGACTATTGGTCAGCTGCCAGTTAGTAATAAGTTCACGTGCTACGCGACGCCAAACAGGCTCATAAAGATTGTACCACACTCGCCACCATGGCTACTGGTGGCACCAACTGACACTCCCACGTTTAAATTGACATAGATACCCAATAAAGTGGCTGGGGGGATGACTGTCGTGATGGCTCAGTGGTAGAGCATCGAACGCGTTATTCAAAAGTCACAGGTTCGGATCCTGCCTACGGCAAGTTATCTTTTCACCCTCTTTTCTTTCTTCTCATTTACATTACACTTGGCCTAATAACTTCCCCTATACATTCCTTGGCATTATTGTCTGTTAGACCTCATTATTATTGTGTAAAACACGAAAAACGAGCCCTTAAATATACATTTGTTTCTCTTATATATATATATATATATATATATATATATATATATATATATATATATATATATATATATATACAATTCTCTCACGAACGTTATAGAAACTGCCTGCAGAAGGCGTCATACGAGCTCCACAGAAGAGGAGGAGGTAGCCTGTAGTTGCAGCTCTTCGCTAAACATTGACCGTATCGACGCACGCAGGTCGCTGTCATGCGTTGGCCTAAGATCAGCTCTGTCAGCTTTCAAACGTATAAGCTGAGGGTCATCGAGTCGTTGACACGTACTGCTGATAACCATGACCGTCGTGGTGTTCCTTGCCGCTAGAGTGTAGAATGATACGGTGCCTATGCCCTTGAGCAGGTGGCCAACGCAGGCATGCTTTGCCATCGATCCGTCAACGCGACAGTGAATGGCGAGGACGTCATCTATGTGCAAGGTGACGGAGTAGTGCGAGGTACAGGACTCGCCGGAGCGCTGGACACGCTCAGCAAGATTCCATTTGGCTATGTCCATATACCAAAGGGTTTGCAAATATCTGACGGAGCTGTTGCTTAAATGTAGGCCACTCTGCGAAGTACAGCTGATAGTTGAAAAATAAAGTCTTAACAACCCCCATTGGATAGAACTGCACGCGGGACAGCTTCGGAGATTCGCGCCAATGGTTAGGCGCACTCACATGGTCATACATCTCCAGCCTGTCTTCATCGCGAAGGCCGGCGGACATCAGGGGATCTTTTTAGGGATGATGATGCAAGAACGCACGCCACCGGGTGAAGGCTGGGTGGGTGGAGCCGCGTTGTTGTGCTCGTATTGGGACATTACCGTGGGCTGATTATGCAGCCGCCGGCCTGAACGGAGCTCCAGGGATACTTTGTTGCTAAAGCTGACGAAGAATTCCTGGAGATGCGGAGCCAGGGAACCAAATAGCAGACTCCACCACTAGCTTGTTTGTTTGATTCTTTGTGCCTATGTTTTGGCTCGTATTTACTACAGGGGATTGGCCTCTAAACGAGTGGTTAATATAACGTGGACGAAAAATTTCAAAGTTGATGAAATAAAAATGAATTAAAGAGATATATATAAAATATGAAATTCGGCAACTTTAAGCGACTAAAGTTGCAATGTACGACTGAAGTTGGTACAGAACTATTAATTGGTAGAGATAGATATGTAGAGTTTAACGTCTATTGACCACCCTGTGATTATCGGAGACACCGTATAGTGGACGGCTTCGAAAATTTCGACCACCTGAGGTTCTTTAACGTGCACACAGATCTGAGCACACGGGCCTACAGCATTTTCGCCTCCATCCAAAATGCAGCTGGGATTTAATCCCACGGCCTGCGGGTCAGCGGCCGCGTACCATAGCCACTAGGCCACGGCGACGGTGCAGATTCAGAAAGTTTGTCGAGCACTATGCTATGCAGTTTAATAGCGTCAATGGTGATATTCGATTGTTGAGGTGCTGTAGTAGCCTGCACTCCTTGCGTCTTATAGTTTGAAATCATGTGCATGAGACAGTTAGGTAGGTTAGATATTGCTTGTCTTATTACTATTCTCCTTCATTTAATGACATCTAAACAAGGTTGGTAGATGCAGGAAAGGAGGTATTTCGACGCACGGTGTCATTACTTTACGCTGACAATATGGCGTTGTTTTTTCAACGGCAGATAACACCCAGATGTTATATGAACGGCTTCAATCTTACCATAACACCTTGGAGAACTTAATAGATGACAATCACTTCTTACTCAATCCGAGTAAATGTGCCCTTCTCGTGTTTCCTCTACAATACCCCACGCACGCCTCAATGCGTTGTCTTTCTGAGGATATACTACAGGCGGAACCTATTGAATACCTAAGGGTAATTTAAATTTAACCTCTCAACTGGCGACAACACATGGAATAAAAAGCTAGAAATGGGGCACGTGCCGTTGGCACGTTGCGCAGGATAGGCAACTACCCCAAAGGTATGAGAAGAGACACACTATAGTTATGATATATTGCAGGTATACGTTTGTCCTATTTTAGAATATGGTTGCGTGCTTTTCTATAGTGCTACAGCATAGGAAATCCGGCCTCTAATTATTTTAGAAAGAGAGCACTACAATTAGAGCTTGGTTTTATTATTACGGTTTCTTACACAAATTCATACATATAATGGGGAGTTCGTTTCTTTTCCTACAGGTTTCGCATTTACACCGTGCAGACATTCTCAAGAATTTCTAAGTCACCACTACAACAATCGGAATCAGCTTTTATTTCCTTGCCGGAATTATTTTTCTCTGGGCCGATAAGTGGGCTAATTTTACCATACGGCCGTAATTTCACACCCCACAAATCACGTTTGTACAACGTTTACAGAACCCAGTGAATGTATACATATGTGCGATATAACCCCGACTTGCGAGAATCCATACCCTGTGGATATAAAATTAGACATTTTTCTCATAATAAATATTACTACTCTTTCAAACTCTAGTTTGTTTATGATAAGAACACTTGCAATTTGCAGAGCATCAACATAAAAGTAATATTTATCCTACTGTGACGAAAAGTCACCTGTTGGTATATTTAGACCGCATTCCGATTTGTCCAATTCCCTTCCGCTGCCCGATTTCAAACCCGTTTGTGGGGCTGAATATCTGGCATTGGGGTTCGCCTTGTGAAAGTTCAACACGAAAAATACATATGCACTTATAATAACAGATTGTCTGTCTCTCTGCGCTGCATTTCTGCTGGTGCTTGACTTGCACTTAATAAAGGCGTCTCGTGCAGTAATGCCCGCGCATTTCAGAAAAAGTTTAATAGTTGGGTGCCTGGGAGGAAGGGGCTATTCATAAATGAAGTGGTCGAATATTTAGCGACGTCGTCAATAAGTGGGCCGATTTTACCGTGTTTTCCACCATCCGCTTATGTGACGGCTCTGCGATTTCGCAGGCGTTACTTTAAAGAAGGCTTTGTAGACACAGCACTGACAAAGTAAACCGAATAAAGGCATTGACTATACTTCTGGTGAACATCATCTTGGGAAACATGTAAACTAGAAGGGGCAATGACAAAGCTGCGCTGTCGGGTGCCGAAATTTAATTTCTATCAACAAAGATGTGGTCAAGCTATTTTTCCATTGTGCGCATTCTGTGGCAAGCTGTTAACTATTTATAATTTCTTTTTGACCTGTAGGTGATTTACTACAGTTTGAAGAATCCAGTTATAAAGATCCTTAAGTGCTATTAGAATGCCTTTATCTGTGCCCGTGTTTTTGTCTTTTGGCGCCTCATTTTTCGACTACTCCAGTGCGTGGCTGTACGAAGTTATCGCAATAAAACCAAATGATTACCAAACTAAATATATATTCTGTGTCGACACATGCATAACTTTTTAAAAATAAAAAGAACATGTTTAAATTTCTCATCTATGACAAATAAAAAACATTTTTTGTACATTTGGTCAAGCATCAAAATTTCTAATAAAATGTGTGATGGTTTCATTTTACATCCTCAATTACTCTAGAGTTTTTTAACACTAAATAAGACCACCCAATACTTCGCCAATCTCCACAGTGGGTATGAGCCACATTAGAAGGTGAACAAGAACAAGAGCGCACGCACACGCTCAAATAGGGCTCCTAGTTATTCCCTTTCTAGTATAGCGCTTAGCTTAACGGAGGAAACTGTACTGAGCTTTGATGTCTCAGGTTCGGGGCATTGCCCCGGGGTACCTTCAATGCAGTTTGCTATTTTATTCAAGTATCCAAACTTATCGAATTGTGATCTCCAATTTATTATTGTTTCTCATCAAAAAGTATTTTCAAAAAGTATTTTAACGTCGATTCTGAATGGTTAGATGAAATAAACGCAGCTGTGTGGTCATCACAAATTGGAAATATTAAAATCGCTCAAACCATGCTTTCTACTTTTTCCCCATTTCTTTCTCTCTGTGTGTGGTTTTCGTTGCATTATATTTATTTTTATGTAAACTCATTCTTAAACACAGTTGTAATGCTCACAGTAAAAAGTACGCTTTCTTACACAATCCCCCTGAGTGGGTATTTTCAAGGAAATAAACTAATAAACAAGCTGTTTGCGCTGGCAGCGCTCGTGCAGTTCGTTATCCTGCACGAACCAGGCGTTCTATCAGATTGCGCTGTGCAGTTCCACAACTAAATTATTACCCTAACAAAGCTCGGCTGAAGGCGTTACCGCTATGCATTTAGTGCAACAAAATTGAAACAATTGAACATTTCTTTTTATTCTCTCATCGTTATTCTGATCAGAGAAAAAGATTTTTAGTAGCCCCAATACAAAAGCTAGGAATACAAATAAATCTAACAGTAATTTTATCACTTGGCGGAACTTCATTTGGTTACTGCCACAGGGATGTATGCTCTGCTGTGTTTGATTACATCAACGCAACTAAAAGATTACCGTGCTAGGGAACCCCTACCTTTTCAGATCTTTAGTTTAAAAGTCGTAGTTATGTCTTTCAAAAACAAAAGATGGTTTGACCGCTTGCTCAGCATACATTTTTGTTTTTTGGTAGTATTATTTTAAGCTACTTTTTCAGATTGCCTTCATTTTCATTTTACTTTCATTTCGGTAACCTGCCGCCCGGTTCTTGGCCCATCCCCCTTTGTGGGTAAGCGCCATCCATCAGAGGTCATCAGCATCATCAGAGTAAATTCAGGTTCTCTTCTTCTCGATGTAGAAGAAACCACTTCTCCCCACTCGGCGCCCGAGGCGCACCACCCGCGGTGGTGTAGCAAAGTGGGAGAAGAAACGTACGCCGCTATCCCATTAGTGGCTATTGGCCTGCTGGTCGCTTGACGATGAAGCAGAAGCAACGCTGAAGAAGTTCTAGATGGCTGAGAAAAACTTGTATTTACATATTTTACAAAACAATGGACATCAATGTTACAAAAAAAAAGAAAAGAAAAACTACTTGGAAATGAACCGACTTCTGTAGGGCGACACTACGGGGTTCGGCGGAGCCGATGGTGCCTAACGCCGCAAGCTCGGTTCAGAACACTCGGCGGAGCCCCGGGGCCTCTTCTTATCCCTTCCTGGCGCTCCACCCTTACAACACTCTCGGCAAATAATCACCTGCTTGTCCTTTCATTGGACAGTACAGTAGGTAGATCAACACAAAACCGCCACGAGGATGCCGCCTTCGTGCACGTGGGACTCATGCACTCTCCCCAAACAACACAACAATCAAAACGTAAATAAAACAAAACTAGCAAAAGCATAGAGGCCAGGGCCAGCTTCGCGGCGCACAATTATCTAGACAGAGCTAGCCGTACTCGCTATTGTGGCCGTAGGGCGACTTCCCTCTACCACGTCCATTTCTTGACGACGGGGCTATAATCCTCTTGCCTCTGTGCGCCGTACGAGGAACCGCTTGCCGACCGCGCATGTTTCTGCTTACGAGCTCCTTTGCCCGTATAAACGGGGACGCAGTCAAAGACATGCCCGATTACACAATAGGCAACCCAGGCGTCGAACGGGCGGCCGTTGCCATTTCCCGTGTCGCGAGCCCGCTTCTGAGAGTTACTGGACCAAAGCCGCACCGGCAGAAAAGGTCGTCGGTGACTTCAGAGTTTTCGCAACGTGCGCCGCCGATTCTGCAGGCGCGCAAACAGCACGCGGCCGGGCCATACGCCGAACCGATGCGAGGAGTCACCGCGGTGCGCAGGGTCTCGGAAGAGGCCCGTTGATGCGCCGACTGTCAGTTCCGAGAGGCAATTAGGGGGCTGTCACAAGGACGTTTATAATCTCACCCCTTTTGTTGCCCCGGTTGGTTCCCTTTTCCTAGAGGTAATGGTAACTTGAAATGTTCGACCATCTCTGGCGTTGAACAAAGCAGGGTAATGTGCTGGCTCCGTGTGTCTGCGCTCGTGGCAAAACCGGTCAGTCGCGCTTCGATCGCTTGTCACTCAAGCAACGCTGGCTGCCCGCGGCTGACATGCATTGCCCATCGCCCGTAACCGTTGGCTAGAATCCTTTGGCAGCAGCATGCGCTCCACTGACGTCCTGCTGGACAATGGCGCCTGGGCTGTGGAGCAGGGCCTCCCAGATTTTGAGTGTGTACGAGCCATCATACTGACTCTGACATGTGCGCACACCATGCGGACCAATCTTTCTGCCTCATCGCAAAGTTTGAGACTGTAACCGGGAAACTTCTGGGTGCCGCTTGTTGTATAGTATGGTATATCCCTCAGGGCAGTAGTAGTGGTGAGTAACCGTAGTTGGGAATATATTTGTAAGATTCAGCAGTGAATTTTACGCCTAAGGAAAGTGGGCCCTTCATAGCTTGCAGTGCTTGGAGATCTGCCCATAAAAAGCCAAGCGGTCTCTCTCCGCCTGGCAGAACAACATCAGGATGCCGACGCTCCCTCTCGCTACCCTCTCCCACTTTCCTCTCCAACCACGCATCCTCAATGCCCCTGTGTTGCTATCTTTAGACAGCAGTGCGCAGTTTGCCGCGTGCCAAGGAGATGACCCGTACTGTAACCGCATCATCGGTTACTTGAATGGCTTGCCTTCTCCACCTAATGCCAGACCACGTCGTCAGCTACGGCAGTTCAAGCTAGAGAACAATGTCCCGCAGCGTTATACTTACATTGCGGATGGGCATCGGTGGGTGCCAGTATTTCCCCGTTCGCTGCGAAAACAATTTCTCAAAGCATAGCACAACAACCCATCAGCTGGACACATAGAATTTCAGGAGACGTGGAACCGTGTGATGAGCCGTTTCTTCTGGCCTAGTCTTTCTACCTTTGTGCCTAATTATGTCACTTCTTGCGCACTTTGTCAATGCCGGAAACGACCAACTTGAGCTCCTGCTGGCCTATTACAACCCATTCCATGTTCGGATACACCTTTAGTCGTTGTTGCAATAGACCTAGTCGGACCACATCCAGTAACGTCAGCGGGCCACCACTGGATCGTCACAGCCGTCGACCACCTCACACGATACGTGTAGACCACTCCTGTACGCACTAGCTCTGCCTCACTTGTTGCCGCCTTCTTTTTAGAAGAAATTGTGTTGCATTCTAGTGCACCTCGCACGTTGTTGAGTGACCAAGGCAAAACCTTCCTATCGACGATTCTTGACCAAATTCTAAAGACTTGTGGCACACTTCACAAGATCACATGCGCTTTTCACCCACAGACAATTAGCTTGACAGAGTGATTCCACTGGACTCTAATCGACATGATATCCATGTACATCGGAATGAACCACGATAACAGGGACAAAATCTTGCCGTTCGTAACGTTTGCACACAACACCGCTGTTCAACGAACCATGGGATATTCACCTTTCTTCCTCGTGCTCTAGTTGACTGGCCTCCGTGTTGAGTTGAGCACGTTGCCTTGCGTCAGCGAGCCTGGAGACGAAATTTGCTGGCGTAGTCATGGACGTTTTTGTCGTTACATTGAAGAAAGAGGCGTCAATAGTGAATGTCGGTGCACGACCATATACGAGGAAGAAAGGTGAATACCCGGTGGTTCGTTGAACAGCCGTGTTGTGTGCAAACGTTACGAACGGCAAAATTTTGTTCCAGTTATCGTGGTTTGGTCTGATGTACATAGATATCATGTCGATTAGAGTCCGGTGGAATCGCTCTGTCAGGCCATTTGTCTGCAGGTGGTAAGCGGATGTTACCTTATGAACTGTCCCTACTGAAACGTTCCGTAAGATGCGGAGACCTCAAGTACGGAATTATTGGAATATGGAAGACGTATGATGCGGACTCCGCATAAGACGTATGATGCGGACTCCGCATAAGACATATCATGCGGACTCCGCATCTTATGGAAAGACTTATCATGCGGAAATTACTGAAATGTGTGCATGTTACGTCTGAATCTAGTGCAAAGCAATATAATGTGTAAATTGAATAGACGTCCACATCTTGAGTACATGCAATACTGTGTACAAATCACAATATTTCTTAAATGTGCATGATGAGGGATTGAATCATCGGCATCTTTGTAATTGTCGTGATGCGGAAGCGAAATTACCTTTTAAATAAAATACATTACAAATATACTAAATTAACATGCAAGTGATCATAAATGGTGGTTACATGGCAACACATTATTGCAGTGTTCTATGCAAGACTTAAAGAACTTATAAAGTTATTATTATCAATAGAGAAGCATTATTATACACATCAGCCCTGCTACAATCAATATATTTTTTTATTTGTCTGTATGCTCCAGCTGTGAATAGTGACATTGCAGTGTTGATCGTACACAAATGAGGTGACTGCACCGTAATTTTACGAGCTCCACCTAAGCCACAAGATGGTGGCACAATGTAACAGCAATTTTAGAACGAAATGTTTAAACATAAATAATAATCATAGCACTGCGAAAGTGTGGCGCTGTGTTTATCTCATAAATGCCTTGTGGAGATCGGCGAAATGCTGCTTGAGGCTCCGGCACCACTGTAAATTTCGAAGGTCACTGCCATAGAACTTATGTGTCCTTCATAGGCACCTGGAAATGAAAATAATTGGCACAAATAATGTCAGAAACACATGTTAGCACAATAGTTTACATGCACAAGAAATATAACACACAGAATGAAACTGAAAATGTAAGGCACACAATCCTTCATGTTATGCATATGTGAATAATAGAAAGAATGAGTGTATAAATTAGTTCTGCCACATCAAAAAAACAGCATGCTTATCACAGTGAAAATAACTAGGTTGTCACGATTTTCAATGGTAGAGATAATCGATTAATATGTCCTTATGAAATTATGATTTAAATGCTTCCTGCACAGTAAAAATTTAGGAACTGCAAGTGAAAGCTCTAAATGTACATTTAATAGTGTGTGCATGTACATCTGCTGCCTTTATACTATACAGTTTGTGCACAAAATTGGCATCTTGAACAATTTTGAGAGTTAAACCTATGCAACTTATGAAGGTTAAAATCACCATGAAAGCAAGCAGGACCAGACAGGTGCCATTAAAATTCTGTGCAAGCCAGATAACTATAACCGAACTGCACACATATAGGGGAGCAAGAGTAAAAGAAATTCGGCTGCTGACCCGCATGTCGCGGTATCAAACCCCGGCTCCATTTCCGATGGAGGCAGAAATGCTGTAGGCACGTGTGCTCAGATTTGGGTGTACGTTAAAGAACCCCAAGTGGTCGAAGTTTCCAGTGCCCTCTACTACGGCGTCTCTCATAATCATATAGTGGTTTTCGGACGTGAAACCCCACATATAAATCAAGAATAACAGAAATAAACTGCCAACAGAAAAGTTGGGTGCATGTGCTATCTGTAAGTGCTTACACCTTACTACATACAGCATGCTCATTCCATTTCAAATACTGATATTGAAAATAACTGCTCTATTAGGAATGTAAAAGGTAAGGTAGAACTGAACTACTCTACAAAAAGTGAACCTATTATGACATCACGTTTTCTTATAACGAAATTGACTAAGACTCTCAAATATCATTATGCAAGGAAAAAATCTTCAAAAGAACAATCAAGTTTGAAGTCATAATTTTTAATATCGCTACTATGACTATAACCAAGAAATCGACCTCAACATGGCTAATGTTAGTTTTTAAGGCCTATGTTCACTAGACAATGAACTGTACCACAAAAGCACAGCGTTCAGGCAAAGCACCACACAAAAAAAGAAAGCAGTCATTTTTTTTATTACCTACAATGCCTTTAAAATGGTATTTTACCTCTACTTTCCACTTTTATCTAAGTAACTGGTGTGAAACAAGTTAGTTGAAAATGCACGGTGCCTCCAAAACCTGTTGGTTGAATCTGAATTTTTTAAAAATGGTGAAGGTTGCACTAAATTAGGCTCCACAAGCCTTGGGACAGCGAGACTACATGACTCTTAGCACTACTTTGGGTACTTGTGTTTTGTTTCTGGGCCTAAGCATAAAGACAAGGGCTTAACTAAACTGCTGCTAACAAACAAATGCTTTCGAAATTGCCAGAGCGTCAATGGATGCTCAGCCATTTGTTGTTTATCGCACTGGGCTATTCTACACCAAACATACAAACCATACTGCTTGGCGACCATCACAGACGTATAGTTTAAAAAATGATGGTAATTTACTCTTCTGAAAATAGTTATTTGCAGAAATGTTTTGAAGAGAAAAAAGTAGTGGTCACGTGGGTACCTTCAGAATTTCGCAGAATGTCGTGCGGGTGTTATTTGTGAGAAAAATTTCAAAGTACCGCTTTTTCTTGCCATATCAAATTTGATCTACATATTAAGTAAAGATGCTTCTTAAAGTATTTGAAGCCAAGTAACATTAGTGCAATTTTTCCGCTACATAGGCTTTGAAGAATTAAGCCAAACTGGTTATCGTTTGCATTTCTTGTATGGCAATACTGCATTCTGTATGAATATTTGAGCCACAAATACTCACTGCACAGAAGTTATATTTCACGAAAAAAAATAATGTTAGGTCCAGATTACAAATATCACTATATAATCGTTTTTGTCCATATTGAGATGCAATATGAGCTGTGTGTTTGTCTAATTGAAAATTACTTTTATGTGTAAGTTGAAAGCAAATAAACAGTTCTTGTTACATGGCAAGTGTTATCATTACAATTTTTGTTTAAATGAGGAAAATGATTTTTGAAGTCTCCTATTGAGGGCCATAGGGAACTTCGGAACAAAAGCTGTCGTATACCAAATTCAGAAAACAGCCATCATAAGAAAACTTCAAAAATTGATTTCTACTTTAAGACAAAGTGTAATCATATAAGTTGCCATATAAAGAGAACTGCTTCCTTGTTTTTGATGTGGCGAAAAAATTGCACTAATATTACTGAGCTTCATGCACTACACACAATCACCTTTACTTAATACCTAGACTGAATTTGGTGTAGAAGAGGCAGTATTTTTGAAACACTTTTTACTTTTTACAAACAACACCCAGACGACATCCAGGGAAGTCCAGAAGGCACCAACGTGGCCTAATATTTTGTTCTCTGCGATATACTTTAGCACTTTGCTGTTTTCAGAAAAATACAGTAAACGAGCGCAATATTCTTTTTTCAAAACACATTTAGGATGGTTGGCAAAATGGCTGGGATGTTTGATGCGTAATTGCCTTACTGCCAGCATTTATTCTTCCGAAGCTCAAGCTATCACCTATCTGTTAGTGCCTCCCTCACATACAATGCCTGCATAGGAAAGAAAAAGAAAGGCAGGTCCGACAAAGTTCACAAGGCAAGATATTTTCATGTTGGATAAAATCATTACCATAAACAGCAGCAAAATAACAGTCATTTTGAGTAGTCCAAGACACAAGCTATATACCAGCATACTAAGAGCCAAGCACAATCTTTTCATTTGAACATGTGTGGTGATAGACAGGAAGCACTTATTGCAAGACTGATCAGTCTGTAATTAACTAAATGAAGTACAATGCACTGTTCAATCAAACACCACATAGGCATCTTCGCTATAGCAAAGCCATGTGTCATTGATTCATGCCCTAGATGGGACAATGCAAATGTAACAAAAAAGGTGAAAAAAGAAGAAAAGGGGGATGCAAAGTAGGAGCAGTGTAGCACTACTTTTACTTTGCATTCCCCTTTTCTTTCTCCTTTTTTCTTCTTTTCTATCATTTATCTTTTTTTTGCTTCCCTTACCCCCAACCTCCGACAGGAGAACACTTTGTATCAGCGCAACCTAACTTGAAAAGAAGCAAGGGCTGCACTCTTCTGCGTTATAGGTTTATTTTTTTTCAGACAAACATTTCCAACAGGCACAAATGCCTACACCAAAAGCTGATGTCATTACTGACCCGATTTAAACTAACACGCCAAGGATGACAAGGTGACTTCTAAAAAATAGGTCCTCCTATCGCAACATCGGCCAGCTTGTCTGAAGCACTTCTACTGTTCACCCTGATTACCCCACTAGATGTTTCCATCTGTCGGCTCACATCTTCATTTTGGATAACACTAAGACGAGCTTACATTGATGAGTACGCACGAAAGTTTAGTGATGTATCATGTATCAGATTAAGCAACTCTGTTAAAAAATTATTGATAGCTTGCTTCCAGGCTTTTTATACTGTAGCCTGAAACTTCGTAATGTCTTCTATGCACATGAACCAGATTGACAACGTAATGCACAACATGCTTAAGAATACTGCGAGGAACAAGATAACGACAAAACGACCAGCCACCCAAAATGTTCGCTGTACATGTTTATAAAATGTTCATGTACCCCAAACGAGGTGCTTATGATACAAGCCGAAAAAACCTACAAGTAGGGCCTTGGAGTCTTCTGGAAGCAGACGTGTTGCATTTTTCCTGTAGAGGGCTTTACACCCATAAGTGAGGAACAAAACTCCTGTATAATGAAGAATGTTGGCAGCTATCAGTTATAAAAAAACCTAATGCAGCTAATCTTCCCCGACACATCTGTGCATTTAGAGAGGTGACGTAGCTTCTGTGATTGTGGCAGTAACTCCAACAGGACCAGGGTGACAATTGGCACTACTTGGCTAGAAAAATGTCCAAACATGCCTGCCCGACTCCCTCTAGCCATCCTGGCTGAATCTGACACATGATTTCTTAACTGCTGGCTGGACAAAAACAAAACCACTGAAGCACTCACAATACACAGCGTGAAGTTCCTCTGGAGTGGTCAACTTTGTCTTCTGCGATGAAAGAGCAGCACAGTGTACTGATAAGGCACTCCTTGCAATGGTTTTTAATGCCACACAGTGACCTTGCTGTTCCTGTCGAAGAGAGCTTCGGGAGCTTGGAGGGTGCTTGCTCTTTTCTGGGGGCTGCTGCCGCTCCTCGTTTTCTGCTCAAGGTCAACCTGCATAAAGTTGTAGACGAGGCTTTAAGAGTTGTATATAATGATATACAAATTTTCGCTGAACGCACATTTCCTCGTGGCACACTGAGGAATTTCTTATAGAACTTAAGGCCTCGCATATGCAAACATTTACAATCGATCCGAAGATGCACTCGACTCTAAAGGAGCAAGTTTGTTATGTAGTGTATATAAAGAAAGGTCATTCAGCACAACCACAACTACAGTTGCACACGAAAACGACATTTTACACGATCCTGTTTATTTACATGATCCATTTTATTTTATTTACACGGTCCATTTAACACGGTCCTGTTTTATACGATCTGGTCTGCATGAACTCTTGAACCGCGCACCATATAGGTTGAAAGACACACACAGAGTTTGAGACAAACCTAGTTTCCCGTGGAGCATCCTCTTGCACTATAACAACACATCTCAATCTAGTTAGTTGGTCAGAACGAGGTGAAAACAGCTCGCACTTGAAAAGCATGGGCAGAAGGAATGACGCCTGCACCCTGTGCTTTCTGTACATTCTCGTTGAGGGTGCAGTTTTCACCTTATCCTTATGCAATTTCACATTTATAACATTGTTCCCTGCATAATCTTTGTGGCGTTAAAGTGTGTGATACCGTCATTTGTATCCCATGTACATTATAAAAATAGAATACAAGATAGCTTGATTCAAAAATAACAAAGTGCATCCAGCGCCATGTCCTGTAGCCATTCTTTAGGCAAGTGGCAGAATGATTTGTTCTTCAAAACATATCTTACTTGTAACCACTACAAGAGCTAACTCGTACACTGGCACATTCTGTTTGCCTCTTCAGATTATAAGGTACCTTTTTTACACCAGAAAATCTTCAAGAAGAATAGAAGTGTTGTAATTGTGAAGAAAGAAAAGTAGAAGGAAAAAAAGATAACCTGCCCTGTACAGGGCAGGTTATCCCTGTACAGGGCTTGCGAACTTCGAATAACATGTCCGATGCTCTATCAACTGAGCTACCATGGCGGCTATCCCTCTTCCATTTTGTACGGTATATATGTGCATTTATACATGGAAGAGTCAGTCAGCGCTGCCTGTTACCATTATGGCGAGTGTGGGACACATTTTTTTGCCTACTGGCAATTACATTGCGATTGCAATTACGTTACAATTACTTTCAATATCCCTATACTTCTTTGGCAGCATTATGCATCTGTCAGTTCTCAGAAAATCTGCTAGTCACAGGAGGAGGCAATAGTTCGCCCTCCCACCTAAATGCATGTACCTGAACACATGCACAACTGATAAAAAAACAAAAAAAAACAAGTCACACACCGCTAAGATTGCTGAGATTCACTGTTTCAGATTCGTGAGTAAAGGAAAGAACTATAAATTTAAGGGTTTGTTGTCTTTGTTGAACACATTTTAATGAGAACTAGCAGAAAATGATGCCAAACAAACTATAGGGGATGTTATCAAAAGTAACTTTAACAAAATTGTGAAAAGAAAAGTGAACAAAAACATAACTTGGCAACGTTTTTTGACAATTGAATTGACATTACTTTTTATAACATCCCTTTATTTTACTGGGTAATGTTGTCGGGTAATTCTCATTATTAGAGTGGTGAGTAGGCTGACAAAGAAAGTATATGGCATTGATACTTCTTTTGAACACCTGAAAGTTTGAGGAACTTAAAAGAGCGGAAGCTACTTTGAGTCGACCAGAATATTTAGTTGGAGTGAAAAAAAACGTACACACATTTTTACCAGGCTTTTTAACCTATTTTGAGACATAAAAGTGTATGCTGCCAGTAATGTTAAGTACCATTACTTTTGTGACACTATGCACTGTAGCAGGTGTAGTTAGAGTGGTGATAGTGAAGGATTAAGCAAGCACGCCACCAACTGCGTTCACATCAATGGTCGTGTATTTTAAAAATAAACCTGCTGTATAGTAAAAAAATTTTAGAGCATTTATGATTTTATCCAAATCAAGTTAAACCGACTGGGTAAGCAAACCATTTGCATAAAATCATAAGGCATAAAGTGATTCATGTATTATAACTATGTGAACAATTTCAGCAATGCAGGGCAAAGTGACAACAGTTCTATTAAACCCCTCTCATTATAACATGCATGAAAAACACCACACCAGAATATTTTATAGTGCATGTAATATCGAGACTACTAGACTGTCTATTGACCTTTTAGAAGAAGGGTATCTCCTTCACATTCAAGGGGCAACCACTTAGCCTTTTCCTGAGCTTTTCTGTGAATATTTCCTGAATTTCAGATATCATTATGATTGATTTAGAGTGAACAGATTTTTCTTACGCATTGAAACCTAGTTCTGTATGTAACTGCAATTATGGGTGCCAAACCATCTCCAATTAAATTTTAACATTTAACTTATTTTTTAACTGCAGCAGCACAACTAGCTATTGCTGCCCAAAAAGCAGCTAGAAACAATACCTTTACCTCTTTGAGCCTCTTGGAAGTGTTCAGCTTTTCAGTGCTCACCTTACAATATTTTTTTAAATACGTGTTTGCGTGCCCACTGCTCTTGCTCCTTGTACAGTGAGGAGGAGCACATGACAAGAAGAGACAAAAAAGAAGCATAGCGAAAAAAAGCGAAATAAGCGAGGACCTCTTTTGTATCGTACAATGTGTTCAACATTACTATTGCGACAACATATGGACAAATTATCACGGCTATGCATCCATTGTAGTCATACACAGCTGCAACACCACGACTAAATTTCAACCTTGTGTTGGTTTAGGATCCCTTTATAGTGGCAAGCTAATGATATCTGCATTTGTTTGGCACATACTAAGATGCAGTGAAATGTGATATGGTAATCTCATTTAGAATGCACGTCATGTGGCTTTATTGTATATGTGGCCACAAGTAACTCTGGTTGCAAAGCAATATGGCAGAGCCTAAACAGACGTCACCGACCACTCCAATCTGAACTTGCTTTTGCTACTTGCCCATTATCATCCCAGCAAAAAATGAATAATTGAATCTGCTACAGATAAACAGACGTCACCGACCACTCAAATCTGAACTTGCCTTTGCTACTTACCAATTATCATCCCAGCAAAAAATGAATAATTGAATCTGCTACAGATAAGTGCTAGCTTATGCTAAGGACCAAGTATGGAGGGTGTTTTGTCATTAACGAGATCAGTTATTTGTTCAAGAACACTTGCTGTCAAACACAAATACATGGCTGTCAAAGCATCAAGACTCAAATATAAAGCAAAAAGAAGTGTGTCTTTTTTAAAATTACAGGCCACAAGGCAAGATAAATATTTGATATACTTGGGATGTAAGGCACGCACAAGAGGTGCTGCCATATTATACTTTTCCTTGTGTTGAAACCTGCTTGCTTTACTCACCCAACACATCTGTAAAGATGCTGTGAAAACACCAAGGAGCTGATGCAGCAAGGTTGTACACATGTCCAGGGATTCCACCATTCCTAAGCAGCCCTACAGCCTCCACAGTCCTGCAACCATTTGTAAGATAAATATAGTTCTACCCAAAAATCTTGGTTTACAGACACACATGCAAGACGCATAACCACTCTATAGGAAGTTCGCATGATAATGCGCTGGGTAGCAAAACGGATTCCAATATCAAGTATCCCGGCCTGCCGCTTCTTTCTTTCCGTTGTTAATTAATCAATCCATGGTTAATAAATGTTCCCCCAATGTGAAGTGTACTGGCAGTCCGGTGAAGAATTGCAATGTAGTTCGAACACAGTCCAATTCATGGCAAGTGAGCATGCAATAGCGATTTGTCAGCTCTTCGAGAAAACAGCATGAAGTTTAGCTAAAACCCATGTTTTTTATAAACCCCATTCAATTTGATATAAAAGTTGTGAGCATTATGTAAAGGAACACGGATTCATGTTTAATCAATGATTTCTTATGTACTGATATGAATGCAACTAACTGAATATGAAACGATAATTTTTGCTCAAGAATTTAGAGTTATGAACACTATCGCACTTGCCAGCTGCATCTTGTCCAAAACAGCGGCAAGATAGGCTAGTTTCTGTAGGTGAGTAGTAATGAGCAGTGCAAAGTAACAACAAGAAACACCAGTAACAACAGTATGGGGCAAGCACAGACTTCCAACTGTATAATTTATTACACAAAAGTTCTCCTGAATATCAGTCAGACAACTTATGCAAATGAAGGTCCAGTTGGGCATGAACAAGTTACGAAATCAACAATGCCTGCTTTCACTAACAGGACCCTCATTCACATAAAGTATGCAGCGATAGGCGCCTACTGAGGTACGTCACAGCATGATGTCACTGGCACATGTAAAAGGTGTGGCTTGAAAAACACTCCCGCTGGTGGCTCAGCTCGGTACAGTCGTGCGGTGTTTGGGGCAAGTTTTAATTTTTCAAAGCTTACACTTCACGTTACAATGTCGACATTAGCTGTAGTATGTGTTAGCAAACATCCAGCTGTGTGGTAAACTGTGTGGTAAAATATTTGCCACGCTGTCTGTTTATCTTAAAGAAGTGAACACACGTGGTGGCCTGTGCGAGCAACAGCGCCACAGTCTTCAAAAATGTGCACTGTTGATTGCGGCATGTAGTGTGCATTGAAAGGTATTGAGAATATCGGTTCAACTGAGAATACTGTGTGTGGTGTGTGCAGTGTCAATAACAATGTGTCTAGTTTGCGAAGACGTTAGCACTCATGGCAGGGACCGGTCGATGAAAAAACTTGATTCGACATTTTAGTCAAGGTAAATATGCACTTTACGCGACCATCTGCGAGTGGGTACATCTCGGTGTTTGCGCTGTGTGCAGAAAAAAATTGCAAGGTCACCGGGCTGGAAGATACCATTTGCTGAAGCTGCATGTATGAATCGCCCCAACGAGTACGGAAGCTCAATAAAGGTATAACTCGTTTTATCGAAGGCCTCATATTTCTTCATGTAATAAGCAGAGATTCTTGTTTCACATATACTCAGTACCTTTACCGCTCGATATTCATGAAGTGACAATGCAAACAACAAATTTGTGTGTTAGGTCCTAAGGGAGCAATGTAAATATGCAAATAAGTTGTAGATGTCAGATGCACCGATGTAACTGCACAAAAGATTACTTATATATTAGGCAACAGGTTTAGAATCGCATACATCTCAGTGGTCTATCAGGAACGTCACAAACAACTTCCTTGCCAACCAGCCCTTGCACAGAGGGAGGGAATGGCTGGCGCGGTGCTCGAAGTGACGTCACACTATTGGCAAACATAGAGAGGTTTCTTACTTAGGCAACATTTGCACAATATATTTTTTAGATGCAAGACTGTACTCATCCACATTGATCATACTGATGTCTTTTGTTGTTACTTTGTGCGGTGAGTTACTAGGCATTTAGTCACCATGATTTTTAAAAGCTGATTTCAGTGTTCTCTCTCATATTGCTGGCAACTGTGTTGTTGCATAAATTGGGCAAAAAAGCAACACAGAAAGGCTGTCACAATAAATACACCAACATGGGTATTCTCCTGCAAACAAAAGTCGGCACTGGTCCTGTCACTACTCGTCTTCCTTCTCTCTTTGCCTTGTTTGTGCTGAAACAGCCAAACACCTGATGAGATCGATGAGAAATGTTAACGCACCAAAACTATAAGTGGTTGCATCAGCAACTACACAACAGCGTGATAACCGCACCCCTGCCACACAGCAGCGAAATTATTTTGAACATGCTGGCAGCGTATTATTTTATAAAAAGCAACTCTGGCAGATTACAAAATCTCACATTGTGCATGCAAGTTTTCTTCAAAGTCAGGCGTACAATGTAGGTGCTGGCCGGTACATTATTATTTGCAAGCTAAGGCGTCTTGCAGGTACACATGCAGAATGCACGAACACCTCTCTTTCTCTCTCTACACTAGGCACACACATTATATCTTTCAACAAGCACACGCCACTGTTTAGGGGCATAATAGCACTCTACCGTGAACGTATGCTAATCAACCCACTTAGGCGGTTGGCTAGGTGAATCGAGCCAAGTTACAAATTGTATCGCCCGCGAACGTAAACAAAATGCTGCTTTGCATCAAATGGCACTGCAGGCTTCGTTTAATCAACAACGTAGCAAGCGCTGTGTGCGTCTTCCTCACTACATTGCACATATGAAAAAATCGATCACCATACACATGCATGTTGCCGCAATTGTCTCGAATTAGCTCCAGTAAGGCCGCGCCGATGCGCCATGGCTCTGCTGGCGTTAGCGTTGTCAAAGCGAATCGGCAACCGCACTCGCAAAGGCGCGTAAGGTTGCCATTTCACGACGCCTCGTTCGAGTGCAGCAACACACACTTGCACTGAGTGGCATACTTGGTCTACATAAAAAAGTGTCCCCCTTACCTTTAGTTTTTTCGCACTGTCCTGAGGGAAGCGACCACAGGCGTCAGCCGTCACCTCGGAGTCCTTCGAGCGCCCGCCCAACCAGCCGATTCCTTGGACGACTCGCACTTGATCCGCACTCGGACAACCGCGGGAATAGGGCGCAATCTTAGCACATCACACGAACGAGGAACGGCGCTTCCTTGCGTAAATTTAACATTTTGTGCTCTCGTGTGTAGCAGCGTGAACACATGAGAGACGCACCCAAACGGCATGCCCACAGAAACAAAGAAGACAAACAACATGTGGCTTTAGCTGTGAATGAATTTGACTTGGATATCTGTGTGAGGAAAATAAAAAAAACATCTGTCGCTGCTATAAACTGAAACAAAAATTGTATGTTATCTGGCAAAATAACTTTAAAAGTGATAAACGGTTATTCAAAAAACAAGTTACAACTTATGAATATTTTCGCAGGTCTTTGTTTTGTTTTTGTTCTAGCAGACGACAGCCTCCTACTGCTTCTACGACAGACGTAGTGCGGTTTCACGTTCGGTGCGGGTCACCGACGCAAAGCTCTACAGTAGTGATATCAGAGTTATGAATTCTCAATGAATCTAGGATGGCTACAAAGCAGTAACATTTTGACACAGTGCAGTACGTAATCTTTCAAGGTATGACATTTCTTTGCTCTGAAGCAAATCGAAGCAAGCCGGCCGGCGCAATCAGCTGATGTCGCCACTACGCGAGGCATGGTCGTGCGCAATAGCGTCGCGCCCCGCGCTCAATTCGTCATCAAGGGACAGAGCTACTAAGTGGAATACAGCTAGATGCAGGTATTAATGGCGTATCACATTAATTCCCTGTGGTGGCCGACTCAATCGCAAGAGAGCCCCCGGAAACAACCTTCAACTGCTCAAGCTTGTGTGTGGGTGTAAAAATACTTGTTTTCATCCGCGGCGGGGCAGCAATCTATAGTTGAAAGACATGTGAAAAGCATGTGACGTATATACAATCCCAAAACATATGCACACAACAATAGATACGATCGCATATCGTACATAAATATACCAACACATAGCGTGTAAAAAGCAAATTTATATACATAACTTAAACTCACGTGCTACCTTCCGCGCGAATAGTTTATCAAGTTAACGCACTCAGTTTACGTACGCGAGCACAACTAGGTGGCGCAGGTTCGAGTCCCGCCAAGTTTAATTTTTTTTTTGTTTTTTTTTTCAACGTTTTTATTGTACTGCTATCTTTTCTAATGCCTTAGGTTCTAAAACAAAATAAAAGCAATATTGCGTTCAAGTACGTATGTGGGACTGTGTTTTTTGAGCAACAGTTATTAGTATTTTTATTTTCATTAATAATTTTTTTATTTGGTCTGCTTGATTGTGAAGGGACTCGAGAAGTGAGAAAACTCAAACCAAAAAATTTATTTGAGGAAAAACTGAGCATTTCACAGCCGGACCAGTTTCTTCGAGGGTAGGACCTAGGTATGCGCCAGACTTGCTATATGACTCATCTCAAGCTGTGGCAGTTGAGGGAAGGCAATATCACCGAGAAGCAGTTCCAAAATATATTTGGTTGATGTTTTTTGATTCCTCCAAAATAAGGGCTGCACAATTGTGATCGAGCCAAACCAAGAATTGCGGGCACGAAGTCATGAGACAGAAAATGAATAATGTTGATTGTTTGAAAAATTGCCCTTAATAAAAGGAAGAGTTATGGAGTGCTACGTAGCTTGACTCACAGTAGGAATTTTATATATGCGTATAGATAGTTTAAAATGGACAATGTTGCACACACAGACATTGGTTAAATATCTTTGCAGCGCGTGCAGTTGAAGCATCTATGTAGAACTGAAGCATCAAGAGAAGCTCATGCGTCCTCACTTTATTGCGCTTTACATAGCTTGTATGCGTCCATGCAGCCATGATATGATATATTTTAAAGCATTTGTTTAACTTATAATCTTCTTATTCATTAAAGCTGGCCCATAAGTTGTGTCTTAAGTAGCACTACAATTGAAGCGTAATCTGCATGGTGGTCTGAAACAATGCTTTTGAAAACTTCAAAACGACCCAGCTCTATACACGACCATCCGTGCATCAATGATAACCACCATTATGTGTTTGTACATATCAGTTGTGCTCTCATACTTAATTATTTTTCCGACCACTCCCTCTGCCCCTACCTCGTTTCTGTCGTGAAGCTGTGGCAAGTTGTGTATAGCTGTATTTATATTGTAGGAGCACATACTATCAATAAAAAATTATTTTTAGGCTACATGCAGTTAGTTTTCATAGATCTTCATTTTTTTGTCGGTGCTCAGGAGAGCTAAGCTCATGGTCGATATTTTAAAATGATATTTCTCTTTGCCAATGTTAATGAGAACAATTTCATTATTATTGACGAGTTCATTCACATTGAATTTAGTTCTCATCATTATTGTTTCTACCAAAAAACGAGCCCTTGAAGTTATGCTTTTTTGCTTGATTTGTTTTCGTGTGACAGCATGCAAGTAAAATAACAGTTATTGTCATTCCTTGTGAATGACACATTTTTCGTGTGACAGACTTTAGCACCTGGTCATCTGCAGAAGTTGTATTCATTCTGGAAAAGGGCGAACAGCGGTGACTGACAACACAGACTAGCCTGCGTTATTCTTTTGTACTATATATAGAGCTCTATAGAGGAAATCCGAGCTATATAGAGCTCGGATTTCCTGCTGAAAATGTGAACACAACTGTAGAGTTTCCACATTTTTGCAACAATCCACATGACTTTCATACACTATTACACATTTTCGTAAGCACCTACAAAATCTTTATATTTCCGTAAGACCTTACATTCTGCATTTTCCTTATGAAAGCTTCTGTACACTCCATACACTTATCCCGGCTGTGGCGGCTGCATTTCCGATGGAGGCGGAAATGTTAGAGCCCGTGTACTCAGATTTGGGTGCACGTTAAAGAACCCCAGGGGGTCGAAATTTCCGGAGCCCTCCACTACGGCGTCTCTCATAATCAAGTGGTGGTTTTGGAACGTTAAACCCCACAAATCAATCAATCAATCACTCCATACACTTTCCTTATCCTTCCATATCTTCCATCATGAACTCTCCGTATGCTCCATAAGTTTCCTTATCTTTCCTTATCCTTCCATATACTCCATAAAAAGCTTTCCATATATGCCATACATTTTCCTTATCTTTCCGTATACTCCATAAAAAGCTTTCCATATACGCCATACAATTTACTTACTTTTCCTTATACTCCATAAGAAGCTTTCCGTAAATGCCATACAACTTCCGTATATTTCCATAAAACTCCACATTTTTTCCGTATGTATCATGAGGAAATGTTACGGAGTCCATATATTTTCCGTAAGATTTCATACGGAACGTTTCAGTAGGGGTGCCACAAGTTTTTAGAATTTCGTCAAGCATTGTCGACATGAAGGCCTTGCCCCGGTCACTCAACAACGTGCGAGGTGCACCATGACGCAACACAATGGCTTTTAAATGAAGGCGGCAACGTCTGAGGCGGAGCTAGTGCGTAGAGGAGTGGTCTCCACGTATCGTGTGAGGTGGTCGACGGCTGTAACGATCCAGTGGTGGCCCGCTGGCGTTACTGGAAGTGGTCCGACGAGGTCTATTGCAACAACTGTGATGACGTTTATTGAACCGGAGAAGTCGCAAAGATGTCGCAACGAAAAATGGCCGTACGACAAGTCTGGCAAAAGGCGGCCCAGGTTCTCGTGCAATCAGAGCACGGGGTTTTTCCTTCTCTTTGGAAGGCGCATACACGTTAGTGCGTATGCTCCACTACAATACCCCCCGGGTTGAAGAGTAGCCATCCTGGCGACTCAGGGAGTAGGAACAATGAGGGGGTCGTAGTAGGGCTTGAGACGGTCGACGTGTACGGTCTCGCGTCCTCGACGGCGCAAATCTGGCGATTGTGTTAGGGGCTCGACGATGTAATTCACTGGTGAGGTTGCGTCAATGACACGGTATGGACCATGGTACCGGGCCAGAAGTTTAGAAGACAGGCCAGGAACGTGCGGGGGCACCCAAAGCCACACGAGGGAGCCAGTACGAAACGTAGGCGCTATGTGATGAGCATCATCATGCCGGGTTTTTTGTAGACCTTGAGCCTCACTTGTCATAGACCGAGCCAACTGACGGCAGTCTTCAGCGTATCTGGTGACTTCCGAAAGCGGGGAGCACTCCGATACATCAGGGCGGTACGGAAGTATGGTGTCGAGTGGGTGGGATGGTTCGCGGCCGTACAACAGAAAGAACGGGGAAAAACCGGTAGTCGCTTGCGTCGCGGTGTTGTAAGCGAAGGTAACAAAAGGCAAGACAGCGTCCCAGTTAGTGTGGTCGGAGGAGGTGTACATCCTCAGCATGTCGCCAAGTGTGCGGTTGAACCGTTCAGTGAGACCATTCGTCTGTGGATGGTATGCGGTAGATTTCCGGTGGATGATGTTGCATTCAGCGAGAATAGCTTGGATGACCTCCGACAGGAACACTCGACCCCTATCACTGAGTAATTCCCGTGGAACCCCATGGCGGAGAATGAAGCTGCGGAGAATGAAGAGTGCAACTTCGTGGGCGGTCGCTGCTGGTAGAGCTGCAGTCTCAGCGTAGCGTGTCAGATGATCGACGCCGACAATAATCCACCGGTTTCCAGAGCGACTATATGGGAGGGAGCCATAGAGATCGATACCCACGCGGTCGAATGGGCGAGCCGGGCATGGGAGCGGCTGTAACATGCCAGTAAGGTGCCGCGGAGGTGTCTTGTTCTGTTGGCAAGTGGTGCAAGACTGAACGTATTTCTGCACAAAGCGATACATTCCTCGCCAGTAATATCGTTGGCGCAGCCTTTCGTAGGTTTTCAGGACACCTGCGTGAGCACTTTGAGGGTCTGCATGGAAATTCATGCAGATGTCGGAGCGCATATGAGTTGGGACAGCAAGGAGCCACTTCCGACCACCAGGCATGTAGTTGCGGCGGTACAGAATGCTGTCTCGCACGGAAAAGTGGGCTGCTTGTCGGCGTAGCGCTCTCGTGGAAGGGACAGCAGACGGATCGGTAAGGTAGTCGAGTAACAATGCAAGGTATGGATCTTTACGCTGCTCCGAAAGCATGTCAGTGGTGTCTATTGGTGACAAGGTGGTAAAAAGTGGTGACAGAGAAGCCACATCTGGGGTCAAAGGCGATCGCGAAAGTGCATCGGCATCTGCATGCTTGCGACCGGAACAATATACTACACGGATGTCGTATTCTTGCAATCGAAGTGCCCAACGTCCCAGGCGTCCGGACGGGTCTTTCAATGTGGACAGCCAACATAGAGCGTGGTGGTCTGTGACCACGTCGAAAGGGCGGCCGTAAAGGTACGGGCGAAACTTCGTCAAGGCCCAGATTATGGCCAAACACTCCTTCTCTGTCACGGAGTAATTCAATTCAGCCTTCTTGAGAGCGCGACTTGCATAGGCGACTACGTATTCGGCTTGGGTGCCTTTCCGTTGTGCCAAAACTGCACCAAGACCGATGCCACTTGCATCGGTGTGAATTTCTGTGGCAGCAGCGGGGTCGTAGTGACGAAGAATGGGTGGTGAGGTCAGCAGGCGGCGCAGCTGGCGAAATGCGTCGTCACATGCAGGTGACCATGCAGATATACCTTTGCTGTTGGAGAGCAGACTTGTTAGAGGTGCGATGATGGACGCGAAGTTGGGCACAAAGCGACGAAAGTACGAGCAGAGACCGACGAAACTTCTTAGAGCTTTCAGTGATGTGGGCAACGGGAAGTCAGCGACAGCCCGAAGCTTATCAGGATCCGGAAGAACACCGTCTCTTGTGATGACATGTCCCAAGATGGTTAGTTTTCGTGCTGCGAAGTGTCACTTTTTGGAGTTAAGTTGTAGGCCCGCAGAAGTTAGACACGTCAGAATCTCGTGGAGGCGAACAAGATGTGTCGGGAAATCAGACGAAAAGACTACGATGTCGTCCAGGTAACACAAGCAAGTTTTCCACTTATGGGCACGCAAGATGGTATCGATCATGCGCTCAAATGTGGCAGGTGCGTTGCAGAGCCCAAATGACATCACTTTGAACTCATATAGACCATCTGGCGTTACAAAGGCTGTTTTAGGGCGATCACATTCAGCCATTGGCACCTGCCAATACCCAGAACGCAGATCCAAGGATGTAAAGTACTCGGCACCTTGTAAACAGTCAAGAGCATCGTCTATTCGTGGTAGCGGGTAGACATCTTTCTTCGTAATCTTGTTTAAGCGGCGATAGTCCACGCAAAATCGAACGGTGCCATCTTTTTTCTTGACCAGAACGACAGGTGATGACCAAGCGCTTTGAGAAGGCTGTATCACTCCACGTTTAAGCATGTCGTCTACTTGCTCCGTAATGACGCGGCGCTCTTCGGCGGAAACGCGGTAAGGACGCTGTCGCAGAGGCAAATGTGAGCCGGTGTCAATAGTATGAGTGATAGTCGTGGTGCGGCCCAAAGCAGGTTCTTGAAAGTCGAAAGAAGAGCGAAACTTGTTAAGGAGAGCAACAAGTTGGCGGCGATGCGAGAGGGGAAGGTCTGCGTCAATAGCATTGTCGAAGGCTGACAAATTTGATGGCTCAGACGCATGAGTTATTGCGGCAATGTGACATGGCGTTTCGTCGGGAAGAATAATATCATCGATATGGTCGACAGGTTGCACATATCCCAACGTTTTACCACGAAGTAAGCTGATGGGGTAGTTGCAGTGGTTGGTAACCAGCATTACGGTTAAACTAGAGATGCAATTGTAAGAACGGCAAATGGGAGAACGATGCCCTTGCGTTCAGTAAAAACAGGTGATGGCGTAAACACCACCGTGGCGTGAGGTTGCGCCACACATGAAAGGCTTACAGGGACCGAAGCTTCCGGGGGCAAGGTGATGTCGTCGTCAGCGATGAGTTTGCAGAGCCGAGGAGACCGGTGGGGTGGTGGAAATTCATATGTTGGCACAAGGGACACTTCGGCACGGGAACAATCGATGATAGCTTCATGACCTGATAAGAAATCCCAACCGAGGATAAGGTCATGAGAGCAAGATGGCAGAACAAAAAACTGTACGACGTACAAAACATCTTGGATGACGACGCGCGCCGTACACAGAGCCGAGGGATGAATGCGTTGCGCGCTAGCCGTGGACAGCACCATGCCACAGAGAGATGTGGTCACTTTCTTCAGTTTCCGACAAAATTTGACGTCCATCACAGAAACGGCGGCCCCGGTATCAATTAACGCTAATGTGGCGACTCCCTCAACATCGACATCAACAACATTTTTCGGCGAAAACGGAGGCCTTGGGAATTGCGCACAAGTTGCAGTTCTTGCCTCCGGAACTGCACTGATTAGTTTCCCTCCTCAGGAGGTGGTCGACGACGCATAGGCGATGGCGACCGGCGACGAGGGGATGGGAAACGAGCAGTCGATGGGCGGCGATCCGAGTCTGAGTGCCTCTGTTCATATGCAGATGCGGTGGCCTGCTGCGGCGCGTAGGTAGGAGTTCCGAAGTATGCGTTTGCAGGTGTGGGGCGACGGCGGCAGAAGCGGGCAATGTGGCCAGCGATGCCACAGGCGAAGCAAATAGGACGATTGTCTTGAGTGCGCCACTCATTAGATCGATGGAAAAAGCGAGGTGAGGGCCTGTAAACTGGAGGCGACGCCGGAGGAGGTGGAGCTGATAAGGTGACTGGATGCGGTGGGGGCCGCGCGACCACAGCTGCGTAGCTGAGAGGTGAAGGTGGTGCAGGTGGTGCGTAGCCGACAGCTGAGAGATTAGGCGCTACTGAAGTGCACGGGTAAGGGGCCTGCACTGTAGGGAGGACATCACAAATTTCCGTGCGTATGGCCTGCTGCAGTGTCGTAGGCAGGCTTGCGGTGGGCGCGTCGCTATGCGGCAGCAGGGAGAGCTGTCGGGCGACTTCCTCCCTGATGAAGTCTTTGATCTGGTTGGACAGACGTTCTTTGCAAACGTTGGCATTTGTGAGTGTGACGGCCGAGATCGAATCCGGCGGTAGGACACTCTGTCGGGCGATGGAACGCTGACGGCGCAATTCATCAAAGCTCTGGCAGAGGCTTACGAGGATTGCCACCGTGTTCGGGCTTTTCGCTAGCAACCTCTGGAATGCGCCATCCTCGATGCCCTTGAGAATCTGCCGAATTTTTTCTTCTTCGGGCATAGATGGATTCACACGCTTGCAGAGGTCGAGCACGTCCTCTATGTAACTAGTAAACGTCTCGCCAGGCTGCTGGGCTCGGTGGCGAAGGCGCTGGTCAGCGCGGAGCTTGCGGACCTCTGGTCGGCCGAACGCTTCAGTGACGAGTGTCTTAAAGGAAGACCAGTTGGCGATGGCGGTTTCGCGGTTCGTAAACCAAAGTTTAGCTACGTCTGCCAAGTAAAATATAACGTAGGCGAGCTTAGAGTCGTTGTCCCACTTGTTACTGGCGCTTACGCGTTCGTACAAGGAGAGCCAGTCCTCGACGTCTTGCTCGCCACTGCCGCTGAAGATTGGTGGGTCCCGTTGGCGAGTAGCGCCGGGGCAGGTAGACGGGACAGCCGGTGGTGCTGGCTGGGCTGGGATGGGCTGGTTGGCGACTGCGTCAGTCATGTTTTGCAGTGGTCTCTCGAGCAACTTGCGAGAGCGGAGCTCCAGGTCTGCTTGGGGATCTCAGCAGCCTCCACCAAATGTGATGACGTTTATTGAACCGGAGAAGTCGCAAAGATGTCGCAACGAAAAATGGCCGTATGACAAGTCTGGCAAAAGGCGGCCCAGGTTCTCGTGCAATCAGAGCACGGGGTTTTTCCTTCTCTTTGGAAGGCGCATACACGTTAGTGCGTATGCTCCACTACACAACGACTAAAGGTGTATCCGAATATAAAATGGATTGTAATAGGCCAGCAGGAGCTCAAGTTGGTCGTTTCGGGCATTGACAGAGTGCACAAAAACGACATAATTAGCCACAAAGGTAGAAAGACCAGGCCAGAAGAAACGGCTCTTAACGCGTTTGCAGGTCTTCTGAAATCCCAACTGTCCAGCTGATGGATCGTCGTGGAGTGCTTCGAGAACTTGTTTTCGCAGTGAACGGGGAAGTACTGGCACCCACCGATGCCCATCCGCATTGTAAGTATAGCGCTGCAGGACATTGTTGTCTAGCTTGAACTGCCGTAGCTGACGACGTTGTCTGGCATTAGGTGCAGAAGGCGGGTCATTCAAGTACCTGATGATGCGGTTACAGTATGGGTCGTCACGTTGGCACGCGGCAAACTGAGCGCTGCTGTTTAAAGATAGTGGCCCAGTACATTCCAGGGGTGATAACGTGAGTGCAGAGGAAGCCGCTTGATCACCTGAGGGGCATCGAGGATGTGTGGCTGTAGATGAAAGTGGCAAAGGGCAGCGAGAGCGAGCGTCGGCATCCTGATGCTGTTTGCCAGACCTGTACACAACGTCAAAAGTGTACTCTTGCAAACGGAGTATTCAGCGACCGAGTCGCCCAGACAAATTCTTCAGCGAGGACAACCAGCATAGGGCATGGTGGTCGGTAATGACAATGAAGTGGCGTCCATACAGATAAGGTGGAAACTTCTCGATGGCCCAAACAACAGCAAGACATTCCTGCTCTGTTATCGAGTAGTTCTGCTCTGCAGGTGTTAATGCGCGGCTGGCATACGCATTTACTTGTTCACGTGAAGTGTCGTCACGCTGGAGAAGGATGTCACCAGTTCCGTGGCCGCTGGCATCTGTGTGAAGGAAAGTGGGTGTGCTCTCATCGAAGTGACGGAGGACGGGGTCTAATGTCAAAGCACGTTTAAGGGCTTGGAAAGCACATTCGCACTCGTCAGTCCAAGTGAAAGCCGTTCCTGACGTCAGAAGCTTGTGTAATAGCCCCGCGATGGCAGCAAAGTGACTGATAAAGCGGCGGAAGTAAGACGCCAGGCCCACGCAACTTCGTAATTGTTTTTGATTGCCCGGACTTAGAAAAATCATTACGGCAGCAACCTTGTCGGGATCGGGTCGAACGCCATCTTTGCTGACAAGGTGACCCAATACTTTGATGCTCCTGTTGGCGAAGTGGCACTTCTTTGTATTGAGCTGAAGCTCAGCGTTCGAAATGCACCTAAGAACTTCGTCCAAACGCTTAAGGTGCTGAGGAAAAGTAGAAGAATAAATCACGATGTCGTCCAAATAGCATAAGCATGTTTTCCACTTTAGACCACGTAAGACAGTACCTATCATGCGCTCGAATGTGGCTGGAGCGTTGCATAAGCCAAAAGGCATGACGTTGAACTCGTAAAGCTCATCAGGCGTTGCAAACGCTGTTTTATCTTTGTCTGCTTCGCGCATAGGTATTTGCAAATACCTGGATCGAAGGTCAAGGCTGGAGAAATATTCTGCGCCTTGTAAGGAGTCCAGGGCATCATCTATGCGTGGCAACGGATATACATCTTTTTTTGTTATCTTATTTAGCGCTCTGTAATCAACACAAAAGCGGACAGAGCCATCCTTTTTCTAGACCAACACCACAGGAGACGACCAAGAGCTGGATGAAGGTCGAATAATGTCCCGTTTGAGCATGTCGGCGACGTTTTCCTCAATCATTTGCCGTTCCACCGAAGACAGACGGTATGGGTGGCGGCGCACAATGGAGCTGCCTCCGGTTTCGATGCTGTGCTCTGCAACAGATGTGCGGCCCAAAACTGTGGAATGTACGTCGAACGAAAAGCTGTGCTTTTGGAGAAGGTCTAAGAGGTCTCTTTTTTGCTCAGCAGTGAGGTGAGGACTTATGGTAGCATTCAAAGCAGCAGTGGTTGCCTTGGTATTGGTTTTAGCAGACGAAAGCAGTGATTCTGCGTGAAGAGGAACCAGCGAAAAAGGCTCGCTGTCAGCGAAGCAGCTCACAGCAGTGCCCTGGGGCAGCATCACTGGCGATGAAGTTGGGTTCAAGGCGGTGACCAATGCCTTACCGTCGTTAAACCGCACAAGGCCGGGTGCAATGGTAAGCCCCGCAGGTTTGGAGGGAACTGATGGAGCAATGAACATGTCACCGTTAACTATAGTACCTGAAGCGATCGTGAGAATTCGTTCATCTCCTGGCGAGATGAAACAATCCGCGGCAGCAACGAAACGGAAGCTGTATGGATCGACATCAGATTAACACTCATTAGCTGACATATGAATTACTCGCTGACGACACGATATGAAAGCTGATGCCGAAGAAAGGAAGTCCCATCCTAAAATGATTGTATGAGTGCACAAAGGAAGTACAAATAACTGAATGTGGTGGAGGATGCCATCTATGAAAACGCGGACTGTACAAACACTTGAAGGCTGAATAGGGACTCCATCTGCGCAACAAAGGGGAGGGCCATCGTATGGCGTCCTAACTTTTTCCAAGCGGGCACAAAAGTCTGCACGAATTACGGAAAGTGATGCGCCTGCGTCTACTAGTGCCTCTGTCTGTATACCTTCAACATATATCAATAAAACATTTTATGGGCGGTCTGGAGGAGTTTGACGCAGTTCGAAAGATGCAGCTTTCCCTCCCGAAGCTGCACTGTTTAGTTTTCCAGTTGGCGGTCGGGAATCGAAGTAGAAGGTCGAAGGGGAAAGGAGAAACGCCGCATCGGTGAAGGTGAGCGACGACGTGAGAAACGGGAACTTCCGACTGAGGCAAAGTTCTGCGGAGACGGCGACTGGCGTGTGCTGTTCTGATACTGTCGGTGATAGGGTGGTCCAGTTGGGTAGAAGTCGTCCCGTTCATAGTCACCGTAGCTTCGTCTTTCGTCTTGTTGACGGCGTCGGCAATACCTTGAAATATGACCACGGATGCCGTAATAAAAAGAAGTCGGTCGTGTAGTGCGCCAGGTGTTGTAAGGCTGGGAAGATGGTCGCGGTGTGAGCGAGTTGAGCGAGTCATGCACATCAGGCACTGGTAGCTGCATTGGGCTGTGGTGGGGTGCAGGTGTCCTAGCAGCAACCTGAGCATAAGTTGGCATGGCCACAGGATAAGAACTCGGAACAGGTGTGACAGTCATCGAGGCCAGGCTTTGGTGGGGCGCAGGCGTTGTTGCAGCACCGTGAACATAACTTGGCATTGGCACAGGATCTGAGCACGGAACTGGTGTGCCTGTGATCAAGGCCAGTTCCTCCTTCACGAAGTCGCGTAAACTAGTAGCAGGTGGCGTCGTTCGAATATCAAGGTGGCGAGGTGAAGCCTGTGCATGAAGTTCCTCGCGGATGATAGAGCGGATCAATGAACGCAGCTCTGTGGTGTCGTGACTCGAGCTGAGATCAGGCATATCAGGTTGCACCCGAGTGGTTTGGAGCTCTTCGAGGCGCTGACAGGTAGCTACAACATCGTCGACGATCTGGGGATTCTGCACCAAAAGCGCATTAAAAGCGACCATCGCAATGCCTTTCAGCAGGTGGCGCACGCGGTCGTTTTCCGCCATATGGTTGTCGATGCGGCGGCAAAGGGCGAGAACATCTTCAATGTAAGAAGTGTAAGACTCGCCTTGGCGTTGAACACGTGCACCAAGCTTTTTCTTGGCGATATCCGAGCGCACTGACGGGTTGGCAAAAATCTGGCGGAGCTGGCGCATAAAGGCGGGCCATGTCAAAAATCGGTAGTGTGGTTTAAACCACGTTTTTGCGACGCCGCTCAGGTAGAAAGCAACGTGAGTGAGTTTCGCAGGCTCATCCCAGTTGTTGATGGCACTTACGCGGTCATACTCCTTGAGCCAGTCTTCCACGTCCTCACCCAGAAGCCCTGCGAACAGCGGAGGATCCTTTTGAGAGCTGGTGACCAGGTGATAAGGGTTTCTTGGCAGTGGGAGCGGTGGCGCAGCTGCTGCGCTGGGCTGGTCGGCTTGCGACATTACCGCACCCAGGACGTTTAAGCGGCGGCCTGAACGGAGCTCCAGGGATGTGTTCTAGAAGACGCTGGGGTTGTGCAAGAGCGCGAGAGGACGCGGGAATCAGGCAGCACTCGCCACCACTTGTAAGATGGCGTCCAGTACCCTCAAGACCCTTCTTTATTGTCCCGAGTATGTGCCCCACAACCTAAACTGGAGTGGTGATGATGAGTATGTACAGATGAAAAGATGGAACGAGTAATGATGCTCACAATATATATATATATATATATATATATTGTGAGCATCATTACTCGTTCCATCTTTTCATCTGTACATACTCATCATATATATATATATATATATATATATATATATATATATATATGTATATATATATGTGACGTATGAAGGTAGCGATGGTTGGTAGAAGCCGAGAAGGAAGAAGTGCAGAGTAGAATAAACATGGAGTGTGAGCCAGGCCACGTCTCCCATTCATCATAGCGTTACACAAGTCGACAGGATGAAGACCTCGCAACCACTTCATCGCCCGGCCATCATCATCGAAGACCTCAGCGAGACGCAGTGACCGGACGCGGACCACCAAGACCACCAAGCATCATGACAGCAGTATCAGACGACCATCCCATCCCCAAGTACACCGGAGCAGCGGACCATGGACCTGTTCAGGACTGGTTCGACCTGTTTGAGTTCCACGCTACCGCTGCATCTTGGTCGGAACGGGAGATGGTTACGAACTTCAGCGACTACGTCACCGATGAGGCATTTAAATTTTACCTCACCCACATATTCGACAACGACAAGTCTTGGCAAAAAATAAAAGAAGAAATGATCGTCTGGTTTCAAGACTCCAATGAAGATTCGATTAGAACACACGCTCTCAGTGCATTCGATCTCAGTCATCGCAGTCATAAGCAGCCTTCACGCGTTCGAGCACAGAGCAGAAGTTTACGATTCCCGTCAGGCGAAGTCAGTCACCTGCTCATAGAAAGACATCCTAGCCGTCTTTCTACAAGGCCGAACCTTCCACCTGGTTTCCCATGTACACAAATATCACCAACGCTAAACTCTTCCATACAATACACAAATCAAGACAACATTCAAGCACCCAATGTACTTGACTCTTCATCTTCCTTACGTAAGCCACCACCTGGTTTTGTGCCAAGTAGCTCGTCTGGTGCTTGTCACTCTCATCGCACCCCTCAAGATATCGCCACATACGCAACTCACCACCTGAAATATCGGCCAAATACCTTTTCAAGCCACTGCCATTCCGAAAGCGATTGTACTTCAGGAACGCTTGGCTCAATTCTCCCGCAAAAAAAAAACGAACCTACGAAATCGGAAACACGTCAAGCGATGTTTGCGGCGATGTCATTCTCAGGAACCGGACCAACCAAAAGTGGAAACATTACGGAGTCACCATTCAATGCGAGTCTCGCCGATAAAAACGAAAATGTATCTACTGCTTTTCTTGACAGAAATCATGCTTGCATCCCACTCGTAAAGAATGCTGGCAATACCGACAGCGTCTCCTTATTCAACGACGATGTCCAACCACAATTTTCTCAGAGCCATCACCAAACCAAGAAAATACGACGACGAACGAAAACTTCAACGGAAGCACACTCACGACTTGAACAACTTAAAAAATTAGGGACTTTGATCCAAGGGTCATTTCAAGAAGTAGGACGTTTCCGAATGAAGGAACATCGCCACAGACGCTCTCTGCGTCTGCGATTACACAGACAACACCACGGAAAACGCCCAGAAAGACGCGGAAGCACTTCTTGCACGCCGCCAGCACATAGGCATCTAGCCGTGACCATATCTCAAGAAGCACGCATTCTAGATACAATGCGTCTGTCGCAGCCACGACTCGAAATCCGACGCATCAGACATCCAACCTTCCAACGCTACAAGGACTCCCAACCTTGCTCGTTTTTCGCTACTATCCAGGCTGTGTCATCACCATTTTCCACGTCGAATGCAGGGTTATTCTCTCCAGAACGCAACAGCCAACCTCACCCACCTGAGGTCTCCTATAGATGTCACTTGACTGCCTTCTCTGTAAAGATTTGTGCAAGTGCATGGAACTGCCGTGTTACATGGAACTACTCTATTTTGTGATATTTTTTCCTATGATGAGACACCACTTGCTCATGCTTCATAGTTTGTACCTCGCGTATTCTTTCGGGCGAGGGGGAATCATGTGACTTATGTAGGTAGCGATGGTTGGTAGAAGCCGAGAAGGAAGAAGTGCAGAGTAGAATAAACATGGAGTGTGAGCCAGGCCACGTCTCCCATTAATCATAGCGTTACATATATATATATATATATATATATATATATATATATATATATATATATATATATATATATATATATATATATATATATATATATATATATATATATATATATATATATATATATATATAGTCAGCGCTAATAGATGGCGCTGACTGTCACTCCTACTTCTAAATTCACATATAAACCCCAAAAAAGTGGATGGAGACAAGGCCGCTGTGATAGCTCAGTGGTTAGAGCATCGAACGCGTTATTCGAAGGTCGTAGGTTCGATTCCTGCTCATGGCTAATTATTTTTTCATCCACTTTTCTTCCTTCTTTCTTCTTATTTACATTACATTGGTTCAAATAACTTCCCCTGTACATTCCTTGGCATTACTGTCTGTAAGATCTCATTAATCTTGTGTTAAAACACGGAAAAACGAGCCCTTAGGTATACACTTCTTTCCCTTATTTCATTGAACGAGGGTCTCGTACTGGCAGACTTGGTGTGTTTAGGTTGTATAAGAGGGACAATTATTCAGCTGCCCGCTCATAATAGGTTCACGTGCTACGTGACGCCAAATATGCGAATAAGAGTGTTTTCACACTCGTTGTTTGGCTAATAGATGGCGCTGACTGTCACTCCTACTTCTAAATTCACATATAAACCCAAAAAAAGTGGATGGAGAGAAGGCCGCTGTGATAGCTCAGTGGTTACAGCATCGAACGCGTTATTCGAAGGTCGTAGGTTCGATTCCTGCTCACGGCTGGTTGTTTTTTCATCCACTTTTCTTCCTTTTTTCTTCTTATTTACATTGCATTGGTTCTAATAACTTCCCCTGTACATTCCTTGGCATTACTGTCTGTTGGATCTCATTAATCTTGTGTTAAAACACGGAAAAACGAGCCCTTAGGTATACACTTCTTTCCCTTATTTCATTGAACGAGGGTCTCGTACTGGCAGACTTGGTGTGTTTAGGTTGTATAAGAGGGACAATTATTCAGCTGCCCGCTCATAATAAGTTCACGTGCTACGTGACGCCAAAACATGCGCATAAGAGTGTTTTCACACTCGCCGTTTGGCTTATAGATGGCGCTGACTGTCACTCCTACTTCTAAATTCACATATAAACCCCAAAAAAGTGGATGGAGAGAAGGCCGCTGTGATAGCTCAGTGGTTAGAGAATCGAACGCGTTATTCGAAGGTCGTAGGTTTGATTCCTGCTCATGGCTATTTATTTTTTCATCCACTTTTCTTCCTTCTTTCTTCTTATTTACATTACATTGGTTCAAATAACTTCCCCTGTACATTCCTTGGCATTACTGTCTGTAAGATCTCATTATTCTTGTGTTAAAACACGGAAAAACGAGCCCTTAGGTATACACTTCTTTCCCTTATATCATTGAACGAGGGTCTGGTACTGGCAGACTTGGTGTGTTTAGGTTGTATAAGAGGGACAATTATTCAGCTGCCCGCTCATAATAGGTTCACGTGCTACGTGACGCCAAACATGCGAATAAGAGTGTTTTCACACTCGTTGTTTGGCTATTAGATGGCGCTGACTGTCACTCCTACTTCTAAATTCACATATAAACCCAAAAAAAGTGGATGGAGAGAAGGCCGCTGTGATAGCTCAGTGGTTACAGCATCGAACGCGTTATTCGAAGGTCGTAGGTTCGATTCCTGCTCACGGCTGGTTATTTTTTCATCCACTTTTCTTCCTTCTTTCTTCTTATTTACATTGCATTGGTGCTAATAACTTCCCCTGTACATTCCTTGGCATTACTGTCTGTTGGATCTCAATAATCTTGTGTTAAAACACGGAAAAACGAGCCCTTAGGTATACACTTCTTTCCCTTAATATTATATATATATATATATATATATATATATATATATATATATATATATATATATATATATATATATATATCGGATCCTGCCCGCGGCAAGTTATCTTTTCGCCAACTTTTCTTTCTCATGTACATTGAAATTGGCCTAATAAATTCCCCTATACCTTCTTTGGTATTATTGTCTGTTAGATCTCATTATTGTTGTGTAAACACAAAAACGAGCCCTTAAATATACATTTTTTTCCTGATATATATATATATATATATTTATATATATATATATATATATATATATATATATATATATATATATATATATATATATATTAGGAGCAACGTTTTGAATGCAAGACACTGCTTTTACTTGCCGAGCCTCTGCCCCACAACACAGGTGAGACTGATGATGATGAGTATGTACATATGATATGATGACGCGTATGAATAATGCTCACACTTATTTTCCCCCCACGCATGAGCAGCCAGCACGGACCCCTGTTAGACGGAAGCGGTACGTCGAACGAATGGCTTCAGGCAAGACACGTGGACAACCTCCGAACGACGACAGCGACGATCCGAAGAAGGGTCGGTGGGAGTGACACGATAATTCGCTGGTGACGTTCGTTCATTGATTGTATTGGGGCTAATGAAGCGTGACGGAAACTTGTCGCACAATCCTGGAGTACGAATGGGCGTCCAAAGCAACACTTCATCACCTAGACTGAAGGAGACGTCGCGATGAGAGCTGTCGTAACGTTGCTTGCGATCTTGCTGATTGGCTTCTGGGCGAGCTTGTTACCGACATTCCTCGAGCTTTGTGATGAACTGATCTGATATGCTTCCCGAGGCGTCAGTATGAACATTTAGGAAAGAGACGTCGATGGTGAGTGTCGGTGAACGGCCGTACACGAGGTAGAAAGGCGAGTAGCCAGTACTTGTTTGAACAGCGATGTTATGAGCAAACGTCACAAAAGGCAAAATCATATCCCTGTTGTCGTGGTTTGGTGGGATGTACATCGATAGCATGTCTGTAAATGTCCGATGAAATCTTTCTGTCAGCCCTTTAGTTTGGGGGTGGTAGACTAACGTCGTCTTTTGTACTGTGCCACAGGTTGTGAGCAGGGTTTCAATTATGGTGGACAGGATCGTCTTGCCGCGATCACTCAGGAGGATACGAGGTGAACTGTGACGCAACTCAATGGCGTTGAGAAAGAAATCTGCCACGTCTGAAGTAGAACTTGTGTGTATAGCAGCAGTCTGTGAATACCATGTCAGGTGATCGACAGCAGTCACAATCCAGCGATTACCTGCTGGCGTGATGAGGAGAGGTCTGAGTAGGTCTATGCAAACAATGACGAAAGGAGTCTCGGGACACGGCATCGGTTGCAGAAGGCCAACAGGAGACGAAGTTGGTCGCTTGCACTGTTGAAACAGACGGCAAGATGCGACGTACCTAGCCACAAAGGTAGAGATGCGAAGTCAGAAGAAACGTTTCCTGATGCGGCTTTGTGTTTCGTGAAATCTCAAGTGCCCTGCACATGGGTCTTCGTGAAAGGCTTGGAGTACTTGGTGACATAGAGAACGCGTAAGTACTGGAACCCAGTGGTGTCCATCAGTAGTGTAAACGTAACGATGGAGCATCTTGTTATCGAGCTTAAATTGCCATAGTTGGCTGTGCAATCTAGCATCAAGAGTAGATCCTATGCCATTTAGGCATTGGATAATGCGATTGCAATATGAATCATCACGGTGGCATAAGGCGAGCTCGGCGTAGCGATTTGAAGCCGGCGTGTAGATAACCGCAAGCTGTGAAAATGTGAGGGGCGGCGTAGGGTTTTGCCCACCAGTCAAGCAATAAGCTGACGTACTCGATGATGACACAGGAAGGGGGCAGCGAGAGAGAGCATCTGCATCTTGGTATATTTCGCCAGACTTATAGACGACATCAAAATCGTACTCTTGTAGGCGAAGCACCCAACGACCGAGGCGACCAGACAAGTTTCTCAGTAACGATAGCCAGCACAAGACGTGAGGGCCTGTAATAACTGTGAAGTGGTGTCGGTAAAGATACGGTCGAAATTTTTGTATGACCCAAACGACACCGAAGGACTCCTGCTTAGTTATGGAGTAGTTCTGTTCAGCAGCCGTAAGAGCACGACTAGCATACGCAATAACTCTTTCCCGTGAATTGGGATCCCGCTGTAGAAGAACAGCACCAATGCCACGGCCACTCACGTCGGTGGGCAGACATGTAGGTGTGTTCTCGTTGAAATGGCACAGAACAGGGTCGGATGTTAAAGCATGGTTGAGGGCTTGAAAAGCACGTTCGTTGTCGTCGTTCTAGGTGAAAGTTGATCCGGATGTCAGCAGCTTGTGTGGTGGCGACGCGATGGCAGCAAAATAACTGATGAAACGGTGGAGGTAGGACGCCAGGCCCTGGAAACTTTCTATGTGTTTCTTATTTTCTGGCCAAGGAAAGCGTATCAAGGCAGCAAGCTTGTCAGGATCCGACCGAACGGCATCTTTGCTGACAAGGTGGCCCAACACCTTGATGTTCTTCTTGGCAAAATGGCATTTCTTTTTGTTTAGCTGAAGTGCAGCATTACAAATACACGTCAAAACTTCGTCCTAACAAGCAGGATGCTGACAAAAAGAAGAGAAAATGACAATGTCATCCAGATAACAGAGACATGTTTTTTTTTTGTTTTAGACAGCATAGAACTGCGTCGATCATGCGTTAAAACATGGCAGGAGCTATACATAAACCAAATGGCATGACGTTGAATTCTTACAGCTCGTCCGGTGTTGCAAAGGCAGTTTTTTCTTTGTCTGCTTCGTGCATAGGTATTTGCCAATATCCAGACCGTAAGTCGAGGTTGGAGAAAAATTCAGCGCCTGGCAGAGAGTCAAGTGCGTCGTCGACTCCTGGCATCAGGTACACATCTTTGCGCGTGATGATATTAAGGGCTAGATAATCGACTCAGAATGGCACCGAACCAATCTTCTTTCGGACTTGCACTACAGGTTATGACAACGAGCTGCACAAAGGCCGGATGACATCTCGTTTAAGCACATCAGAAAGGTTGTCCGCGATGATTTTTCGCTCTGCGGACGACATTGGATATGGGCAACGGCGTACAATTACATTGCCCTCCGTTTCAATTGGCTGCACGGCGACATAAGTGAGGCCCAAAAGCTTCAAATAGACGTCAAATGAAGCGCTGTGTTTTGAAGCATACGCAAAAGTTCATGCTTTTGCGTTGACGTGAGATTAGGATTTATCCCCACAGACCACAGACACCGACCATAGGCCTTAGGCAGACCATTGACAATCTAACACCCCAGATTTCTCTGCCATCGCAACTTTGACGACGATGATCCTCCAAATATATTCGTTCGATTTCAATCAAGAGTACTTTCCACAAACCAGCGGGACCACTATGAGCACCAAAATTGCACCCAATTATGCCAAAATATTTATGGAAAAGCTAGAATCAGAATTTATTGCACAAAGTTTCTTGAAACCACTGTTGTACAGAAGATACAGAGATGACATCTTTCTTATTTGGACCCACAGCGAGGATAAACTTCTCAGCTTTATCGGCACTTACAACGCTGTACATCCACACATACACTTCACACACACCTACTCGCAAGCAAACGTAAATTTTCTTGATGTTACCATACAGATAGAAGAAGACAAGCTTTCTACAACCATATATGGCAAACCAATGGATCGACAACATTACACCCATTACCAAAGCGGTCACCCGCGTCACTGTAAAAACAGAAGTCAATACAGTCAGGCTCACCAGTTTAAGCAACTCTGCTCAAGAAACGCTGATTTTTACACGACATCACTCAGGCTAAAACTTATGCTCGATGAAAAAAGATACTCCCCACATGTAATTGATGATGCCGTTAAAAAGCGACAAAAGTGAAGCGTGACTTACTTATGAAGCGACCACCGCAAGATGACCCGCAACAAACAAACCTCTGCTTAACACACAGCACAAACTTTCCCAATGTAAACAAAATCATTAAACGGCATTACAACATTCTGGAACAAAGTAAACGTCTGAAATATGCATTCTCATCCGCTCCTGGCGTCGTTTACCGACGACCACGCAACCTCAAAGACACACTTGTCCACTCTCAAATCAATGCCTCACCCCCTAATTATTCATGCCGACCTTGTTTAATGTCACGATGTCTTGTATGTAAAGAGATGCAAGAAACACACAAAGCGACCACCAATTATTCCAAGTTTTCGATTAACATACGAGGAAACCTGACATGCGATTTCTATAATGTGGTATGCGTACTCGAATGCAACGTGTGCAGTATGCAGTACATTGGACAAACAGAAGCCCCATTTATGATTCGTTTCAATAATAACCGAGCTCATGTGAAATCAGCCCCAAGTCTACCTCACATCAAAACATCTCAATCTTCCCTACCATGCATTCGTCAAACTATTGATAACACTTTTAGAGAGGGGATTTAAATCAAACCGAGAACGTGAACAACAAGAGTCATACCTTATCCACCGATTTGCCACCCCCGATAGAGGAATAAATGAGAATCCCGGTACACTTGCAGCAATGATAGCATAAGAAAACAACAATGGTAATAATGAAAATAATAACTGAGTTCACGGCACTGGAACAGCGAATGCACTTAACAACTCAAAATATTTCCAATTATTGCTACTCTTCCTAAGAACAGCTGTAGTCTGTTTTCGTTTTTACCTTACTATCCAATCAATTGTGCCAAGCATGACATGCCCAACAGCATCCCTGTGTACAATCAGGAACCCTACTGCACGCGTAATCCAGAAGCGGGAGAGAATTGACATTTCACCCGCTTGCCAGCTTCTGCGGCAATACACGGCGCCCCTCTGTCAATGACGAGATGTCGACGAGGCGCTGAGTAGTTACAGGCTTAAATTTCTCAGAAAAGCTCTTTTCCCCTGCACCGATCTCCAGAACCACGTGGGGCCATCTGGTCGGGAACATTACGTTAGTGAAAGGAAGGAAACATAGATGGCAGACATCCTAAAAGTGAAAAGGAAAAAAGGAAGAGAGAGGGAGGGGAAGGGGAAGGAAAAGTGAAAGGTTGCGCCCGGGGGAGTCCACCTTATATTCTCAATTTTCCTGACTCTCTCCCGCTTTGATTTAAGATTGTATAAAGCTGAGCACCAACAAACTGTACCTTCAATCCTGATGAAGGCCAGACTCTGGCTAAAACGTCAAAATGAACCGCGTTGTGACTGCTCACGGAGGATCTACTTGACTACTTGCAACGCTACGGCCACCCAACCACCATGCCTGCCTGTATATATCATCATCATCATCATCATCAACAACAACAACAGCCCGACTACGTCCACTGCAGGACAAAAGCCTCTCCCATGTTCCGCCAGTGAACCCGGCCTGGTGCTTGCTGCTGCCAATTTATACCCGCAAACTTCTTAATCTCATCTGCCCACCTTACCTTCTGTCTCCCCCTAACCCGCCTGCCTTCTCTGGGAATCCAGTTAGTTACCCTTAATGACCAGCGGTTATCCTGTCTACGCATTATATGCCCAGCCCTTGTCCATTTCCTCTTCTTGAGTTCAACTATGATATCCTTAACTCCCGTTTGTTCCCTAATCCACTCTGCTCTCTTCTTGTCTCTTAAGGTTACACGTAACATTTTTCTTTCCATTGCTCGCGTGGTCGCCCTCAATTTAAGCTGAACCCTCTTTGTAAGTCTCCAGGTTTGTACTCCGGAGCTAAGTACCGGCAAGATACAGCTGTTATATACCTTTTTCTAGAGGGATAGTGGCAATCTACTTGTCATAGTTTGAGAGTGCTTGCCAAATGTGCTCCACACCATTCTTATTCTTCTAGTTACTTCAATCTCGTGGATCGGCTCCACAGTTATTACCTGCTTTAAGTAGACATAGTCTTTTACAACTTGAAGTGCACTCTTACCTCTCTCGAAGCGCTGCTCTCTTCCGAGGTTGTTGAACATTACTTTCCTTCTGCAAATTAATTTTAAGACCAACATTTATGCTCTACTTGTCTAACTTCGTAAACATTACTTGCAATTCGTCCCCTGAGTTACTCAGCAATGCCATGTCATCGGCGAAGCGCAGGTTACTAAGGTACTCTCCATTAATTCTTATTCCTAACTGTTCCCATTCTAGGCTTCTGAAAAGCTCCTGTAAACATGCAGTAAACAGCATTGGGCAGATTAGATCCTTCTGCCTTACACCCTTCTTGATTGGTATTCGGTTGCTTTCTTTATGAAGCGCTATAGTAGCAGTTGATCCCCTGTAGATTTCTTGCAGGATGCTTATATATACTTTCTCGACGCCCCGATTCTGCAGTGTCTGCATAACGACTGGCATTTCTACTGAATCAAACGCGGTCTCGTTATCTATGAAGGCAATGTAAAGTGGTTGGTTATATTCTGAGCATTTCTCTATTACCTGATTGATAGTATGAATGTGTTCACTTGTTGAGTAGCCTGTTGGAAATCCTGCTTGTTCCTTTGCTTGATTGAATTCGAATGTTTTCTTTACTCTATCCGCAATTACCTTTGTAAATAGCTTGTATACTACAGAGAGTAAGCTGATCGGTCTTCAAGTCCTTGTCGCCTCCTTGCTTATGTATTAAGACGATATTAGCATTCTTCCAAGACTCTGGTACTCTTCTCGTCAGGAGACACCTCGTAAACAGGGTGGCTAGTTTTTCTAACACAATCTGTCCATTTTTCAGCATATCTGATGTTACCTGATCCTCACCAGCAGCGTTGCCTTTTTGCACGCTCTCCAAAGTTTTTCTGACTTCTTGTATCATTACTGGTTGTGTGTCATCTGGGGTACTGCTAGTTCTTATAGTATTAAGCTCATGGTTGTCCCGGCTACCGTACAGATCTGTGTGAAACTCCGCTATTTTAACAATCATATGTATATTGGTATTATATATATATAAATATATATATATATATATATATATATATATATATATATATATATATATATATATATATATATATATATATATATATATATATTCTTGAAAGTCTTCCTGGATTCGGTCGAGTTATAAGTCACCAGATGAAGCGAACGAGCAAATGAAAAATGATGCTTCATTGCCAACGTTACGGCCAGGGACCGGCCTTCGTCAGGGCATACGTATGCCCTAACGAAGGCTGGTCGCCGGCCGTAACGTTGGCATTAAAGCATCGTTTTTCGTTTGCTCATTCGCTTCATCTGATGACCTTCTTTATATATATATATATATATATATATATATATATATATATATATATATATATATATATATATATATATATATATATATATATATATTGGCTGACGAGCGCGGTAGGTTAGACTCTCCCATTCGCGAAAGAGTTGGCACGCCACCGAGTACCCTAGTCTGAGTTTCTGGGTCTGTGATGAGAGTGAGATCTACATCGAAGGTGGTCATGTGGAGACGCTTGTTCATCTTTGCTAGAGGAATATTTTAGCTTCATGCCTCATGTGGGGCTCTAAAATCGTCAGCTACAATTAGGGGACTATCCTTAGCCATGTTCGCGATCTTGCCGAGTATGCTTCTTGCCTTGTTTGCTCGCCTTGTGTTCATAGGGCTGCTGTACAAATTAGTGAGAAAGATGCTTTGCTTCTTCCCTACGAGGTCATTAGCTATAATCTTGATCGTGAGGTGTTCTAGATAACAGGCTGTGTGGTGTATTTCATGGCCAATGTATGGCGTCTTCTTGCCAATCAGAAAAGCGACAATTCTGCGTTTCATTTCTCTGGGTTTCGGCCTCATAACCCGTAAGGGTACGTTACATTGTGAGCATTTCTTTTAGTAAAATCACGCGTGGTTTCTCGGTTTCTAATTTTACCGTTTGCAGGAGAACCGCCTTTTTTGAGGCAATCCCCCTGCAGTTTCATTGCCAGATGCGAAGATTTCCTGTCCTATTTTTCAGTGCCTTGTTGACTATCATAGCCCCCTTCGCTCGCAGCGAAAGCAACTTGCAGAGGGCCATGCAGGCTGATATGCTGTGACTTCATCCTTTTCATGGCTGATGCTACCTTGTTCTTCATATACATTTACATATTTTAACTTGTGCGTTAAAGGTGTTCTTTTCTAATAACACATCATGCTCTTCCTCATTTGTCTCATTCTCGCTCATGACGTCGATGGCGTCCTTGACGTCTAACCGCACGACCATTCGCGGTTGCTTTAAATGTCGATTCTTTTGAGCGGGGAATTCTTCGCATTGTTCCCCCTCTCTTGCAATCTCAAGTGCTTGGGAAAATGCCATATCGGTTGGTGGTTCGGTAGTGCGCTTTGGCGTACTGCTGTTTGCTTTGCGTACTGCGGATAACTCTTTCGGTATAGGTGGCTTTCAGCTCTCTTAACTCCTCTTCTAACATAAATATCCGTTTTTTGTCAGTGTTACAGAACTGGCGGTTTTCCTTCAGCGTTGTCGTCGTGGCGCCTCTGACTTTAACCGCTGACGTGCTGTCGCCTCTGCTTTTCTGTCCAGCGAAACGCACCTGTGATCCTGAGCGACTCCTGCTTGTGGTCGATGTCCCCGCATGTGTGCGGCTCCGTGATTGAGAGCGGGAGTGGCTGCATGGTAACGTCTTTGGCGTAGATTAGCCACGTTCTGTCTGTTGATTGTTTCCCTCCAGCTCTGCCTGACCTTGTTCCTCCAATCACGCTCGTTGTCGCCGTGCGCACACCACATAAGACACAAAATAGTGTTTCGAGCACACCTTGACCGCCGTCATGTGCAAGTTACCACATGGTTTGCATTGCGTATTGAACACATGAGACGATGTTCGGTTAGACTTTCCGAAGCCTGTGATTCCGTGTAGCTCGGGTCATGGCAAACGGCCGCACGATGGCCAAGTTTCCTGCATACGTAGCATATGTCCACTTCTCTGCGATATAAGTAGCAGGGTACCAAAGCGGGTCCATATCTGATTTAAGTTCAGGGCACGAGTTCAGTCAAATAGAACGATCACTGATCCTGAGTTCCTGATTTTTTTCGCCGCCAGTGCCAAGCTGTTGCGGTCGTTCACGATGCTTCTTTCAATCATTTCGCGATCATCAGCAGCATGGATATGTCGAATTACCCCTTTGCAGTCTGGGGCAGCTTCGTAAGTGCTTACTTCGTTCTTTTTTCCAGCTATCTGAACAGTCCCTACGCTAGCGTACTTATCTGCATTCTCTCTAGACGGCGTGCTTGCAGGTATAATATTTACAGGATGTTAGGACTAATAATGTCTTCTGGTGTCTGAACTGAACAAAGATTTGCTGCTGTTATAATGGCTTTTCTCAACAAGATAGGTCCCACCTTTTGTACGTTCAAGCCATCCTTCAGGTGAAACACTATATTGATCTTGTCTTCCGGTAAGGATAGCATGCGTAAGAATCTCATTACACGATTCCTAATGTTAAAAGGCGTACAATAGAAGCTTACCTATGCGCTGCTTAGATGGTTTCCTTAGAATTGGCGCAGTTGTTTCGTCACGTTCTTCTTCTTCGTTTTCCGGCTGCTCACCACTTTCCAACTCGTGTTGCCCACGGCGAAACACGCGTCTTCATATGCTGCGATCTCTAGTTCATCAGATGTAGATGAATCCCCCAGCGTTGATAGTAGATCCTCCTCTGAGCAGTCCATTTCGTCGGTTGTAGACGCCATTCGCGTTTCGCGCACTCGGCAATGCAGTTTACGAAATCTGATGGTGGTGCCATAACACACAACCTAGCGAGTAGGCGCAGAAAACCGAGTCTTCCAATGCGTAGCTGAGCGAGTAGACGCAGCAAAACTGACCTTGCACGTGCATATCATTTTCTTTTTTAGTTGTGGGCAAGGCGGTCACGGCTTATTATGTAAGCGCCCAGGAAGCGTTCTTTCAAAACTTGCCTAAAAGAACACTGACACTTCAGCGTGTCACTGTGTTCAGCGAGCGTTCAATTTTCTTAGTATCCCTGGCTGTCGGTACCAACAATGCTGAGGTGGCCCAAAGAGCTTTGGCGCGCCCTCTGGTCCACTGCCTATACACCTCGCTACAGTGTACTAGAAGGGGGCAGTGGGCTCACTCTTCGGCGGAGGGTATGCAGAGGGGCGGCTCCAGAAATGCCGCACGTTTGTGGTTCTCTGGTTGCACGAGCGGCGGCGCTGGCATCACCATCAATGGAAGAATTTTGGGAGGGACGTTGCAGTTGCGCCGGTTGTGAGCCGGTCAAGTCCTGCAGAGCAACAGAGTTTGAGCCACGTTGTGTGGCTGTAATCATTGTTGCGGCGAGTTTTTGCCGTCAGCTTTGAGCGTTACGCACCATGCAAGATGAAAGTATGCTTTACAGTGCATACTGTAACCATGCAGCGGCAACGGCAAAACCACTGTTAGGCGCTTGGGTGTCTAACAAGCAACGTGTTCGTGATGAGTAAGCAGGACCTGTCATTGTTTGGCGCCCTGAAGGATAAAAACAAGCCAAAAGAATGCGAGAAGAACCAGCACAGAGTGGACAAGCTTCTGGAAGACACCAACGCAGTTTGCGAACTCCACTTGCAACTGAGTCTGTGCATATTATCGATGAAAAAAAAGTGCACATACCTCACCCTTAATCCACGCCGAGGCTGTTTTCAACTTGTTCGGCTGACCAACTTTTGTGACCGAGGAGGCCTCCTTCATCCCTCCAGTCAGCTGTACAGCTTCATGAAAAAGCTCGAGGATAATTCCACAGAATGTTTTTGCCAGAGTAAGCTGCACTCTGACAGCATTACGAACATACTGGCAATTGTTCAGCGCAGACTCTCGATTGAAATTGGTTGCAGTGTGCACGCAGCCAACTCAAAGCGAAAGTAATTACTTTTTACGTTGTCACACGTCTTCATTCAATTTGAAAGGACTGAACATTGACAATTAGGCAGAGAAGTGGCAGAATGCCAAGCAGCTGAAGATGAGCCGTCACACATGAAATGAATAAGGTGTGTAAATCAGTGGCTAGATGGTGTACTTCAGTTCTTGCAAATAAGAGCTTCATGTCAGGAGCAGAAGCTTCGCGTGTATCTTTATATAGTTTTTCACTATGCTGCTCTACATATGTCTAACATAGGTGTATCTGCATAATTATAATAATTAATAACCACCAGAAAACTGTTGTGCCATGGTCTACAGCTGAAGCAGAAAAAAATTATTTAAGCACTACAATTTCACTTTATAATAAAGGCGTAAACCCAGCCAGCATGCCTGCATGTTAAAGCTTTTCTAGGAAGTGAACGTGTACTGTTTTTGAATTATGTCGTAAAAGGCGGGCATAATTTTGTTGCGAATTCTTTTTAGGTTCGGTCTACACAGCATGAACCGTACGTTTGGTCACTGTATCAAACGATATAATTTGTGGGATACATCATCCTTTTCGACGAGGTGTTATATTCGAGAAAACACGATGTGGCCTGAACAAATATAGTGTTTATCAGGAATACTCTACTAACTCAAGCACACACCCTCCGAAACCCACACACACAATAAAAGCGTTAGGTGCGTCGCACTAGAAAGGAGAATGCACAGACTGCGCCAGCTGCCATCGGACTAATTTTCGGGAAGCTGTATTGCAAAAGAAAAAGAAAACACTGTGAAGCAAGAGCACCAGAAGCTCTTAATATAATCAGAGGGCAGTCAAAGCATGCAAGTTTATTAAAAATATCGAATAAATGCACGTTTCAACTTTTACGAGCGGCCATCGGCGAGCAGCTTTTGCAGGCGAAGCTTCCATTGAAGATGCCTGTGGGGCCATCTCTGTTATGTGACGCCAAAAGCGTCAGAGTAGATGTGAAGTAAGCCCACTTCCCTTTTCTAGTACACTGTAACCTCGCTGAACGAGGCATACTACACGCTTAAAAAACGTTAGCAAGAAGGTCGCAGCTGCAAGCAAACAGGTGGTAACTGCAGGGGTTACTACTTTTCTTGGAGTGTTACTACCCTTTTGCTACAACCAGTTAATAGCTGCTACAGTTACTAACTTTTTGCGACCTATTTACTACCTCCGCTTGTAAACAGTTAGTAACTGGAAGGAAAGAGGTTGTAACTGTAGCCGTTACTACCTTTCTTGCCCCGTTACTCCCCTTTCGCTGCCCGGCTGTTGACTATTTCTTCCAAAATAGTGTGCGATTCCGATTCTTATAATTTATGAGAATAGTGTCGACGTATTATTAATAAACAAAAAATGACGCAGGAGATATCCATAGATCAAGTAAATACATTTTGTTTTAAATTACGCAACTGAGATATGTAAACGTCATTCTGATATTGTCGAAACGAAGAAGTACAAGTTAACGAACTATCAGCTGGGGCTACACGCGTTGTAATACACAATTGCAACAAACCTAGTCAATTACAGCACATGTTAACAGAACCGGCGGATAAAAAATAACCAGATGGTCACAAGTAGCCCCGAGTACGGTCACAAATAATCCACTGCGGCGTGTCTCTAAACATTATCACTGCTTTGGGGCGTCGAACCCCAAAAACGAATATTACCTTTTACACGTTGATATATTAGCCGTCTGAAGCATTGAAATGCAGAAAAAATGAGCTCATAACCTTGTTTCAGCCACCGTCCATATTGCCTTTGTGACGCTTCTATAAAAATAATTATGACGTATCATTTTTTATAAATAAATAGTCTCATTAAAAGTCTTGTGCTACGTCCCCAATCACGCGTAACCAGACAGTATAATATAGTGCTATAGGTTTAAATTTGTTATAATTCATTTTGAAACACAAGTGCTCCCCAGTACCAGCCATGTCCCTGCAAAGTAAGGGGCAATATATACCTCATGCGTACTCCTAGTACTTGTTTGTGTAAAAAATAGTGAACCCGTTAGGTCTATGTAATCTGCGCGTTCATGGCACACCACGCTTCATTACCTAAAGTTGTTTAGTAATGAGACATTAATATATTTATTTATTTAAACCCTCACGGCTTACAAGAAGCATTGTAGAGGGGAGGGGCTAAAGTACATCGATACATGCAAAACATATGTATAATACAACAAATTATAAAGCTAAAAAGAATATGACAAAGGAGAACATAATATTGTACGTGATGAAGCACAAACAGTAATAAAGAAAATATATTTATACACCTGCTAACGAAAATACGACGCAAAATAAAGAGAACAATGATTATCAGAGAATGACAGTGGATAATAAAATACAAGAATAGGATTATGTACTTTGGTGCATAAATATAGCTACAAAAAGTAATGGTACAAGGAGAGAAACGAAAGCATACCGGATATCAAGAATGACAACAAAAAATGAATACAAAATAACAGAGCAAAACACAATTGCATAATGACTAACAACAACAACAACAACAACAACAGAAACTGTAGTATAAAAAGTAAGAAGCAAACGAACAATAAATCGCAAATGCAGTAGTGAAGCAGCTTTTGTCAGGCGTATAATTCATTTGTAAGTGCTTTGCGGAAACGACCTGTGTCTCTGGTAGCGACAAGTGACGCAGGCAGGCGATTCCACTCGTGACATGTTTTCGGCAAGAACGAATGTGAGTAGATGACTGTGCGCTGTAAGGTATATGAACTTTACAAGGGTGATCGACACGTAGGGAGATATAAGATGCTCGTGTAATGTATCGGTACTTGAGGTCATGGTTATCATAATAGATCTTATGAAAGAGGGAAAGACGAGCTAACTTTTTATGAAAGGAAGGAGAGGAAGGCCAAGTGTTACTTTCACATTAGTGACGCTGGCATATCTATGGTAATTGTTTAGAATGAAACGGGCCGCTCGATTTCACACCTTTTCGAATATATTTTTCAGAGTAGCATTTCCAGGGTCCCATATCGAGCATGCATATTCAAGGCTACATCTAACATAAGTGATGTAAAGCTGGTGTTTTAGTTTCAGTGGAGGTAAATAAAAGTTTCCTTTAAGATAACCAAGCATGCGGTTAGCTTTCGACGTTATGCGTTTGATGTGTTTTTTTCATGAAAGATTCTTAGTAATATGCACACCGAGGTATGTATAGGATTGTACTTTATCAAGGGGAGTGTTGTTAGGTAAGTAAGTTGGGAAGGCTGTCTGATTACGGGAAATGCTCATTGTTTTGCATTTTGACGTGTTAAGTTCCATTAGCCAGAGCTTACACCTTGCTAAAGTGTTATTTAGGTCATGCTGGAGCGTTAACGTTTTGTTAGGGCTTTCAATCGCGCGATATAAGACACAATTGTCGGTGAACAGACAAATAGTACTTGCGATTTGGTTAGGAAGGTCATTGATATAAATTAAGTAAAGTAAGGGTGCTAGAACAGAGCCTTGGTGTACGCCTGAGCTTACCGGTACTTCAGGAGAGTCAGTGTCACTAGTGCTCACATAATGCATTCGGTTAGAAAGAAACTCTCGAATCCAACTAAAGACCAAGGGATCAATATTTAGTTGGCTGAGTTTTAGTAAGAGACAGTGGTGGTTAACCTTGTCAAAAGCCTTTGCGAAATCTCTAAATATACAGTCCTGTATAAATCCGGCGTCTAAAAAACGTGAAGATGATTACAAAATGTTAGTAATTGTGTTTCGCATGAGAAGGACTTACGGAAGACATGCTGACTGTTATAAAAATTCATTTCGTTCTAAAAAATTCACTAGATGCAAAAAATGACGTGTTTAGATATTTTACAAGGTATTGATGTCAAAGAAATGGGTCTGTAGTTATGAGGGTTGTGAATATCGCGGGATTTGTGAAGTGGAATTACCTTGCCTATTTTCCAATCTCTGGGTAGAGAGCTGTTGTTGAGCGATTTCGTGAAAATGAGGTTTAGTATAATGGAACTATATTCGACAGTCGCCTACAGAAACTTGACTGGCCAACATTAGCAGTGGAAAAATAATATGCCAAAATGAATGAACAAGGTAGTATCGGTTACTACTTTTTCTCTTCAAACCTTTAAAATTTATTACCCATGGGTGTTAACGGCTACGGTAGTAACAGTTACTAAATGCTGGTAGTAACAACAAAAGTATTGACTGCTACCACTCTCGTCGTTACTAACTGCGCTTACTACCAGGGTTGTAACATATGTGACAAACGATTACTACCCCAAATTATCAAGTACTACAGCCTTTTTCTAAGAGTGTAGGGGTGAGGCCTAGCTTGCCGTTAACGTGACGCGAACACAAAAGTCCGGACAAAATGCGTAAATGCGGACCTACCGAGGTGAATTTGGCCTCCGGGTGATCCTGGAAGCTTAAGAAATTCACTCGCACGCTTTTTTAGACCGATCAAAGAGGTATAACAAACGAAATATAATTTAAATGTGGCAGACAGTTAGCGTTGCGGTTTGTCGTATCGACGGCGTCCAGCATTTCCTATTGACGTAATTTGTGCGGTTTTAAGCGTCGACTGGCACCAAAAGACGCTCACTAATACTCCAAAAACTGTCCAAAACGTTTTTGAACGTGGAGTCGATGTTTTCACAACTACACGAGATGGCGTCCTCCAAACATAGAGTTCCCTATAAATTCACTTGAACCAATTCCAGTGCTAGTGTCTGTGGGAGCTATAACGCAAGGCACTTCAGCCAGCATGAGACGCATCAAGCTCATGTTTGTTCATGAGAGCGTCTTGCCTAAACTCGTTTTAAATTGACTGCAATACGACGACGAATCTAAGTAGACGCACTGTGACGCTCCGCTAACTCGATTTCACTACAAAACTTGCATTGCGTTGGGGGTGAACCACTTGGACACCTACACTCTTTAAAAAAAGTTAGTAAAAGGTAGCAACTGCAGGCAAATTGGTAGTAACTGCAGTGGTTACTACCTTTCTTTGACCGTTACTACCCTTTCGCTACCTGTTTACTACCTACGTTAGTAAACAGTTACTACCTGCAACCGTTACTAACTTTTTGCGACCTCTTTACCACCTACGTTAGTAAGCAGTTAGTAACTGAAATGCAAAAAGTAGTAACTGCAGCAGTTACTACCTTTCTTGCCACGTTACTACCTCTTTGCTACCCGGCTTTTGACTATCTATTCCAATATAGTGTGTGAATGCGATTCTGATAACTCATAAGAGAAATCGTCTCGACGTATAATCATTACACAGAAAAATGACGCAGAAGGTATCCATAGATCAAGGAAATAGTTTTTTTAATTACGCAACCGAGATATTTAAACGTCATTTTGATATTGCCGCAACGAAGAAGTACAAGTTAACGAACCATAAGCAAGTTCTACACGTATCGTAATAGACAATCACAACAAACTTAGTAAATTACAGCACATATTAACAAGACTGGCCGATCAAGTTATACAGACGATCACAATTAGCCTCGAGGAGTCACAGTTAATTCACTGCGGCATGTCTCCAAATATTATCATTGTTTTGGCGCGCCAAACCCCTGAAATAATTACGACCTTTTAAACGCAGTAATATTAGTCGCGTGAAGCATTCAAATGCACTGAGAATGAGTTTGGTACATTGCTCTGGCCACTGTACATAATGCCTTTTTGTGGCCATTTTATCATAAATAAAGATGATATATATTTTTATAAGCGTGTCTGATTAAAACTTTTGTGCTACGTCACCAAACACACGTAACCAGGTAGTATATTATAGTGCTATAGGTTTATATTTGTAAAAATTCATCCTGAAACGAAAGTGCTTCCCTGTGCCAGACATGCCCCTGCAATGTAGGAGCTATATATACCACAGGCTTACTTCTTAATACATGTATACGTAAAAAATTGTGAACTTCGCTCACTCTCCAGCGCGCCGATGCTGGTCACAGTGTAGCAGAGCCATGAAGATTGAACAATGTGAGATCTTGGATTGATTCTGCACGTGTTTCAATTAAGTTTAACGGCAAGCCATTCCGAGCATTCCAAACAGATATGACTCCTGACGTGTGGCCACTCACAATTACATCCCCTTGATGTCTTGAAGAAGGTCACTTGTTTTTTGAAAGGTCTCAGGTTGCGAATGTGATAAGAAAGCTTTGAAACAACCCTTGTGCTGTACCAACACTTATAAACACTGAACCAGTCAACCTACACTGGTCGAGATTTATCCTTTGGACATGAATCATCGAGCAGTTCATAGAGAACGTCATGATGAATTTCTGACTTGCATATCATTCTCCAATTGGCATGGCCGTGTTGCAGTATCGTTTCCACCAGGGCCAGCCACAGCTTGCACACCCGCTTGCACCTGATGAGACTCGCGCCATGCACTATAATGCCAAGATGTGCAGCAGAACCTCGTTCGACACAACATCAATGGTGGTTTTTACGGTCATCACGTGTCGGCGTGATCGCTTGCTGGCGTGCAAAATAACTTAGCAGTAATGAACAGATGCGGAGTCTACAAGCAAAAATTAAAAGTTGAGCTCGTTTGCGCCAAAGTTGAGCAAGTGCTAAAATCACCAGTATCGGCGCGCCGGAGAGCAAGCGAACGTAAAAAGTAGTGACCTTCTTTGGTCTACGCATTCTTTGCATTCATTGCACACCCCGCTTCTTAAGCTAATTTGTCTAGTTGTAAGACATTGATTAGCCAAAATTAACAGTCGAGAATTATTATGCCAAAATGCACATTATTTATACTGCTTGCGTAGTATCGGTTACTTCTTTTTTCCTTTACACCTTTAAAAGTTACTACAAATGGGTGGTAATGGCTAGGGTAGTAACAGTTACTAACTGCTGCTAGTAACAGCAGAGGTAGTAACTGTTACCACTCTCACCGTTACTAACTGCGCTTACTACCAGGGTTGTAACATATGTGACAAACCATTACTACCCCAAAGTTAGCAAACACTACCACCTTTTTTCTAAGAGTGTAGCATCGCGGAAGACAAAACCTAAAGTGTTTCTCACTTAATACTGTACTGTTATTTCCTTAAACAGATAATGCGTACTTTAGAGGGCAGACAAGAATGTTTGTTTTCAGATGTTGTAAAAATATTTCATTGAATCTCGATGCCAAATCTTGAACTCATTAGCAGAGCAATGTACACCCCGATGGTTAAATTCGCCCACTTTTTACCTTTGTCGCCTCCACACGAAAACTTTATGCAATAAAGTTTGCGTACAAATAAATGAAGCAAGATTCAATAAATATACGTTCATATTAGTTTGCGTTACACTCAGAAAAGAAGCGTCGTGATTCCCAACAACATAACCATTCCGAAGTGGATCCGAAGCCTGGACTTCCCATAAATGCCATGGCTGTACAAGCGCCGCTGAAGCAGCCCCCGTAAACACTAGCGCCAGATTCCCCTCTAAGTATTATTTTATGAAACTCTACAGAGTGTTTCGTAGAGCGAAAAGAAACAGCACAAAGGAAGACACGAGGCGAATGAAGACAGCCCTCTTCTTTGTCTCGTGTCTTCTCTTGCATGGTTTTACCCTAAAAAATGGATTGCCAACTTGCCCCTACGCATTTTGTTACAGACCGTGGCATTGACATAAACTGCTTTGCATGAGCCAGTGTCTCAATCAGCAAATACTAATGAAACCTGTGTGGTATCAGCCGAAGGGCTGCCCTCAGTTTCAATGGTGAAACGAGAGCCGTGTTAATTTTGCTCATGCTGCAGTGCATCCACTACTCTCCAGGTTCACCGACCCAATCTATTGGGTTCTCAGAAGTAGACAGCTTTAAAAGCTGACCGTGGAAGCAGACGGTGCATGTTTCAGGCAAGTGCCACTTGGGCGTCGTTGTTTGTCCCTCTCTGTAAACCTCATTTTCTCTGCAGATCAAAAAATATGGCACTGGCTCTCCCGCCGAGGAGACGTGTATCGAACTAGCGTCCTTGAAATCACGGCTCTCCGCCCCGCAGACGCAGGTGACGCTCTCCTCATGAAGTCTGCAAAGGCGGAGTTCATTTTCTGCCCGCCGGATCGGATGAAGTGGCACGAACCGAGCCGTAAACGCTACGTCTCACGCACACTTCTTTTTTTTTTCTTTGTCGTCGTATCGTGCGCTAGAAGCAATAAATTTAGGCTGCCGTCTCGGGACGTAGTTGTAAGCCTTGTTTCTCAGCCCCGGCACGCTGTCCTCCTCTGCGGCAGCAGCTGCCTTCTCAGTTCCAAAAAAAGAGGCTCAGGTGCAACGTCGCAAGCTACAAATTCCTATGGGTTGCTGCGCACGTTTTGATTCGTGATACGGGCTCATTTAAAGTGGGCTGACTTTCTCGAAGCTTGTGCCTTTTATGCTGGCCTCGTAGGGTGTTTCTAACCTTCGCAATGGAAGGTTTTGATGGACACCAACGCGGCTTTTCGGTCGATGATCCCCACTGCCAAAAGCGCACCATTGTCCTCTGCCCCACGCCAACTTCAGGGGTGGGGAGGGCGACGAATTCTGGGATTGACAGCCAGAGCTTCCGAGGAAAAGCTGCGATATGTATATTGTCCTTACTCTGGGCACACCGTATTAAGGAATTGATTGCAATGCGAGATGAGTTCTGAATTTCGGTAGTGGAGCTTTTTTACTCAAGATAAACCGATGGAATTGGTGTTAGAGATGTGCGCTGATTCGATGCCTTACATACCAATGGCGCCCAAAAAGCGTAGGAGGACAGTTAAATAAGAAACTCGGAAGACCGCCATAACCCTTCACTGAAGTATCTGCGCAGCTCGTTCTATTCGCGGGTGTTGCTTGTGAAAAAGCATAGCACTGACAGTGTAACATAGTTCTGTGTTAATCTCAACAAGCTATAAAGGAGGAACTTGGTATCAATCCACTGGTACTTATGGCGACTCAATGTGCAATAAAAAAATTCCAGGCAGCTCGACTTAGCGAACACTCTCGTAACAGCGATGATACTTTTCAATCAGGATATCACACTTTTAAAGTATTCCCTCATCGGATGTTTGCTTCAGCCTCTCTTGCGCGAACATCAGGGCTGGTCAGACGACAGCACACCTGTTTCCACATCAGCTCACGTCGCGTCGCGCGGGACATTATGGAAGTGCAAACTAATTTTGCTCTTTGCACTCCACCAAGACGCTCACTGACCTACATTCCCGCAAAGCGGCTGAATTCCTCCCCTGGGCGTTACACTCACTATTCTTGGCGTGTTGCTTATTGGTTATCTTTCCGCCTTATACTACCCTCTCCTTCCTGGCGCACTCTCATTAGCTCATTTATCAAGCTTAAGCTCACCACTCTCAATACGACGCATCACTTCTTCTTTTTTAGTGAGGCCTCACTATCGCCACGATGGGATGACAAATGATCAGGGATCGGGCAGAGAAAAGATCATGCATGTGCTTAGCTAAGTTGGCGATTATAAATAATTTTGACTGAGTATGACTCGCGTGTTTCTGTTTATGTATTAAAGGCTTCCTGCTAGTGCGGGCAAAAAAAATTTGTCAGTAGGAATCAGCAATAACAAAACACTTCTTTTTGGAGAGGTAGAACTTGAATTTCTTGTTTAACGCGCGTTCTGGGGTACCATCATTGATTGTCTAAACTAGTAAGAACGCGTGACAGAAAACGTGGTGTCGGTGTTGGCGTCAATGTTGGCAATGTGGGCCTGGAGGGAAAAGTTGGCGTTCTTCTGGAGCGATAATTCTATCTGGACGCAAAGAATAAAGATCAGAGCAGCTGCCGAAATCAAATTCATGACAGCACTCGAGTGCTGAGTGCGTGTATTATACAAGAACTCAGTGCGGTAGTTGAGTGTTGTACCAGAGAGTCACATGACAGCTTGAAAGTGCTTCGCAAGAGAACGCTGCATGTTTTTTGTTACTTCTGTTTTCAAAGAGCACCTATGAGGTAAATGCGCATATTGATAGCCAGTGCAAAGTCGTATTTATTCCTTGTCTCACACCATTTGCTGGTACGAAACCGCGCCAACAAAGTGTCAACTGTGCTAAAAAAAAGGGCAGGGTAATGTCAGTCTGTATAAGAGCTGGTTATTTCGGTAAACAGCGATTGAGGTACCACACTGCTTAAGCATAAATATCAAAAGAGGGTGGTTATGTTTAAGTAGTACAGTTATCATCATCATCATCCTGACAACACCCAATGCAAGGCAAAGGCCTCTCCATGAACCACCAATCAAACAGGTCCTGTGCAATGTACTGCCCCTTTACACCCGGAAACCTCTTAATCTCCTCTGCCCACCTAATTTTCCGTCTCTCTCTCTCATGTGTTCCCCTTTATTCTTAGATCCTCTTAGTGATCTTTCATGATCAACGCTGATCCTTTCTGCGCGCTACATGCGGTTAATGGCTCATATCAATTTCTTCTTCATTTCACCTATAATGTTTTTCGCCCCTTTTGTTCATTGACTTGATCAGTGACCTGTTGAAGCAGTTCTGTTTTGCGACGTGATTATTAGCGTGCGGTGTAGCGGGTATAAGGCTGGAAAAGCCATTTAATTGTCACTACTTCTGTACAGCTTGATTTGGAAGAAATTGAAGGGAATCTCGGTGAGAGCACTACAGTTATCTGAAGCTGATACAAAGTGAAAGAGGTTACAACAAATCAGATATGTTGAAGATAATGTCTCTGTCCAAATTGTTATGCTGTTGATGATTACATGCAATCTAAAGAAAAATTTCTGTATTAGTGAATGAACGTGAACATTGTGACTCAGAAGAAGAAACGTGGTGCTGCTAAAAACCGTTATTACATTTCGCACGCCACGCTGAATGATCACAAAACATCGTCATCATCATCACCATCATCATCATCATCATCTTCTTCATCATCAGCAGCAGCCTGACTACGCCCACTGCAGGACAAAGGCCTCTACCATCTTACGCCAGTCAACTCGGTCGTGTGCTTGCTGCTGCCAATTTATACCAGCAAACTTCTTCATCTGATCTGCCCACCTGATCACAAATAACACAAACATATTTTTGATCCTAAGTGATCACAAATAAAACACTACAAATGTGGTCACATGGTTTACTGTGCTTTTACTGCATAATCACCGACATTTAAAATCACGTCTAGCTTTTTTTTGCATTATGGTGACACTTTTATCATATTATTATATGGTTGCGTTGCCCGCATAAAATGGGCTTTGCGTATGACGAAGTGTTAGGGGCAAATTGTTAAAAAATATTAAGGTGATGAGATATGAAACATGCGTGCCCGGACGATATTTTTGTGTTGTCTGGTTTTTATATATTATGTGCGTGTATTTGAGGTGCATGAAACCGCAAATTTTATTTCCAAGAATAGATTCCATGACGCAAAAAAAATAACATTTGAAGGTGGCGATGCACGCGTCTCGCTATTGCTTGGCGCAACATTTTCCTATTTCGCCGGCAAATTGAATGCGCACTGTAAACGCTGTGTCGAAATTTGTTCTTCTTGTTTTAATAAGCGTCACATTGAATTACATCCAGGCTTTCCTTAAACTGTTTGCCGATCTAACAACTTCTAAAAATTAGCAAATCGATCAAATAAAAAAAAACGTTTGGTATATTTGATACGCCTTGGCACATTCCTATTTCACGCATATATTAAAAAAGTGCCAATATAAAGCAATTTTTTTCGACATTCCTTTGAAAAATGTTTTCCAAGACGAAGCATGACAGAAGTAAAAATTGAAAGATGCAAGTTTTTTAACAAAAGGTCATTTTTGAAAACGAAATAAAACATTGATCCGAACTTTAACCAAGATTTTTTTCTGAAAATTCGCTTATGTCACTCAATAAGTGGGTTCAATATTATATGTCATAATTTTCATTGTTCACAAAGTACAGCGGGTCAAAGTGACCCTTGCTGAGGGTGCTTGGTGTATGGCCCTTATTTGCTGTCCACGAGCCTGCGTTCTAATCAAACCTACAATTCAGTTTTTTTGTTTTTTTCAGAAGCAGAAGAACTTCATTCGGATAGCTTTCGCCGAACAAACTATATCGAGATTCTATTTGATCTAGGGCACCCCCTACGTGCCATACCGGAAGACTGCACCCTTTGAAGTGATAGTTCGGGACCATAGCGTCACAGGGAGCACTTGAACTACACGTCTATTGTGGCAGACCTTAGTAATAGATAATTAGGTCTCATATTTTCGTTCCATCTAACTTTCAAACAGAACTTGAACTTAGGCCAACAATATTTTATAATAAAGACCACGCGAAGAACCACGAGAGGTTGTTTGGATGATCTTGCCAGAACTAGCCAGGCGCACACAGTACAGCTTATGTAATCGGCAGCGAGAAAGCCTTATCCGCAACTGTCGGCTTCCATAATGCGCAGGTGTGCCGTTATGATGGTGGTTTCTCACTACATCTGTGCATTTGCAGCTCCGGTACAGCCGGCTGTATGCTGGGTGAGTTCGAGCCCTGCGCATGGACCAAAAGCCTAACCCTCACTAATCTTGGATTGCTTGACAAGAACGAAATAACATTCGCTGTGTGGGAAAGCGGCGACATGATCAAGAGCCCTTGCAGAAAGAGCTGGCAAAATTAGTGGCCAAATGAATTCCCTACAAATACTTAAGTCACACTGAACCAGTGGCTAGTCATGAATCAAAGATGTGCGAGCAGCGTGCAAGCAAAGTCCCGCATTTTAATTTTGCGGGAACTGCCCGGCACCAAACGCAACGCAGTCGTATACCATTGAGATAGAAAGCAAATCTCCATCTTCATCTGGGTCGCCACGCCATGGAAAGCGACAAGCAATTTCGCTCTCATAAACGAAAATATGTATCACGAGGCTGAATTCATTTATTCATTTTATTTATTTATGTCATACTCACAGCGCCACTTGGCATTACAGAGGAAGGGAATAAGCAAAGAAAATTCAAGCATAGAGATGGCAGCAATCTATAGGTTCATCAAAAAAACATACATAAATACGTATACAAGAAGATGAATAGCGTACACTATAGAGCACAATTGCGAGGATATGTGCGAACAAAGAATAAAAAAAAAACAATAATAAAGGTACACCAGCATACATACAAATATTTTAACAATAGAGTCTACTATAGATATAAAAACATGACGATAGGATCACTAATGCACAATACAAGAAATACCAAGTACAAGCATGCAGCAGGCATAACCAGAAGTAGCAAGAGGAAACAGCAACTCTAACACAAACAGAACTATTTTAGCAGGGCGCAACATATGTCATTAGACGACGTATTTGCGACAGGCCTGTCTAACTTATTTCAGTACCGTATTGTTTTAGGAAAAAAATGGCAGCATATCCACGGAATGAATGATGGAGAGTGGGGCGAAGCATACGTCCGTCCATTCATTCTTGCTTCCATCCATCCATGCGTCCGTCTGTGTGACCGTCCATTCATGCGTCCGTCTGTGTGACCGTCTATCCGCCCGTCCGTGCGCCCGTCACTGCGTTCGTCCATCCATCTGTCTGTGTGTCCGTTCGTTCATCTATTCAACACTCCAAGTACCACCATCTCGCATCTTTTCATCATATATTCGCCATTAGAGTAACTCTATTCCCCATATAGAAGCACCGCCATCCAGCGGATATTCCAAGGACTAAACGAGAGGGGACACACGCACACTTTCACATGGCTTGCGCTTCGGGTCTACTTCCCACCTTTAACCATTTTGAATTCATGGTATATACTAGTTCATTGTATTCATAGCACCGCGGCCCAACGCTCGCTAAACCTTTCTAAAACCAAGGAGGTTACGCCTAGCGTGTATAACGTAGCAACCTTTTCCTGTTGGATAGTGTTCAATGAACATGCCAATGGCTGCTAATGGGAAATGAGAGACAGGTGAATTCGGCTTTTACTTTCTTACGGCTTGCGCTTCGTATTTACTTCCCACCTTTAACCACCTCGAGTTCATTCATAATATATATTAGTTCATTGTATTCATGACACTGCGGCTCACCGCTCGCTAAACCTTTCTATAACCAAAAAGGTTACACCAAGCGAGTATAACGTAGCAACCCTTTCTTGTCAGATAGTGCTCAACGTACATGCCAATGGCTGCTAATGGGGAATGAGAGACAGGAGCATTCGGCTTTTAGTGAACGCGCACACTGCCAATTTTTTATTGTTCAAGAACGTGCAGAAGAAATCTCTCACCGGCACCACCTTGAAGGTGAAAATGTAACACTTGTTACACACTATGACTACGACTACGAGGGACGAACGGGTGCCAGTTTAAGGAGCTTCGTCCCTGAAAAGACTTACTATAGGAGTGTGTTTTGCAGGAAAATTTCAAAAACCTTATTCTCGTGGTCAACTATATGGGCATAGTAGTTAGGTGCTTTTATGTAAAGATGCCTATCAATGATAACTTTTGAATGAAATGTGTTGTGAAAAAACTTCAAGCGAAGTCTTCGTGCACGACAATCTAGTGTATTCCATTGCAATAACTATTTGTCTTGGGTATGACTGCAGTTTCTGTCGTATCGTCTACAAAGAATTACAGTGGCTAAGTTCTGCACCCTTTTAACTTTTACTTTGTCACACACCGTAGAGCGGTCCCAAACGACACACGCATATTGAAGAACGGAACGCACATATGCTTTGTAAAGCCAATCTTTAGTTAACAAAGTAAAGTTCCTTGCATTACGGCGAAGGAAACCAAGATCTTTGGCGGCCTTGCCTAATACATCATCAACATGTCGCTGTCATTTAAAGTTAGACGAAAAGTATACTCCTAAGTATTTGTATTGATTAGCCTTACTTATAATGACATTGGTAATTGTGTATAAAGTTTAAGACTGGCTTCTTACGAGTAAAGTTCATGTACACTGTCTTAATCAAGTTCAACTGCATGTGTCATCGTGTGCACCAACGACTGATTCTGGCCAGGTTTTTGTGGATCAACTCATTGTCTCGCGAATCCGTAATTTCCCTATACAAAACACAGTTGTCCGCGAACAGCCGTATCAGGGATTCAATTCTTTCAGTTATGTCATTGACATATATCAGAAATGAAAACGGCCCCAATACGGATCCTTTGGGTGCTCCTGACGTTACCTGCGATGCGCACAATTTGGCCTCATCAACGATTACAATCTGCTGGCGCAATGTCAAATAATCAGTGACCCATGTGATGACCTGTGAAATAATCTTATACATAGTCATTTTTTCAAGAAGTAAACGATGAAGGACAGTATAATAGGCTTTCCTAAAATCTAAGAAGATACAGTCTATTCTTTTTCTTAGGTCTAACGCGTATGCGATGTCATGCGCGTATTCGGTCACCTGGGTAGTTCAGAAAAAAAACTGCTTCGAAAACCATGTTGCTGTTGCATAAATAATGAGTACTTATTCGTGTGTTCAACAATGGAGGCATATAATATGTGTTCAAAATTTTTACATGATAGACTAGTCAGGGATATTGGTCGGTAATTAGAGAAGTCACTCCTTTTGCCAGGCCAATGTAATGAGACAATCACTGCTTCTTTCCAGTGTAATCGATTGATTTATATGTGGGGTTTTACGTCCCGAAACCACCATATGATTATGAGAGACGCCGTAGTTGAGGGCTCCAAAAATTTAGACCACCTGGGGTTCTTTAATGTGCGCCCAGATCTGAGCACACGGGCCTATAACATTTGCGCCTCCATCGGAAATGCAGCCACCACATGCAGCCTGGATTCGATCCCGCCACCGGCGCGTCAGCAGCCGAGTACCTTAGCCACTCGACCACCGTGGCGGGGCTTCTTTCCAGTTTAAAGGAAAGCTTGAATCTAGAAATGATGTATCAAATAGTAACTCTAAAAAACTATGCAAGTTCTGGCAAACGAAGCTTACGAAACGCGTTTGTAAGGTCACCTGGACCACATCCTTTTGAACTATCTAATCGTTGCAACAACACTTGAATGCCGTGCGTGCTGATTTAATGTCCTCCATGTTATCGGTTTGTATTTGTTTTACATGGTGTCCACCATATCCGAGTGCGGTCAGCGGCGTAAAAACAGAACTAAAATAACCACTGAAGAATTCAGCTTTATCAGTCTTGTCATAAAAAACGTCCTCGCCGATATTAAGCGTTGGTATCGACACATGGTCTTTACCGGTTTTTTTGTCATGTTTCCAGAATCCTTTTAGTTTATCTCTAAGCAGGGACTGTAAAAATTCAGCGTAATAACTTTACGCTTTAAAGGTGCATAATTCAACAAGTGTTAAATTTTTCAGTCTTGCCTTATTATTTTTGGGGCACTACAAAAAGTAAGGTAACATCTCGACCATCTTCGCGTAAGTTCGCGGTTCTTTCGTAAACCACGGCTTACTTTTCGCTTTTCTAGCTTTAAGTGCCACCCTGGAACGAACACATCTCATAAGTCGACCATTTTGTTTTTCAAAAGAATCCACAATTCATTGACGTTTAATCTCTTCAGCAACGGTCTCAAACGCGACAAAGCAACTATCCAAAGATTCGTTTGTTTTTTTACATTGGCTTTAAAATAATTGTATACGCCCCTTTGGTCACACACTGATGCTTTAACGTAATGTCCATTCATTTCCCTTATCACGACATTGTGATTGCTAATCCTGGGCACAACGTAAGTAGCAGTTACAAAAGTAGAATAGTTTGTAAAAATAAATCAAGAATATTATTTCCACGTGTTTGCTGCAACACTATTGTGTGTAGTGCGTGCAAATTGGCAATATTAATCATCTTTTGAACAAATGCCCCTGAAGGTGATATCATGGGTGACTGCTGATGTCAATGAATGTTTGGCAAATTAAACTCCTCCCCCCCCCCCAATAATCATGAAGTCCAAGTGCACGTGATGAATGGCCATTACAAGCTCCGACATTACATCTGTGGAAGATTCAGGTGCACGATAACAACTATACACAGTTAATAGTTTATTTGCCAGCTCAAGTTCACACCAGACAGCTTCACATGTCCCGACGACAACGTCAAGTTTGGAAGACACTATGTCGCTTTTCACTAAAATAAATACAGCACAACCATGAGAATTTCTATCTTTACGGTAGCATGTGTAGTCTGCCGGAAACACCTCGTCATTACCTATTTCCTCATTCAACCAAGATTCAGTTTCGAGTACCGCACATGGCCCAGACATCCTAAGAAATGAGCAAAATTCATCCGCTTTGTTGTAATGCTTCTGCAGTTAATTACCAGAAAGAAAAGGTTCACACTTGTAGATTGACAAGGTCATTGTAGTGCTAGAGCTTTGTGTTTCTCTGTGTCGTAACCAAATTTTTTACCATTGATTATAAGTGTGTCATAATTCAGCATGACCTTTTCACTTTCTTTTTCATGTGTTTTTGCATATTCCCATAATATTTTTTTTCTTTTGTGACGCACCTGCTGAGAAAAATCTTCAGAAACAGTAAGAGTCAAGCCTTATAATTTACTAGGGTTATGAAGAATGTCCTGCTTTCCCTTCAAATGAAGATACTTGGCTATTAACGATCTATTTTTGCCAATCGGGAGTTTACCGAATCGGTGTACAAGTTATATAGTTAAAGAACGTATACGGAACTGCGAGCTACATATTATAGTAATGTGGTTTTTTGATTCTTTGCTTGTTTGTTTAGCTTCGGTAACTGTCACTCCATAAAAGACAAGGTTCTTTCGTCGACTACGGTTTTGTAGTTCATCAACTTTTCTTGTCAGTGACTCTATTTCTTTTGGTTTTCCTGCATTTTAAAGCAGTCTATTAATGAACTGTTCAGTTTTTCAATGCTCGACAGTTTTGCTTCTCAAATAGTCATACGACCATCAAGATCACCAATTGCTAATCAGTTTTCCGCCTGCGCAACCTCAATAGCACTAGAAAAATTGCTTCTTCTAGTGCTCAGTAGCACTAGAAGTATTGCTTCAATAGCACTAAGCTTCTCTTTATTAGTTCTTTTACCAACGAAAAGTTGTTACAACTTTTTGTCTACTGCCGGCACCTGGTTAACTTCTGCATCCCCGCACAAAAAAAAAAAATAGAAAGTAGAACGAAAGATGCCATATGGTGCGAAAAGCACGCCTACACCAAACCATACCATTTGAGTGGGAACAACTCAATCAAATAAACATGGCGTGGAACTGGCAAAACGAACACACCATAGTTTTGATCAAGAACCTCACCCTTGACCTGCAAGAACAACAGGAAATGCTTGAACGACACTGCAAAAGCCATGCCAATTCCTTCCACGCTGACTCGGTGTAAACGCCCGCCTTATGTAGTCCGTTGAACTGAAGTGATTGCTGACGTAAAATCCAATGTTTGTAGTCGGGCACTATACATCTGCCAAAATCCGTCAAAGCACAGGTGTTCTTTCCTTCCGTATGTTGTAGCAGTTTACTTCCAAGCACTGTCAATTTTCCGTCAGTCAGTGCTTCTTCTTTTACCCAGCGAACGCCGGGATGTCATTTCCGATGTTGGTCTACGCATGACATGCAACCGATTTGCAAGAACAACAAGAAATTCCTGTACGACGCTGCAGAAACCATGTCGATTCCACGCCTGTTACACTCTAGGTAGATGAAGTGCACGAAATTTTAGAAGATTAGAAAGTGCCCGTCTACTCTCACAAGACCTATGTCAGTGATTGTGCAGCAAGCAATTTTAATAATAGGTATGAACTTTACGAGTGCACTCCCGCAAGATGGCTGTGTTCTGCTGCCGGGCGTGCAAAGAATGCCTGTGAGAGCATGGGGGGACTCGTTAAGCATCAAGCATCCCTGTACAATCTGAGGTGTGGAAGCACCACCTTCATTCAGTCAGCGCACGCCATCGTGTCTCAACTTGGTGAGAACCTGAAGAATGTGACTTTGCTTGACGCGCCTGGTGCAGCCATTGAGGTGCGCCATCAGCAGAAGTCAGTTGAGCGGAAATGAAGGTCGCGTGAGCAGGGAATTCATTCACGGCACGTGTGGATGTGTGCGTGCAATCACTTAAGTGGATATGTGCTGTGCATTGCGAGAACTGTCGCTGGCCAGCTTGCGGATATCAAACCTTTCTGAGTGCCAGCTCTAATAAAATTGTCCGAGTACCACAAAAAATGTCCGATTCTGTTTTGAATACGACAATACAAAACAGGAAACACGTTCTTCGTCACTGCAATAATAAAAGACGCAAGTAAATCTTTCCGAATTCGTACCTGCTGTTTTTCTTCTTTTTTAAAAAACAGCGTGTCTTAACAAACCGAAAGGGGTCATCACAGTGCTAAATGAAGCGCGTTCAGCAAGGCCAGTATTTCCCGCTGTATTTCATGACCAAAGCGAATGAGGAGATATAATAGTGAAAGCTTGTGTTGGGTGACATAAGGAGTCTTCGATAAAAAAAATTTGGTTAACATTGTGTCTGCGTTTTGTTACCTTTTGTCAAAAATGACCTTTGTTGAAAAGACTCGCTTCTTTAACAATTTTTTTTTCTCTTCTAATAAAAAATATTACTCTATATTGACGCATTTTTACACTTTTGCGCGAAATAAAAAGTGCTTAAGAGGTATCAATTATACCAAAGTTTTTATTTTACTGTGTTTGCCTTTTTCATTGTTTGGTTCTGCAGACAGCTTGGAGAAAGAATGGCTGTAATTTACTGTGACGCATAATAAAAGAAGAAAAAAAAGTCGACAAACCGTTTGCATTTCACGCTTATTTCGTCTGCGAAATCGGGAAATAATGTTGCGCTATGCAATAGCGAGACGCGTGCTGCGCCAGCTTCATAAATATATATATATATATATATATATATATATATATATATATATATATATATATACCAAAAACAAAAGTGATGCTGGGTCCGGGAAATATTCGTATTGGAAAGAAGACGCACGTACGACGTTATTTTATTGACGTTTCGGCCGTGGGTCCGGCCTTCATCAGAATGCAGTTTATGGCACGAGTGCTGTTTATATACATGTGCATATCAGTAAGATACAAATGTGAAAACCGACATGAAAGCCTATATATGGGCATATATATATATATGCAAGTCACACAATATAAAGAGCACCTAATCTACGAGTAAAAAGATATTGCTTCCATGCGCGAGCACGTTGTTTACAAATAAAATATGAAACGCATAAAAGAAAAAGCACATAACATGAACAGTAGTCCGACTGGTAAAAGCAAAAAAAAAAGAAAAAAACTATAAAATACTACTAAAAATGACAAAGACGTTACAAAGCTGCTACGTAATCAACGGATACAGACAATGTAGTGCGACTTGCTGAGCAAGGTTGAAAAAAGTTGGACAGGGTGATACAAGTTACGCAGATAGGCAACTAAGTTTTCCTACGTTTTCATTCAGACCAGATGCCACGGCGTTGAACTTATAGATGAGGAATGATTCACGGGCTTCTCTATCATAATTTGTGCGGAAACCAGATTCTAGTAATGTGACTTGTAGGTTTTCAAAAGAGTGGCCAGGGAGGTGCACGTGTCTTGAAATTGGCAAGTGGGGCAAGGTGTTAGCATGAGATTTATGGTTGTTAAAACGCAGTCTAAAAGGCCCTTCTGTTTGACCAATGTACTGTATTTCACATAGCGCACATTCTATCATGTATATCACGTTCTTAGAATCGCAGTCAAGATTGCCTTTGATTTTTAAGGAAAAGTTGAAACCAGTACTGGTGACCTGTTGGCATGTGCGCATGTAAGGGCATACTTTTCATCGCGGTTTTTGGCAAGGATGGCACCCGATCGTGTCAGGACTGTTTGCTTTCGATGATGATGACGATGAGAGTATGTCTCGAATAGTTTTAGCTTTGCGATACACTGCTTTAGGTGGTTCGGTGAAAATGTTTCTTAAGCGTTCACTTTGCATTAGAATATTGTGGTGCTTTCTCAGCACATTCGAAACACGCGGAACTGACGCAGAATGGGTAAGGACTAAGTCTGTCTGCGGTGAGAGAGTCGAGTTTTTAGCAGCGCACAACAGCGTTCTACGACTATGCATGTCGGCACGTTTTATTGCGTCATCAAATTATTGCGGCGGATATTTTTTTTTTTGGCTAGAGCATCCTTTAGTGTTCTGCAATTTTTTTGAAACTCTGATTGCTCTGAGCAGATTATTTTAAAGCGTAAGGCCTGACTGTAAGGGATGCTAGTTTTGCAATGTTTCACGTGGCTACTGTCAAAGTGCAAATACTGTTGCCGGTCTGTAGGCTTCCTGTATAGAGCAGTGGATAGCTTATCATTTACAATCGAAATGCTTACATCAAGAAAACTAAGAGTTGATGTGGAATAGGTATGAGAAAATGATATTGATGGATGGACATCATTAAAGTCAAATATGAAGGAAAGCAACTCCTGTTCACTATGCGGCCAAATGAGGAAAATGTCATCAATGTAACGTTTATAATAAAAAGGTTTCAGCGCGTGGGTTTGCAAAAATTCACTTTCAAGCTGGCCCATGAATATGTTGGCGTAGTTGGGTCCAATACGCGTACCCATTGACGCATACCCATTGTTTCGAATGTGCTGAGAAAGCACCACAATATTCTAATGCAAAGTGAACGCTTAAGAAACATTTTCACCGAACCACCTAAAGCAGTGTATCGCAAAGCTAAAACTATTCGAGACATACTCTCATCGTCATCATCATCGAAAGCAAACAGTCCTGACACGATCGGGTGCCATCCTTGCCAAAAACCGCGATGCAAAGTATGCCCTTACATGCGCACATGCCAACAGGTCACCAGTACTGGTTCCAACTTTTCCTTAAAAATCAAAGGCAATCTTGACTGCGATTCTAAGAACGTGATATACATGATAGAATTTGCGCTATGTGAAATACAGTACATTGGTCAAACAGAAGGGCCTTTTAGACTGCGTTTTAACAACCATAAATCTCACGCTAACACCTTGCCCCACTTGCCCATTTCAAGACACGTGCACCTCCCTGGCCACTCTTTTGAAAACCTACAAGTCACATTACTAGAATCTGGTTTCCGCACAAATTATGATAGAGAAGCCCGTGAATCATTCCTCATCTATAAGTTCAACGCCGTCGCATCTGGTCTGAATGAAAACGTAGGAAAACTTAGTTGCCTATCTGCGTAACTTGTATCACCCTGTCCAACTTTTTTCAACCTTGCTCAGCAAGTCGCACTACGTTGTCTGTATCCGTGGATTACGTAGCAGCTTTGTAACGTCTTTGTCATTTTTAGTAGTATTTTATAGTTTTTTCTTTTTTTTCTTGCTATTACCAGTCGGACTACTCTTCATGTTATGTGCTTTATCTTTTATGCGTTCCATCTTTTATTTGTAAACAACGTGCTCGCGCATGGAAGCAATATCTTTTTACTCGTAGATTAGGTGCTCTTTATATTGTGTGACTTGCATATATATATATATATGCCCATATATAGCCTTTCATGTCGGTTTTCACATTTGTATCTTACTGATATGCACATGTATATAAACAGCACTCGTGCCATAAACTGTATTCTGATGAAGGCCGGACCCACGGCCGAAATGTCAATAAAATAACTTCGTACGTGCGTCTTCTTTCCTATACGAAATATATATATATATATATATATATATATTGCGTGCTGAGATCATTTCACCGAGAAAACATTTTTGGTTCCGTGCACCTATAATAAACAACGTATAAAAGTCACACAAAACAAAAATATCGTCCGGACACGCATTTTCGATCTATCGTGGAATCACCGAGTAGAAATGCCAGGAAACTCCAAATAGGTCTCGGAGACACTTTTTTGTCAGAAATCCTGACACTATAAAATTTCTACCGTCGACTTGAACAACTTACGAGGTGTTTTTTGAGTAAAAGGTTCAACTCGCCGTAACGTAAGATAGAGGTTCGTGAGGAGCACTTACGCGTGCACTTCTTTTACACTAACCCAAATAATAGATGCAAAGCATTTCTTTGCGTTGCAGGCACTTTGAGCATCTATCTATCTATCTATCTATCTATCTATCTATCTATCTATCTATCTATCTATCTATCTATCTATCCGCCTACGTCTGGGCGCTCCTGTGATCCCCCCTTAACTTGGGTATTAGGGCAGGGTACTATAGTTTACCGAATATGTCTTGCTTGTCGTGGCATGAATAATGTGATCCCGTGTCATGAAACCCTTTTCGCCAGACGTGCCTGTGGCACATACCCGTAGATAATTATTTGCCACACGTGTGCGGGTTTGTGCCACAAGGCATTGACAGTTACTATCTTGATTGACAGTTAGTATCTACCCAGGAACGGCGGCAACAGACATGTTAATATAACGCGTGAGTCATAATGAAAAATGACAGTATATTCACGGGTTGAATGATGGAGAGTGGGGCGAAGCTGCGTCGGCACGCCACTGCCGCGCCGCTTCGGCCTCCTGTTGCCGTACTACAGGGTCTTCGCAGCGCGCTTCTGCCTTGCGCGCCCGCCCGTCGGGGTCCTTTGTTTGAGCGTGAGCCACCGCCGCCCTGCACGCACGCCACAAAGCAGCCTTGTCCATACTCCGTCGTAAGCATGTGAGTGCGCGCGCGCGTGAAAACAGCGCTTTTTTTGTACTCTAAAACGGCGCCGCCGAAGAACACGCGATCGTTATCGCGCGATTGTCTCTCTCTGCTTCCGTACATGTGACGACAACCCTTTTTTTCTACAAGTAACGCCCTCCAGTGTTCTCTTGTCGCGTAATTTACATTTTTCAGTGTATAGTACAAGTACCGCCCTCTATGGCTGGTTCAAGAATCGATAGATATGTGGGGTTTAACGTCCCAAAACCACCACATGATTATGAGAGACGCCGTAGTGGAGGACTCCGGAGATTTAAACAACCTGGGGTTCTATAACGTGCATTAAAATCTGAGCACACGGGCCTACAACATTTCCGCCTCCATCGGAAATGCAGCCGCCGCAGCCGGGATTTGAACCGACGATCTGCGAGTCAGCAACCGTCTACCTTAGCCACTAGACCACCATGGCGGGGCATCCGGTTCAACAATCAACGAGGGGCAGTTACCCGCAACGGCAACGCACAAGACACGCCATAAAGAGCTTTGCCCCTAAAAGCTGATATCGGCTGCGTTGATACGATGAATGCAAAAAATAAATGTTCGAGGCGGAATCGAACCCAGAATACTGAGTGCCAGCTAAGTATTGTACCACCGAGCAAAGCCAAGTCTCGAAACTACTTTTCAAAATTTCAATTTGAATATGTATTTAAAACTAACAAGCATAACATCGATCACTTACGCTGAAACGGTACCCCAAATGGTTACATAGGCGTGCCAATTTGCCACTTCACGGACGGGGATGGTTACATTAGCCGGTCAGTGGACACCGAGGGCGGGAGATAACTCATGGTATCGTTGTAAAGAGCCTTTGACAGCGTATTTAAACGTCAGTCACACTTTTACAACACAAAATATGACTGGGAGCGGCAGCTGCCAAATGTGTGCCCCTCTCACCCTTCCCTGCCACCGGTAGGTGGTGGAGAGTGAAGGCGTGATGGAGAGGGAAAGAGAAGTTTTAGTGCGCATTCATGCCTTTCACCCCACTACTGTTTTGCGGTCACAACGTTAGCTGTCACGTAGAGAGAGCGGGGTAGGTAAAATAAAAAACCAAGGAAGGGGAATGAAAGGATTTCTCGTTCCTCTCGGGGAGGGGGGGAGCAGTCAAATAGTCAATTTGCTCCATGTATGCCGCACTGATAAAAAAAAATTCGCCCGAAAGGCGCGGGGACGGGGGAGGGCAGAAAGAGGTAACGGACTCGGTGTGCCAGCCTCTGCTACGCCATTGCGTAGAGACGTAAAGGAACGGACACCAGGTCAGATACCTTTCTTCTCTGTAGAGCAGGAATGCATGTCATTCATTCCTTTCTGCACACGAACAAAGCAGCTGCTGCAAAAGCATTGCCCTTGAGATCTGCACTTATTGGTAATGTTTTGCAGAGACTCAGAGATGGCCATCGGTTTTGAGATGCGTTGCGAAACATTTTTTGTTATGCAAAACAAAATACACATAGCTGCATAACAACATATATTGCAAACTAAGAAAGCTTCATTTGTCTTGAAAAGTTATAAATACATTTGATTGTTATTGTAAAATATTTGTATAGTGTCTTGTTACGGCAGCCACCTGCACACTCATTTTGGTTAAGCCTGTAAATCAGTAGTTGCAACATGCCTCGTTGTAGTGCGGGCTCACCATCAGCTTCACGCAAGGACATGTGCAGCATGTCGACGGTTACATACTTGCCGTGTTGATAGATAGTGCGTGCATTGTATACTCATGCTCCTTTGGAATTCGTCTACGGGATTGTATCCGCGTGTCGGGAAGTTCTGCTTCTTTGATCGAGTTGTGGACGATGCCTTGCCGTACGTTGCCGCTCCAAACAGCCATATCGGACGGGCGCCTTTGTGAACCCTCTGAAAAGTGAGTTCTTCCTCCATTTATCGATTACTTGTGTTGTTCGCGTGATTCATGGTCGAGCGTACTTCCGAAGACAATCCACGACCCCGTGGTATGACAAGCAGTGACTGATGTTATGCGAGAGCATGAGCTTTCTGATGCACGACTTAAGAGTGCACATCCAATGCCAAAACTTCGGTAAGTTGAAGAAAGTCGCTGAACTACGTAACCGGCTTGCTTCATTGCGTGACAAATGGTACGCAGGAAGTGATGCCCGGGCGGCTTGTTGGCACAGCGAGGATGACGAACCAGAGATCTGATAGGCAGGTATGTTTTGAGGTGGCTTATTTTATGTCACCGTAAGAAACAGTCGCTGTGTGCGTTGATTGCATGTTTTAAAGGTTCGCGTTGCGCTATGCGATCTATCTTTCGGTCATGCAAGCCTCTTGCCGTGCTGTTATTCCTCGGTTGTTTACTGCACGAGATTATTCTTTGATCCCTTGTCGTCCTGTAAAAGTATCTGCTTTTAATTATACGGGTGTCGCGAGAGCAGTTCCCGTTCACGCAACTCGATAGTTGGTACGTTTTTACGCGCAAAACAATCACACTACTGGGCACGTAGATAGAAAAACGCACAGCTTTGTCAAGCACACACGAAGGATGTGTTCGTGGCTGCCCTTACGGAAACGCCATACATGGCCCATATATAAGTTATATCTGGCCATATATAAGCATATATGGCAGCATATGTGGCCATATATAGGCATATATGGCAGCATATGTGGCCACATATAGGCATATATGAATGTATATCTGGCGGAGTCGGTTCATGTATGGGGTTATATACGGCCATATATGACGCGGTTGGCCCATATAAGGAGTCAAATCCGGCCAAATAAGGCACGGCCACACCATATATAACATATCAAGTGGATCCTTATATGTGGAAGTGCTCTCTTATTTGGGATGAACCACGTATATATTTAGCACCGTGATCACACTTTTATGCGAATGGTAATATATAACAACTTGTACACAAAGCTTACCTGCTTATTTTTCATAACAATAGGAGTATTAAATATATATGTTGTTTCTGCCGTGCAAAAAAACCGAAATTTCAGGTCAGCTTTGTGTACGTGATAGTTGCAACTCAGTTGAATGCATATATGCATGCATTCGTGTAATTTAACTCGTACATTTTTCATGGCATTTAGGTTTGAAACAATAAGTTGCAATTAATACGACGTAAATAATGTATACAAGAGCAGACATGTTTTACGAGGAAGGAATCGTGTCAAGTCACAAAACGTATTGAAGCTTCCGAACCTCGCTATTATTATAGAGCAATCCTATATAGTATTATGTAAAGACAAAATGCATGCAACTTATATTGTTCACATTAATGCATTGTTTAAAGTGGCAGCAAGAAATAGTAATTTCAATGCGCTTTTAGCTTCCACATCGGTGGACAAAATTCCTGATTATTTGAAAGTTTTGATGGCTATATGCTCCCTTCATATAACAAGATTTCTATTAATCCTGTTGACCCCTCATCTGCGATTGCTTTCAGCAGCCATTTACTATAATTGAATGCGCAGTGCAATGTTTAAGGGAGTATTTTCAAAAACAAAAAGAACTTACGTGAATGAAACTTCCAGGCACCATTATGATTACATTCAAGATGGAAGTTGTACTAATTTATTGCAAAAATACATCTTGCGTTTCCTTTGGCTACGTATAATGTTCCTGGCTGTGCACATAGTAAATTTATCGAAAATTTTATGATTGCACAAGTGAACAATTAATTTAGTGTAATGTTTGCAAGCGTCAAATAAATCTCACGTCATAGACATGTACGTTAAAAAAGGTGCAGCTGACTCACATGTGATACATATTTAATGGACAATGTAATGAAATGCTGAAGCTTTATAGCAACATTTAACGTAGGCTGCCGAATTCACAAAACTTCTATTTTGTGTCGGTGTGTCATTACTTGGCCGAGGTCACTAAAGCGCACGTGCCATCATCAGGATTAGCCTAAACATTGCCTTGTGAATACAATTAGTATGACACATTTTTTGCGGGCTGGCGTGATACCTAAGCCAAACTCTACATTATGTAAACAGCCCCTTGCTGTGCAGGCGCGTAACGATTCAAACTGCTTGCGAACATATCCTTTCAACACCAACATGGTAGTGCACTTATAAGATATGTATGCCGGTACATACCCACCAAACTGACAAGTGTACACTCGCGTATAGAGATTCATGGGCACCCGGACACTGGCATTTCATTCAATGTGGCTAGATATTTCGGACATGTCAGAATGATATGAGTGTATTGTTATTATTATTATTATTATTGTTATTATTATTATTATTATTATTATTATTATTAATGTTGTTGTTGTTGTGGTATTTCGCAAAACGTCCAACAGTGAATTCATATGCTGTCATACTGTGTCGTTATGTAAGTTTTATGAGATCAGTTATGTTGGTGTTCTTTTTGATAGCATGCTGAATTTTTTCTACTTGCATTAAATGTGCTGCCATGCGAGGCCTTCATTCTCTTCCTGTTGGCTCAACATCTCGCGAGAATCCGGTTCTCCTACAGCCTTCTACAAATTGTACACCGCGATATGTCGTCGTCAACTTGAGTACATATGCATATTTGATTTGGAATGGCCCTGCTAAATCCAGCAGTAGTGCCACTGAGTGAGTCCAGAAAAATTTCATAAGCATTTACCCTCATCGTTTCACTAGAATCCTTTCAACACTGCTAGAATATTATATTTGCCATCAGTTAACGGCCGGCAAAATCGCGCTGAGCTGTTATTTTTTTACAAGCTAGTTCAGGGTGAGATATTCTGCCCTTCTCGGTTGTAATAATTTTGAAACTCCGCGTAAGTTATCGAGAGAGAATCGACCGTTGCATGTACCTGCCAGCTTCTTTCAACACTCTATCCTTTACAGAATACTGAGTTTATCTAACGTCAACTTTCTTAATTCGTTATGTTTTTCATAGTCTACAGTCATTTTCTTTTTGTCAGTGAGGGCTGCCCTGTCCTAACGTAGCTTTGCACATGCACAGATTCTTCCCTTTTCCGTCTTTCAGGAAGCCTTCGGCACGGTTATGTATATTCTACATTATTTTTCAGTCCCATTCCATGAATATCTACTCTTTTATTTGTTGTTTTCATTGTGCGCTGATTTCTTTTCGACTGCTCGTCTTTGCTCTTTTTATTGATTTGCATTTCTGTGGACAGTCTGTAATGTATTGTTTGTTTTTGTTTTCTTTTCGCGCGCGCCAGCATGAAAGACCCTATGGTTGTTCTTGGGTAGGTTAAAAAATGATTGATTGATTATTGGTTGATTGAATATTATTATTATCATTATAAATGCTTGCGAAATAAGATGATAATTCGGCTGAAACGCGTCTTCGTAGCCAGCGTACACGAAGCAGCGATTTCAGCTCCGCGGAATGCCTGTCTCAAAGGACTTGCACGTGCAGCTTTCTGGGCCCGCGGATGGAAGTTGAAGTCCATTGTACGAAAAAACTCGCCTGACTGCTAGGTTGAAAGGGGTGCGCACAGTAAAAAAATACAAAAAAGGGCGCCCATCGGATGGGTGGACAATTCGGAGAAAGTTGTTCGAAGGAGCGCACGTAGGCACCGTGAAGCCCTGCCGTGGCTTACACCAGTCCGTGGACAGAGCAGGAAAGAGAGTGCCGCGGCCCATTTCAAGTAACGACGAAGAAAATAGTTTGCACAAACATTCAGTCGTATGGTAATAACATTGCGTCAATAATAGTTAAAAAATGAAACGTCGTTCGCCAATAAGCTCAGAAAAATTTAGTTCTAGTGAAAAGTGCGTAAATCATTGATCTCAAGGAGTAATGTAGTGTTCATTGCGATATCCATTGTCAAGCCTGCGTGCACTGTATCCGTCCGCGTCATTGTTGTTTTTTTTTGCTCGCCGGAGTCATAGGTGCCGCGTTGATCGAGTTTGTTAATTTTCATTCCTTTTGCTCTTATTTCGTGTTCAACTACTGCTCCAATTTACACAAGATAATCGCGCAGCTCTCAGGAATCTACTTCGCTGTACGTGGCGAAATTGTGGACGGACGTGGAAGTGTTTTTGTGTGCATGTGCGTCTGTACGCTGCTGGATTGGCAATCGTCAACTTTTCGTGCGAGAAGAAAATGGATACCCACGCTTGCGGGCAAGCGTTGCTTCAAAACTTCTTCCTAAAGCAGTACGAATGGACGTGGTGGCTTTAAGGTATGAATAGGTTATCAGGATTAACAGGCTCCTTTAACGACAAGTCTCGGTTAAATGTTAAGGTAAGTTCATCATTTTCATTACCTTCGCACGTTGTTCATAAATATTATGATAACTCGAAAACATACCACATTGCGTGCTTGCTGAGTAAATAACTTTATGCTAATCGTGGTTACGTCATTAGGCTGTTTTGTTTAAGCGATATGACAACACTTTCTTTTTTTTTCACTTGATCCAGACAGTGCTCTATTTAATAAAAAAATCTACGTCAGGAAAATGTTGGTTTTGTGCCATTGTACTTTTCATAAGTATATTGATGTAAATATACTTATGTTGTATTTTTCTCATTTTAACGCTTGAGGAAAAACCAAGGATAAATTACAACTTGCGCAATTACAAATGAAAAAGAGTTGCATAACGCCAACTCCAAGGGTGTCATGAGATTTATGAGCCCACGTTTGAATTTGTCTTGCGTTTGAATTTATCTTTCTTCGTCTACGGTCCACTTGTTTTTATATTTACGTGTGTTTTGATAAGGACACGCAGTTAAAATTTTGTTGCTAGTTTGATTCTTCAAAACAGAGTGCAATGTCACGGATCCAAATGGAAAAACTTAAGAATAGCCCGTAATTTCGTTTCCGCCATCTACAATCAGGGTGATATAAGTGTAAATTTGACTAGAATGCGTACATCACAGGCGACATTATCGTTACTGATGTCGCAACATCGCGTGGTTATCTTGAGGAACTGCGCATACCCGCATACATAGTTACACAAAATAATGTGATGTCACGTTTTAATCCGTGAGCACTGTAGATATTTTTACGTAAGCCGACAAATAAAATGGTATGATGCATTAGAACTTGCTACTGTGTGAAAAAACTGGGGGACCGTTAAGCTCTGTTTTTCACAGTTGAACGTGATAGCAGTATCGATCATGTTTCTTGTGTGTAATTCAATCACTTAGTGTGTACTCTTTATTGCATGATGCTACTTGAACAGACTTAATTGTGGAATAGTACTGCGTAATTGAGAAGGTTGAAAGTGTCTCAATGAAGGTTTCGCACATGGCTGCATTTTGTGTAAAAAACGGGTAACACAGTTTAAAGAACAAGAAATATTATGTAATTACTGAGTTGCGCGAAAAAATTAAAATACAAAAGGAACACACCTAGATTCAGCACACACTGACAACTGAAACATTGTTGGAGAAAACAGACATACGTATATATGCGGTTACAAGAACACGTGCGGTGAAAGAAAAGGATTAGATGAGCAGACAGATTGTATAAATGATGCGCTTCCAGGAAAGCTACCTCAGTAGCAAGCAACATAAATGAGAGTTACGTGACACATGAATCCCCAGCTTTGTTTATGAAATACGCCTCTCCGATTTCCCGCGCTATACCGTGTCACTAAATCTAGCTTTAACTACCGTATTCCAAACAAGGGCGCGCAGCCACACTCTCAACAATATGATGATTGGTTAGAGAATGGTTGTTAATTCCTTTAGAGAAGCTTTGTGATCTACAATTATATAAATAAATTCTAAATAATACTTCCCACATGACAGCCCAGTGCCGTCCATCACACGATGTCCACACTGCGAAAGAAAATGATCAGATGTCTGCTCATCTAATCATTTTTTCCACCTCACGTGTTGTCGTAACCGCATACATATGTCTGTTTTCTCCAATGAAGTTTCAGTTGTTAGTGTGCGCTGTGTCCAGGTGTCTTCCTTTCACACTTCAAATTTTTTCGCGCAACTAAGTTAAGATGAAGTACCAACTCGCCCAGCAGAACGTGCTTCTCAATATAATGTGTGTAAAATGTTTTAGAACTTTATGCACCCACTACGCAGTCGTGAGGGAATACGTGCAGTAACTAGTGTGCCTTTTGTAATGGTTGGCTGTCTTTAAACCGCGAAGTCACGTTGGTAATAACGTGTTGTGATGCTTGATGACAATGCACGCTTGTATCATGCAATATAGCTGCGATATTAAATGTTGTGTTGTGAAACCTGTATGCAGGATACATGTATTTGTTAAGCATGACAGTTATTTTCCTTGCATTTACAACAAGAGGAAGTTATTAATGCTTTATTTCCGAGCAGAAGCATAGCTGTGTGGTAGAGAACTTGCATGCCATGCAAATTGCCTGCATGATTTCGATCATCACTCATATCCGAAAATATATAATATTTGTTTTATTTGCATTCTCTCAATTTTTGATCATTGACAAGACGATTTTTCACGGAGAGCCACCGATGCCTACACCGGAAATTTTGCAGAATGAGCTCTTACTGTTACATTAATGATGCATTATTGGCAAAATGGAAAGTGGATTACGTTTACAAAGTACATTTTTAGTGTCCCGTTGGCAAGAAATATTGTTAAATGCCTCCGTTCCCACGCACACAGAGACCTATAGACACCAGTCTTAGCAGTCGTTCTATAGGTCATTAGTCACAATACTTGTACATAACAAGCTTGCATACCAATCACTTTCGACCGAACTCTTTAAAAGTTGATTATCAACTCATTTAAGTTATTCAATGCACACGCAGTTCATACGGTCAATAGCAAGTCAATATTTCGTTTTGACTGACTATGGACGCTCCATTGACACACGAGAAAAGTTTTAAACATAACACACTGTGAAAGATATCTTTACGAAACTCAAATTGGGTTCTTTTATGCTATTTATTTTTGTCAAGTCGAAATAGATAAAGCGGAATATTTACTTGCACCGTACTATGTCTCAGACCCTGTTGACCATAGGTTCAAGATAAGAATAATCGCATGCAAGACTGACGTGTTTCAAAATGATTTTTTACCAAAAAAAAATTACAAGATGGAACCAGCTGCCTTCTAGCATTGCCTCTACACTCCCAAATATTTGTTTTATTTCATGTTAGAATTGTTCCAATTTATATGTTAGAACATGTTCCGATTTATATATGAATTTCTCTTGCAGATCGTGATTCAGGTGACTGATTATTTGTTTGGCTATGTATTTTTTGTATTCTACTTTTCGTAAATGCTCCCTCAATGTAATGCCAATTGCTGCTGTGGGTAATGAAATAAATAGATAAATAAAAAGTGTCCATAAGTAAGCAATATATTTAAGCACAAAGAATGTATCTCTTCAGGAAAAGTGGACTAACAGTGACATGTGCCCACCACAAGCTTTAGATATGATGCCAAGTTACATTCTAGCAAATAGTTGTTGAGAATAACTTGAGATATATTGAGGATAACTTAATTGAACAAGAATGTTCAGGGGGTATGTACTGCCTTTGTTTTGGAGATGATAGTGACTGCATGCAGACCTTTCAACAAACAGGTATATTTTTAGCTGAAGAATGATTTGAGCAGCTATATTTTTTGCCGGTGACACAAGCTGAACTAATATAGATGAATCATTTGAATGGCTTTATATAAAGGTATCCATATAAGGCCATATATGAAAGCACCCATATAAGACCTTATATGGATGCTTCTATATATAGCCATATATGGCCATATACAGCAACACCCATATATGGGGATATAAGGCCCATATATGGCTATATCAGGATTTGGACATATCAGGTTATATACGGCCCATATATGGGGATTCCATATATGGGCCAGATATGCCCAATTCCTGATGTAGCCATATATGGGGATTTTTATATAAGTTCATATATAGGATTTTTGTAAGGGTGCGCTCCGAATCCTTGTGCCAGAAATCCCTGTAATTTCTCTGTGGTTTTAATTTCAGCCTAGCTGCCTCATAAATATTTTGAGAGAGCTAACTTGATGTATACGTATTTCAGTAATCTACACTATGTGCTCAAACTAAAAGTACACTCCTACCGCGGCATTGAAGATATGTTGATATCAAGTGTTAATAGAAGAATATGGGAACTCAATTTAGGTAATTAAGCTAATACATGACCCCCTTTGGTGCAATGTTTGTGTGAACTTTTGTTCGCTATGTAAACCTTTGTTTTTTCTTTAAAGCATACCAGGTGCTCCATCAGAAATAACTTACACAGTGCTAATTGCAGTATGATTGTTGCTTGATTGTGTGGTGCTTCAGGTTGTATTTTCGTGCTTTATTTTTTACATTGATGTTGTACTGATATCGCTTACTTGCTTGTACGACGAGGATCTATAACCTATGTGTAGCATGGAGGGATTTAGTATTTACTTTTTTTGAAGCAGTAAATTAGAATAAAAAATATCCTATTCATATGTTTCCAGATATTGACAGAAAGTTTCAGAATATTATTATTTTTGCAAAGGGCTTATGTAATAAAAGAAATTCTACAGATAGATTCTGTGAAAAAAAGTCAAACTGCTTGGGAATTCGCTTCAAAGCACGAACAGTTTGTTTGCTGAATAGCTTACATTTATGATGTAATAGAATATGTACGGCTTGCTCTTACACACGTCATGTGCGCATAGACAATGCACTCTTTGCAAGTATTGTTTTCATCATTTAGATCACCCTTACACATGTGCATCCTCTGCGTAGTGTTATTAAGTAGTTTTGTGAATGCGATTCATTCAGTGGCACTCTGTCAATCGTCAGCTAGAAGGAGCTAGTCCAATATTGCCTGTTTTGATTGTACCATGATCTCTTTATTCAATGATTGACCTTTTAATGTATCAGTATACACTTTGCTAAGACATTTTTGGAACTCGCTATCTGTGTGTGATATAACCTTTGTTGTGTGTGAAAGTAATCTTTTGTGGTATTATTTATGTATGTATCAGCAATGGCAGCTGTTTATAGTCCTGGCACAGAGGACAGGTTGCAGTGCACGGTTGCACTGCAAGCCCTAACAAGCCTTATTAAGTGGATGGCATTTCTTTTTGTTACCACAGAGTGATAGTTCGGACACATAGCACCTATTTACATATAGCATACACTGTCTTTTAGCTTAGGTGTGGGAAGCCTATGTCCTGCACTTCAGTGCAGTATTCTTTGAAAATCTAATGTTGCCGGAGCTAACGTTGTGACACTTGGAGGCGTCTTAATAGTGGGAACAGCTGTTTCTTGTCACTGGTGTCTTGACCAAGGCAAGAGTTCTTGTTAAAGGGTTGCACTAGGGAAAGAATTCAGCATTGCTTGTTAAACATGATGTAATATTTAGCTCAATATAACACAAGGATGAGACCAGTGCACTATAAACAAAATGGGTTATTGCAACGGAAGCACAAAATTTTGCGGCGTGATGCTCGCCCCGTATTTTTTAAAGCTTCGGTTGCAATAAACCATTCTATATAAAGTTAGGGCACGTGTTGCGTCCTCTCGCATGGTTTTTGTGTTACATTGTGCTAAATATCACATAAGTTGGAAAGTTGGCTGCAGCGACATTTCATCTTATAGGATTTGTAGGCCTTTTCAAGTTTCTTCCATCAACATCTATTTTGTTTGGACTACCATGAAACTATGTGCAGTGAAATCTTACTTATAATCATGTTTCGCTTATTGTCAAGATGATTGCTTTTACCCTAAATTTTAAGTGAAAATGAAAGAGTTCTTGATCAAAGTTTAAAGTTTTTTTACAAGTAGAAGTGTCATTCATTTTTTGTGCTTTTAAAGGGACAGCAAACAAAATTGAAGTCTAAAAATTTAATGAATTTAAATAAGCACACTTTTGCTATGTGCACATTCTACCACAAGAATTTGGCACATTCGTGTTTAAGGAGGTTACAGGGGTTGTTGTTTTAGCTGGTTTTCACATTTTCACGTGTATGAGCAGATTTGTAGTGTTTTTATAAGTTGTAGTGCAATCTTGTTTTAAGTAATATAGTGCAACATGCAAGTACCCATTCCTTTCTATCAAAGCCTTCTCGGATAATCGTTATGCCCGAGAGTTTGATCATCTGAATTAGGGACAGCTTTTCTTGGGAGGCAGCACATACTGATGTTTCATCACATCGTTTGGAACATGTTCCCACCACAATCTATGAAAATACCGTGAATGTGTGCATGTAACACAGCTCACAAGACATGGAACCCTGTCATACAGAGAAATGTAATCTGTGTGATAGTGCCTTGAATATCCTTGTTGGACTGCAAAGTTAAAATGTTGAATGAATTCATGCTCTTATGGAAATACGGTACTTACGGATTGAAACAGGACATTCGGAGCGTGTGGCTGACGGCACATGTGCCGCCGCTCATGGGTGCGCGTAGAATCAATGTGTTGCGTTGTGATATAGGGCGATAGGGGGAAGACATAGACCAGGACTACTCTTTCCGATTGCCAAATTGTCGGCCTGTAGTTCACCACTTGTACACTGCCAGAGCAGCGCTGCAAGGCTCACGCACATTCGCATGTCGACCAAACTGGCTCGCCACTGTGCACCACTTTTTTGCCACGCCCGCACACGACCTCTCGTTACGCGTGCTTAGGCAGTGCAGTACGCATGCTGTGAAAGTAAGACGCAGGATTCAGTTAGTAGAGTGCACCTTGTGTGCGTTTGTAGACATGATAAACATCTACACAAAAGCATGAAAAGTTTATTTCGTGGTTTCTGTCTCGACAAGAAAGAAAATGTGTGGCATGCTTTTCTTCATGAAACATGGAAATAATGTCATGTATTAGTGTCGTTATGGCAAACTGTGAGCTATTGTTGAATAAAAATGCGAGAAGCTCGCTCGTTCTTCCGTAGCCAATAGCTCTACAAATGCTTGCCCCGCAGAATAGCCGCACTATTTACTGATCGGGGCGAGACAACAAACTAGTAAGTCATTGTTTTGATGCTGCACAGAAACAGGCCCGTGGATGGTGCTTTTTTTGTTCGTCGTGACAAAAAGCTTGAAAAACTTTTTATGCTTTTGCACAGCTATTTATCATATCAACAAGCGCATTTCGGGCGCGACATCTTAGTGGTATCCAATTTCTTACTTGCGCAGCCTTTGTGCTCCATCGTCGAAGGGCACCGATTGAGATTCTGACAGGTAAAAAACAATGATCCGTTCATTGGTGAAAATGGTCTGACGTTGGTGAAAATGGCTCCATCGTCGAAGGGCGCCGATTGAGAGCGTCGTGTGCTTGCGTCACAAAATAAATGGTTCGCACCGTCCCCTCGATTCAGGCTGCATGCATGCAAAAGTGAGTGAGCCTTGCAGCGCCACGCTAGCAGTGTGCACTTTGTGAACTAAATGCCAACTTTTTAGCGACCGGAAGGAGTAAGCCTGCTCCGTAGCGGTTTACGCCTTCACTCTATACCACACGCTGCAACACCCTGGTTCCGCGATCACCCATGAGCGGTGGCACATGCACTGGCGGCCACGCGCTACGAATGTCCTGTTTTAATCCATGAGTACTGCACATATATGTTCACCCTACTGGGCATGTTGGTACGTACTTTGGAGGAAACCGGAGTGCTAGCAAATACATGGACTGCTGCATCCATTATTATTTCTGTGTCGGCTTCTTAGCTCATGATGATGTTCACTCCTGAGTGTACATCTTAATTCCTCGCTGAGCTCGTACATACATTATAAATTGTATTATCTCTGTGACGCGTTGGTTTAGGCAATAGTTTCGGCATCTGCACGATCTAAAATAATTATGAGTTCAACACTGTGATGTGCTCGCTCCCTAAATACTTGATTAACGCATGTATTTGGTCGGGTTGGTAATCGAAACTTTTCAATGTTACGGAAAAATATGAACAGAGAAAAAGAAGACGGCACAAAGTATTGCTAGTTCTGGTTGCGGCCCTTTTGATTGTGCATGTTTTTTCTGCTGTTGAAATTTTTATTTAAAAAGAGTTCCTATCCTTGTCCTATCAAAACGTTCAGCAAGTGCCAACACACCCCAGTGTGTATTCTTGTGCTTGGTAATGACCAGCGATCAATTTCATAATTTGTAATACTGGCTAGTGAACATGGGCAACTGTGCACTCTAAAGCATGTAGCTCTCTAAAAATATTTTCTTTTAATGAAACTTTTGTCACCTCTTCAAAGTACCTAAATAATGTATTTTTAGGTATTGAATATTATGCAAAAGTCATCAAGGGTACAAAAATGTTTTGCTTGCTTCCTCCAATCTGTTGCTTGTAGAAAGATGTGTAGAAATGACCTGTAACATGTTACAACATGCATATCTGTGTAACACGCTGTATGTTACAAAAGCACAAGTTTTTAATTGTTTTCGCTAGAGTTGTGTAGCTGTATCAACTAGACGTAGCTCTACATTTCATGTGCCTCTTTGTTGCTCAATTTCACCTTGCACATATCCGTGCGCATAGGAGTGGGAGCCGCCTCCCTCTCCCCCATCTTGTTACCTAAGACGGACGCTACAATACTGGAAGCTTACTTAACTAAGTAAGGGGGAAGGGCTGTGATAAACCTCCCTGCCACACGAGTGTGGGGAAACCCTGTGCATGCCTATGACTTTGCACCTCTGAGCATGAGCCCTCAATCGTTCTCAGTTAAAGAGGAGGGATTTTATAGTGGAAGTTTTGGGCAAAACAAAGCTGTGGACTAGAGCCACTGTTGCATGTTGCAGTCATACATTGGGTGCCATTAGAATCGTGTAAGGAGGGTATTCTGCAATATTGCCTTAGAGAAGCTGACTAAGCCCATTCCTCTGTTCGTGAGAGCTGGCTTATCTGCAATTACTCATGAACTGGCAGCCCTCTGAACTGACGTATAGTGGTTAGTTTTTTTTTCCAACGCAGAATGAAGTCAAGGCTATGTGGTTCGACATTGAATCCAGATGGATTATTTAATATAATTGACAAATGTATATCATTATTTAGAAAAGGCATAACTCATCAATTGCAATGTCTATTCATGTACTCTGCTAAAATGTATGACTCAGTGCCTTCTAAGTTTTCATGTTTTCTCTTGCAAGTTTTAAATACAGCAGCGGTGCCACCACGATGGTGGTATATTAGACCCTATCATCAGTGCAAAGTCGAAATTTAAATACAAGTGCAGTTATTCCTGGAAATGTATCACTTGGTGTTTCTTTGTTTCTAATTATAAAACAGCACTTTGGCAAGAATTGTAAACAAGGCCGAACTAGCTCCATTTATTGTCCTATCGAAACGGAAATGCCTCACAATGTAATGCGTGTTTCCAAATGCAGGCATTATGTACTTGCAGCAATATTTATCGGCCTGGAAATATTCTGACAGGTAAAAAACAATGATCCGTTCGTTGGTGAAAATAGTCTGACGGTATTTCCTTTACAATCCTGTAATGTCTGCCCACATTCATTTAAATAATGGAGTGATTTATTAATCTGCTTTTCAGCAAATGTGCTACTCATGGCATAGGGCCTTAGTCTCTAATGCGACGTTTGATGTCAACATAATGCATATGCTTGATGACACTTCACTACACAACGGCCATCAGAAACTCATATGTCAGGACTCTATAGACTAACTCTAGCCAATGGTAATCAGAAACTCTCATGTCAGGCCTCTTTAGACTTACGCTAGACTATAGTCATCAGAAACTCTAATGTCATAATTCTATAGAGTAATGGTGGCGGAATACTACTAGACTCGCATTAGAAAAGCGAATTAGACTGACAGACAGTTTAATGATTGTCATGTGGAATAACATTAGCCTGTTTATAAAAGTACATTACATTTTTTTTCATAAAGGTTGACATGCCTTAATAACACTGTATCGCGCTGACACATCTCTCCTCCTTTAAAAACTATAGCGTTCAGGTGGTTTCCGTGGCCGACTTGATCTTCGCAGAAGTAGTGGTGTTGGGGGGCTGATTCTGTCACCGTTTTTTTGTGGGGGGAGAGGGGGTTTCGCGCACAGTTTGGGCGGTATCTTCAACTGGTTTCCGGTTTTGTTTCTGGCAAGGGTCACTCCCCGCCGATCCCACTCGATGTCTCAGCTGATCTAGGTGCCGTCGCTGCAGTCCTTGAGCACAATACATGGTCACCATTCTCAAACCTTGATTGTCTTTCACTGCTCCTGTAATCTACCGTCGACCTCTACCAAAACTGCACATCTAAACCGGATCGCCCGCATTAAACTTTCTTGCCCTTGTGGTTGGCGAACCTTCCGTATGCTTTGCTTTGGGCTTGATGCTGTCTATCTTTGTTCTAATCTGGTAACCCAGGAAACATTCCGCCGGTGACTTCCCCTCTTATCCCGAAGTTCGGTGGTATCTGCACAAAAATTGATCCAACCTTGCAGTTAACAATTCACATCTCAGGTTTTTCTTCAATTCTTCCTTGAGCGTGCGCCCTTTTCTCTCGGCTAAGCCATTCTGTTACAGATAATTGATGTGATTGATATGTGGAATTTAACGTCCCAAAACCACCATATGATGATGAGAGATGCCGTAGTGAAGGGCTCCGGAAATTTCGACTACCTGGGGCTCTTTAACGTGCCCCCAAATCTGAGCACATGGGCATACAACATTTCCGCCTCCATCGGAAATACAGCCGCCACAGCCGGGATTCGAACCCGCGACCTGTGGGTCAGCAGCCAAGTACCGTAGCCACTAGACCACCGCGGCGGGGCGATTACGAATGATAGGGTGCTGTTATTTGCGTTACACTGTTACGTGCCAAGCACTCGTAAAAAAACAAGCTCCCGAACTGTGGCTCATTGTCTGACACGAACGTTTTTGCAAGCTCGAACCATGCAAATATTGAACTCAGAGCTCTGACTATAGTTTCAGACGTGGTAGTTTTATTGGCACCTCTTGAATCCATTTAGTTTTCGAGTCTACCATGACCAAGACCTTGTGGCCGTCCACCGGCCCGGCGATATCAGCACGCAGATGGCTCCAGCTCTCCCCGGTCACTGGCCAGGATGCAGGCACCTGAGCAGGCGGCATCACGGAAGCCTGTGCACCAACACCACATGATTTGACCAGTCGCTCAATGTCCGAGTCTAGTTCCGGGTACCCGAACAGCGTCCTGACGATACTCCTAATGACTACTACACCGGGATGAGTTTCATGCAGCAGGCTCAGTGAGCATCTTCCTGCCACTACAGGTACAACAACGCGATGGCCGCAGTACACTGAATTGTCACTTATGGTCAGTTCCGTCCTTTTATTGAAGTATGGCCGGCACTGCTTATGATATTGGGGTCGGAACCGCGGCCATCTCTGTAAAATCCACTCTCTGACCTATTGAAGAGTAGGGTCCTGATCGGTCATTTCTTTCATCTCTCGAGCGCACATAGCTGTTTCGTACATTGATTGGGCAAAGAAAGAATACTCCCGTTCATCTGGATGGCCTTCTTGTGGCTCTGTAGCCAGCAGTGGCAACCAGCTGAGAGCATCTGCGTTTGATTGTTCACTGCCCTTACGATACTGCATCATGTAGGTGTAGTTAAATAGAAACAAGACCCAACGCTGAATCCGAGCGGCTGTGATTGGTGGTATCGCCTTTCTTGGATTTAATAACCGAGTACAGGTTTATGGTCAGTCACAAAGACAAACTCATGACCGTACAAATTGTCTTTGAAACGTGCAACCCCAAACACAAGTGCTAAGGCCTATTTTTTCAACTGTGAGTAATTACATTATGCCTTTTTAAGTTTTTTAGAACGGTAGCTAATCGGGTAATCAACACCATTGACACGATGGGACAAAACTGCTCCCTTATTCCTACTGGAAACGCGTCGCACTGTAACTTCAACGACTCATCAGAATCAAAATGGGCCAAAAACTTGGACGATTTTGTTGCCTCTTTAACTTTCCGAAAACAGTCTTTGTGCTTCTGCTTCCCCTGCCATCTGACCCCTTTTTGAGAAGCGTGTTCAACGTTGCACCGTGGTCGCTAGTTTCGGCAAAATTAGCCAAAAAAGTCGAATAGTGGCGGACGCGTCTTCAACTCGCCCGCCGCTATGATTCTTCCAAACCCCACCAATGATCTGCCCCGTATGGCGACTATCCAAAAGACAGAAGTAAGCCCTCCTTCCTCACGCATTTAGGCACCACCCGCGCAGCAGCCAATCGGAGAGAAGCGGTACAGTGCTATCTAAAATATCTTTACTCAATTGCAGTTTGTCTGTACGTCTGTGAGACAGCGCCGCCTATTATACTGTTAGAGAGATACTGCCTTACTTTTTTCTCGACTCTTTACTCAAATACGCCCAACGCAGGATGAAATTAGAATAAAAGGACTTTGTGCCAAAAACAAACAAACAAAGACACAATGGCATTCGAAGCCGGATCACCTCAGTGCTAGCTCAGCATTCTACCACCGAGCTGCAGTTCTGCTTTGAACTCCGTTGCAAACTGACCCTAGGCAGGCTAAATGTCGGAAAAGAAATCGCATTACTCTGTGTAATAAAGCGCTTTCGAACAGCGAAGGAAGAGTGAGGCATCACAGAATGCTTATTCTGTATTACATGAAAATATTGCCACACTCCATTCCTCAAGTTTTGTTATCACCCCGTTACACTATATATGTCCTGCATCAACCGTGCCTTCGGTGTTAGAGAAGCATTGCGGCTGTAGTAGATTGTTTTTTTTAAGATGCCACCCACTTCGTGTACCTTTCAGACTATTCTGGGGCCTACGTCGCCACTAGGAATAACGCTGAAATTTTCGATGGCAAGAGTAAAAATTCCGACATGCTTTGCCGCTTGTCAGTTGATCGATGGTCGACGCTCTGCTCGCCGCTATCAGTGCCAGTGTCTTGCTGTAAGCTGAATTTCTTTTTACATGGCCATAAGTTCGGCCCGAATACACAGTTTAATATTCGATCTGTAGTCTACTCCCTTTGCCCACGTCACGACCCCAAGACAATATATGGTAGTTCAGACACAGGACATATACAAGAGAAGGCACAATCACGACAACACAGCGCTACAATTCAATAACAGTTTATTACTCGCGGATCACGCTAGCATATGTACTCCACAACGCCATACATCACATGTGCACAGGTCTCACAAGCATGAATTTAACCTATGTGCATGCATCTTAACAATAGAACACTATATAACACGCATTGTTTTTTCTAGTGCGTAACAGGACAACATTTATCGCAAATACATGTAATCAATATCCTCATTAGTCAACATCACTGAAGGACAGCTCACGCAAGCGTTATCAAGAGCTCAAACTCTGCCAGCCTCGATTATCAACCGCGTCGTCTCGCACCTACGTCTACTCATGATGATTCTTTCCTTGAATCGAGGTGTGCACTTACACCTATGGAAATAAAGGGAGTTAGAACCACCCGAAACAACGCTATTTACTTTGTTATTGTACTCGCGCAATCGATAATTTACGCAGCTATGCAGTCTGTCGTATATGGCACTTTCCACTAGGTTGGCACTTTCCAATAGGTTGAATCAGGTAAACTTTCACTTTCACTTTATTTCCTTAAAGGCCCCGAGAGGGGCATTACATAAGGGGTGGGTGTTGAGTAAGGATACATGATACATGACCACTCAGGATGAGGGGTGCACTTTTACAGCATCAATGAAAGCATTTGGGTTGGTGGTGGCAACGATGACGTAGGGAAGGCCATTCCAGTCTACAATGTTGCGTGGAAAAAAAGAAGACGAGAAGGTGAGAGTACGGGTTTGAGGACGAGCAACCTTTAAGTAATGACCTGTACGAAGGGATATGCGAGCAGGCGCTGAGATGTAAGGTGGCTGATTGAGTGAACTGTAATACATTTTGTGAAACACGGATAGGCTGGCAGTGCGACGGCGACAAGAAAGGGCGGGCAGACCAGTTGCCGCCTTTATTGAGGATACACTAACGTTATACGTATATGATGAATGAATGAACCTGATGGCGCGGTTCTGCACAATTTCTAATGCGTCTATGAGATAAGATTGATGAGGATTCTAGATTGCGGATGCGGACTCAACTTTTGGTCGAATTAAAGATTTGTATGCGATGAGTTTAGCGTGAGGAGAAGAGCTGCGCAAATGACGTCTGAGAAAGCCTAGGGTTTTGTTACTGGATGAGATGACGTTGGACAGATGCGGAAACCAATTAAGATCTTTGGAGATAGTTACACCGAGATGTTTGAAGGTACTAACAGATTCGATAGGAGTGCTAGCAATTTTGTACGGATAGGGGAGAGGGCTTCGCGAGTGGGTGACGGACATTAATTTACATTTACTGGGATTCAGGAACATAAGCCAGTGATCGCACGAATTCAGGATTTTAGATAAACTGCTCTGCAGCACAGCCTGGTCAGAGGAATTTCTTATTGACTGGTAAATAACGCAGTCGTCTGCGAACATACGAATAGAGCAAGTAACTTCCAATGGCAGATCATTGATATATATCAGGAAGAATAGGGGACCCAGCAAGGAACCCTTGAGGACGCCGGAGGATACAGGGACGGGGTTAGAAACTATGTTATTGATGCGCACACACTGAGACTGATTAGGAAGGAATTCTTTAACCCTTTGTATGACATCAGGATGCAAAGCTAAGTGAGAAAGTTTTAACAGCAAGGGTTGTTGTGGTACCTTGTCAAAGGCTTTAGCGTAGTCAAAGAATATTGCGTGTACCTGTATATTAGAGTTCATGTTGGAATGCAGATCATGAATAAAACGAGCGAGCTGTGTTTCACGGGACACACCATTGCGAAAACCATGCTGTTATGAATGGAAAAAAACTGTTGGAATTGAGGAAGTTCATGATGTTAGAGTAGATGATATGTTCCATGATTTTACATGGTATGCTGGCTATGGAGATGGGCCGGTAGTTTAATGGTGAAACTCTTTTACCTGACTTGTAGACGGGAATGACCTTCTCCACTTTCCATTCGTTCGGTAGAGTGCCTGATGATAGAGACTGCGAGAACAACAAGGTTAAGACGGCGGCAGAAATATACTTAGTGTTCTTTAGAAGTTTAGAAGTGACGTCATCAATACCTGCGGACGAAGAAACCTTTAGCTTTTCAATCAGTGATGCCACGCCTTCGGCCTAGAAATTTATAGCCGGCATTATTGACATAATAGGGGTAGGGCACTCAGGAAGGGGGGCGTCTGGTTCGGCCGTAAAAATAAATGAAAAAGCGGCGTCGAATGTATTTGCACACTCAGAATCTGAAAGGATATCACCCTGATCCGTATAGATACGGATAGTGCGGTAGGGCTGAGCGTTACTGTTCTACCAGAATTTACGGGGTTATCGGTTATCATGCGGGGAAGGTCCGAGTGAAAAAAGTAATGTTTTTGTTGACGAAGTTCTGCGAAATATGTGCGTTCAGCTTGATAGTATCTGTCCCACGAGTCGGCATTTGGTTTAAACTTCGCGGTACGAAAGGGCCGCTTCTTTTTGTTCTTAAGTATTTTAACGGTTTTGGTATACCACGGCTTATGACAATTAGAAGGAATAGTGGTGACTGGAATATATTGGTCCACTAAAACATTCATCTTGCTTGAAATTATGAGCAGTTCTGTTGCACAGAGCGATTGCGAAATGTCGACTCGTAGGACCAATTGAATACATGCAGTTCGTCGTTTATGGCCGAGTAGTTACCTTTATTGTAGAGGCGAATTTTCTTTTTAACTGGGGAATGATGAAAAGGTGGTTTAAGGGGAAATGTGGCATGAATGACTTTATGGTCGCTTATTTCTTTAGGGTAACTAATTGATGACATGAATTCGGGATGCGATGTCAGAATAAGGTCAAGCGTGTTAACACAATCTACCGTGACACGAGTTGGTTTTTTTATCGGTTGGGTCGGAGTATGGTTAAGGCAGAAGTCCATAAATCTAGCAGCATCCGAGTTACCTGTAGCTAATTGCATGGAAGACCAATCAATACCGGGCTAATTAAAGTCACCAAAAAGCAAGATGTATGCATTAGGGAGCCTCTTGGCTAAATCACTCAAAATATTGTTAAGTTTGCTGGGAAAATTGGAATGATGAGTAGGGGGCCTGTAGCACACGCCAAGAATAATAGATGAAAGTTTGGTACGGCAGATTAGCAACATAATTTCGAGATCACTTGATATATTGACAGGGCAACAGGACAATTCAGTATGAACGGCGATTAATACCTCACCCCCTCTTTCACCGTGCCTGTCTTTCCGAAAAATATCAAAGTTGGCAAAGTTGTTCGAAACTTCAGCATCAGCGATTTCACTGGAAAGCCAATGTTTCCGTTAGTACAATTACATTATTATCGGATAATGACACCAGATTCATCACTACTTAATGTTTTGGAAGGAAGCTGCGAATGGTAGTGAAGATAACCGAGAGAGAAACGGTGGCACGGGACATGCGAGCAAGGTGGCTGCGTGGTTGACGGGCGTGACAAGATAGCTATAGTTGTTCTTGCGCGCTTTGTGAAGCTTCATCAAAGAAGAAGCGTCGTGGGCTGATGTGTAGCGTTTTATATCGAAGTAAGGCACGAAATTCTTTTTTCGCAAAGGCGACAAGGTGTTTACGTGCGATTTGTACCCGTTGGGAAAAGTTCTCCCCAATGCCGTATGTGGTACCTTTAAACTTATGAGCGTTAGTTAGGATCGCCTCTTTCGTCTTAAAGGCACAAAATCTGACAATGATGGGCCGATTACGGCCCGAGGTATGTCGACCCAAGCGATGCGCTGTGTCTGTTTCTTTTGTGTCGACTGTTAAATTCAGTTGTTCGGAGCAAAGTTGAATGATCGCTTCTTCAGGGTGTGCAAGCGATTCAGATGAAGAATCGGTGATACCATAAAAAAATCAGGTTGTTGCCACCGGACCAATTTTCGGCATCATCAAAACGGCTTTCTAAATGAGAAACACGATACACAGTTTCGGTGTTGTCAGTCTGTACGGTTCCAAGCTGCTACCGTTACTGCTCGATGTGTTTACAACTCGCTTCCACAGAAGCCACACGCTTAGCGAGCTCAGCGATAGTGTTATTCGTGGTAACAAGTTGTGCCTTAATGTTTTTAATTTCCATAATGTCAGTTGCTTGACCGGCAGTTAGCTTACGCAGCTCGGCGAGAATCGCCCCATTATCGGGTCCTTGGTACGACTCGATATCACCCGCAACTAGCAGCAAGGAACGCACGACAGCTGCACACTCACAACAAGTAGCAAACAGGCGCTGCGGGCTCGGCAGCTGAAGTGCAGAGGATTAGTGGTCGCTCTTGCAGAAGAGCTGCCGAGCCCACAAGGCGATGCCGACGGGGGCGGTGGCTTTATAGCTTAGGGAACAATTAATGTCCTTGACGTTGGGGCCTTCCAAGCTGTGCCCAGGACCAAGTGCTGAGATAGTGGCAAGGCTTGCCGCGTTGAATCCCGAGTACTGTCCAGCCATGTCCCACATGTTGAAATCTGAGCAGGTCCACTGGACGGTAGCGCGCGCAACAGTGATGCGCACGTTAATGATCCAGACAGCGCAGGAAAGAGCATCAGAGCGATGAAGGATAACCTGCATGATGAAGTGCAGAGGAGTAGTGGTCCCTCTCGCAGAACAGCTGCCGAGCCCACCCAAACAACACACAATGCCTTCAACGAATAGGTTTCTATGCTTTTTTTGGCACACATTCACTTTCATCTTGTCTAGTTTTGTGCTTCTCCATAGGCTCACCAATTTATTGGACGCCGGAAAAACTAAGTTTGTATTACATCTTTCCGCGATCTTGTTGATCCTGTTAGAGAACTTATGTATGTACGGGACGAGGGCAAAGTTTTTCCTTCTTGAGCTCTCCATATCCACCTCTTCGCACAAATTCCTTAGCGCTTTTCTATGCAATCATTCTGCAATTGACACCATGAGGCCCTTAGGGTACGCTGCATCGCTTAACCGCGAGAGTTGTTGTCTGAAGCTTCCATTCGTGACGCACTGGGAAAACTTCTTTAGTGTCTCACTTAAACACATCTTCTTGATTTTTCGTTTTACAAATTTTGGAAGCGCGGAGAGAAACTATAACAATGGCTCATTCTCTCTGTGTTCGTAACGGCAGCACGCCTTTTCATCGGAGAATTGAACGCTTATGTCAAGAAAACTGATTCCTTCGTATAATGGCATTTCAAAAGCCACTTCAAGTGGGTTAGCACAGTAACAAAAAACTCTACACACGCTGTAGTACATTGAGTGGTGAAATCGGTAGTTGTGTCATCAATAAAAACTAAAAAGTCATCGACGTAGCTTAGTACGTTAACATCTTTGTATTTATTTACGCGCTCTGACAGGTCTTTGTTTAGTTTGGCTAAAAACAAATTACTCAAAATTGATGCTAAACAACAACGAATGCAGACTTCTTGTTTTTGCCATTGCAGAGTATCATTGTTGTTTAAAAAGTTCACGACAAGTGATTTCTAAGCAATTCTAAGAAATTTTCGAAGTACGTACCCATTTGTGTGCTAAATATACCGGCACCGTACTTATCGATACTTTCCCAATACATAGTAATGCTGCTGATTGTGGCAGAGATTTTACAGATAATAAATAACAGCGGAAAAGGCTTTTAACCCTAGGTTCTTTCGTTCCCTGACAAAACTTACCATGACCTTCGCACTTTTTGTCAGGAACGGATTATTTATTTCAAGCAAGTTTAGTTTATTAAACTTTGCAGGTACACAGCTACAGCTTTGTGCCATGTGCCTGTCCCAGACACAATCACTCTGAATGGTGCACCTTCCTTATGCGTTTTAGCGCTGATAAATTCCTCCAGACTGTCATTTTTACTTGTTCTAATACCGCTAAGCACACCTTCCAGATTCATCTTCTTACAAAGTTCGATTGCATTTGCTCTCACTTTTGCAGTATAACTGTTATTCTTTTCAGTGAAAACTGCTGTAATATCACTTTTAGTTTTTCTTTAAATTCATCATGCAACAAAGCCTTTATAAACTTGAAGTACACTCAGAGCATGCTGTTTCAAGTACGTTTTCACGCGTTTGAGTTGCAAACTATACGGCAAGGAGGCTTACGCCCTTTCAAGGCGTGCACACTTTGGTTGATGATCCTAATGGCTTAATCCTCGAGAAGCCGCCTCGAAACTTGACGCATAATTGACAAAAGTAGAAGCTTCTTCTTTTGGGATTGCACGGCAAACTGTGGCCCAAGTATCCATACTTCACGTACAAAGTCCGGTAGGCAGATGTCTTCGGCCACATGTACGTTGCAAGTCGCACTCACACGCTCTTTCCCACCAAGTTACGTAACTATCGTAGTTAAAGATTCTATTGGAATTTTCTCAATTGGTCCACGAGATGTAGATGCTTTAGAAACTGCATTTCCACTGCATATGGCTAGTAAGTTCGTTGCAACTGTGCTACTAGGTACGCTCTGAAAAGGCGTACCTGTCGAAGGTATTCTGAGCACTGAATTTCCAGGATTTTCGTTCTATGCTCATCTAATAGAGTACACCCTCCGAAGAGTGCTTGAACATTCTATGGTAGAAGTTTGCTTCTTATGCAAAAACTGAGCCTTATTCTCTTGCACACGGCGTTGACAATACCATACCAACAAGCCCAGATTGCCACTTTCATCGAAAGCGTATCATAATTCACCATTGTTATCCTAACGCGTCTAAAACGTTGTATACGTAAACAAATATGGGTGCAACTTTAATTTAACGGAAAGCGTTGATATCTTTATTTGGTAAATAAATATTCACATTCGATTAAACATAATGTTTTCTTGCTAATCTGTATTCTTTCTAATATATAACCCCCATTATTCTAAAACGTTTTACTATTTCATGAAGCCACTCTCTTCTAGGCCAATATTTCACATGAGTATGTGCCACAGCCAATAGGTGAACAAGAACAAGTACAGTAGCTCTAGGCATAGTTCTTCATAGCCGTCAGTCACAGCATCAAAAGGTTGCACTAAATTACTTGCAAGTGTGTAGCGGGTAGCATACATCTCCAAAGAATGACCAAGGATGCCGAAGGCCTCCCTACTAGACAAATTTTATTAGAATTTATGCCGTAGTGGGTGCCCTGCAACTGTGGTTGTGTCAGTTACCCAAATAGTGTTTACAAAGGCCCTGAAAGGCTGCTCTTCCAGCTTTTGCTGTCAGTATGCGACGCATTCCGCACAGGCCTGGCGTTTTTTTTGTTTGTGCGTGTGTGGTCGGGTTTAAGCTAAAAAAAATTTCTCTGGTCAGCGTAAGGCATGCCAGCAACGTACTGTAAACTGCGTGACTGGCTCGGATGGTTCCATTAAAATTACAGAGAAATTCGCCACGGTGGACGCACTTCAATTTAAGAGAAAGCTAGAGGTCTCATAACCAGCTGGACTTATAACAGCTAGCGTCCCTACCAATCCCGGGTTGAAGCTGGCGCGTTTTTATTGAAACCAGTTATTTTTCTCAAATAATTATTTTAGACGGTGAATGTTGAAAAAACGCAGACAACAGAGCGTGTCTGGGAACCTAAATGAACGAGAAGGCTGCAGCGATCATGTTTGGTTAAGCTTCGATTTCATTCTCAGAGCCGGTAAAGATCGTACAATGAGAGTAAAATGACAAAAAAATTAGCCTGTTTTTTAAGACAAAAACGTTCACTGCAGTAAAACTAAGCCGGTTCTATTCATGGTCAGTGCACCGTTTGAAATCCTCACACTCAACTTCCGATTGATGTCCTTCTCAGCGTGCCGCAATTGGCATAACATTGTCTCTAACGCGTTATTTTTTTGCAACGTGGTCCTTGAAATGCTTGTGGTAAGTCGATACTCTCTTGTGTATCGCAGGTGGCTCGGTGGCATTCATGGCCGAGTTCGTTATTCGCATAGTAGAGGGGCATAACATCAGCGCGACGGCATTGGTTCAATGCCACGCATCGGAGCATTACTTGGAGGAAGGAAAAACTTAGGGGAGGCCCTGACGTCACTCGTAGTAAGCCGTGGTGAACCCGGAAGTCGGCCATATTGACTGGGCATATTCTCCTCTCTTGTTTACATCCGAATGTGACGCAGAAGCCGCGATTCTCTCTCAGGCTCAGAAAGTACGTGGGCTGCGCAGCGCACGTGTCGTGACGATCCAAAAATAACGGAACGGCACTCAACATTCGAGGCCAGCGCGATACCTTCGGCGAAATCATTTCGTCTGAATATTATCAGCGAGTAACAGCTCGCCAACAACGAAGCAAGTACAAGAGAAAGCTTGCTAGATGCACTGACAACAGCAAGTATTTTCACGTAAATAATTCACGCACTGTACAGACATCACGATCGGCCGTGCTCCTTCTTCTACGGTTGCATTTCGACACGAGGGCGACGCAGCGCTCTGCCACTATGCCCGTGTTCCACGTAAAACTCACCGGCGTCAACATTCTGTGACCGTGTTGACTTTGAGCATGGCGCAAATGACACTTGAGCGCCATTGCTCTAGCGTTGAGATTACAACTCTGTGGTCGAGTATAACAAGCAGAACAAAAAATGTTTTATTATGCACATTCAAGTTGTTACAGTACGCATACTGAGCACAGAACTACGTATGTACACATGGTCTACATTGCGTCATGCTGGGCACAACAGTTTCGTCCGTTGCCACAAACAGAAGCACTGCCCAACCGTCACTGACCTGCAAGACGTTCGTCGTCGTCCCGCTTCACCATTGTGCCCGAAGCAATTTCGCTAAACACTTCAAATGCTTCACCCGTATCATCCGTCGCAAGACACATAGATATGCGCTCTTTCTACGCACTGTCCATGTCCCGAGGCGAAAAAAAAGGTTTGTAAACGTTGATACGAGTACAGTAGCTGCTAGGAGAACACTGCGTAACCAATATTGCGACGCAGAGCACGGAGATTGTCCGCCACGGCTCAGCACGAGACCGGTGGAGGCACACATGCCGCCACCAGCCGCAGCCGCTCACTGCTAGACCTCAGTCACTGCTCAACACATACCCATAGCAACGCCGCCATTGTGCCCAGCGAATATGGCCGCCATGAAGTCATTTCCTCAACACTTTTCACGTACCGCGCCGGCTGAGAATGCCCTCTCTTATCTTTCCTTCCTCCATGGAGCATTACTTTTTTGTTCAGCCTATGAACTAGTTCCACAGCATTCTACAAAATATCGCCACCAAAACAAAACAAGTTTTTGTTTCAGTCTCGATTTTTCGCTTTGATCTTGAGAAGTCTTTTGTTTTCTTTTAATATCAATATTTTAGCACATTTATAAATACTTCCAGCATACCGCAGTCTTAGGATGTACACGTGTAATTCTTACTTTACTCTTTTAAACATCAGCCCCGCCGTGGTGGTCTAGTGGCTAAGGTACTCGGCTGCTGACCCGCAGGTCGCGGGTTCAAGTCCCGGCTGCGGCGGCTGCATTTCCGATGGAGGCGGAAATATTGTAGGCCCGTGTACTCAGATTTGTGTGCATGTTAAAGAACCCCAGGTGGTCAAAATTTCCGGAGCCCTCCGCTACGGCGTCTCTCAGAATCGTATGGTGGTTTTGGGACGTTAAACCCCACAAATCTATCTATCTATCTATCTATCTATCTATCTATCTATCTATCTATCTATCTATCTATCTATCTATCTATCTATCTATCTATCTATCTATCTATCTATCTATCTATCTATCTATCTATCTATCTATCGGCCCCGCAACGGTGGTCTAGTGGCTAAGGTACTCGGCTACTGACCCGCAGGTCGCGGGTTCAATTGCCGGCTGCGGCAGCTGCATTTCCGATGGAGGCGGAAATGTTGTAGGCCCGTGTACTCAGATTTGGGTGCACGTTAAAGAACCCCAGGTGGTCAAAATTTCCGGAGCCCTCCACTACGGCGTCTCTCATAATCAAATGGTGGTTTTGGGACGTTAAACCCCACAAATCTATCTATCTATCTATCTATCTATCTATCTATCTATCTATCTATCTATCTATCTATCTATCTATCTATCTATATATCTATCTATCTATCTATCTATCTATATATCTATCTATCTATCTATCTATCTATCTATCTATCTATCTATCTATCTATCTATCTATCTATCTACCCCCATTTGTATATCAAAGTTTCAAAGTTTATTTGCAGGAAAAAAAAATACAAAAACTTCCCTGCGGGAGGCAAAGACTAAAGGCTAAATAGCCTGACGAGGTCTTGACCTCCTGATACAGTCTGCATCAGTGCCATATTACACATATTCACACATCAGTAACATACATATACAAATAAGTGACATTATACATATCTTATTTAGTTACATAGCTTATTTCTACATGATATACATTCAGAATATGTTTTACATAAACAGGAAACAATTTTGGTATCAAACGATTCTGTTTAAGTATCATTGTTCACAGTAAGAAAAAATCAACTCAGTATACAAGTATTCCTAAATATAAAAGCCTATGGATCTACTATGTCTTTAGTCAAAAGAAGAAAGGATTTATGATGACATTTAAATTGTTTAGTTTTCAGAGTAAAGTCTATATTCGATTCGTGAAGGTTTAGCAATTGTATGATCTTATAATCAATAGCCTGCTTGCCATAGTTCGTGCGTGTTTTCTTAGTTTTTCGGGTAGAATTTCTGAAGCCATATGTTGTTGATACAGTGCGTGGAAAGGAATCCTGTAGTTTATGTTTGTGGATGTGTGGATGGATATAACACCGTATATCCTTTACTTATTTTTGTCTGCTAGGTAAGGAGCAAGGAGGTTCTAAAGACCCTCTGGAGTGGCAGTTCCGGCCACCGACAACGGGAACAAGTGAAGCCACCGGCGGCCATATTGCTAGAGGAAAAACAGGGAGGGACCGCCACAGACCGCAATGGAATACGGGCATTGCGCGAGTCGGTTTGCAGTTCCACGATAAAAAAAATTGAGAAAGAAGCCATTTTTAGGTTATAAAAAAATAAATAAATTGGGTGCATGAATAAAATTATTTCATGCACCCAATTTCAGCCACACGATTTCAGATCAATCTGTTGTTGAGGGGTGCTTCGCATATCGAGCTTCCTGGTGCAGTATTGCGGTACAAAAAGGTTGTAGTTTATACTGGTTGTTTTAAGAAATTCGCCTGCAAATACTCAACATCAAGGGGAACGTGACATTTGCTCGCCTGTGTGTCGGCAGATTACCAGAGATTATATATAAGGTTGGTGAAATAATTAAAGCAAAATTTATTGAACACAGGTAACTAAGTAAACTGGGAGTCACCAGTAATATTTATAGAGTTATCGAATTCTAACCTTCTAACCATTTTACAGGCGGAACCAAAACAAAAGCACCGATGCCGCGTGCAATCGACAAAACTCCAGGAGACGTACTCCAAATGAACCCTTTATAAGAACGATTGCAGTGGCGTTAGTTATGCAAATTATTTATTAACTTCCGTTGGCGACGTGTGTTTTCATGGCAAGCACAGCCTTCAGAGCCTAGAAACGAGGTAGTTCAATGTTCGATATAACGCCACTCACTCGATCATTTTGGCAACTTTATTTGTCGGCGTTTAGGTTTCGATTATTGCTTGATTTGTGGGGTTTAACGTCCCAAAACCACAATATGATTATGAGAGACGCCGTAGAGGAGGGCTCCGGAAATTTCGACCACCTGGGGTTCTTTAACGTGCACCCAAATCTGAGCAGACGGGCCTACAACAATTCCGCCTCAAACGGAAATGCAGCCGCCGCAGCCGTGATTCAATCCCGCGACCTGCGGCTCAGCAGCTGAGTACCTTAGCCACTAGACCACCACGGCGGGGCGGCGTTTTGGTTTCGGTTTTGTCGGCAAGATATAGCGGATTTCAAAGGTGTCTCATCTTGTTTTAGACGCAATTGCTTATTTTATTCACTAGATTCTATTTAAGCTTTTTCAAGGAGGTCGAAACTAACAGGTCTTAGCAGATGCGTTCGGAAAGCAGGAAAAATTGAAGGTGCACTGCATGGCCACAATCGGGTTGTCTGCCCTGTTTTGTCGAAGCAGCATTCTTCGAAGTGAACAAAACAGAGGTGTTCACCATCCGTAGCCCTCCAACTATTCCTTTGAACAGCACGTTCCCAGGCAGAACGCAGCGCACTCTCTTTCGGAAACCTGTAACACGAATAATCACGGCATAGAATTTTTCTCTACGTTTGCGAATTTCTCGATAAACACGTACCAAATTCTATATTCACTCGCCAAAAAAACTATACGTGCACGCCGTCAGTCTTGCCTTGTGAAACAACACCAGTAAACTTGTAATTCAAAGGACATTCAGACGTCTTACTCATTCCCTTGTTTGATACGTGCAGCCATAGACTGCAAGCGCTTCGTTCATAGACCTAAAACTCCTGAACAATGTCGTGTCAGTGAGCATTTTAAGCTTCAAGTTACCTCCCATGCAGCTATACACACGTATTACACGCATGCATGCCTTTGATATTCTTTCTAATTTAATAGAATACGCGAAAAAACAGGCGATTGTCAGCGAACGAAGCCAGAACACTTACACATGAAACATGATTCCAGACGTCTTCTTGATGCAACTTCCGCAGCCATAAGCTTTATCAGCCGGGCCACATTCAATGACGCCAACACGCATGTCAGGACAGTAATGGACCCCTGTGTTTATTGCCGTCAGTCTTTTATAGCCAAACGAGGGAAAGGGTAGAGGTTTAGTAGATAGTAAAGAAAGGCACGTGTAGTGCAGCCAAGATAGCTGGCTTGCGCTCTTGGGCCTGATACGATACACCTTCCCCTTCAACGTTTTTGACTTAACTGCTGAGAGCTTTGATCATAACCCAGACGTTCCGGGCGACGTGTTTGGCGCTGTGACCTTGCCGCTGTGACCTTGTGAACTGGCCGAAACGTTTGTTGCGGGCAACTTGGCACGACTGTGGACGAGCCGGACGTGGGAGATTCTACAGAAGCAAGTGCCTGCTCTTCGTCATCGTCTTCCATGTCGGAGGTGTCATCAAAAAGCTCACTCGTTGCCAAAAGGTACCGCCGATTGCGGCGCAGGATGTACCGGTTTTCTGTTCGCACATGGAGGAATCGCGGGCCCGCTGATCCAAGAGCCTTGGCTTTTCTCATCCATGTCTCTCCACCTATGCTAACGGTGTTGTTTCTTTTGAGGCCGAGAAGTACACGTCTGCTGTGGTTGCTCTGCCAGTGCTTCCTTACTAGTGTGGGAACAAGGGGTCGGAAGACCAGTATGGGGGGCCGCAGGCGTCTTCCTTGCAGTAGCTCCGCTGGCGATCGCCCATCCTCCAATGTACATGTTCTGTAATTCAGGACGCCAAGCCAAAAGTTCTCATTCGCCGCTTTCGTCTTTTTCAGTGTGCGATTAATTATCCTTACACCTTTCTCGGCAAGGTCATTTGACTGAGGGACTGGATGTTATGTGCTTGAAATTGAATTGCTGAGCGAATACCCTCAACTCACAACTGGCGAACTGGGGCACATTGTCTGTGCAAACTTTGATTGGTATACCATAACGGAAAAATATAGGTCCCAATCTTCGTATGACGCACCTGGCTGTGGTGCAGGGAAGTTCAACTTCTGGGAAGTTCGACATTGAGTCATAGGCACATAGATAATTCCGATCCACCATACTGAGACAAGTCGAGACCCACGCGATACCACGATTGAGTCGGTGTTGGACGCGTGGTTAGCTTTTCTGGCGACTGGTTATAAGGATAAGTCTGGGATACTGAAAAATTGCGAACTAGCCTTTCTATATCAGAATTTAGAGTGAGCCAGTATACCAACTGTCTTGCTCTGGCCTTGCATTTTCCTATGCCGAGACGCCCTGCATGAACACGCTTCAATATGTCCAACCGCATGCTACTTGGCACCACGACCTTCGTTCCTCTTAGAAGTAATCCTTTGACCACCGAGAGTTTGGAAGCAGCTGCCTACAGTGGACTTTTCACAGCGCACCCATTCGCAAGCTTGTGAAGTACCCGCTGAACGCATACGTCACATTCGGTCTCACTTGCAAGTCTTGAAATAGTTTTTTCACTCACGAGTATGGATACAATTATGACTCCATGAACTTCGACGTCACTTGTGAGAGGCGCAGCACCGTCTTCAGAAGCAGGTGTCCGGGAAAGCATGTCGGCCAGAACCATCCGTTTGCCTTGAACAAAAATCAACGTACAATCATATTTCAATGACCGCAAAAAGAAAAGCTTTACTCTAGGTGGTATGTCAACAATAGCCGTCTTTGATATGTCAAGCAGTGGGCGATGGTCGCTCTCAAGAATGAAAGAATGTCCGTATACGAAATGATCGCATCCGAAAAGCAAAGCCAGAGATTCCTTCTCTATGTGTGAATAACATTGTTCGGTTTCATTAAAAGCTCTTGAAGGGTAAGCGACAGGTGTCCAAGTTCTCCCGTGACGTTGCTTCAGCGCCAAACCGACACCGTATTGCGAGGCATCCGCCGTTATTTTCGTTTCTCTGCCTGGTTCGAAAATTGATAGTGGTGGCGACTCACTAAGCTCCCTGCATATAGCCTGCCATTCGCTCTCATGAGTCGGTGTCCAGTCAAAAACAACATCATGCTTCAACAGCGAAAGCAAAGTGGAAGTGCACCGAGATAGTGACGCCACATATTTGCAAAAGTTGTAGAAGACTCCCAAGAGCCTCTGTAACGCTTGTTTGTCACGTGGTGCCAGCATTTTCAGCAGAGCTTCGGCGAAAGCAGGGTCAGGGCGTATGCCCTGCTGCTGATGATGTCACTAAGAAACAAAACTTCTTCAACGCCGAACAAGCACTTTGATGCATTTAATATCAGTCCTGCTTTTGCTGCCGCTAGTAGCGCGTTTTTGAGCCTCTCATTGTGTTTTTTCTGGTTAGCCCCCCAAATGAGCATGTCGTCAACATATACACGCACGCCAGGTGAACTATCAAATATCTCGTTGAGCGCTTTTTGAAAAGATTCGCTTGCCAATGAAATGCCAAAAAAGCAGTAGAAGAAACCGATAACGGGCAAAGAGAGTTGCGAAAGTGCATATTTTGGAATACTGCTCATACAGAGCATGATACTTGATGGAACCCGGAATTTGCGTCAAGCTGAGAAAACATCTTCGCTCCTGCCAGCTGTCCTTCTCTGTCTTCTCAGCGCGGCATCTGATAATGTCCTGTTTAAGACATTCATAAATTTTTCTCGGGTTCATGCATACCCGCAACACGGGTTCTCGGGTTCATGCATACCCGAATTTTTCGGAAAAGTGACAGCGGAATCAAGTTTGCTTGGGACCCTGTGTCAATTTTGAGGTTGATTTCCTTGCCTGCATTATTTTCTTTCATGATCCAGTCCCGGTAACTGCTGATGTTTCCGATAGCGACGTCCAAAACATCGAAGTAGTCGTTTTGGTATGGCGTCTTCATCTCGTCCTTTACATCGAAGATGACTCCGCTTGACTGGCAGCATGGCACAAAATGGTTACGCCCCGTGCACATGTAGCAAGTTTTTCCGTAGGCTGGATAGCGCCGTGCGGCATGGAATCGGCGGTAGCGGGAACATTTGAAGTTTCGGCTCGTCGATGCTGCAAGGACGTGAAGGTCCCCGTCAGTCTTCAACCATAGCGAGTTCTCACGTGCTGATGTCTTCGACCTCTTGCATAAAGCCACGGATTTGTCCAACGTAAAGCCCTTGTCCCTGAGCAGCTTCTCTTGAAGCATCGGCGAGTTTGCACCGAACACATTTAGGTTGCGAACCATCTCGCCCATCACCGTTTCATAGTTGCAAAACTGCGCCTACTTCTTCAGTGCTTGCCAGAACTATTCGAAGGGTTCAGCTTCGCTCTGTCGTCAAGACCGGACGACGTAGCACTTGTGAATATTGTTCTCTTGCTTGAAGTATTTCTCAAGCTTGGCCACTACCACGCCATAGTCCTGCTTGTCTTCGCCTTCTTGAAACGTAAGGTTGTTGTACACTTCAAGCGCCTCGTCACCAACCACGCTGAAGAAAAGAGCCGTTTTTGCTGTCTCTGACCTTGGTTTTTCAGTGGACTCCGTGGCTGCCAAAAAGAAATCGAATTTTTGCCGGAAGAGCTTCCACGTTCTTCCCCCGTTGGTCGAGAGGCCCAGAGGCTCCGGTGGTTTGATGTACCCCATGCTTGCGGTGGTTTTGAAGGCTGTGGTGTAAGTACCTACTTGTTACGGTGCTCGCTTCATCGTCGAGCAGGCAAGGCTCTGGTTTCGCACTTCAGACACCATGTATCAGCCGGGTCACGTACAATGACACCAACATTCTTGTCGGGACAGAAGTGAACCGCTCTGTTTATTCCCGTCAGTCTTTTATAGCGAAACAAGGGCAAAGGGTAGGCATTTAGTAGATAGTGAAGGAAGGCACGTGTAGTGCAACCAAGATAGCTGACTTGCGCTCTTGGGCCTGATACGATACATAAGCGACGCACAAAGTCACCATGGCCTTGTAAAATCTTTAACTGTTTTACGAAAGCATGTCACAGTCTCCAAATGCCACTGCGAGGGCGGAGCTACAAAGCGCACATTGTCGTCTGCTTCCGAGTCTTTCCTTTTTCAATATGGCGGCCTCAGGCGTCACTTATCGGGGCACATCTCCACTCCAGAAGACATAGTATAGAACCTCCTTGGTAAGGAGGTTTTATACGAAGTATATATCACTGTATATAATATACGGCAATATTTATTGCGCTTATTGCCTCAATAGCTTGGCGTAAACTAGAGTGAGTATTTAGGGGTAAGAAAGCTTGTCGAATAAGTTTGACGGGTCTTGACATGATAAGCTTGCAAATCTTATTGCGTACGTACATTGACAAAGCTTTCCCTCCACACAATTGTGGCGAATACCCACTTACCCCGTGTGGCGGTATGGTGATATACGACATACATGATTGGCGGTTTGTTGATCTTGTAGTGGTGGGAACAAACATTTGTAATTTAAGTTTGATAGCACCAAAATAAACTGAGTCCAGAAGACCCGATGCATGTAAAGTGAATTAATAGAGCCCCAGCAGGACTTAAAACCAAGCATTCAGCGTGTCAATCAAATACAGTACCACAGCGCCAGGTTAGGTCTCCAAACTGCTTTGGAAAAACACCCTATTGTGGATGAAACAACAATTGTGGTTGCGTTGCCGGCCATTAAAATAATGAACATCACATATCTGCTCCTACGACACAGGATTCACGTCGGCTTAGTGTCAGTTATACACTTTATTCAAGTCCACGGTAGTTGGTCTAGGCACCACTAAACAGACTTACCATCCTCACAAGCAAAAGCGCTACATCATCGCTTACCTCTTCTGTGTTGGTAATAACCATGTTCCTGTTGGCATCGTTGTACAACTGTAAGCATCTGGTTATATAAAGCATACGCGACTGTTCAGCATATGCCTGAGCAACAAGATTCGTTCATGTATCTTGCATGATTTCATAATGTTTGCCTTAATAAAAGAAGTGGAAGAAGGAAAGACTCCTTGCGCATTATTCGCATTAAACTGATCCCCATGTTACGTGGGATCTGCCAATTAATTGACTAAACGTCCCTGCTCTCTGTGTGATCGGAAGGTATGTCAATCTGTTGGGATTCTTGGTAGAGGCTAAAAAACTAGCACTTTGCTAAACCCATGATTTCGGGTTGTATCTCAACCGTATGTTATTGCGATATCAACTATAAAGACACTAAAGGTACGCTCTCGCCGTTGACGTCGCCATTGCCGTCGTGTTCCATAAAAATTCGTCATCGATGTCATGACCCTGGGTACCGTATGATTTACGCACGGATAAAAGCGCGAGAATGGCGGAAACGAACCCGGCTGATAAAACGTATCGGCCCATCTCTGTGAATAAGAAAGCGCATGCGATAAGATTAACTTGTGGGGTGAAGCATGTCATAAATGCTGATGAAGCAAAGCGTAAACGCCCTGTTTGCTTTGAAGACGTATGAAAAGACGTGGTGGTGAAGGTTGGCGTGGCGGGAATAGCATTGGAGCAGCGGCCGTGAACGTTGATTATAATGACGAGGTGGCGAATGCTATATTGAGAGACATCAGCGGACGGCTTGTATACCTCTATACATTCTTCGCTCTCAACGAGAGGAAACTGTGTGAATTTCCCCTGCTACCGCGAATGGCTGTGTTAAGTTGCAGCAGCGTTTTGTAGTGTTATGTTACACTGGATAAAAAAATTTAGCCATACTTAATTTGTTGCTACCGCGCCTATTACATCGCCTCTGCGGTGAAACTGGGATATTTTTTCTTAAGTTGTCATATCTAATATGCTGCGTAAATGGAAAATGACCAGCATGCCTTCTGTCTTGACCATCATAAACTGCAGTGCGCTACATCAGATTGGTCTGTGTGATAAGACGCATGTAGATGAAAGCTTTCCGAAAGATCCAGAGACTGGTGCTGTAAAAGGAAACAACAAGCCGTCATCGATAGAAGATATTTCATGATCATGGTTAACTTTTTTTCGTTGATTAAAAGAGCAAGAGAACCTGAGCTCATGCGCTTTTATTACATTTCAAGATTTTGTGTACTTGTATAATTTTTCATACATTTTTTGTATGTTTCATTTGCTATATTTCCAAGCGTATATACATATATCTCTGCTCGAAAATATAACCAGCTGTCCTACGCTTTCCGCATTGAGATGGTCGATACCGTACTCTGTGACCACTGCGACTACGAACAAACCATTTTACGTATTTTTTGAAACTGCTGACAGTATAGTAGACACAGACTATCTCTTTGAAACGAGCTCAACAAATGTGATAATCAACATCTGTCCATAAAAAAAGACAATATTACAACTGGGTGAAGGTTAAACTGGTGAAAACGGCTCCAACTCCGAGCTTCGAAGCACTGCATCCCAAATAGACTAACTGCTTTTTATGAACCAGAAAAGCCCTTATGAGGGCTATTAAAATATCGCTGTTTGTGGTGCGTCCTTTCCTAAGATGTGCTCTTTAGGTTGCTTCTTTCTTGAAATTCGCATAGTGTTTTTCGGAGGTTATTATTACTTTTTCGGAAAAAATATGCACTTTATCACAGTTTATAAGTTACTAATACCAAATTCTGTGAAGACTTGGCGTGTGCTTTTTCAGTTTTTTCACATTGTTCCAAGTGCAGATTAAGTATTATGTAACGACAAAAACATCAGAACACATGGAGTATAATTTAACTGCCAGGGAGGCGCACAAAAACACCCGCACAATTAAGTTGAATTAGATGAATACAAGACTTTGTCCATATAATAATCCTAAAACTTGTTTTATACGCAAATGCATACTTGTAAGTAATGCAAGAGTATTTCACGAGGTTGTTTTCACTGATGGATGCGCACTCGTTTCGAGTGGTGATTCCCGGCTTGTGAAGAAGGGGGTGTAGCAATATACCAAGTGATACATTGTTGTGCTACTAAATTTGTTAGTATATCATGGTGGTCTTACGCCTAGGAAGCTCCTCATCACGTACGCAAAAACTGTCACTGCCTGTCATCTGTGAACATCTGGTGGCTCGTCGATTTTGATGAAAATTGAGGGCGCAGTTTTTCATAAATGGGTCTGTCGACGCAATGTCTTTTCCAATATTTTCATAAAGTTATTTATGTATTTAAGAAAGGGTACCAAGCACAGACACGCTAGCGCTAAAGAATTCACTTCCGTTCTAGCCTTAAGGAAGAGAAGTCTCGAAACAACCCCTGTTTACGAATTGTTCATTTCAGGATTCCATCTTGTCGTTTCTTCGGTTTTTTTTATATTTGTGGCATAGTTATTCAGTGCTTGGCACTGTGCGTGTCACTGGACACTTCATTTAGGAGTCCAATAGATGCACCAGCCAGATGCCGTAGAATCACAGCAGAATTAGGGTGAAGTTTATATTAGGCAAACAAGTCGACCGAGAGCGTAGCCACGTCGCGGCACCACACCAGGTCCTTGCCCCTCCCCCTTTTCCTATTTTTTTCTCTCTATGGCATACTCGGGAAAAAAAGCCCATATCAAAATGCTTCCCGCTCTCACCCCCCCCCCAAAAAAAAACAATCGGCCTACGCCCTTGCGGCCGACCTGTCAATAATGGCTTAGTTCATGCTCATTTGGTAGAAGCGGAACAAGGTCATAATGGTCGTTGAAAATTAGGGAACCCTAAAGCTTCGCCTTTAGGACTTCAATGCGGTAGCGATCTTTTGTTCCTATTGTGCGTACTTCAAGCACCTAATGCATGAGTGAGTGAAACAACTTTATTGTTGTTCCGGCATAAAATGTGGAGAGCTAGGGGTAGACTCTACCATGCTCGGACATCCCGGAGTAGCAGCCTACTCGGGTCAAACACGGGGGGGGGGGGGGGCGCCTTCAGCCGCTGGCGTTCCAGCATGCCAAGCACGTGCTGGACCACGTCGCTTTGGTTGCCTGGCTCTTGGCTCATGATTTTGCTGCCGATGTTAGTTGGCATTTCTCCTAGGTTACCTGGTGGTGGCGTGCAGTCCCCGAGGAGATGTCTCTGCGTCGATCACGCCTTTTTGCAGAGTTGGCATATGTCTGTGGAGTATATCTCCGGGCAGACGTGCTTTGCTCATACGGGGGTCCATATTGCTTCTACTTGCAACTGCCGTAGTGTAGCTTCTTCGCTGCGTTGTAGGTCTCGGTGAGGCAGTGGGTAGAGACGTCTCCTCGTTCTGTACCATTGCAGAACGTCATCCTAGGTTGTGATGAAATACTCTGCGTCTTCGACATCGGGTCCTTCCGGTTCCTAGGAATGTGTTGACGAAGACCCGCGGCTAGTTAGCGTGTGTGCCTACATATGTGCTTCTTCATGTTGGTTCGGGCCCACGTCCAACTTTGCAGCATGCGCAGAGAACCACTTAACGGCAACGGTGGTTTCCAGTCTTGTTATTGTTAAACATACCCTTGCGGTGGTTCCATCCACATTATAACAAAGTTGTCCATTACCGGCTTCGAGTCACTGAGAGCCGTGCGACAATCAGGGAATGCCAGTGCCAGTGTGTTGCAAACTCCTCGACTTGCGTGGGTGACGTGCAACGTATGCTTCCCGACGTTGTGAGTACTCCGGTGTCTGCTGCGATGATTGCTGCTGCATATGTGTTTGGTCGGTGGGGATACTTCGCCACGCTCACGTTGTACGCGCTCATATAATTGGTATGTCCCTTTTTGATGCCATGGCTTTCACCATTCTTTTTTCTCGGCGTATTTGGGGGTGCATGTGCATCGGAAAGGGTGGTACAATCAGTCTTTGGAGAACGTCCTTAAGTAGCTGCTCTGCTACCTCCCGGATCGTCCCTGGCGCGTTGATCCCGATGCGTTGTAGTATCGTTCTTCCCGTCTTGGTCTGGGACATGTGGTGATATTTCGCCGTTCTCTGGGCTTCTGCGATTTCTTACAGCGTGTTGTGAACTCCCAACGTGAGCATGCGTTACGTGTTGGTGTGCAGGTTTGCCCCATGGCCGTATGTAGGCCTTTCTGATCATCGGGTTGATCTTGATCTTCTGCACCAGTTTCCGATTGTGGAACAACGCTACTTGAGAGATGTGGCTGACTGCAAACGACTGGGTAAGTCGTAGTAGTCGAGGCCGTCTTCTCTTATGCCCTGGTACTGCATGGCCACCTTCTTGAGTAAGCGGGTGGCGAGTGAGAGCTTTGCGTGGAGCTTCTGTACCATCACGTTGTTGAAGTTCAGATCCTGGAGGTGCAGACCCTAATCTTTGAGCATCGACACGTGCGGTATCGGTGTTCCTTCTTGGGTTACCACGCTTATGTGCGGTGTTGTCGGGCGCCGCGTACGTTGCCGTGGGAACACCATCAGTTCTGTTCCCATCTCTTGTCTGTGCTCCAAGCTTGCCCTGGACCACACGTATTAGTTAGGGATTTTAATGCACATCCTTCCATGTGAGGTTCTGCCTCAATTTTTGCTAAGAAGACTAGCAATTGTTACCTGGCTCAGCTGCCGAGCCCCCGCTGCCTTGCGTTGTTATTGTGTGATTGTGTGAACATTGTGCATGAGCTGTTGTTGCTGTCAGGCGACATAGAAGAAAACCCAGGTCCAACCGCACGTAGCTCTACTACCCAGAGTGACCAGACGATGTATGCTTTGCTAACAACCTTAGAAGCCGGCCAGGCCACCATTTTGGCTGAACTAAAGGCTATCAATACTCGTCTGACTAGCACGGAACAAACCCTTGCCGATTTGGTTGCGCGGATTGCGCAGACGGAAGACCAGTGCAAATTGCTACCCGATATGCGTCTGATGTAGACGTTCTACTCCGCTCATCCGCCCAGACATCAGATAGCATCGCTGGCATTGAGGAAAGGTTGAATGACGCAGAGGATAGGTTGCGTCGCTGCAACCTTGTCTTCTATGGCATCAGTGAAGGCGAGTCTGAATCCTGGAGCGATAGCGAAAAACTGGTCACAGATATTTGCAATAAATTTTGAAGATAGCACTCGAACCTAAGGATATTCACAGAGCACATCGTATCGGCAAAATTGCTCGTGACAAAAAACGCCTCATTATTGTTAATTTCTCTTCTTTTAAGACTAAAGATGATATTCTATCTAAGGCCTTCAAGCTCAAGGGCACAACAGTGAGTATCTCTGAGGATTTCTGTGCTGCCACTCATTCAATACATCGCGAGCTCGTTCGTTTCGCCCAAGAACAGAAGGTTCCTTTTAAGCTACGCTACAAAAAATTATTAATAGACAAGAAAACTTACTACTATGACACCGCTGATAAGGCGGTTAAAGAAAGAACAGCACGGGCGAGCTAGCAAGAAAATAATATAACGGAGCCTTGTCTTTCCAAATCACACCCCTGCAACACACCGAAACGCGCGTCGCTACGCCCTAACGACGTCACATACTCAATTCCTTGCACTAACATTCGCAGTATAATTACAAAGCGTGAAGAAGTATCCGCCGTCATTCAATCATGTGATTGTGATATTGTCGTTCTTAGCGAAACATGGCTTTCATCGCATATTTGTGACGCGGAAGTTGCTCCGTACATGCCTGGATTTGCCGTTTACCGCCGTGATCGTTTGCTAAGCCGAGGTGGTGGAGTTTTTATTGGAATAAAGAATTCGATTATTCACTGTAAAATAGAACACGAGAGCCCCCTAGAGATAATGTGCGTAGCATGTAGAACGCTATCAGGACTTACCATAATTGGAGCGCGCTATCGCCCCCCACACGATTTTTGCAGGCTCCTTAACGACTCTCTCGACTTCATAAGCAAAAAGTATCCCCTAGCTAACCTAATAATATGCGGTGATTTTAACTACCCTACCAATGATTGGAGTGACCAATATCGCGTAACTATCGGTGAACCCGGCCAGTTCTTAAGCATCCTACAGGATTTTCAATTAACACAAATCATAACCCAAGCTACCAGACAGACCACAAATACCGCAAACATTCTTGACCTAATTATAACATCCGACCCGAGCAGTATCCAGTCAGTACATTACCTTAAGGAAATAAGTGATCATAAAGTTATCCTAGCATTTTTCACTCAGTATTTCAGACAGAAAAACCATTAGCAAAACGAATAAGACTTTATGACAAGGGAAATTACGAAAAAATCACGGCTGAGCTACAAAGCTTCATGTTTTCTTTTGAAGAAGGTTTCCATGACCACTCTGTAGATCACAACTGGAACTTGTTTTCGGAGAAAATTCAAGAACTAACTGATAACTATGTTCCCACGGTAAAAACTAAAAGCAAACAATCGGCACCGTGGTTTTCCGGCTCAATTAGCAAAGAAATACGCAGAAAGAAGCGACTGTTTAGAAAAGCCAAAGCCAGAAATAGTCCGTCCGCATGGCAGGCATATCAAGGCTCAGTAAAGAAGCTAACGAAGACAATTCGTATTGCCAAGCAAAATTTTTTTGAGACAACATTGCATATTATGCTACAAACTAATCCAAAACAATTTTGGAAAGCTATAAACCCGTCTCCTGCCACCCCAATAAGATTGTATAACGATCAAAACGTAGAACTTAGCGATAGTGAGACAGCCGCAGTACTCAACGTGGCGTTCTCCTCGGTTTTCACGAAAGAAGCCAGCATGAGCACCCCCCATTTCCTCGGATCTGGTCATTGATGAACGAATGCCCCCGATAATATTTACAGCTCAAGGAATAATGAACATAATTAATAAATTGAAACTATCATCTGCTACGGGACCGGACGGAATCAACTCTAAAATGCTGAAAAATTCCAAAGAACCAATTAGTGCCATGCTCGCTTTGCTATTTTCCTGATCATTAACGTCAAGCTGTATCCCCATTAAATGGAAGCTAGGTAAGATTGTTCCAACCTTTAAAAGCGGCAATGGGTCATCACCGTTGAACTATCGCCCCATTTCAATTACGTCCGTACCATCAAAAATATTGGAACATATAATTTTTTCGCACATCATTAATCACCTCGAACGCCATAACATTCTCTCCACATCGCAACATGGTTTTCGCAAGGGGCTGTCCTGCGAAACGCAGCTTGCTTCATTTACACATGATTTGCACTTAAACCTTGCCAGAAACATCCAAACAGATGTACTTTTCCTAGATTTTGAAAAGGCATTCGACAAGGTACCCCACCGTCGCTTAATGTATAAACTATCACTGCTGAATCTTGACCCATTTGCACTTAATTGGATCGAAAACTTCCTCCTGGAACGAAAGCAATTTGTCGAAATAAATAGCGCACAGTCTACCACAGCACCCGTTCTGTCCGGTGTACCACAGGGTACAGTACTCGGGCCGTTGCTATTCTTAATTTATGTTAATGATCTACCGTCTGACATTTCTAATAACATTCGCCTATTTGCGGATGATTGTGTGGTATATTCCAAAATTACATGTAAGCAAGGCCAAATTAATATACAATCTGATCTTTTTCGTATTGAAGATTGGTGTAAAATTTCGCAAATGTCCTTAAACGTGCCAAAATGCAAACTAATGTCATTTTCCCGGCGTGCATGCCCATTATTTCACAATTACATCCTTAAAGGCTCTTCATTGCAATCCACAAAAGAGTACAAGTACTTAGGCGTCCATTTCACCAACAATCTATCTTGGACAGTACACGTGTACAAAGTAATCGCCAGCGCCAGTAGATCCCTCGGGTATCTGCAGCGCACGATGAAATTTGCTCCTTCAGACTTGAAATTGTTGGCCTATAAAACCCTTATCCGTCCAAAACTAGAATATGCAGCCGCTATATGGGACCCGCACCAACGTTACCTCATCGACAACATAGAAGCCATCCAAAACCAGGCTATTAGATTTGCTTTCTCTGATTTTTCTTCATACACAAGCGTCACAAATCTCAAGTCGCGTGCGTCTCTTCCTCCCCTCAACAACCGTCGGAAACTAGCAAGGCTGGCATTATTCCAAAGGTTTCATTACTCATTATCACCAAACTCCTACGTCACGCCAAAATCGCATGTATACACTCGCACCAAAAATGAACATCAAGTTTCATACCCCCGCCCACGAACTAACACTTTCACGCAATTCTTTTTTGTTCTGTCAGCCAAAGACTGGAACAATCTTCCCGCTCACGTGGTACAGACCAAAGACCTTGACCAGTTTAAATCGCTGCTTACCGCGCCCGGAATTGTGTAATATCCTCATGTCGTTTTTATGGTTCCCGTTTTTCTGACTTTCATTGTTGTCAGTGCAGGCGAAGTAATGGAGCGTTGCCTTCTGACATCATATTGTTTTCTGTTTTTACCAAATTTATAGCTACCTAGCTCATTGCCGTTGTTTGCATTCTGAATTGTATGTTTGCACCGTTGCACTGCTGTAAAGCGCGGTTATCCAAGCTGTTTAAACTCTGATTGGTCCCAATGTAAAACATGTAACGTGTCCGGCCATGTAGTTTCTTTTATGCTTCTTCACTCATTTATTGTTGTAACGGTCTTGTATATAGTTATGTTGGTAGCACACCTCCCCCTCACCCCTACCCTCGTTTTTTGTTCTAGTCTGTCACTTGTACCACCCCTCATGTAATGCCTCCTTCTAGGAGGCCCTTGAGGTATGAAAATAAATGAATAAATAAATAAATAAACACCCGCGGTAGAGACATTGCCGATTTTGTTCTCAATCAGGGCCTGATGTCCATCTACGATGGCTCACCTACTTACCGCCGTGGTGCATTGTACAGCAGCTGTCTGGACGTATGTTTTGTGAGCAGAAGTTCCTTGCCTACCACCTGTTTGTTCGTAGACGTTGAAACACATGGAAGTGGCCATCTCTCTACATATATATACCTAAAAGAATTCCATCGTTCGACTCCCCTGCCTGTGAAAAGCCTAGACTAGCTAGGATTCCACGCTTCTGTAAACGCTCAGTGCGGGAAAATTCAATCTACACAGAAACAGAAAGCCTCATAATAGAAACAGAAAGCCTCATTGAATCACCCTAACAACGCATACAAAACTTGTGAGTGTACATCTACCAAGATCAAAACTTGACGCACAATATGAATACCTTCGTGCAATTCGTCGCCGGGCAGAGAGGAAATACAGGAGGACAAAATCACCCTGTGACCTATCTACAGCACGCCAAGCTCAACGACATGCATTGCGACACCTCGATAAGCTGGACAGGCAACGGTGGAGGGTATTTTGTGGCTTTTTTTGGTCCAAGAAAAGCCCTCTGGAATATAGCAAATTGTTTGAAGCTTTCAGACGCCTACGCAACAGTTGTTCCCTTTCCAAAGTTTGGCTCTAGAGCAAGGTCAACTTGAAGTAGAGGTTGCAGAAGATTACTGCCACTTACTCGTAGGTATGTCCTCCTCACCGATATCACCTTCGTGTTTAGCCTCACCACCATACATCGACGATCGCCTCTACTTTCCATTCACAGTGCACGAACTTGACGCTGCGATTCTGCGTCCGGACGATCGTCCGTACCCGGGCCTGACGAAATTGCTTATTCGGCTCTATATCACCTCAGCCAGGAAGCAAGGCAGGCTCTCTTGTTCTACAACTCTACGTTGGAAACGGCGACAGTACCAGAGAGTTGGAAGTGCAGCCGCATAGTGGCCCTACTGAAACCAGGCAAGTATTCACGCGAGTTGTCTTCTTATAGACCGATTGCCCTACCTAGTTGCATCGGTAAGGCAATGAAACGCATGGTGCTGGCAAGATTGAAATGGCTGCTGAAGAATGTCGGCTTACCAGATTTTGTAAATGGCGCCCATAGGGGTTGATCATCTATAGACAGCGTTGTAGATGTAATTTCTTCTGTTGAAAAGGAAAGACAACGTCGGAGATTGGTAGGAGTCGTTTTCTTAGACATAAAGGGCGCGTACGATAGCATACATCCTGAGGCCATTCTTGACGTACTTGAAGACATTGGCTTAGGTGGCCGACTACACGCATGGATAGTGAGCTATCTCAGAGGACATACAAGATTTACGTCAACATCTGATGGCGAGACGAACAGGCACTTCGTAAGCCGTAGAGTTCCGTAAGGCGCTGTCCTGAGCCCCATGCTTTTTAACATAGCACTCGTTGGCCTTGAAGCTGAGCTTCCCGACGTTGTCAGAATCAGTGCGTATGAGGATGACATATGCATATGAGCATCTATAGCAACGCAACCACAACTGCGAGCAAGGCTACAACAAGGCACATCAGTAATATCTAAGTACTTGCGCCATCAGGGCCTGGAACTTTCAATTGCAAAATGTGCTGCATTGACATTTACGAAGAAATCAATGTCGCGGTACCCAATCTTCGCTGACGGAGCAGTGATTCCCGCGGTCAAGCACCGCCGTTATTTAGGCGTCGTCATTCATCGCAACCTCTCCTGGTCAAAGCATGTGACTGTGCAGCGGAAAAAACTAATCAGTTTTGTGTATGTTCTTCGTGTTATAGCAGGACTGAGATGGAGCCCTTCAAAGAAAAGTCTTCTGCAGTTATACAAGACATTATTTGTGGGCTATATACGGTGCAACTCACCCGTACTTTCCGGAATACGGGCATCGTGCTTTCGTACTTTAGAGAGTCTTCAGGCACGAGCACTGAGAATATGCCTTGGCCTGCAATGGTGCACGTCAACCTCTGGCACTATAGAGGAGTCCCGCACCTACCCTATACGGGTTTACACATCCTGTGAGCCTCTTCGAGTGCACCTTAGTCTGCTGACCGGCATGCACAGCACCCGTTGTCTTCGCTACAAGCGGACCGACCAGGCTGTACCTATTCGCGATGCCTCGATACGCATAGACACATGATTCCTTCAGGCTTTGCACCTGCTGTAATCCCTGCAGTGCCTCTATGGACATTAACTAAACCACTGGTGTGCCTTCACATACGTGGAATTTCGTATAAGCCCCGTGTTTCTTATATTACCCTCAAGCAACGCACCTTGGCACATTTGGATGACTGATACAGCGACTCTGTGCACATTTATACTGATGGATCCATAACTTCGTCCGCCTCAGCTGCAGCCTTCGTGATTCCTCAACTCGGGATTCCCCCACAGTACAAATCAGATCACAGGTCATCTTCGACAGCTGCAGAACTTGTTGCTATACAGGAAACCATAAAGCTTGTCAACTGCCAAGCACCGCGTAAATGGACGTTTCTGTCCGATGGAAAATCAGCGCTTCAAGCTATTCATTCTTGTTCAAGAAGAGGTCAATTTTACGAGTTAGCGTTAGGAATCGTCCAAGCATTTGACCTAACACACAGAAGCGGTCACTTGATTACACTCAAGTGGATTCCGGGACACTGTTGCCTAGTTAGCAACGAAATAGCCGATTACGAAGCAAGGGTGGCAGTATACATCGCTTCTATGTACGTCCAAGTACCGTATTCGCGAAGTGACATCAACACAATGTTGAGATCGCTCATGCGCGAATGCGCTGCCACTTACTGGTCGCTACCAGATCACCGAAACAAGCGTCTGTGGGAAAAAGAACCTGGTATGTCTTTTCGTTTTCCAGATAAAATCAGTCCAAGACACGCTAATATACGGCATCGGATTCGCCTTGGCGTCACCTTCACTCGCCACTACACCCATATAATCGGCCGTGCGGACAGCCCGAATTGTGAGCGCTGCCAACTGCGCGAAACTTTAGCTCACATATTTTGTGACTGTGTATTATACGTGGCGCAAAAAAAAATGCTAACTGCAACGTTGGCAAGCATCGGGCAAGCATTGAGTGAAAGCCTTGTATTGTCAGCAAAAACGACCAAACAGTGTCAAAAACTGCTACAAAGGCTGTTTTAGATTTTATAAAAAGCACTAGACTAGATACTAGACTGCAGGGTACTATGCTAAGTGGCTACTGTACATACTCAACACCTTTTCTTGTCCCCATCATCACCCTTCATCCCTCTTTCCTTCCCCCTTGTCTTATCCCCTGTCCTGCGTAGAGTAGCAGGCTAGAGCGAACTAGCTCAGGCCGACCTCTCCGCCTTCTTATAAATTTTCACTCACACACACTGACTTGGTTGGGGAACATTTGAGTCCGGTGGGCCGTAGGCGTTGTTCTACGGTGACGACGGCTTCTTGGAGGGCTGCCTCGATCTGACTGTCGCTTCCACCCAATGACCACAGCGTGATGTCGTGCGCGTAGATCGTGTACTAGATGTTTCTAAAACGTTCCAAACTTCTTGCTACGCTTATAATGACAAGGTTTAACAACAGGTGGGAGATAACCAAGCCCTGCGGGGTTCCTGTGCTCCCCAGCTGCTTGAGCGGTAGTTGAAGTTCTCCGTGTTGTGGTTGGTGAGGAAATCTCTGATGCGAGTGAACGTCCTCTTCCTCATGTTGAAGTGGGACACTTGCCAAAGGATGGCCGAGTAGTGTACGTTGTCGAATGCTCCTCGGAGATCGAGCCCGAGCACCACTCTGTTGTGTAACGTGAGAAACTGTCTGTCCACGATTGCACCCTCGAGTAACTGCATGGCGTCCTGGGCGGACAGCTTGGCTTAGAACACCAGCATTGTATGTGGATATAGGTTGGAGTCCTCCAAATAACGTTGCCATCTGTTGAGTAGGACGTGATCCAGCACTTTGCCCACGCACGACATCAGAAAGATGGGTCCTAGGTTGTCAACGCTAAATGATTTGTCCGGTTTTGTGATTAGGACTGTTTTAGCAGTCTTCCACTGTGGCGGTATCTTGCCCGTTCACCAGCACTGGTTGTGATACTTGGTGAGGGCTTCGGTGTCTGTGTCGTTCAAGTTCCTAATGCCTTGTTGGTAACGTAGTGTGGTCTAGACGCCGATTTACAGATAATTGTCTGCAGAAGCACTCGCACTACCCACTTTTCGATGTCTGTATTTTTGCGTTCGACGAGCCCTGCCCCCTCACGCGGGTGCCGGGACCGAAGAAAAGCAGCCGCTTCACTTTGTGAAGATATGGAGGAGTGCGAAGACGCCCGGTTGGTTTTCATCTACTGAGAGGCAAGGCAACCACACCATGTTTCCGCTGAAGACAGAAGTTGGACCACCAGGCTGTGCGTCTGTGACTGATGGGCCGCCGACGCTCAAATCAACATCAGATGTCTAGACAATGACACTCGGAGACGTCGAGCCCAAGACCGCCATCCGACAAAGCATGGGTGGTCGACCCGAGCACCCCGCTCGCTTGAAGCAAGCTTCCCTGGAGGAGGCAGTATCTCTGAGACAATATGCGTGTTTGTGTTGTGTATGGGTGTATGTTGAGGGTGGTGCCGGCATGATGACGCTAGGAAGGACTGTAAGACCTGTTATTGGACAGCGCGTTCCGGACACATTTCCCGATCTATGGATCTGGGGAGAAAGTACTCTATATAATGAGCCCCCGCCGCCTTCAAAGAGGCTTTCGAAATGTACATCCATGTAAACAAACTCTCTTCAAGCCTCCGTTCCTCCTGCCTCGGAGACTTCCTCCCGTAGCTCAGGCGCCGCGAGGTTCAGTCGCAACAGTATCCAGACTCTGGTTGGCAGGTCCTTCGTAGCTGGAAAGTGGGTCTTGAAAGCTTTTTGAACCGACTATGCATATTTTATATTGCCCTAAAGAAACAGGCGCAGTATCGTGGGTGCATTTCTAGTGGATTAACGGCTTTAAACCACAAAGTCATTTTAATAATCACATGTTCCGACGCCTGATTTCCATGGGCGCTTGTACCACGCATTACTAGTGCATTACTAGTACTTGGCCTTTTGGCTAAGATCAATGTTGCATTGTGACGCATGTATGCAGGACGCATGTGTTTGTGAAGCATGTGTCACTTTAACTGCATTCCTAACCAGATTGACTTATTTTCAATGTTCTCACAAGCAGACGCTTGGCTGTGTGGCAGAACATCCGCTTGACACCGAAACGAGACATGTTCGATATACACTAGGACCCAAACGACCTGGGTTACATCCCCACTCTGACCTTAGAGTTTTCGTTATTTATTCTGTTTACATCGTTATCTATATTTTGTTGACACATATGATAATGTTTCGCTCACAACCAACGACGCCGAATGCCAAGACGAATACCGGAATTTCTGCAAAAAGAGCGAACGCTATCGCGTTAAAATGGGAGTTGATAGATGAAACATAGTGATAAAAATGTTACATGCGTGAGTTCATTCATTTTTTTTATTTCTCAGAAGACACGTAGTCCTAATTATGGCATAGGACACAGCGAGGACGAACGCTGTTGTGGTCCTCGGTATTGCAGCCCCAATGCGTACCAATAAAAAAGTCACATTTTACATTCAAAAAATATTATTGCCGCGCTTTTTCGTTGTCTGATTAGATATGGTGTCATGACAGTGTGAACATATCCAATCACATCGTGGCAGAAGTGGAATGGAAAGCGGGTGCCACTAATGCATTGCCAAAAATTTCTGGCCCTTGCGATCAATCTGGAAGAACTCACACAAATACTTTTATTTTCATGTATCTACGCCAAATACGGGATTCAAAAGATTGCCTGCCGGTGTAAAAGCAGCATGCCTACAAAATATGTCCTGGTTGCATACAGTTTGTTAGAATAATGGATGTCAAGCGGTGTTGCTTAGGTTCACTGTGATATCAGCTGCCTCGGCGACCAAGCTCGTTCCGCTTACATCTTTCTCGTACTCAGTGAGGGTACTAAAAAGACAATCGCATGTGTGAACGTAGGACAGAAAACACATGATAACATTAATGGCAAAAACGAAGGATCTACGGTGAGTTTGTCTGTTATAAAACGGTGGCAGTAATGGTGTACACACACGTAGATTTGCCACTTTGAGGCGCCAGAGATGGCACGTTGCTATGATGTATACTCCTCACTAGCCAACGTTCGCGTAGGTGGAGGAGGGGTGTTTGCACACCTTCCGAAATTTTAAAAATTTGCATGTGTAGAGACGCACATGTACAAATGAACGCGTGTGCATAAGATAAGTAAAACACCCTTCCCCTTTCCTTCGCTGACATTTAGCCGTGACGGCGGCGCGGACCGATGTGCATGGAACAGACGGCTAAATGGTAGGCAAGCAGGTGCGGAAACTCGACAAAGTTTCGCTGAACGTAGTTGCCATAATAACAACAGAGATACTTTCTGTCGGCTTCTTTGTCACTGGCTTGCGTTCCAGTCCTTGAATTTTTGGCGCTCGTGATTTTTATAACAAACAGAAAAAATGTTGTCTGGGGCTCATAGCATCCTTGCCATTCTTCCGTAAAATTTGCAGAAGCGCGTAGATATTACAATAGAGAGGCATGCAAGTTTTCAGGACTCTTTTCGTGAGGCAAAACAACACTTTCTGAACATGTTCTTTCTTTACCATGCTTTCCTGATCAGCATATTATTATCTGAGATCGTACGTTCAAAAATCACGAAGTGATATTGATAGGTGCTTCAAAGAAGGGCTCTGGAAATTTTGACCATTTGGTGTTCTTCAACATGCACTAACATGGCACAGTTCACGGCCTACTAGCATTTCGCCTCCACCGAAATGTGATTGCCCCGGCCGGAATCAAACCCGCAATTTCAAGGTCAGAAGCCGAGTTTCATAACCACTGCTCCAATGCGGCGATCTCCTTCAGCATACACACTAGTTTCGTTGCCGAAAAGCCACTTTACGCCGTTCAAAGAGTAATCCCCATCAAATAGGATATAATTTCAGATATCACCACATGCATATCATCTTTACTGCTGACTTTGTCGGAACAGGTACCCATGTCAGCACTATACAACAGAGTGAATGAAGACAACTAAAAAGAAAAGTCAACGTTAACAAGCGCTTTTCGCAATAGTGTTTTGCCTATGGATTCATTGAGCCAAGTGTTCGATGCTCACTAGACTGCCCTCCGCGCGGTGTTTCTGAGCCAAACCCAATAACGGTTCATCAACTAAAGAGCAGATCGAGCGCGCATTACTTGTTTGCCTCAAGATCGCAACCAATGTTTCGCTCCTCGCTAATTACTAAAAATGAAAAAAACAAATGCCGGCACTGTGCCGAATTCGGCCAGTGGTCTCGTATCACAATCGCACGTGGCAGCCGCTATTTGTCGATGTGTATTTTGTATGGGAACCAATCTGTCATCGCTTAACGCCCATCTTAGTCACCGATAGCCTGTACAAGTGACATTCCTTCGTGATCAGTATTCGATAACTCCTTGAACCTACATGTGAAGACACTAAAAACGCAGGCCATACGGCGTTAGTGATGTGATAATGTTTCCATTTCACGAACTTTAAAACGAGGCTGGCGAAAATTAGGTGGTGCAGTTGTCTTACCGCAGATTCAAAATTTTATCATTTCTGTTTAAGTGCTACTGATTTTGGAATAAAGATTTTTCTCTAGAGTCACTATTCGAATGTTACTTAAGAAGTTTTTGCGAACTGTCAAGCTTGACAGACTGGAAAAAATATTCTGACATGCTCTATTTGGCGCGGAAGCGTACTGCACTAATAATGGGGTCGTGCAGTGCTCATGTATATATTTTTTCTCATTACTTGGTGATTCCAACGCCCTGTTGAGGTTGCAAGATGTAAAGTACAGGGAGCAGTGCACCGCAATTAGACTCTATGCGCATCTAAAACAAGTTATAGGCACGTGGTGGACAGAACACTGGAATGCGAATCGCAATGGCACAACAAATATATCCCACTAGACAAAAAACCTTGCCACTGTGCGATGAGATACTGCGATACATATTACTGAACAGATTCATTGGCGCCATGGAAAGCATACTTGGAAAAGAATTGCGCTCTGCGAACAAAGTTAGACAATGAACTACAACAACAAATAACACATTTGCGACAGAATGATTGTCCACACAAACAGAGGTAGTCAGTGGCAGCATGGAACTGTGCATGCACTGAATACTATTGTCAAATTTGTGGGATCTCGATGGCGAGCAAGAGCATCACGCCACGTTCTTGGAGTGAATGGACACAGCAGACGCGGCCGGAAGAAACCCTACAACACACGCAGGCGTCAGCACCCCCCCAAATTCTAGGAAGCGTTGCTTTAATACGCAAGCACACATGATTATTTACCAGCGTTTTCTTTATGCTCCTAGAAGCCGCCACAACTTGTGAATTAAAAATTACTCGTGCATATCGTGCTTATATTGTGAAGTGAATCCCCATTGCAATACCATCGCCCTAAATAAACATTTCGAAGGTATGCCCAGTTGAGGGAACATGTATGTATCGGCTAATGAAGCATATAGAGCACGTGCGCGTCGTGATTGAACCGTTACCAAAACCCAGTGCTGGTTTCTCTAAGTCCTCCATATATCAGAGATCCTACTTTCTATTGTAAAGCCTCATGCTCACGTAAGTTCAAGAACAAGATTTACTACTCGTGTCTTGTGTGTAACTTTATCCAGAAAAAATTGTACCAATTGCGATAGTGGCCAAACATTCTAGTGCCGCCTGCAGCGAGCGGTGCTTGCACTTTTTCTGCTGTCCTGTTTTGGAGGTCCACTGAAGTATATGGGATGGAGCCACTTTTATTTTTTCCATTGTTCGTTTCTTTTCATCATTTGTGTTTATATTTTTTTCACCAGGAGCTGCTCTGCCTTTAATTGAAGATGATTACCTATATGTATGGCTCACGCCCACTTTTAGAAGCTGGCAAAAAACAAATAATTTATATAAAAAGTGTTCACATAAATATTGTTTGAATATTTGTTTATGTAAAAGTTAAACAAAATTACTGACGCTAATTTAGATAGTTCAGGTTTACACCACCCTGCAATATTAAAAAAGATTGGCCGTAAAACGAAGGTCTCAGTGACAATGACGATAAGGGGCTCCCTATGATACAATATTTGAAATGACGAAATACAATCGGATTAGATTAAACACCATTTTGAAAATGTTTCCCCTCAGTAATTTGAAGCGGATGCATGACAAGAAATTATTTTCAGTTGTTTCATTCTTGTTACAACACCGGCAAAAAGCGGAAGGATCCATACCATCTATGTGAGTATATACTATAGTTCAATTTCGGAAAGCGGGAGCATAATTTTATAAAAGTAACTATACAACTTTTGGTGTTGAACAGATATTGCTACGCTAAAGTGACAAGAGGCTTCAATACTCGTTTAGGTGAGCAATAAATGACTTCACAGGGTCAAGTTATTGCTTGCCTTCACAATCTGTCATGAATCATGAGGGCAGTTGTCAGAATATTTGAGAATATAGGATCACTGAGAGCGCCTTTCACCGGAGATTCTGCTATTTCGCCATTTTCGTCAATTTTTGTCCCTTTGCGGCCCGTCAAATTCCCATAAATCTTAAGGTATGAATTTAAAGATAGTATCCTAAATCTTCACAAAAGAGAGGACAACTTCACTCAAAAATAGAGGATATTATTGGCTGAGAGTTTCGGCAATCCAAGGAATAAATTCGGGCCTTCTTTCCAAGGGTACATGAGGGCACAATATATCAGCAAGTGTACCAAAACATAAAACACATCCGAAGTCTGATAACGGGCTAAACCGCAGGTATCCTGAAAAGCAGCATATACGTAGATTTTGAAAACACAATTATTAGTTATCTCCATATTCCTGATTAGCTGCTGCACAGCCTTCATAAGACTCTCAGTTCCCGTATTATTTTCTCAGTCATATGACAAACGAGGTGGTTATCGTAAGATATTTCCTAATATTTTACCGAGTTCAACTGTGATATGAACCGCAGGTTGTAAGCTATGCTAGATATTAGTGACTTAAATTGAGCTAAACTTTGACCTAAATGAACAGCCTACAACCGAGTAACAATCGTTCACTTATGCGTTTGTAAGCGAACATATAGAGATTGTATACCACTGCGAAAAAATGCTATATGATCTGTATATACAGGTCTGTATACTTCATCGTGACTGCGACTAGTGCGTTGCAATATATTAAAAAGAAGACACGAGGTGACTGCTCCCTGGAGAATTCCTCGTAACCTGGAAGGTATATTTGAAGAATGACACTTTAGTAAACAATAAAGCTTCCTCATTATTTAAAAACTCTCTAAAGTACCCTATCCTATAATAAAAGGTATCATAAAATTTGAATTAATCCAACAATATTTCATGTTCTACTCTGTCGTAAGCTTTTCACTCAGGTTACCATTGTTGCTGTTTCTTTTTTTTTTTTTTGCTCGTGCGGGTAGGGACTACAATGTGCAAAGCACGCTGACCCGACAGCGTCGACAGGCTGCCACAGGAACGCTTGATCGGAGGTTTGATTACGACATAGTTTAGGGTGATGTTGCTTGATTCCTTTCAATAGCTGAGTGGCTAACGTCTGAACCAAACTCGATACGTACCGGCCTTGATTGCAAGCGAAAATGCCCGTGCGACACTGATAATATGGTGTGGTGTGAAAGCAAGGCTGACTGCGTGCGTTAGTTCGAGCCTCTGCCGCTTCGACGATGCCAAGCTGAAGATGGCATCGTAATTACGAAAATAAATAAATTAAAACAGAAATGTATAGCTTACAATTCGTTTTCATACTCTCATTTGTAGCGTTCATAAAGTTATTGAGTTTTAGTTTAACCATCGCCTCCGAGATAGCGGGCACATGGCGTGTTTCTCTCCAGTCGTCCCAATCGCCGCACTCTCCAGCAAAATAAACGAGTATCGCCTAGTTTGCCTGGCTACCGCGAGAGGACGCGGATTCTGGCGGTGGCGGACACCGCGGCAGACAGCAGAGCGCTTGAGATTGTAGCGTGCAAATGTTTTAATTGCAAAGCATTTCTTAGCGAACTTCGGCGACTTTGAGCATATCTATCTATCTATCTATCTATCTATCTATCTATCTATCTATCTATCTATCTATCTATCTATCTATCTATCTATCTATCTATCTATCTATCTATCTATCTATCTATCTATCTATCTATCTATCTATCTAGTGCGAATGGTAGGAAGTTGATGATGGCATGAAATGCGGGCTTCTTTAATGTAGCTGGCTTCCCACCGTCGTCCGCATAGCTAATGTTCGCCAGTGAGGGGACGCATTAAGAGAGGTAGAACGAACGTTTATTTACATGATAGTTGAAATATAGGAACTGTACAGGAATTCAGAAGATCCCGCATATGTACAACAGAGATTCAGTTCATGATTCAGCACATGATTCCACTCGCAACTCACAAAATGCTTCGGCTTTTAGAGCCCGCCGTCTCCTGTACACCGAGATCCAAAAAAGGTGGCGGTAAGCACCCTCGCCACAAATCAGGTTGCGAAGCCTCAAAGGTCCGATGGGAGCACGAGCGCACCTCACAATGACGATCCCCGGCCCCCGACTTGAAGGCGCCGCAGGGCAATGAGGTAGAGTCCGGAGAGGAAAGGTTAGGCTCCTCCGGGGAGGTGGGCGCTAAACCGAACGTCAGCAGAGGTCCGTGCTGCTTTCAGCTTCAGGCAGTTCAAACACTCGATCCCTGAAAACGGCTCCTTCGACGTCTTCCCACGCTTCTGGGCTGTCGGTGCTTCGCGATATTTTCGCGTAGGTGACAATAGCCAAGTCAAGAGTTTGTTTTAATGAAACCGCCACAGTAGCGCCATCCCTCCCCTCCACCCCCCCCCCCCCCCGTTGTTCGAGCCCGTTCAAAAAAAGCTTGTCTCGCGAAGCTTTCATTGAGACCCGACTGTTTCCTTGAACGTCTACAGGACAGCGTCTTGCAGACTGCCCGCAGATGGCGTTGAAAGCCTTCCTAGTAGACCGGCTTACGCACAATGGCGTCTGCGCCGTCGAATTGCTAGGCCAAACGTAACAGCTCCACTGCCACCCGGAAAATCTCGACTGGCCAGCGCTCCCAACCGCTGGGCCGGTAGAGAATGGCTGGCGACGAGGACGATGGCCTGGCTGCTAACCTTCAACTGTGAATTCGCAACCAACTCGCAAACCACCTCACAATGACTGACAACAGCAAAACGACCCACACGACACAATACCATGCCGCTGTCAAGTGCATTCGACTCGCTTAAAACCCTCCAAGCTTCTCAAAAAGCATAAACAAAAGAAAAACCTGTACGCTAAATATTTGAGACAATTTTGTGCCGCCAAAGTTACAACATTTATGGATGTGGAGATGCTTACTAAAGATGAAACAGTTTGCCGTGCGAGAAAAGCTCACAAAGGAAAATACAATTCGGTCCCAGATAAGCATGAACACCCTTTTTAAAAACAATATTTCTCCTATCATTCGCACTACTACGTTGTAGCTAACATCTGCTAACTTTTCACTAACTCAGTGATACACAACTAACTACTTGATTTTTAAACGAATGCTGCCAGACCCTATACACAAGGTATCTGTGCACATTCTTCATTTTCTTACTGCATACTTTTAAGGCGTATTCGTGAGTACCTACTTTTAGGACACCCCAACGCCAATGAAAACTGGCTCACAACAAATCAAACTGCGTCTTGTAACTACCTGAAACGTATTCCTGACGTTAACGTTCGGTAAAGTGCTACTCTCAGCTCAAGAGATCACATGATTCCCAAGCACTCAATAAATAACAAAATGAATAAACCTAGTATACGAACACGCTCGTTTGCTGAATGTAGCCTCATGTCAGCCCATGTTTTTAAAGAACGGACAGGACTATGCTATGCGCCCTAGCACGACATCATACTCTCATCCAAAGAGCGCTAGCATACTAACGCACACCTAGTCATAGGTCATATTCAAATAAGCCAGGCATCGCGCAACACGCCTCTGAACGTAAATACTTACAAAGAACGTCACGCACACAAGGAAATTAACTGTACATCACTTCAGGAGCACCAAACAAACATTGCGTAAGTTTTGCGCTCACAACCCTGTACCAAATCATTAAAAAACGTGAGCATTTCGAAAACCACTTGTGTTTTTATTCTGAAACCTTCTTTAAGAATGCTCATTTATTTTTTTAAGATGGTCGACAACTTCGCACTAGACAACAAAAGGTACGAAGCAGACAAACCACGGCTCCACTCGAAAACGCTATCACGATTTCAAAATTAGTGGGCGTACAAATAATAATTCATGAGCTACATGCTCTTATCTCGAAGAAAACTTATTTCAAGCAGTCAACTGACTGGTGTGGATCACTGCTTCAGCATAAAGCTTAACACTTACCTGAAAACTCTTACAACGCTTACAAAAAAGTCTAGAAGCGAAAAAAACTATCTAAACAAAGTAGCCGTGGAAATGACACAGGTATACTACTTCAAAACCAAAAATAAGCAAACATGCTTCCAAAAACTTTTCTGTGTCACTCTCTCCAGCTTACACCTGCCTCTCACTCAATCGTACCCGCGGTGATCGTGGTCTTGGGGGCATTTCGAGAAAGCCTGATCTACAGCGTGCATGTTCTATATGTTCAACTGCGCAGTCACGCCTCATTTTTTTTTGGCCTGCTTCTGCCAGTTCGGCGGAAAGGACCCGAGCGATGCGGGGGAAAGAGCGGCGATGTCCCTTTTGGGCTTGCACCTGCCCGTCGCTTAGATACTACGGCTTTTCTTCTTGGACAACATCGACACTCTTGTCCACGAACAGCTCTAAATCTCCACCGCGCATTCCGTCACTGAGGACTTGCGCCATGGCCTATCATTTCGCCGTCTGTGCCTTACTGTGCGCCACAAGGGCCCCTTCACTGAACTGGTCGATTAGCTACCTTTTTTTCTTTCGTCTGGCTGCCTGCCACCTCTGTTTTCTCATTGCTTCGTCGCGCGCGCACGCTTCACTCTTCTACGGCGGCGTTTGCCACCAACCTTTTCCTCACTTCTAAGAAGTGAGCCTCGGGTTCCGTCGTCGGTGGAATTACAGCCTAAGGGCGCTTCTGCACCACCTGCCATACAACTTTGGCACTTCGATTTCTTGTGTCAGTCGCATTCTAGGGCCGATTCACCTGTGCTAACCCTGCACTCACACGTGCCCTGAAACGTTCGGTGAATATCACAATGGGATCACCGACGCCTTCCACGTGATTGCATCCACGAAGTTCATAATTTCCTTTTTCTTGTCATCCGGCGGCTCGGTCGCACGCGAAACAGTTCTGACGCTGCTGCAAAACTCCTAATTCAGCTAGCTAAGCTCAAACACTTGGAGCCTTTCTTTATAGTGTTTCTTGTCTTGCTCGCGGCCCTCTGACGTCTCTTGCGTCTGCGCCACTTTCTGAGGCTCACTTCCGAGCCTCCCAACTGCTGCTCAAGATCGAGCACTCTCTCACAGCATTCATCAGCTGTCGAACCCACCCCGTCTAAACATTTTCGAAACCATCACCTATGTCACACTCTAGACTGGCGGACAGCTTGACCCTCTTAGGGACAGTGCAGCTGTTTTCCTTCAAGCCATCTAGCTCGCATTGCAGGGAGCTGCCTACAGTCGCACTGTTGTCCTTACTCTCTGCTTTGGCTGCATCTCCTCAGCTTTCTCCGGTGTTCTTGATTACTTCGACCTCATTCGCAAGATCTACTGTCGCGAGAACCACAGTTTAGGTCAGTACCAGTTTCCTACAGCTATCCTAGCTGTTTCGCTAGCATTTAACTGGCACAGCACCTCGCCGCATTCGCTCTGGCCTTTGGCGACCTCTCTCGTTAGAGCAGCATCTTCCACAGCTCTCACATTCGGTTCATCTTTGAATCTGCTGCTGTCTTCACAAGTGCTAGCCTTTTCTACGGCTGTAAACTGCACTATACTCAATACTTTATTGCACTTCTTGTGCTCTACACTTGTGGATGGCTGAATCTTCCACCGCATGGCCACGACTTCCTGTTCCTATAGTTCGATCTCCAAGTCGAGTGCTCGATCACACTTTTTTTATCTCCTCGTTCTTGATCTTCTCTTTCTTTCTCTTTTTCATCTCTTTCTATTTTCTATTTTTTGAAAGTTTCTACCGCGTTTTAAATGCGAAGCATTTCTTAGAAAGCTTCGGCGACACTGAGCATGTCTATCTATCTAGCCACCTACGACTTCTAGCCCTCCTGGCCGTTTCAATAACGGTATCAATACCAAATTTGGTATGCCACAATATGGCTCTATGAAAAACTTAAAAACTTCTTTAACTAGTCATAACATCAAAATCATGATATGGATGTCGTGAATGTCATGATTTACATTTCATGGTCCCGCAGCTCTTGCTGTGGTTTCGTTCACATGGCACCTTGCGAAGCAGGTATGGTATGAAATGATCACATGGCGAACACAAGCGACAGACCTTAATATGAAAATCATGACATGCGTGTTATGTAATAACATGACTACATGCCACGCTCATGATGCTCTCGCGGTCGTTTCGCTAGCGTCACATAAACCAAATTTGATTACGTGATGCCAATGGATGACGAGGGTGAAGATGACAATGACGCCAATGGATGACATGTTCGAACATGATAATCATGAGAGGAGTATTATGAGAGAACATGACTGCATGCAGCAGTCAAGGCGCGAGTACATTTCTAGGTGACACTGTGTGCGTGCTCACTGGCGTTCATTTCGTCGCGTGACGCCGGCGTTGCCACGCCTGGCGCCGGTCCTGCCTTATACTCGCAAACACGCACCGCGCTGCGTTGCTTTGACGCATGCGCGTTTCAGTGCGTCCGGCGTTCCTTCCGTCGTGAATAGAGGGAGACATCGTGTTGCCTGGGTAACGCATCGGCACGAAATGCAGCCTAGTCATTTAGCGTCAGTTGCCGTCGGGCCGCACCGACGAACGCTGGTCGCGACTGGCATCAGTGCTCGCGTTTCGCTAACGTGGCGTCGCTGTGCCAAGCATGCGCACGCGTCAACGCTGCATTGCAGTATATTGGGCACTTCATGATGCGTTCGCGGCCGTTTCGCTAGCTCCACATATAACAAATTTGGTGTTGCGCGACGTCAATGAATGACGAAATGAAAGACTGGTGCAAACATGATACTCCTGTCACGCGTGCCATATAGGGACATAACAACAAACCACGCTCATAGAGTGCTTGCGGCCATTTCGCTAGCTCCACGTATACTAAATTTGGTATCACGTGACGTGCATAGATGACGAAGGCAAACGACACATCCAAACATGATAATCATGACACGGAAGTCATTCACGACATCATTTACCTCTACCTCCTAACGTTGTGCTGATTTTAAAGTGACATATCAACATTTCTCATTCGTGCCTCGCATATCATTGATTTTCACTGTACGTGGGATCTGCCATTTTTATTCTCCTCCTCGCTGGTTTTTTGCAAGATCAGCCTCATAATCGGTGTCCTGCCCAATCCTTCCAATACCTCAATGCCTAGATGCTTACTCAGAGCCAAAAGTTCCTCTATTAGCATTGCCTTTCACGCCGTAATTGGTGCTTTACGTTGGTCCTGCATCTCACACATATTTAGGTGATCCCTATCGCTCACTCAATAATCAACCTAGGTGATCTCCCTTTTTTGTATTCAAACAATCCAGCTTCTACACAACTCACTCACAAAATGAAGCCTGGAAAGTCAAAGCAAGGACCAAGTACTCACCACAAAACAGCACCATGTAGCAAAGTCCATCACACCACTGCCAGCCAGTTGTGAAGGGTAGGACATTGATGATGGCGTGAACGGCGGGCTCCTTTAAGGAAGCTGGCTTCCCGCCGTCGTTCACTCAGCCGATCTTCGCCAGTGAAGGGACGCGTTAAGAGAGGTAGAACTAAGATTTATTTACATGATAGTTGAAAGATGGGAATTGTACAACGATTCTGAAGATCCCGCATTATGAACAACATAGATTAAGTTCATGATTCAGCACATAATTCCAATCGCAATTCATAAAATGCTTCGGCTTTTATAGCCCGCCGTCTCTTTTACACCGAGATCCGAAAATGGCAGCGGTAAGCACTCTCGCCACAAATCAGGTAACGAAGTCTCAATGGTTCAATGGGAGCACGAACACACCACACATTGACGTACTAGGCCCCCACCTCGAAGGCGCCGCTGGGCGATGATGTAGAGTCCGTAGAAGAAGGTTGAGCTCCTCCGGGGAGATTGTCGCTAACCCGAACGTCAGCAGCGCTCCAACTGCTATAAGCTTCTGGCAGTCCAAACGCTCGATACCTGACAACGGCTCTTTCGACGTCTCCCACGTTTCCGGGCTGTTGCTGCTTCACGATGTCCTCGCATGGATGACAATAGCTGAGTCAGGAGGTTGTTTTATTGAGACCGCCACAATGATGCCGCCCTTCCCCTCTCCTGCCACTGTTCAAGCCCGTTACACAAAACGCTTGTTACGCGAAGCTTTCGTTGAGACCCGACTGCTTCCTGGAACATCTACAGGACAACATCTTGAAACCGGGCGCCGATGGGGTCGAAAGCCTCCGTAGTAGACCGGCTTACGCACAATTGCGTCAGCCCAGACGAATCGCTGGGCCAAACGTAAAACTAGCTGCCTAGGACTTTTAGCTCTCCTGGCCGTTTCAATAATGGTATCGATACTAAACTTGGTATAGCATATCATGACTGTACTACAAACATATTTGTTTAGTCATAACATGAAAATCATGACATGTATGTCATGAATGTCATGATTTATCTTTCATGGTCCTGCAGCGCTTGCGGTGGTTTCGTTCATAAGGCATGTTGCAAAACTGGTATGTTACGGCATGATTGCATGGCGAACACAAGCGACAGACCCTCACATGAGAATCCTCACATGCGTGTCATGTACCAACATGACTACCTGACACGTTCATGATGCGCTCGCAACCATTTCGCCTGTGTCACATATACCTAATTGGGTATTACAGTACGTAAATGGAGGACGATGGTATGTGACTGGTGCAAACGTGATAATCATGAGACCCGCGTCACGTAAGAACAAGGCTACATGCCGCGCTCAGTATGCGCTGGCAGCCGTTTTGTTAGCTTAACCTTTACCAAATTGGTATTACGGAACGTGAATGGATGACAACGATATGATACTGGTGCAAACATAATAAACATGAGATGCGTGTCCTGTAGCAACATGACTACATGCTACGCTCATAATGCGCTCGCAGCCGTTTCGCTGACATCACATGTACCAAACACAGTATTACGCGACCTGAACGGACGACATGGGTAAATAACGACATACGTGTCATGTAACAACGTGACTACATGCCACACTGATGATGCGCTCGCGGCCGTTTCGCCAGATTCACATATGTCAAATCTGTTATTCCGTGACGCGAATGGGTGACGAAGGTATGTGACTGGTGCAAACATGATAATCATGATATGCGTGTCATGTGAGAACACGACTACATGCCACAGTCAAGGCGCCAATGCATTTCGACGTGACGTGGTGCGCGTGCTCGCCGGCTTTCATTTCGTCGCGTCACGCCGGCGTTGCCACACCAGGCACCGGTGCTGCCATATACTCGCAGGCATGCGCCGCGCTCGTTTGCTTTGACGCATGTGCTTTTCAGCGCGTCCAGCATCCCTCCATCACGAAAAGAGATAGACGCAGTGTTGTCTGAGTAACGCATGGGCGCTAAATCAAAATGTCGCATTTCGCGCTGGTTGCCATAAGGCCGCGCTGACGGACGCTGGTGGCACCTGGCGTTAGACTTTAGAGTGCTCGAGTATGTTAACATTGCGTCATTGTGCCCAGCGTGCACGCGCGTCAACGCTACATTGGAGTATATTGGGCCGTTCATGATGCGCTCGGGGCCGTTTTGTTAGCTCCACATATACCAAATTTTGTGTTACTTGGCGTCAATGAATTACAAAGTATATGACTGGTGCAAACATGATACTCCTTACACGCGTGCCATGTAAGAACATGACAACATACCACGCTCATAGCGTGCTCGTGGCCATTTCGCTAGCTCCTGTTATACTAAATTTGGTATCACCGGACCTGAATAGATGACGAAGGTAAACGACACATCCAAACACAATATTCTTGACACGGAAGTCTTGTACGGCATCATCTATCTTCACCTCGTAACGTTGTGCTGATTTAAAGTTAAGTATGAACATTTCTCATTCATGTTCCGCATATCATTGGTTCCCCCTGTACGTGGGATCTGCCTTTTTTTTCCGCGTAAGAGCAACAATCACCGCCAGTATCTTGTGGCTGAACTGAAGGAAAGCACTTTTTGGTGGACACCGTGGCAGACAGCAGAGTGCATAGGATTGCAGCGTGCGCATGTGTTTTTTTTTTCACGCACGAGCAAGAAACACCGCCAGAGTCTTCTAGCTGAACCGGAGCAGGGTATTTTTCAGCGGACACCGGTGCAGAAAGCAAAGCGCATGGGATTCCAGCGTGCGCATGTTTTTTTTCTTTATCGCGTACGAGCAAAAATCACCACCAGAGTCTTCTGGCTGAACGGAAGCAAAGTATTTTTTGTTACTGCATTTATTCTGGTGCCCATTACGAAGAAAAGCATGGCAACTGCGGCATTTTGCTGATAGGTATTTGTAAGGATGTATCAATTCGTCTGTGGCAAAATAGCTTTTTTTTTCTTACGGTCCGTTTTGGCTCGCTGCTAGACACCTCTACTTGAGGAATATAGAGGCATTCCAGCATTCCTCTTTTTTGGAAACTTCTATAGAAAACACTAGGACTAATCGTCCTTGATTTTATTGTACTCCAATCTTGTCTCATAATTTTACTGTTATATTGCGCACAGATATTTATGAGGTAGTCAACCGAAGTGCAATTACGCTCTAGGTACTGACTCTCCTATTCATGTCATTGAAGTAAGGAACGTGAAAAGCAATTTTGCCGGAACATTGCAGAAGGTTTCAATTAGCCGACCTACATTCCCTCCCCGAATTTTACCAGTGAAGGTGCCTCAATTGTGATCGTCTTGTTTTCGTCGTCTGAACTTTCATTATGTTTCGGTCACACAATCACAATATCAGTACTCTCGACTGCATCCAAATCTAATGGTCGAACATGTAAGGGGAGGGGGAGTGATTTTTGAATAAAAAACAAAACAAAAGTGAGCCCCGTAACTATCCCTCAGGGGGAAGACACCTCAACGTAGCTCACGAGGAATTGAGGTGAGGAGGAATTGAAAGGACATAATTAAAAGCTATAGAGATAGAGAGAGAGACATAGAGAGCGATGCGCAGAGACAGCAGCATAGAAAGCAGGGAGAAGATAGGAAAGATGAACATGGTCGCAGGAGTCCGAGGACGGGGCACCACTCAGCAAGAGCTCCTGTCGACGTCAGAAAAAGGCATAGGGTAAGCCAGTCGGCCAGAGCTGCGCTGTCGTCGGAGATCGCGGGGGAACAACCGGTAGGCACGAAATTCAGCAAGCGCGTCCAAACATGTAGCGTAGCATCGTCTTTCTAATGAAAACTATATATTCGCCGAAGTTGACAACAAGCAAAGCATTTCGAGGTTGGTTTTTACGTTGTCCAACGTATCCATTGTACACCGTAAAATTCACAGGACAAATGGGTGACCATAAATGACTGAAGCGTGCCTGTAACCAGCCTTTGGTCGTCACAGAACTGGTGACGTTTAGTCTAGACATATATTCTAGACGCATGGTGACCGCCTGCACCATACTCCTGTATCCAGCTTCTGCGGCTTTACGGGAAGATTCTTTAAACGACATTGTAATAAAAAGCAGTGCTCGTTCCATGTAAGGAAAGAAAAAAATTGGGAATCCTTAAGCTTCTCCATCAAGACTCGAACGCGGTAGTGAGATCCGGCCCCTCGTGCACCCTAAACCGCTAAGTGAATACTTATTAATATTGTCACGACGTAGAAACAGAGGTCTTGCGGCAGAAACTGAGACGCCAGAAGCAGGTAGGTTCTTTTAATGGAACGCGCAAGCGAGTTCTTCTTTTTCATCCATTTCGTTGTACTTCGTGGCACATGCAGAACTGTCATTGTCTTTCTTTTCGAAAAGCACGTGACATTTGCCTCCCTCCGAAAGAGGAATGGTCCCGATGCGCAACCTAGGCGCTCTACCAGGCGTATGAAGTGGTCGCGTCAACTTGAGAAATACGGTTTCATACGCACGACGTGTACGACTTCGGGTAAATGATTTCGACGCTTAGAACTACAGTCAGTGTCGGGAACAACTTCATAGTTCACGTCGTTCAAGCGTCGCGTGACGCTGTATGGGCCAAAGTATCGTCTTAGCAGTTTTTCCGACAGTCCACGTCGACGTATCGGAATCCAGACCCAGACCTTGTCGCCTGGTGTGTAGCTAATAAACTTGTGTCGGGGGTCGTAACGTTGTGCATCTTGATGCTGTTGATGACAGATGCGCACACGCGCGAGCTGTCTGGCTTCCTCGGCGCGCTGAGTGAACTCTTCGGCGTCCACATGGATGTCGTAACACTCATGCGGCAACATCGCGTCCAACGTTGTCGTGACTTCGCGACCATACATCAGACTGAACGGCGTCATTCCAGTGGTTTCTTGTCGAGCGGTATTACAGGCAAAGGTCACGTACGGCAATATCTGATCCCAGTTTTTATGTTCCTTGTCAACGTACATGCTGATCATGTCTGTGAGGGTCCTATTGAGGCGCTCTGTCAGTCCGTTTGTCTGTGGATGGTAAGCAGTTGTTCTCCGGTGAGCTGTACCACTGAGTCTGAGAACCGACTCCAAAAGTTCTGCGGTGAAGGCAGGTCCTCTGTCTGTGATCACTGCTGTCGGAGCGCCATGCCGAAGGACGATGTTTTCGATGAAGAACTGAGCGGCCTGTGCTGCTGTGCCGCGCTGCATAGCTTTAGTCTCCACATAACGGGAGAGGTAATCGGTAGCCATGATTATCGATCTGTTACCAGTTGTGGAAGTTGGAAAGGGGCCCAGGAAATCCATTGCAATCTGGGTGAACGGCTTCGCTGGTGCTAGGACTGGATGTAAAAGACCGGCTGGCTTGCTAGGAGGTGCTTTGCGTCTTTGGCAGTCGGTGCAAGTTCGCAAGTCATGGTTAACATCAGCGGGTAACTTTGGCCAGTGGTACTTGCATCGCAGTCGGCACAATGTTCGGGTGTAGCCTAGATGACCAGAAGTTGCTTCATCATGGCACGCTTCCATTATTTCTTTTCGAAGAGAGGCAGGCACGACGAGCAAGTGCGGGTTGCCGGTTGGTAAGAAGTTTTTCTTATAGAGAACATCGTTTCGCAAGCAAAAAGATGGCAGTCCTCTGGAAAATAACCGCGGCACGTCCTTACGTCGTCCTTCTAAATATTCAATGAGTGGTAACAGCTCGGAGTCACTGCCCTGCTCCTGTGCAATAGTGGCCGTTTTGACGACTCCCAAGAATGCCGCGTCGGTGTTTTCGTCATCACGAGCGACAGTCTTCACTGGCGACCGTGAGAGACAGTCGGCGTCGGCGTGCCGCTTCCCAGATTTATAGACGATGGTCATGTCGAACTCTTGAAGTTTTAGGCTCCAGCGCGCCAAACGGCCAGATGGATCTTTAAGGTTGGTGAGCCAGCACAAAGAGTGATGGTCGCTAACAACCTTGAAGGAGCGGCCGTACAAATATGGACGAAATTTGATGACCGCCCACACCACGGCGAGACACTCCTTCTCGGTAGTCGAGTAGTTCTCCTCCGTGCGAGAGAGAGTTCTGCTGGCGTAGGCTATTACTCTTTCACAGCCGTCTTGCCACTGCACCAGAACGGCACCCAGACCTACATTGCTGGCGTCAGTGTGAAGTGCTGTAGGGGCTTCCTGGTCGAAGTGCGCGAGGACTGGAGGTGTTTGCAGGCGTTGTCGTAGTTCATTGAACGCCATTTGCTGTTGTTCACCCCAAAAGAAGGGGACGTCCTCACGTGTGAGTCAGGTCAATGGCGCCGCAATAGACGAAAAGTCCTCAATAAATCGCCGGTAATAGGCACACAACCCTAAAAAGCGTCTCACGGCCTTTTTGTCGCATGGTGCAGGGAATTGCGCTACGGCGTCTATTTTGGCCGGGTCAGGTCGAACACCCTCGTGACTGACGACGTGGCCTAGGAAGCTGAGTTCGTTAAAACCAAAATGTCATTTTTCCGGTTTTAAAGTAAGGCCGGCCGAACGTATGGCTTGAAGAACGGTGAATAAACGGCTGAGATGTTCCTCGAATGTTGCTGACAATACAATAACATCGTCCAGATAGACCAAGCATGTTTGCCACTTCAGGCCTGATAGTACGTTGTCCATGAGATGCTGAAAAGTGGCTGGCGCCGAGCACAACCCAAAAGGAAGCACCTTAAATTCGTATAGACCATCGGGCGTCACGAAGGCCGTTTTTTCACAATCTCTCTCGTCAACTTCTATCTGCCAGTAGCCACTTCGGAGGTCCATTGAAGAGAGATAGCGCGCATGACGCAGCCGATCGAGTGAATCGTCTATGCGGGGCAGTGGATAGACGTCTTTCTTAGTGACTTGGTTAAACTTGCGATAATCAATACAGAAGCGCAAGCTGCCGTCTTTTTTCTTGACCAAAACCACGGGGGACGCCCAAGGACTTTTCGAAAGTTGTATGACGTCATCCGCGAGCATCTTGTGTACTTGATTCTTAATCTCCTCGCGCTGTTTCGGAGGCACACGGTAGGGGTTTTGCCGAACCGATCGCGTGTTGTCTTCAGTAATGATGCGGTGCTTGGTCAATGGTGTTTGCTTTACCTTTGACGTACGCGAAAAGCAGTCTTCGAATTGGTGTATAAGTTCAAGCAGGCGCTTCCTATCAGAGGGCGGTAGCGTAGAGCAGATGTCCGCCGACAAAGTTGTCGAGGCGGGGACAGCCGCGTCATCTGGTTGCAAGGTAAAACAATCCCCGGCTTGGTCCACATCGTCGTTGTAGGCAATTGCGGTACCCTTCTGGATTTGACGGCGCTCGTTGCTGAAGTTTGTGAGGAGCACTTCTGCCTGTCCACCAGTAAGCGCCAGGACGCCCCTCGCGATGGAAATGCCTTGCGTGAACAAAAGAGTGACTATGTGCTCCGCTATCACATCTTTATAGCAAGGACACCCACTGGACACCGACACAAGACAGCAGGATCTCGGTGGGAGTGTCACATCGTCGGCTATTCGCAAACGGCTGCGCGGTTCTTCACTGCTGTTGTCGGCATAAGGATGAGCGCAAAACGTCACCATACGTTGAGGGATGTTGATAACAGCGCCATAATCTTGAAGAAAATTCATGTCCAAAATTAACTCTTTACAGCAGTCTGGCAACAGAACGAAAGTGGCCACGAAGCTAGAATCTCCGATGCGAAGTCTAGTGGTGCATTTACCCGTGGGTGTCATCAACTGACCACCAGCACTCCTTATGTGCGGCCCTGTCCAATGTGTCTTGACCTTTCTGAGGCGGTCGGCGAGCTCTTGTCGCATGATTGAGAAGTCGGTGCCAGTGTCGACCAGTGCTGTAACGTGATGTCCGTCAATGAGAACGCTCATATCGGCACGTACAACTTCATCAGCATTACTATTCGTCGTCGTATTCATCGTCGTTGTCGTCATACCTTCTTGCGATGATTGGGGGAACTTTTCAGTGTGTCGACGATTGGCAACCTTGCCCCCCGAGGTCGCATCAGTTAGTTTCCCCGGCGCGGGCTAGGCGAACGGCCTCTGGTGACGTCCGCGTAGCTCTGAGGGAAGTCACGGTGACGCGCAGGTGATGGAGATCGCCAGCGACGCGGTGGGGTTGCTTGAGCAGGCGATAGTTGATCGGCATCGTGGGCACGACGGTCTTCGGAGCGGAAAGAAGCGGGACGAGAAAAGTTCCCGAACCCAGAATCGCCGTGACGGCAATAGCGGGCAATGTGACCAGGTTCTCCGCAGCGGTAGCAAATAGGTCGACGGTCGGCCATGCGCCACAAGTCAGTTCAGCGGACTGGTGGTCGTCTCGTAGAATCTCGTTGCCACCAAGGTACGGCAGTGGGTCGTGGCTGGAAGGGCGTCGCCACAAATGCCGGTGGAGGACGACGGACCACATCAGCGTAGCTCGCTGGATGTGGCTCAGGATTTGGCGCGGGTGGTGTAATGGCTTGTTTCAACTCCTGGCGGACGATTTCGGCAACAGATGCGACTGGCGGTTGGGCAGGGGGAACGCAGAGGGCCCGAAGTTCCTCACGCAGTATTTCCCTAATCATTTGTCGCAGGGAACTTTCGCATACGGCAGTGTTCTGAGCTGCACCACTTACTGCCGTGTGGTTCTGCTGGCGGTCAGAGTGTCGGCGTCGTTGTTGCAGTGCTCGCTCGATGACTGTCGCCTCTCTTATGAATTCATCTGCAGTTGTAGGTGGATTTCGTACGAGGCCCGCAAACACTTGTTCCTTAACACCCTGCATTAGGTGACGCACGTTCTTTGACTCGGGCATGTCAGGGTCAGCTCGTCGAAACAGACGGATCATACCCTCTGCGTACATGGCGGCTGTTTCGTTGGGTTTTTGCACGCGTGCCTCAATCACTTGCTGTGCGCGATCCCGTCGGTCCGAGTTCAAAAATGTAGCGAGGAGCTTTCAACGGAAGTCTTCCCAAGATTGGAATGTAGCCTCGCGGTTCTCATACAACGTGCGAGCGCTATCTTTCAGTGCGAAATATGCACGGCCAAGTTTGTGCTGTTCGCTCCAGTGGTTGGATACAGCGACCCGTTCGAACTGTTCGAGCCAGTCCTCGACATCCTCGTACTCTTCCCCACGGAAAACTTCAGGAACGCGAGGATGTTCAAGAGTTACCTGCGAGGGAAGAGTGGTCTGCGATGGCGGGATAACCGTGGATGTCGTAGGAGCTGCCATGCTGGAAAGAGGCGGAACAGGTGCGGACTCTGGACTTAGGCCTAGTGGCGCCGACTGAATCGATGCACTGGAGTCGTGACGAGGGGCTGAGTCTCTGGACTAGGTGAACGGGTCCGAGCAAGACTGTCCTGCATCAGGTTGTAGGCTCCAGCACCTCCACCAGTGTCACGACGTCGAAACAGAGGTCTTGCGGCAGAAACTGAGACGCCAGAAGCAGGTAGGTTCTTTTAATAGAACGCGCAAGCGAGTTCTTCTTTTTCATCTATTTCGTTGTACTTCATGGCACATGCACAACTGTCATTGTCTTTCTTTTCTAAAAGCAGGTGACAATATGTCTTGTTACATTCACTCGCACGCATACAAACACGCACACAGTAGATTGGACCAGCATGCGCTATATTCGCCGAATGGCCTCGTCTTTTGTCGTGACACTTGTCGAACAAAATGCGGTAAAGAGGCTCTTTACCGCTTTAACCCTTCTTCAAGTAACCCTTCTTTACCACTTTAACCCTTCTTTACCGCTTTAATCCTTCTTCAAGTAACCATAGAATGAATTCACTAGAAGAGCCTATTGCCTCACGAATTCAATGCCGCAAAAATTTTAAGGAGCTTTTCTGTGTGAGTGGAGCTAGAAAGGTTTGTAGCATGCTGCAATTGCATTATCTCTGTTCTCGTCTAGATCGAAGTGCTGGAAGCTAAGCAGCGAGGAGCGGCAGAGGAAAGAAACTACCACGCCTCATGACCTTGCGTATTTTTTCTTTGAATGCGTGGCTTTTTCAGTGTGACTGCGCGTGCATTCGTGGACATGTAGCGGCCTCCCGCGGCTATCTCAGTAACTAGATTTTTCGGTCACATACGCACAGAAAAATTTTCGCTCACAACCAACGGGGCCGACGCCGGCGGCGGGATTTCTGTGACACGAGCTCTCTAACGCCATCGCGTTGAAACGCTCAGCTAACTCGAGGTATCCACAACACTTCCTGTCTTCTGTACAGAAGACCTTCTGAGGCAAATCCGCTCCGACGGAGCAACGCAAAAGCGCGTTACGCCAGCAATAAAAAGTGGAGCTGTAATCCCGTATACTTATGGTGTTCCACATAAGCCGAAGAAATGAGCAGAGCATTGCAATGTGCAAATGGTTTTCTCGGCCCCCCTCAAGCTAAACAGTTTTTGCACAAAGTCCAAATCGGGGTGCCCAGAGAAAGGTCTGTACGAAAATAATCACCGTAACAGGTTTGTAACGCGCATCACAGGAGTCATCTACCGGATCCCATTAGCGTGTGATGCATGCTATGGACACCCACACTGCTATAATAATTGCAGACTCCCTGTCCGTATGTTCGTCACTGACAGTTTGATGTAAATCAGATGCCTTAGGGACATTATTTACGCTAATTCTTCCACAGCTTCCGCTCTTAAAAATATTATGGGTACCTGGACATTGCGGGTTAGAGTTAAATGAGATGTCGGACTCAATAGCTTGAATGGCAATAAATGGCCCAATACTTTCTGTGATTCCGGTGCTGTCCAGTATAACGGCGATAAAATATCAAAAATTTGCACTCAGGGCTGATGCCATAAAATTAGTTACACCATGCACTGAGTTTAGACATTATAAATATTGATGGAAATCCGGCTGGTATCATACTAGACTATTGGAAGTCATGCTAACAAGACTGCGATGTCTGTGCCCCCTTTGAATCTGTATTCACACAGGGCTGGTCTGGGAATGTCTCCTCTATGCAGCTTTTGTACAGATCTGGAATCTATAGACCATTATTTTTGTCAAGTCGCCGTTGCAGTCTATTAAGTAAACGTCTCCTTGTCATCCCATTTGCTAACCTTGGGCGGCCCTTCATCCTTGAGAATATACTCTCCTTTGGTGCTTCGGTTCTGTGCTACAGCCACAGGAATGCCTTTAATGCCATTTGCAGTTATCTTCGTAAAACAAAACGAATGCGCCTATGAATTACAATTTGCACATATGTTATTTAAATATTATTAGGCAAATTCTAAACATTATTTTAAACGTGTTCAAAATTACTGCGATTTCATTTCGAGATATATTATTCTGTCTGGTGGAAATGGCAAAAAATATTGCACTCTTTCTGTATTTACGTGTGCTTATCCTCCTTCTCTTGGGATTAGGTATCATTTGCGGCCTGATTAGGGATTTGCGGCCTGCAGCAGCCATGGCTAAGTCCTCGTTTCGATTGTTCTAGGTTCCTGCCTCGTGTTCCTTTTGCTGCTTGGTCGCACACCGTCACTGAGGATTGGCACTGATTCATCCTTTCTGCGCCGTCACCACTCAAGAATGACATCATCCTCCCGCTGACGTCATAACGAATGTAGCGCCACCGGACACTACATAAAGACGCTGCCCACAGCTCTTTCTTGGGATTTGCGGCCTGCAGCAGCCATGGCTAAGTCCTCGTTTTGATTGTTCTAGGTTCCTGCCTCGTGTTCCTTTTGCTGCTTGGTCGCACACCGTCACCGAGGATTGGCACCGATTCATCCTTTCTGCGCCGTCACCACTCAAGGATGACATCATCCTCCCGCTGACGTCATAACGAATGTAGCGCCACCGGACACTACATAAAGACGCTGCCCACAGCTCTTTCTTGGGATTTGTGGCCTGCAGCAGCCATGGCTAAGTCCTCGTTTTGATTGTTCTAGGTTCCTGCCTCGTGTTCCTTTTGCTGCTTGGTCGCACACCGTCACCGAGGATTGGCACTGATTCATCCTTTCTGCGCCGTTACCACTCAAGAATGACATCATCCTCCCGCTGACGTCATAACGAATGTAGCGCCACCGGACACTACATAAAGACGCTGCCCACAACTCTTTCTTGGGATTTGCGGCCTGCAGCAGCCATGGCTAAGTCTTCGTTTTGATTGTTCTAGGTAAACATATAGCCTTGCCCTCTTTACAGAACTGTATTTCTTGCATACTGCTGGCCGCTGATCCCCACTATTCCTTGTTGTGTTCTGTATCCTGAGCACTAGTATGGGTGTAGACGTGTCTACATACCGGGCACGCATCCGGTCGTTTGTGCCTTGTCGTAAGAACACAAGTTACCCTAGAGCTCGCTTCAATGGCGCGTCTAACTTGTTCTGCTTTGCTAGCCCGAGACCATGTGTTTTGTTGGTGAGCACGTGCCTTTCTTTACTCCTACTCTGTGCTGGTGACGTGGAAGTGAACCCTGGTCCGAAGATTGATGACGTTTCAGCTTTGATGAAAGATTTTCATGAAGAAACTACAGCTACACTGACAGAAATAAAACAAAACATCGCAGGCATTAATGCTAAAATTCATGAAATTGAGACAGGTCTGCAAAAGATGTCGCAAATTGAGTCAACGTGCGAAGATGTAGGTGATTCAGTACGTGAAGTAAAATCAAGCATATCAAAAGTAAATGAAGATCTCGTTGATGTAGCAGACGATATAAATAACAGGATGAGGCGGAACAACCTCATCGTTAAAGGCCTTCCCGAGACCGACAAAGAAGACTACGAGGAAACAGAAACAATTGTTAAAGAATTTTTTTCCGCGCACCTTGAGTTACAAGTTGGTGACATTGAACGCGCCCATCGCGTCGATAAGCGACGCCCGCATTTTGATCGACCCATTATAATCAAATTTCTAAACTTTACGTTTAAAACTGAGGTCTTGCGCAATGCCCCGAAACTGAAAAACTTAGATTTTCCCAAGGTTTGGATTGACGAAGATTTCTCGCCGAAGGTGCAGATGGCCCGTAAACGGTTGAGGGATTTTGCAAAGCTTAACCGCAAAGGAAGCGAGCGTTATTCGGTTCGCTTTACCTGTTTGTACATTTGGGGCCGCGTTTTTCGATACAACTTTGTCACTGATAGCGTTGTCGAAGTAACTCCCAGACAGGAATTCACGCCCCATGCAATGAAACCCCAAGGCTGTTCTCCTAATGAAGTCTCTCCGCACCAACCTCTCGCTGATTGACAAACTACCTCTTGTAATCGAAACTCCACCTACAAATCTGAAGTAATGTTGCTCCTAATAAATTTTAGGAGCATTTTAAATAAGCTAGACACCCTAAATTTCTTCTTGTACACATGTTCCGCCGACATTTTGATCGGTACGGAAACGTGGCTGTCGGCCGACATTTCGAACTCTGAACTTAACTTTCCTGCACAGTTTACAGTTTTTCGCAAAGACAGATCGGTATCTAAAGGAGGAGGAGTAATTATAGCTGTTAAACAAGAATTCCAACCGTCAGGTGTCGCTTACGACTCGTCCATCGAAGCAATTTGGGTTACTGCGCAGTCAGCTCACACTACCGTAATTATCGGTGCCTGCTACCGACCCACCGATAGCGGTCCAGAGTTCGTCGACTTGCTGAATGATTCACTCGAGTATGTGCATGCCCATTACCCAAATTCTGTTCTTATTCTCAGCGGCGACTTTAACTACCCAGGCATAGGTTGGGCATCTTCTTCTGTCAGCAGTAACAGCTCCCACCGTCACGAATGCTTGCGTTTTCTACATTTGACACACGCCCACCTCATGACCCAGTTAGTAACAGAACCTACACGTGGCGATAACATTTTAGATTTACTTTTCACTAATAATTCCCAGGAAGCTCTTACCCACGTGCTTGAAGAAATTAGCGACCACAGAGTTGTCCATTGTTCACTATATCTACCACGCGCCGACAAATCAAACGTAACTAAGCAGTTATTGAATTACGCATGTGCTGACATCGATAAGATGAACCGTATGTTAGATGATTTTATACCATTATTTGAGTCAAGTTTTGAACACCGCGCTGCAAACGAAAATTGGCTTCAATTCCGTGACACACTAAAAAAATAGAAGAATGCTGCGTCCCGAAACTAACAATCAGCACCAAAACAAATGACCCGTGGTCCACACGCGATGTAAAAAGATGCCTAAATAGGAAGAAACGAGCTTTTAAAAGGGCTACACGAACTAATACTTCAAAAGATTGGCTTAATTATAAAAATCTTTCAAAACAAGCGGAGGCCTCAATAAAAGAGGCCAAGGAAGAATATTTTAACTGCACCTTACCTAACCTTTTGAAAACTGACCCCCAGAAATTCTGGCGCGTGGTGAACCTTACAGCCTACCCTTCTGAGCCAACTCTACTGAGTGATCAAGGCAAAGCGTTGTCGCCAGAGGAAAGTGCTGAATGCTTCAACGAATTTTTCGCATCAGTGTTCACGGAAGAACTTCCACTAGACTCACTGGCACTGTTAAAACCTACTATTCACGACCTCTTTTCTTCAATTACAATAACTGAAAATGGTGTCGCACAAGCTGTACAACGCCTTCCTCATAAGGCTAGCCCGGGGCCCGACGGAATTAGTGCCAAACTCCTAAAATTAACCTGCCACAGATCAGCGTATTTATTGTCGCTGATCTTTCAGCAGTCGTTTGACACGGGCTGTGTACCGGAAGACTGGAAATATGCCTTTGTTAAACCCATATACAAATCCGGCCAAAAGTCAAATTCGAACAACTACCGTCCAATCTCTCTAACCTGTATATCTTGTAAGCTATTAGAACATATCATTTACTCGAACATTATATCTCACTTGAACAGAAACAACATCCTCATTCCAAACCAACACGGCTTTCGGGAAAAATGCTCTTGCAACACCCAACTATTCGAATTGTTGACAGACTTGCACAAATCCATGCATAGCTCTGCTCCTACAGATGCTATTTTTATAGACCTTTCAAAGACTTTTGATCGCGTCCAACATAACCGATTAATAACTAAAGTCCGTAACCTCCAGCTTGATCAGAAAACAATCCAATGGATTCAAGAGTTCCTCTGTAACCGGTTGCAATCGGTCAAACTTAACCACATAATTTCCAGAAAGTGCATGGTAAAATCCGGTGTCCCCCAGGGCTCTGTGCTCGGACCATTATTATTTTTGGTCTACATCAATGACATTGGATCTAATATTGTTTCTTCTCTACGCCTATTCGCAGATGATTGCGTTATATATAAGGAGATTACCGAACCGAATGACAGTAGCATCCTATAGTCAGATTTGTTAAAACTCACAGAGTGGTGCAATTTGTGGCAGATGCACATCAACGCTGAAATAACCAAACATATTAGATTTACTTCCGTAGCCAACCCCTCATCATCCGTCAGATACATAGTCAATATCACCGTAATTGAGACCGTTTCATCCACAAAATACCTCGGCATTTTCTTTAGTTCCGACCTAACCTGGAACAGTCACATTGAATACATCACCAGCAAATCATCAAAAAAACTCGGTCTTTTGAAACGCCGCCTCAGATGCGCAAACTTGAAAACTAAACTTCACGCATATCAAGCTCTGATCAGGCCTTCACTAGAGTATGCGTCAACTATCTGGCATCCACACACGGCAATGTTATCTGATATGCTAGAATCGGTACAAAATAAAGCAGCTGGGTTTATCACCTCCTGTCATTCTCGCCGCCAAAGCGTAACATGTCTTAAGCGTTCTCTGAACCTTCCATTGGTTGCCACGCGCAGAAAGTTGTCCCGCCTATGTTTTTTCTATAGTTTATATTATAGTGACTCGTCATTTTCCCGATCATTCATTCACCCGGCTCCCTACGTTTCTGATCGCGTTGGTCATGCACATAAGGTCAATCTAATATATTCACGCACTAAGGAATACCAATTTTCACCTCTGCTGTTATCCATTAACGAGTGGAACGCGCCGCCCTCAAACATCGTCGCTATTACAGAACCCTCCCTTTTCCAGTCTGCAGTACTAACTTACTTAGAAGTTGACAATAATTTGTAACCACCATTGACATTTAATGTGTAACGCATGTTTAGAGAATGTTTATTGCTATTTCTTGAAATATGTTTCCTGTTATGGTGGGCTGCTTACTGTGTTTTTTGCTTATTGTGTTATTAGTAATGTTGCTTGGGCTACCGGTCTGTTTGATTACTAGTACTACTTCCTGACATGTTGTTTTACTGATGCTATAGTAACCTCTTGTATGTATCCCCCCTTATGTAATGCCCTCCGGGCTCTTAAGGTATTTAAATAAATAAATAAATAAATAAATAAATAAATTCGATAGACCTAAAATTTCATATCCTTAATTCTTGGCCAATTCTCTTGAGTGGGCAAAAACCATAGTGGAGGCATCATCATCATCATAAAATGGCTGCGAAGCGATGGAGGCGGGTCTAAGACGACGAGTAAGTGCAATGACAGATTACTAGGTGGCGAAAAAGACAACGGTGGCTTCGAGAATAACCAGAAGCGATGGAGGGCCTAAGTCATCGGCAACATGCCCGTAGGTCGACGACAGATGCGAATGCTTGGTTTCAGCTCCACTTTCCCTCTCTGAAGTTTGGAGTGTCGCTCACTCTTTGTGGTTCAAATAAAACTATTCTGCGCAGGTGGTTGAAGCAGAAACAACACACACAGCATCACCGTGATAAAGCCTACCAACAATGTAGGAACAAGCTACATAATCCTGTTATTCATAAAAATAATAACTGCGCTAAAAATGACGCTCGAGAACGAAGTAAACAGGGAGAACGCAGATTAACAACTTGTTTATCGGAAAAGTATACCACTCTTTTAGGACAAAGTAGGCGCATCCGCAATGACAAACATGAGCACCTGACAAGTTCCGAGACTTCTATGTACAAAAATGAAATCGTGCTGTTTGCTGGAAGGATACACAATTTAGTCGGCGATGCGACTAATTCCTGTGACTAATTCGACTAAATCATGCGACTAATTTGATTAAGTATGATTGTCCGGCCCGTGTTTGGCTATCCAAGATGCCTCAAAGATCTCTCTCGCTCTTTGGCTCTTGGCTCGCCCCTACACCTTGGTACTTCTGAAAATGGGCTAGCATCCCTCCACGCATGCGCCGCAACGAACTGGTTGATGCCTCCCACTCTGGTATCCTATAGAATTAGCATGATCCATCGAACGCCTGTTAACACACTTTCCAGTTTGCCCAAACAAGCTTTCCACAGGTCAGCAGGAACTTGTAAACTCTCGTTGTAGAGGGTGCATCTGCAGGTCTGTGCCTAACTTAAGATCTTTAATTGCTAACTTTGCTCACGTTATACATGGCGCACAAACGCGAAAACTTGCAAGGCGCTGAAGAAACAAAATCGACCCCGTATCTTCCCACCACCTTTTTATTGCCATGCGCTAACTTGTGTAGCCATGGTATCGCTTCAACTTTCCACCTTCCACCCATCTTCAACTGTTCTTCTTCAATTACCCTTAGGTTATTGTCAGCGGCCGTGGTACAATGACACACAGACTGCAAAGTTGATTCTGCTACAGCCTGAAGCAGAGTCTACGAGAAACCTAAATTTAATAATAATAATAATAATAATAATAATAATAATAATAATAATAATAATAATAATAATAATAATAATAATAATAATAATAATAATAATAATAATACTATAATATTATTAATATAAAATAATAATAATAATAAAAATAATAATATTAATAATAATAATAATATAATAATGTATTTTGTTTATTTTCAACACGCTACATCAGAAAATGTTACATGTCAAGGGGTGATACGGCTTAACGCAGAATAACTGCCTGACAAACGCCTGACCACCCAAGCAATGTTCAACAGAGTTTAGAAAATACAGAAATTATACAATTCAAGAAAGCAGAAGCACTAATAGAAAAGAAAAACATAACACGATGATATAAGGGATAGTCCGTGACACACATAAAATAATTTATGCAAATGCACAATTTTTATACAAATATTGAACTCGACATAACGCTTGAGGCCCTGCTCACGAGGCCACAAAAGATAGCAAATAAGATTTAATGACACGCTTGAGCAAAGATTTCAACAAGGCTTCATTCACATAATTTGGAATGTGGGGATGTTGATTTAGAAAAAAAGTATCAGGTATTTAAGTTGGTTAGTTCCGTATTTAGTTCTACAACGTGCAAGTTCGAAGTTTCTGCATCTTAAGCTATATTGCTCACGTGTGGCCAAATATATGTGTGAAAATACTGATTGATATTTTCGAATTTCTCTGTGTATGTATGTATGAAGTTTTAGGCTATATATCTGATCATTTTTTGAGATCTCATTTTTAAAGAAGAATGGTGTTGTGTGATGAAGCCATCTAAGGTTTTCTATTTGTCGGACAGTTTGCTTTTGAAGGACTGTCAGCCTACCTAAGTTGTTTTTGCTTGTGGTGCCCCAGATAAGTAGGCAGTAACATAGCGGATAATGTATCATTGAATAATACAGCTCGCATCTTATCCAAGTCAGAACCAGATGTCAGATTTTAGAAAACATTCCATCTAGAAATGCTAGTATGTAATTTGTTTACATGATGAGTCCAGTTTAAATGTTGTTCGAATATTACTCCTAGAAATTTAAATACCGATACCCGGTGAATAACAAAAGCATGAAAAGAAAGAGAAATATCCGTGTCATAAGGTTTGTTTCTAGGTTTGAAAACAGTGTATTTAGTTTTAGACACATTTAGCTGAAGGTGAGAGAGATGACCAAATGAGCCTTTCACGCATCCGATGGTTCCCCGCTGTTTTCAAGGCAGTTAAAGTTTTACCAAGTAGTATCATTAGCGTAGAGGACCATTTTAGATGTAAGCGGTATGTTCACAATATCGGTAATATAAATGGTAAAATAGGGGACCCGAAATGAACCTCTGGGGTACGCCACACTCTATTTCCTTCAACTCTGAGAGTACAGCTTACCAATTGAAATCTGTCTGAAAAGTATTTATATAAGATTTAAGACAAACACTCTGATTCTATATAAATCCAGTTTTTGAAATAAAATGTGATGTTTTAATGAATCAAAAATTTTTTTGAAATCAAAGAAAACTCCTGCAGTGTATCGTTTATTCCAAATTTTTATGGTTTCTTATTTAAAAGTCAGCAATGCCGCTTGAGTCAACCTATTTTTTCAAAAACAATACTTATAGTCGACTATGGCCTGCTTTTCATTCAGAAATCAGGTCAATTTGATCTTGAAAGTTAGTTCAAATACTTTTGAAAGAATGCATAGCACAGGTACTGGCCTGTAATTATTTAGGTCATTAAAGGATGCGCCTTTGTGCGAAATCACTACTCGGGCTATTTTTATATAACCCAGAAAAATACCACTAACCAATGCGCTATAGGTAGATGCATGCATTGATACGGCTGTACCCTCTAGATCGGGCGGCGGCTAAGGCCACCAAGGCGTAATAATTAGTGAACCAAAAACAAGATTTATATTAGTTTTCCTTTAAATGGTGAAGTTTAGAGCTAGTACTATGCAGTGAAGGGTTTAATTTCTACTCGTGCCTTACTTTAGCCAACAATCAGATAACCTTCTTCTAGTTAATTCTACCCGCTCAAAGTCTATTTTGCCCCCCCCCCCCTGTTCCTATACCCCAAGCTTTGAAGAACTCTGCGCCATCATCCGGAGCTATAGTATGAAGCCATTCACAGAACATTATACAGTGTTCGGCAGTTTCGTCCTCTCCACACGCACTGCATACCTTCGCATTTGGCCTAATATGTCTTGGTACGCATTACTCCCGTCCTAGCTTCAAACAATAGCGAACTACCCCGAGTATTATCATAGATCCTTTCCTTCGCAGTTTCCTGCTCGAAAGTACAATACATATCTAGTGCAGATTTCTTAATCATGCCCATCCTCTACATATGGGTCTCCGTTTCCTTCACGTACTTCTTAACCAATTGTTCTTTTTGGTTTAGCCCCCTGCTGCTTTCTGAGCAATTAACCGTCAATTTCCTGGTTCGCTTCCTCCATTTGGTATCAACATTCTTTATGTACAGTAGATAAAAAACTTCCTAGCCCAACGCTCCTCCCGGATTTCTCTCAATCGCTTCTCAAATTTTATCTTGCTGCTAGCTACCCTACCCTCGAATGATGTCCATCCCATATCACCTTGTACTCTCTGATTTGGTGTGCTCCCGTGAGCTCCTAAAGCAAGTCTCCCTATTTTACGTTGCCAAATTTTTAATCTTGCTTGAACTTCTGATCTCATGCACAAGACCGCATTTCCGAACGTCAGACCAGGAACCATGATTCCTTTCCATATTCTTCTCACATCATATCTATTGTTATTCCACAATGCCCTATTTTTCATCACTGCTGCATTCCTGTTACTTATAGTCGTCGCGTGTTCCCTTAGGTACTCGGTGCGATTGCTTATGCATACGCCCAGATATTTGTATTTATCTGTTAACTCTAGCGTGACCTCCTGTATTCTAAGCTCACTACCTTTATTATCAATAAAAATTATGACTGCTTATTTTTTCTAACAGAATCTGAAATCTAACCTATCTTCCTCATTACCGCAGATGTTCATCAATATCAATATTAGCACAATATCATCTGCGTACATCAATGCTGGTAGTGCCTGTCCAATGAGTTTTCCTTGTTTGACGAAAGAGAGGTTGAAGCCAAGTCCACTTCCCTATAGCAGGCCTTAAATCTTTATAGGTACATCATGAATAACCACGGAGACAGAGGAAACCCCTGCCTAAGCCCCCTTTCTCCCTTTGTGAGCTTGGATACCTGTTTTTCTCTTTTTATAACTACCTTGCTACATTTATAGATATCTTTTAAAAGATTAGTGACTCCATCTTCCACACCTTGTGTGTCCAGTATGCCCCACAAGTCCTCTGGAACCAGGCTATCGTACCCTCCCTCGATATCCAAAAATGCTAGCCACAAGGGCCTGTGTCCTTTTCTGCTATTTCAATGCCCTGCGTCAGCGAGAACAGATTGTATTCCTACCTCCTGTGTTTCCGAAACCCATTTTGGAGTTTCCTCAGTACCCCCTCATCCTCTATTCACTCCTGCAGCCTTTCCTTTATAATCTGCAATGCCAGCTTGTAAACCATTGATAGCATAGTTATAGTATGGTAGTTGTTTATGTCAGCTTTGTACCCCTTTTCTTTTCGAAGACCCTTTTCTAAAAAGAGCACCCCTAGTGTTGCCGACGCGAACTACATTCTGCTGCCATTGTGACGGCACCGCAGCAGACGACGTAGGCTGTGTGTCCCAGCGACACTGATGCGCGTTCCTTGTAGCGCACACAGACACCTCTTGCGTTACTGCAGGACGCGGACCGCGTCGGGTGGGCACGCTGATGAGAGCTTCTTGCAGGCCGGACCCATGCACTGCCAGTCACAACAACCAAAACTGTTCGTCCAACCCGTTGAAGGGTACAAAATATTGCTCATTGTGCAGCGGAAGCAGCTCAGAAAGCTTATCGGAGAGTACTATGAGCTAGTTCAAGCTATAAAGTGGTGCGATTGCTGCGAATGATACGGAGAACTAGCCGACAACACAGACATCAAAGCACTCACGCATTTGACGGCTCCCTTTCCATGCCCTCATGATGGCGCTAGCTATCCCACGCTCTTTTGCGAAGCGAAACTTACGAAAAGCTCACCGTCAAGACCTGGACTGGGGTTCTTTTATTTTAAATAAATTTGTTCTCTCTCTCTCTCACCGTTAGATGGCGTATTTATGAAAGGTCGATGCAATTCTTTTCGGACTGGCACGGTGGACGGACGTGTTTTTCTAGTGATCCCGATCGACTGGGCAGATAAGTGGTTTTGTATATTTTGAGCTTGCCTTTATATAGTAAGGTAGCAGATAAAATCTTTGTAGCACTTATTACATTGTATGGATTTTCGGAGGTCAGTCACCACGTATTTACTAGTTTTTGCGTGTGTGTGTGTTTGTTTCTTTGTGTTTTTTCTCTTGCCACCCCGTGGGGAAGGTGCACGTACATTGAACACGCACATGTTTGTAGTAGAGCTTAGACTTTCTCTTTTTTGTAGGGCAGGGACCGTCTTTTGTAATTATCAAGTGAGACAAATCATAAGGACAATTGGTGTCATGAAGACATGGTTAAAAAAGCTGTAAAGTTTTCAAAGTGCGGGGTGAGTTTGAAAACGCACCCAAGTGCAGAAACGAATGGAGACAAAGCTGACGCGAAGTGTGGGCAATGTGAGGTCGAGGAAAAAATGGAGAAAACGATGGTTGCCCAGAGTGAACTGCTTTCGAGAATCACCGAGCTGGAGACTGCGTTGGCGACAGCGCAAGAAAAAAATGAGGGCAATGGGAGAAAGACTGAAGTCCGCCTAGGAAGCACAAGCCAAGATGAACAAAGGAGTGGCCGACGGAGAGAACAGTAGGGCATCGGCAACCAGAACGGCGGAGAAGAAATGCTAGCAAGTGTAGAAAAAACTGGTTCAGCTGGTTCAGTTTTCGCAAGGCCTAGCTTCAGCGAAGTAGTGGTGGGGCTGGGAGGGAACAAAGCAGCTGGCGTCACAGGTGCAAGTAACCGCAGGTGCAGGGTGCTCTAGCTGAAAAGTCACAGCATGTGATAACCGCCAGAGAATCGAAGTTAAATCGATGCGCAGAAGCAATCAAAGAGAGGGTAAGAGATGACAAGAGGGTTGCAGTAGGGACGTTCTCAGTGTGCAAGTTGGAAGCAGTCTAGAGGCAAGCGAGCGCAAAACTCAATTATACACCTCATAGATGAAACTGTGATAATTTCAGGTGGTTTAAACGATGTCCTAAATGAAGATACGGCAGGACTAGCGACCACACTGGCGAAAGGGGCTGATGACATGCGCGCCTCTTATCCTCAGGTACAGGTAGTGATATGCACAATACCGGAGGTACCGGTGCGTGACGGCAACCCACAAAAAGCGGTTGTCAACACAAACTAAGAGATATGGCGGATAAGTCGAGTGAAAGGCTTCGAGGTGGTGGAAATAAACAGAGAGGTGCATGGGTGGGGTGGTTTCAGAATTCACTTCGATGGGTGGCTAGGTCATGAGGTGGGTTGTCGGCTTGCAGGACGTGCAGTAGCTTTTTTTGGAGGGGCATGTGGGCCCTTCGGGGTGCAGGATAGTTAGTAACAAGAAAAACAACCAGGGAGACTTTTTGACAGGTGGTATGAACAGATTCGATTCTAAAGTGGCATGAGTATCCAAGATAGGTAGAGTCCGGGGCAGACTTAGACGTAGCCACGAGCGCCGAGCCAATTCAGACATAAGGTATATTAACATGCAGGGTAGCAGGAAAAACCTCAAGTGGGAAGAGATAGAAGAACAGCTAAGGAAGGAGAGACCAATGGTATACCGTTTTGTAGAAACACATCTTAGGGACATGGGACAACCTCCTAACAATTCCGACTACGCATCGGAATATTGTAATAGAAAAGAAGGCAACAGAAAGAGGGGTGGTATAGGGGCATACATTCATAAAAGAACAGATGCAAATCGTCAAGAAGAAGTGCAAGGGACATTTATAACTAAAAGGGAAAGTGGCAGGGCAAATGACACTAATTGGTTTGGTTTACTTGTGGACGGAAGCAAATGCCAGAGAGGAAAACCAGGCAATAGTAGCGTGTATACCAAAAACATTGAGGTGTTAGGAGGAGAGTGCGAGATACTTATGCTAGGAGATATGAATGCGCACCTAGAAGATATGGAGGGGCATACAAACGCAACAGGCAAATGATCGTGCATATATGTGAAAAACATGATTTGATCATTTGCAACAGTACCGAGATGTGTGAAGGCCGTGGGGGTAGGAAGGCTGCAGTCGATTATACACTACTCACTGATGTCACATAGGATGTATGATAACCTCAGGGGAATACACATAGATGAAGCTGGCTCCAGAAGTCTGGGTAGTGTTCAAAAAAGTATTTAGGTACGTTTTGGAAGAGCAGTGAAAGTGGTAAGGAGACAAGATGAGCAACTACAGGCTAATTGTTTTTCAGAAAGGCTAACTGAAATAACTACTAGACAAATGAAGAAAGTAATCACTGAGGATAATAAAACAGTGTGGACATACACGAACCTGATTAGACTGTTTGAGCTGGAGCTTGCTAAGGCCCGTGACAAGCCACCCCGGAAAAGAAGACACAAACCCAGAGTTGGTTGGAAGAGGAACTTAAGAGAGCCATAGCGAAATGACAGGAAGCCTCTAGGAAACAGAGACATGCTAAGCAGCGGGATGAACCAACAGATGATGTTGAAAGAAAATAGGAAATCTTTCTAAGCTGTAGAAGGGATGCATCCCTTCAGATCAATGAAAAGATTAGGAGAAAGGGAGCTCAGTGGCTTGCAGAAGTACATAAAAAAGATAGAAAGGCAGCTGCGAAATTTAGGAACCATCTAAACTCCCTAATAAATGAGACGATCCTAGAGCACAGGTTTATAGGTAGAGCTCAAGGTGCTAGGCTAAAAGGGGAAGAAGCTACTGAATATATAAGAACAAGGGTGACAGAAAGTTTCAACAAAGAAGTGCTTTATGCACCACAGTAGACAAAGATGAATCAAGTGGCACAATGGCTTCATTTTCAAAACGAGAGTGAGAAGGAGCTGAGAAGAGGGTTCCTAGTAGTACACAGACACGCCCAGATGGCATTCCAAATATGCTGAAAAAGACATTAGGTCCGAAGTCTAAGCAGGCTTTGAGAGAGGCAGTGAGCAAAATAATATTCAATGGTGAAGTCTCCGATGGAAGGAAACTTAGCAGGATGAGCATGATCTATAAAGGAAAGGGGGACAAAGCTGACATAAACAACTACCGTCCTATAATAGTTACATCAGTGGTCTTTAGGCTGCCAATGCAGGTTATAAAGGAAAAACTGCAGGCATGGCTACACGATGAGGGGGTGCTGGGGCAACCATATAATGGGTCTCGGAAGCACATGAGGTTGGAAGACAATCTATTCTCACTGACGCAGTGCATAGAAATAGCAGTAAAGGAACACAGGCACCTGTGGCGAGTATTTTTGGATATTAAGGAAGCGTACGTTAGCGTGGTTCAAGAAAACTTGTGGGGAATACGGGACACACTAGGTGTGAAAGGTGTATTCACTAATTTTTAAAGCATAACTATGAAGGTAACAAGGTAGTATCAAAGTGAAAAAAAAAACAGGTATACAGGCCTATGTAGGTAAAACGGGGGCTTAAGCAGGTGTGTCCTCTGTCACCCTTGATATTCATGATGTATCTACAAAGATTAGAGGCCAAATTAGAGGACTTGGCTACAATCTCTCTTTCGTCAAACAAGGAAAACTCATTGGACAGGCACTGCCAGCATTGATGTACGCAGATGATATTGTGCTAATATTAATATTGATGGACATCTGCGGTAATGTGGGAGCTTAGAATACAGGAGATAACGCTAGAGATAACAGATAAATGCAAATATCTGGGCGTATGGATAACCAATGAGGCCGAGTACCTAAGGGAACACGAAAAATATCTGACGACTAAAGGTAACATGAATGCAGCTGTGATGAAAAACAGGGCACTGTAGAATTACATTAGGTGTGGGGTTGTGAGAGGAATATGGAAAGAGGTCAACGTTTCTGGTCTGATGTTTGGCAATGCGGTCTTGTGCATGAGATCTGAAGTTCAAGCTATATTAGCAGTTAAGCAACGTGGAATAGGTAAGCTGGCCTTAGGAGCTCACGGGAATACACCAAATCAAAGAGTACAAGGTGATACGGGATCGACATCTTTTGAGGGCAGGGAAGCTAGCAACAAGGTGAAATTTCAGAAGCGGTTGAGAGAATTGGGGGAGGAGCGTTGGGCTAGAAAGGTATTCAGCTACTTCCACATGAAGAATTTCGATACAAATTGGAGGAAGCGAACCAGAAACTTGACTGATAAATACTAAGAAAACAGCAGGGGGCCAAACCAAAAAATTTTTATCGGTTAAGAAAAAGGTGAAGGAATCTGAGGCGGACATATGGACACTAGCCATGATTAAGAAGTCCGCACTAGAGATTTATGTAACTTTTATGCAGGAAATTGCCAAGCAAAGGATTTATGATAGTACTTGGGGTAGTTCTCTACTGTTTGAGGCCAGGACGGGAGTATTGCGAACCAAGACATATTGGCCAAATACGAAGGGGTAGACACGGTATGTAGTGTGTGTGGAGAGGAATAGGAAACTGCTGAACACTTGATAATGTGCTGTAAAGGGCTTCAACCTATAGTTCAGGATGATGGCGCAGAGTTTTTCGAAGCATTGGTGTTTAGGGACAGAATAGACTTTAAGAGGGTAGAATTAACTAGAAGGAGGTTATCTGATTTGTGGCTAAAGTCAAGTCCCGAGTGAAATCGAACCTTTCACTGCAAAGTACGGGTCCTCAACCTCACAATTTAAAAGAAAAAAATTAATCTAGTTTTTGATTCACTAAGTATTACTGCTTGGTCGCGTTAGCTACTCCACCATCTAAAGGGTACAGCCATATCAATACATCCATCCTTCCGTGGGGCGCATAATAAATAAGTAACATAAATCATTGGTCTTGCTTTGATCTCATTAAAACCGGCTCCACTATCTGGCTTCGGAGATTTGATTACGTTATCGATTTTGTGATCAGTACACGGGAAAAGAAACATAGAGTTGTTAATGTCATCTAATATATATTTACACAGATCCTCCTGGAGTTGTTTGTGCAAGTGTAATCTACAATACCCACATGCAAAAATTGATCATTGAATTTGTTTACTTGTGAAATCTTGGTATATTCAAAATTATCGAAAGTAAGTGTGCTAGGGATCACACTGCCCGAGGTACCTTTGAGCAGCCCATATTTTTTGGAGGTCACCTGATATCGATTGATGATTGATTAATTGATTTGTGGGGTTTAACGTTCCAAAACCACCATATGATTTTGAGAGATGCCGTAGTGGAGGGCTCCGGAAATTTCGACCACCAGGGGTTCTTTAACGTGCACCCAAATTTCAGTACACGGGACTACACCATTTCCGCCTCCATCGGAAATGGAGCCGCCACAGCCGGGATTTCACGTGATATCGAAGCAAACATATTTTTGTAGTACTCAGTGCGAGCCTTACGAAGATAAGAGTTAGGTTTGTTTTTTATACTTTTATATTCCTGGAGTACCGTTTCATCTTTAAGGCGAATAATAGTATAGAATAATCTATTCCTCATTCGAATTCTGTTGTATAACTCACGGGTAATGAATTATTCTGTACATTTCTGGTGCCCCAACTGAATGTAAAGAAAATACAGTTTTATACAAATGTTTGATTTTTGCAAAAATAAATCGTAAAATAAATTTGGATTGTCCTCTATAATACATATGTCCAATCTATATTCTCAATGATGAGCCGAGAAGTATACAGCCCCTTATTGTTAAAATTCCTTCAAAAAATAGAAACGTAGTGGGCGCAATTTTTTTGGGCGTGGTGCAAAAACAAGTTTGGCAGATTGTCACTGATGTCAAAAGTAAGAATTGTGAAAAGCAGATCTGCGATATGATAATTTGTAATACACCAATCAATTAGGCTTTTTGTGTCTGCCGTAATTCTGGTGGGTGAATCAGTAGTGATACCGCAATGAAATGACTCTATGAGATCAATGAAGTACTGCGTCGGAAAATTGGCTTGTAATAAATTTATTTTAAAATCACTAATCAGAACAACCGAGAGACCTGTCATGGTAACTCATTGAAAAACCCTCCTGTTGGACGAGGAGGCACACAAACATGCAAGAATAAGCACAAGGCCGGTTTTTTTTCATAGGCCTTTAACCTTGTTTACTGCATTCTTCTCACATGCGGTAGAGTGTATGTGGGGCCGACTGGTCGCTGCATAAATATTCGCCTATAGGAGCACCAGTCACCTTTAAAGGGCAGGCTGCTAACGCAATTGGCCCTCCACTGTGAAAAGTGTGGATGCGAGGCAGACTTTTCAAACAAAATCATTTTGTTTACGCACCATGATCGCACCGCACGAGAGATCGTGGAGACATTTCACATCAGCAATAGGCAATCATCCTGTATCAGCCACCCATCAGTGACAATTTTTGAGAAAAAAGTGTCACCGCTAAAGCGGTTAATGAACACATGATACATGGTACGATGGACATGGATTTGAAATTATGACGGTGTGCGTGGGCAGGGAGTGACTACATTTATATATAAATGTTACTTTTCTAAATGTAACCTTCAGTTGATAGTAGCGCTGGTGTTGTACCCTTCTTTTCTTTATCCTTGTGTCAGTGTGCACTGAAAATAACTTACGATGCACTCATACCTCGTCTTTCATACCTCGTCTTTCATGCCCGTCTTTCAAAATTACACCAGTTCAAACAACCTAACTTCATGAAAAACACCCAAAGTGTGGCTATGAATAGCTACAATCACGATACCGCAACACTTCAGAGCAATAGATTCATAATCGTAATTAACAGATGAAAATTCAACAAGAACTAAGTATAGTTCAGGTTATTTTTATTACAAAGTGAACAACCATCGCCTCGACAATTTTTTCTGAAGACACTTTCACAAATGTAACCGTCGAGAAAATTGACATCAAAAACCAAAAAAGAAACACCAGTTCTCTGTAATTGCGAGAATGTAAAATTTATGATCTAAGAAATACAAAGCAGTTTCTAACTCTACGCCCTTAGGACTCCAGCTCCTGCTATTAACATTAAAAATTGATAAATAACTATTAGCTTTTAAAACACACACCGCAAAGCAGAATTGAAGGTACCGCTTTATTAGTACGTCATGCTATGTGATTCTGTCATCATAAAAAAAATCGAGTTATAACCCAAACAAGAGCTCACTGCATCTTATCTAAATCTGCTTCGCGTTCAATGCGGATGACCCGCTTGCCATGTGTCTTACGCACAAACGACTGTTCTTGTTTGTGCCAAACAAAGTGATAATGCTTTTCATGTGCCCCGTTTCTCAAGAGCCCAAAAATCTTCTTGTTTTCTGCCGTCAGATTGTCCAGGAAGTAGGCATGTGATTTCGTGGACTTCAAACAGCGTTTCTTCGCCATCCTTTCGCCCCGTGCACCACGCATCACAAAGCGAACAAGCACCGCTGGTTCTTTACCTGGCTTAGGCGGAAGCCAATGCAAGCCGTCATATTTGTGTAAGCTCGCTATGGTTCAACTGTTTCGCCAAGTTGCTCAGCTTATCAAGCAGGCGCTCGTTTTGGCTCTGAGGCATACAATGAATTCCAAAATTTTTGGTGGCAACACTGGTTTAAGTAATTGATCTGCTGTTGCAGTTTCTGAATTTGCAAAACGGTATACGTTGCTTCAGCCTTTTCGGAGACAACTCACTAGTTAACAAAGCTACCTTTGACTTTCTGGTGACATGACTTTGGCAAATATGACCTTAAGCATGACACTGCTATGCCCCTCTTCGCAAGCTTTGATTGAGAAGGTTCAAAAGGCAATAGAGTCATGTTCGTGCGTCGTGAGTACCACCAGCAAAAAGTTCGCTGTCACAAAATACAAGCTTTAAATTTAAAAACTGCCAAGAGGTATTGTAAGTCATGTCAAAAGCGAAATTCAACTTAGTTGCTGTGAGACTGAAAGATTGAAGAATACACTTCGCTATCTTTTAGAGGTCAACGTTAGAGTGACTTTTTAGAAGTATCTTAAAGTCCTCTATTTATCTACAGACAATAACAATTGAATCGTCGGTTAGTCCACCAAACAACGAGCAATCTACATCTGCTATATATTGCCACGTTTCATTTTCCAAGTTTTTGTTATCATCCCAAAACACCACACGATTCTCAGCGCAAACCGCGCGTGCAGTTTTCGAGAAGGTTCCGGACTGTAGTAGATCATTTCGATAAGATCACGCCCACTGTGCGAACGGTACAGATTGTTCTGGAACCTACGCTACCGCTAGCAATAACGCTAGAACATTCGACGGCAAGAGTATAAATGCCGACGCGCTTCGCCGCTTGTCAGTTGTTGATCGAAGGCCGACGCTGCGTTCGCCGCTATCAGTCCGAGACTGCTATCTGTGCAAGACTGCTGCTGTAATTAGACTTTTCCTTTACCGGGCACAGGTTCGCCCAAATAAACAGTTAAATCCCAACACAAAGTTTCCTGTCTTCGGCCACGTCACGACCCTGTGACTTCTGGTGGAGGTGCTGCTTCGTTCATGTACCGCACGCCTCCGTCAAGCCGTGAACCCAGCCCCCGTCGCGGAGAAGACACCGACGCCAACCAAGAGCAGCGAACGAGCCGCCGACAGCAAGGTCTCCCACCGCAGTACGGCCTTCTACAAGACAAGGCGCGGAAGACGAAGACCATGACCTCGACTGCAGCGACAATGACAACTGGAGCGTCCCAGCCCGTGATCGTCATTCATCAACCCAGGGAACCACCAACGTTCCATGGCTCATCGTTTGAAGACCCGGAAACCTGGCTAGAAACATACGACCGTGTGGCCGCCCTCAACCACTGGGACAACGAAGAAAAGCTCCGTCGTGTGTACTTCTACCTGGAAGACACCGCCAGGACCTGGCTAGAGAATCGGGAGTCCACGCTCCGAACGTGGGATATCTTCTGCGGCGCATTTCTGCAAACGTTCGCGAGCGTCGCTCGCAAAAAGAGGGCCGCTGCTCTACTCGAGACCCGGGTTCAGCTACCAAATGAAAAGGTTGGAATTTTCACAGAGGAGATGACGCGCCTATTCCGTCACGCTGACCCAGAAATGCCTGAGGAAAAGAAAGTTCGTTTCCTCATGCGAGGGGTCAAACAGGAGCTCTTCGCGGGACTAATGAGGAATCCACCGAACACCGCCCAAGAATTTGTATCCGAGGCGACCACCATCCAAAAAACGCTGGACATGCGCACCAGACAGTATAATCGTCGCCTGACTCCAGAATGCGCTGCTGCTCAAACCAGTGACTCCGACGACCTGCGTGAAACGATCCGAGCGATCGTGCGGGAAGAGCTGCGCAAACTGTTGCCTTCGGCGCAGCCTCAAGTGGATTCGATCGCCGACATTGTGCGAGAAGTCTGGCAATCGCTTCGGATTCCCGAAACACCGCCGCCCGAGCCACAAACTATGAGCTACGCCGCTGCAGTGCGCCACAACGCTCCTCCCCGTCCACGCCAAAACGCCGCCCCGTCGCACTTCCGTCGCCAGACGCCACCGCCGCCACCACCCCCACCGACGTCCTACCGTTCCCCAGCGGGCCAGCGCAGTGCACCAAGGAAAACGGACGTTTGGCGTGCACCTGTCAACCGCCCACTCTGCTACCACTGCGGCGAGGCCGGGCACACATACCGCCGTTGCCAGTACCGACAGATGGGACTGCGTGGCTTCGCCGTCGATGCACCCCGTCCGCAGCCAGGGGAACGGCCACGTGACATCGCCGACTACCTGACAGGAACTCAATGGAACCCCGAAGTCCTTCCCGTTCGCCGTCGCCCAGCCGCCGCATGTTACCGCACCCCAGGCAGTACTCCGGCCCGACGCGGGGCCGGTCTCCTAGCCCGTATTCGGGAAACTAAGGGCAGCAACCGGTGGAGGTTTGGTTGCTGTGCGACGAACTACCGAAGATCCTCCGACGACGACGACGCCGCGACGGAGCTTTCCGAACACAATGCCAACCAGGCAAAGCCCTGACGGTGAAAGCTCACTTACCGAAGGTGGCCTGATGACGCAACACGGAAGCAGCGGAACAAGCCGACGCAGCCGTGACCCGACGCCACGCCCTAACTGTAATGCGAGACGGCGAACTAGCGACCTCGACGTTCTTATCGACGGCCGCAGTGTGACCGCTCTCGTCGATACTGGAGCTGACTATTCTGTCATCAGTGGGTCGTTCGCCGCGAAGCTAAAGAAAGTTAGGACAGCTTGGAAAGGCCCTGAAATCCGCAATCCCGGAGGTCATCTCATAACGCCTGCAGGAATCTGCACTGCGAGAGTCACTATTAACGGCCGTATTTATCCTACAGACTTCGTAGTCCTACAGCGTTGCTCGAGAGATGTCATCCTTGGCATGGACTTCTTGTGCCTCCATGGTGCTGTCATCAACCTAAAAACAAAGTCGATAACGTTATTCACAGAAGAAGCACTACCGCCGCGCGCGCCGTCAGGACACCATGCCTTGAATGTGCTCGAAGAACAAGTCACCATTCCGCCTCGCTCAAGCGTCATTATTTCAGTCGGTGCTCCTAAATCACCTGACTTGGAAGGCGTCATTAAAGGCAGTCAGCATCTGCTGGTCACCCGAAATATTTGCGTCGCAAGAGGAATTGCAGAGCTGCGGGGAGGCAAAGCAATGGTTATGCTCACAAATTTCAGCAATGAGTACAAACATGTGAACAAAGGAACAACGGTCGCATACATAGAAGAAATTGTCGAAGCCACCAGTGCTTTCGCCCTCGCCGATTCTGCGGAACCTGCTCAGAGGAACCAAGCCCATCCCATAGCTTTCGATGTCAATCCGAGACTTCCGAACGATAAGCAAGAACAGGTCAAGGCCCTGCTCCTGCAATGCGAAGATTGCTTTTCGTCGTCATCGAAAATTCGGCAGACCCCAATCACGAAACATCGCATAATAACCGAAGAAAATGTCAGACCACTCCGTCAGAGTCCGTACAGGGTTTCGACGCGAGAACGTGAGGCCATGAAGAGACAAGTTGATGAAATGCTGCGGGATGACATTATCCAGCCGTCCAAGAGTCCATGGGCATCCCCCGTGGTGTTAGTGAAAAAAGGATGGGACCCTACGTTTCTGCGTCGATTATCGCCGCCTGAACAAAATCACAAGAAAGGACGTGTATCCTCTCCCACGAATAGACGACGCACTTGATCGGCTCCATAACGCCAAGTACTTTTCGTCAATGGACTTCAAGACTGGCTATTGGCAAATCGAAGTCGACGAAAGAGACCGAGAGAAGACGGCGTTTATAACACCGGACGGCCTCTTCGAGTTTGAGGTAATGCCCTTCGGCCTTTGCTCAGCACCTGCAACTTTTAACGCGTTATGGATACAGTACTGGCAGGATTGAAGTGGAAGACTTGCCTTGTGTACTTGGACGACGTAGTCGTGTTTTCCTCGAGTTTGGACGAGCATCTTCGGCGCCTTGAAGCTGTACTTCAAGCCATCAAGACTTCCGGACTCACACTGAAGCCAGAAAAGTGCAGATTTGCGTATCAGGAGCTCTTGTTTCTGGGGCACGTTATCAGCAAGTCTGGAGTTCGTCCCGATCCACGGAAAACAGCCGCCATCGCCGACTTCCCACCGCCCACTGACAAGAAAGCCGTGCGCCGATTTCTGGGACTGTGTGCCTATTATAGGCGGTTCGTGAAAAACTTCGCCCGCACCGCCGATCCTCTCACTAACCTTACCAAGGCCGACGTGGAGTTTAAGTGGGAAACGCCGCAGGAACACTCTTTCCAGGAGCTTAAACATCGCCTCCAGACGCCTCCGTTACTTGCCCATTTTGACGAATTCGCCGAGACAGAAATACATACTGACGCAAGCAGCGTAGGTCTTGGCGCCGTTCTTGTGCAGAGGGCTGACGGACTTGAAATGGTTATTAGTTACGCCAGCCGATCGCTATCCAAAGCAGAAGCAAATTATTCCACAAACGAAAAGGAGTGCCTCGCCATCATCTGGGCTACGTCGAAATTTCGCCCCTACCTCTACGGCAGGCCCTTCAAAGTTGTGAGCGACCACCGCGCCTTGTGTTGGCTAGCCACCTTGAAGGACCCTTCAGGTCGCCTCGCACGATGGAGCTTGAGACTTCAAGAATATGACATTACTGTCATTTACAAGTCCGGCAAAAAACACTCCGACGCCGACTGTCTCTCTCGTGCGCCTGTCGACCAACCGCTACCCGACGACCCGGATGACGACTTCTTCTTGGGAACGATAACTAACGACGACTTCGCTGAACGACAGCGGGCCGACCCGGAACTTAAGGCCCTAATAGAATACCTCGAAGGCAGGACCGCCGAAGTCCCGAAGGTATTCAAGCGCGCACTTGCGTCGTTCTTTCTACGAAACGGTCTTCTACAAAAGAAAAACTTTTCACCGCTTCGAGCTAAGTACCTCCTTGTGGTGCCTTCAGCTCTGCGACCAGAACTCCTGCAGGCCCTGCACGACGATCTGACGGCACGACGATCTGACGGTGTGTCTCGCACCCTCGAGAGGATACAAGAAAGGTACTACTGGCCACGTCTTACCACCGACGTCACTCGTTATGTGAGAACATGCCGGGACTGTCAGCGACGCAAGACACCGCCGACAAGGCCAGCGGGACTTCTGCAGCCAATTGAACCACCTCGGTGGCCATTCAAGCAGATTGGTATGAACTTACTGAAGCCATTCCCGACGTCGGCTTAAGGAAGCAAGTGGATCGTGGTAGCTACCGACTACCTCACTCGCTACGCCGAGATAAAAGCCCTGCTCAAAAAGAGTGCATCCGAGGTAGCTAAGTTCTTCGTCGAAAATATCGTCCTACGTCACGGCGCCCCGGAGGTCCTTATCACCGACAGAGGAACGGCATTCACTGCCGACTTAACTCAAGCTATCCTCGCATACAGCCAAAAAAACCACCGCCGGACGACAGCGTACCACCCACAGACCAACGGCCTCACCGAGCGGCTTAACAAGACGATCGCCGACATGCTGTCAATGTACGTCGATGTTGAACACAAGACGTGGGACGCCATTCTTCCGTATGTGACCTTCGCATACAACACGGCGGTGCAGGAGACGACGCAGATATCTCCATACAAATTGGTCTACGGAAGGAGCCCGGCAACGACGCTCGATGCCATGTTACCCAACGTCACCGACGAAGAAAACCTCGATGTGAGCGAGTACCTTCAACGCGCCGAAGAAGCCCGACAACTTGCGCGTCTCCGTATCAAGAATCAACAGACGACCGACAGCCACCGTTACAACCTTCGACGACGCTTCGTGGAATACCAGCCCGGTGAACGTGTTTGGGTGTGGACGCCGATACGCCGACGTGGACTAAGTGAAAAGCTTCTGCGACGGTACTTCGGACCGTACATGGTGGTTCGACGTCTCGGCCCACTTGATTACGAGGTTGTCCCCGACGGCATCACGAACTCTCAACGACGCCGATCGCGACCTGAAGTCGTCCATGTCGCGCGCCTCAAGCCGTTTCATGCGCGTTAACAAACTGAACCCGTGTTTTTTTGTATTATTGTTGTATTGTAGTTTATTCATTGTACTTTTTTGCATTATTTTTGTACTTTCATCTTTAGTTAAAGCATCGGGACGATGCCTTTTTTCAGAGGGGGGCAATGCCACGTTCCATTTTCCAAGTTTTTGTTATCGTCCCAAAACACCACACGATTCTCAGCGCAAACCGCGCCTGCAGTTTTCGAGAAGGTTCCGGACTGTAGTAGATCATTTCGATAAGATCACGCCCACTGTGCGAACGGTACAGATTGTTCTGGAACCTACGCCACCGCCAGCGATAACGCTAGAACATTCGACGGCAAGAGTATAAATGCCGACGCGCTTCGCCGCTTGTCAGTTGTTGATCAAAGGCCGATGCTGCGTTCGCCGCTATCAGTCCGAGACTGCTATCTGTGCAAGACTGCTGCTATAATTAGACTTTCCCTTTACTGGGCACAGGTTCGCCCAAATAAACAGTTAAATCCCAACACGAAGTTTCCTGTCTTCGGCCACGTCACGACCCTGTGACAATATATCTCAGCGAGCAGTGGCCCACACGAGACCCTAATGTGTTCCTCGTTTTTGTACATAAAATATAGATAGATAGATTGATATGTGGTGTTTAACGTCCCGAAACCTATGAATTTGAGAGACACCGTAGTGGAGGGCTGCGGAAATTTCGACCACCTGGGGTTCTTTAACATGCACTCAAATCTGAGCACACGGGTCTACAACATTTGCGCCTCTATTGGAAATGCAGCCGCCGCAGCCGGGATTCGATCCCGCTACCTGCTGGTCAGCAGCCAAGTACTTTAGCCACTAAACCATAAAAGCAGGGCTAGATAAGTAGATAACACACACACACACACACACATATATATATATATATATATATATATATATATATATATCAAAAAGTTGAGGACAGGTAAAACGAAAACTTTTTAGTTTTCCTACGTTTCAGCCGAGGACCGGCCTTCATCAGGGAAAACACGATCGTGTTTTCCCTGATGAAGGCTGGTTCCTGGTTGAAATGTAGGATAAATAAAAAGTTTTCCTTTTGCCCGCACTCCACTTTTTGGTAATTCTTCCACTGGATCCAAGAACACCTTCTTTTTCATATATATGAATGTATATATATATATATATATACCAGGTTCTTTGAACGTCATTCACGCTGGACCCGACGTATTGTAGGCAAAAAAGGGGCGACGAAACTTTCGTGGAAGCGTCTTTACTGAACGTTTTCAGCTGGTGGACCAGCCTTCGTCAGAGTGCTGACGAAGGCTGGTCCACTCTGACGAAGGCTGGTTCACCAGCTGAAAACGTTCAGTAAAGACGCTTCCACGAAAGTTTCGTCGCCCCTTTTTTGCCTCTATATATATATATATATATATATATATATATATATATATATATATATATATATATATATATATATATATATTTATATAATTATATGTATCATGGAACACGTTATTCGAAGGTCGTAGGTTCAATTCCTGCTCACGGCTGGTTATTATTTTTTTATCCACTTTTTTTTCTTCTTATTTACATTCCATTGGTTGTAATAACTTCCCCTGTACATTCCTTGGCATTCCTGTCTGTTAGATCTCATTAATATTGTGTTAAAACACGAAAAAACGAGCCCTTAAGTATACACTTCTTTCCGTTATATATATATATATATATATATATATATATATATATATATATATATATATATATATATGGAGAGAGAGAGAGAGAGCTAGATAGATAGATAGATAGATAGATAGATAGATAGATAGATAGATAGATAGATAGATAGATAGATAGATAGATAGACTGCGCCCTTGTCAGGAATCAGACAGACAGCGGACCCGATCTAGAGCCAGCTGCTGCTTTGTGTACCTCGTCTTCCACAATTTTACCAGATTTGCCGCGCTCCCAGGCCCCAGCGCCTATCTTGGTTATGACCCTAAATAGATAAACAGAAACTCCAAACTGCTTGATGTACGCAAAAAAAAAACTTCGAATTACGAAAAAAAATCAGATACTGTGATGTCTGCCGACCACTTTCAGAAATATGCGAACTCTGATACATTCCTAGAACCAAAATGGCATTAAGCCTGTGCTCTTTCAGCTCGGCTGTACCATTTCCCAGTTCTTGAACATCACAGAACTTGAAGTACGGGAAGTCGTTGAGAAGAGTTTCTGTGAGACGCACGGACATAATGCAGCCACGTGTATGCTTCAGTTGGGAGGCTTAATGAAATTCTCCGCGCTACGAGTTGAAATGAGGCTGAATGGCTGTTTGAGAACAATGCGCGTTGGGGAAAGGTTTTCGGAGCGCTCTTAATATATCGTTCACGCACTTCACCTCATGACTCTCCACGTGAGGCAGCTAATCAATCACGCCTTTGTGCACTCCAGGGGTGGCCATAACGAATAATGATAATGGGAGAACTGATGACAAGCGGAGGCAACTTGCAGCTCGAGAACACTCGGATTCGCAGAGCTTATGACATGATGTTGGGGAGTTTCTCACCGTGAAATATGCAGATACGGCAAAACTGGAAAACGATGATCAGGCAGTTCATAATGGCACGAGCTCATCCTTGGAACAGTAAAACAGATGCCCTGAAACGAGTGTTCACGTTGATTTCTCCTGCCAATGTGATTAAGTAGCATCCACGTTTAAAACCAACTTTTCATGCTCCATCTTTCCGTAATACGCAGATGTGCACAATCAAGTTTTAGCTAAAAACCGTTGGTGGCTTGCGAAAGCACTGAATGAACACAATTTTTTTAGCGTGAGAAAAAAAAGGTGCAGCTTTCACTAGTGGGAAGAGCTGAAGCCACCAGCGAAGCTACAGTTCAACCTGGCTAACGTTTTTTAGCAATGCCAAGCCTTTTCTAGAAATGCTCAGTTTTTACTAGAAGTATTAGGTACTGCTAGACTAGCTAGTCATGTCACGTGACTACCTTTAATGTGGTACTGTGGCTTCAGTTAAGTGACTAATGACATTTGCGTGGTTTGTAGAGAGAGCATGTCACGTGAGTAGGCATTAGTGATGTCGTTGGACTTCAGTTAAGTATTTAATCACTGTTGCGTAATTTGTGAAGAGAGCATGTCTCGTGACAAGGCATTAGTGACGTCGCTTGAATGATTGACGTCGCTACATGTTGCACGGTTTCAAGTCACATGAATTGTAGTCAGTTGCTTGATGTTACGTGACGTTTAGCCACTCGTGTAGTGATTACATGACTCTAGACGCGTGACTAGCAACGATATTTTAAGCGATTTTAGCCACGTGAAGGTTGAAGGAGTTTTGGTTGCAAGATTAGTTCTTAAAATATGATACGATATTTTTAGTCCCTTTAGAGACTCGCCCATTAGAGATCGCATATTCCGCAGCAGTCAAATCGACGTAATTGTTGTGGAAGCGAAGCAGATCTTGAGAAGAGCGAAGCGAGCGCGTACTTCTTCATACTGATACTAATTGCTGTTCACGTAACCCGTTGGAAAGACAAGCTTAAAAGGGGCTTCACTCTTTAAACTCTAGAAAGAAAGATTAACCTTATTCAACCCCTCCATCTAGTACCAAGAAATGTCGTGCCTGAAGTTCTACTTAGCCGAACTTTCTACGTTAAGTGAAGACAGGGGTGCTATGCAGGATAGAATGAGCTTCTCGGAAAGACAAGTTTGCTCTAAGCTCGCCTTAGGGTGGCCATGACAGGATAACAGTGCGGAGCATGAGAAAGCAGCTTTGAGAAAAGCAGCCACAAATACGCACATGGCGTGACCAACGCATTCGTGGCATTTGCAGCTATCTTCAAAAGACCATCGCAAGCAACCACGTCATTACCGCCACTTAGTCATGATCTTATCGCACGTAGCAGCAAAGTAAGTGCGACTGTAGCGATAGCCTTTTGCAAACTGGACATCTTGTCTCCCATAGACGGCGTATTCCTGGGCGCTTGTTCTGTCTTGGATAAGTTCTTTCGTTCACCCTGCTGCATGGAAACATCCCACTCAAAGGGAGCAAGGGCGCACACGCTGTGTTCTCGGGCAGTTTGTTTCGCTTCTGTCAAATGTTAGACATAAACAAATGGGCAGATATGTTTCTTACAATATTCGCCTGAAAGTTTTTCTGCATTAACAAATCATTAGGAACAATGACTGTGCAAAGTAATACACAGTAGCATTACTCGCTGCAATTGTCCCCACAGATGAATGCTTCCTGAAATTTGTTACGGGTACTTGCTGTGAGTGGGTCCCGCCGTCGAGGTATGCTGGCCAAGGTACTCGGCTGGTTACCCTCAGGTCGCGGTAGCGAATTTCAGTCGCGGCGGATGTACTTGTGATAGAGGCGAATATGCTGTGAGCCCGTGTGTTGAGATTTCAGTAATCCTTGGTGGTTGAAATATCCGTAGTCCTCCAATTCGGCGTCTCTCAACCATATCATCGCTGCTTTCATCGCTGCTATCATCGCTGACATCATCGCTGCTTTCAGTGGGTCCGGCGGCACGATCGCGATGACACCAACTCACCACACGCCTCTATCCTTTGTGCAGCTATTAGTCATGGCCTGCTGCTCCTGCGGTGCTATCACCAATGCTTCCGCGGCAATGACTGCTACCCGAGCTCACCGCTTCGGCAACATCATGGCTGGTCCATCGTCGTCCTTCTGGAAGGCTTCGTCGGCACGTCTTGTCGGCGATTCCATGCGTGTTCGTCCTTGGAACCCTCCATCCGGCCCCCGGCCTCTGCTCGACGACTATGCTGGTGAGCGGCTATGCCACCCAATGACCACGTCCGCAGGGCAGAGCCTTGCATCTGACGCCGTGCATCAACAATGGTGCCTGGCTCCCGCTGCCTTGCCTGTGCGGCCCCCCACGGTGCTGCGCATGCTTCGTCCGGGACCACGCGCTCTCGCCATTCCCACACGTGACTGCACCTATATAAATCGCCGTGACATCATCGCTGCTTTCAGTGGGTCCGGCGGCACGATCGCGATGACACCAACTCACCACACGCCTCTATCCTTTGTGCAGGTAACAAACCGCTTTTCCTTATTCACTAAACCCACGCGTTACCGTGGTCTTTTAGTGCTGCCGGGCCCACATGCAGCGTTTGCCATTCTTTGCGACTGTGTGAATATCATCATGAGTCTCCTGCAACTGTCTGGCGATGTCGAACTAAACCCAGGGCCTGCCACTCGTGCCTCTGCCGGTGACGACCATTCAGATGTGTTAGCAGCCTTGCGCGAACTAAAAACAGGCCAATCAGCACTACTTAGCGAAATCAAAGGTATCCGAGATAAACAGGCTGATAACGATAAAATGCTGAAAGACATAAAAGAGAGACTTACGAAAATTGAAGGGGAGTGCCAATCGCTGACGGCGATCAAAGCTGACGTGAAGAGTGTGCATGCACTCGCAGAGGCAAACGCGCATCAGATTGAGCAGCTGACTGCACGCACTGATGACGCCGAAGATAGAGCGCGGCGAAATAACTTAGTGTTCTACGGGATAGATGATGAGTCTAACGAAAGTTGGACAAAATCTGAGGAAAAGATTATCAGGTTTTCAAGCGAGCACCTCAAATTAACTATTGCTCCGAAAGACATAGAACGCGCACACAGACTCGGTACCTTTTCGCCGAATAAAACTAGACCAGTTCTAGTAAAATTCACCCATTTCAAAGATAAGGAAAAGGTACTAACTGCTAGTAGAAATCACAAGCATCCCAATGTTAACATTGTGCAAGATTTTTCACCAGCCACACGCCTAGCCCGTAAAAAACTGGTCGAGTTCAAAAAAACTCAAACTTTTCCCAGCAGCCTTCGTCATAACAAACTTGTAGCAGGGAAGAACACCTACGTGTATGACCCGGTTAATCAACAAGTCGTTCTTCGCACGCCGTAGCAGTTAGCTAGTGGTTGCCCTTACGGTCCCAAGGACTATTTATCGTTTCTTTTTACTAATATCAGGAGCGTACTACCAAAGCGGGATATCTTGTCCTGTTTAATTGACTCTTCAGATTCCAACGTCATAGTGCTAACCGAAACGTGGTTAAACTCGTCTGTCATCAGCGGTGAAATATTCCCTTCTTATCCAGATTTCAATATTTTTCGTACCGACCGAGATGGCAGGCGTGGTGGTGGCGTGCTCATTGCTACTCACCGTGACCTTGGCTGCTATCGTATCAATATACCAACCTCACTCGAAATGGTGTTTGTGTGCTGTAAAGCCATTCAACCCCACGTAGTCTTAGGTGCATGCTATCGCCCACCTGATTCCGACAGTACATTTATACCAATGTTTCATGACGCGCTACAATCACTAAAGATTCATTTCCCTAATGCACCAGTTGTCCTATTCGGCGACTTTAATTTTCCGAACATAGATTGGTCTGACCTCGTCCTTGTCACATCGAAACAAAACATTGAAAGCAACTTCGTCGATACATGTTTAACATTCGCTTTAACTCAAATTGTTAATGCAGCAACGAGGCAATCTAAACACTCAGCCAATATACTTGATCTAGTACTAACAACCCATCCTGATAGAATCACTTCGCTTTCGTACCTCGACGAAATCAGCGACCATAAGGTCATTCATGGCACATTCCAATGTAGGCTGAAGCGCCCAGACAAAACAAGGAAAAAGCTTACCTTATACGATAAGGGTGATTATAATAATTTCAATAAAGAACTAACAAAATTCTGTCAGTTTGTAGTTAAAGATTTTAACAAACGATCTGTCACTGAAAATTGGTTAATGTTTAAATCTAAAATGCATGAGCTTATTAGTACTTACATTCCAACAATTACGATTGGTGAACGTAGCACATCCCGCTGGTTTAATCCTGAACTCAAGAGGCTCAAAAACAAAAAGAAACGACAATTTCGCGCCGCAAAAAACAGCAACAATCCTGTGGCGTGGCAAAAATACCAGACTACCACGAAACTATTCTGCTCTGCCATCGATAAAGCGAAGCGGCTGTTTAATAATACCACCTTGCCCAACTTACTCCGCACTAACCCAAAACAATTTTGGAGAGTGATTAACCCGCGAAACGAAAACAAATGCATATCAATAATGGATCCAACTGGACAGCCTATCGCGAATAATGCAGTAGCAGAAGAACTAAACCATACCTTTTCTTCCGTTTTCACCAGAGAACCGATTGAAAACCTCCCTGATGTCTCCCCCCACAACTACCCTACCATGCCGGACGTCATTTTTTCACCTCAGGGCATCCAGAAAATTATCGAGTCGTTAAAACTTACATCATCCTGCGGCATCGATGGTATAAATGCTAAGGTGCTCAAAAACACCAAAGAAATCACCAGTGTCATTCTTTCCTATATTTTTCAGCAATCACTCTCATCCGGCATCGTTCCTCACGACTGGAAAGTGGGTAAGATCGTTCCGGTTCCTAAGCCTGGTTCATCTAGTTACCGGCCAATTTCCTTAACCAGCGTCTGTTCAAAAATAATGGAACATATAATTCATTCACAAATCGCTAACTTCCTTACCTCAGTTAAATTTTTTCACCCTAACCAACATGGATTCCAAAGGGGACTCTCATGCGATACTCAGCTTGCACTATTCATCCATGACTTAAGCGCTAGTGTAGACCTTAACATACCAGTTGACGCCCTTTTTATTGACTTTGAGAAAGCCTTTGACAAAGTTCCCCACAACCGCCTACTACTAAAACTCTCCCAATTAAGCCTTAACCAACTTGTCTACAATTGGATTCAGGACTTCCTCACTAACCGTCAGCAATTTGTTGAAGCTAACGATACGCCCTCTTCCCTTTCCAACGTAATCTCCGGTGTGCCACAAGGTACAGTTCTAGGACCCCTCCTCTTCTTAATTTACATCAATGATTTACCCGATAACATTTCATCTAACATCCGCCTCTTTGCCGACGACTGTGTAATCTACCGACCTATTACTAACGTTTCAGATACAATTACTCTCCAGCAGGACCTACTAAAGCTGGACGAGTGGTGTAGCAAATGGCTCATGGTATTAAATACTAATAAAACTGCACTTATTTCATTTCACAGACGCCAAAACTTACCCACCACTAACTATAATATTAATGGCTCCATAGTTTCTTCCCTAAGTTCCATTAAATATCTCGGTGTTAACATTTCACAGAATCTAAACTGGTCTTTTCACGTAAGTAAAATAGTTAACAATGCTAACAGAGCTCTCGGTTACCTTCGTCGTAACTTGCATCTTGCCCCTCCATCAGTCAAATTACTAGCCTACAAAACACTAATTCGCCCAAAACTAGAGTACGCATCCGCCATTTGGGACCCATTCCAAATTAACCTAAGTAAGTCCATCGAACTAATTCAAAACCGAGCAGTTAGATTCATCTACTCAGATTACTCGTATCATACCAGTGTTACCACCCTTAAAAGAATAGCAGATCTACCTAACCTTGACCTACGCCGTAAGGTTTCCAGACTATCCTTGTATCACAAAATGTATCATACGTTTCATTACAACTGTCCCATTCAATCAGCTCATCGTACTTCAGCCCGCACAAGCCACCACAAGGCCGTGTACCCACCTCCTGCATGTACCACAGCCCACCATCACTCCTTCTTCGCTCAAGCAGCCAGGGACTGGAACGATCTTCCCCCAAGTGTCATCCATCATAGCAACACGGATAGATTTAAAAATGCCATAGAATCATTGTTTTATTAACCCTATATTGTTTGCCCACACCCTCATGTAAAGCCCCCTGTTGGGTGGCCTTTGAGGTATATTAAATAAATAAATAAATAAATAAATATCGTGCTTTTGGAACCTTGAACCCCACATATGAATCAATAAGCTGTGAGTAGTGAGCTGTTAGTGTTGAAAAATTTAATGCGAGACATTTTAGCCACCTGATCCAACAGCCTTAAGTTCTGCGTGCGTAGGTGCATAGTGTGTGCGGTTGGGCTTGTAGTTGAATCGTGCAGCTCACTGGCGTTGCGGTGGCGCATCAGTCTTTGGAAATAGCGAACGTGGTGAGCTCACGCAATCTTCGCCGTGGGCGTTTGTGAATCAAACCTGTTGACACGCGAATCCGGGTACAAACTCATTGATTATGACAAGGTTTCGGTTCAACTAGTGACTTTCATAGGACCGGTGTGACTGTAAAGTGTTTCTTGCTGTGGACGCTTAGAAGCAGCCTCTTCCCATATCTTAAAGATATCTCAAGAGCAGATAGCGTGATCTGGATGTGTACATCGCCTTCTTAATTGCTTTCTTGCTTTGGTTGTTGTTCATGTCTCGACTAAGCTCTTCGCTCCAGACTGAAGCTTTGGCACACACACATACACAAAGACAGAGACAATAAGGGCACTGGGACTAGCGCAGCACTCAGACACAGGGACCGTATTACCGCATGCCGTTAGGAAAAGAATGACTGTGTCCTTAACATTAGTTCTTTCAAAATAATATGAAAGCCTATTGCAAGCGCAGTTGCTATGCGCCCACTCTGCCATAATCATTCGTTTCCGAGTTACCGAAGCACTCCCCACGTGTCCGTAGGGCGACACGTAAGCCTATGCAGCTGTTCGCCTTGTTTATACTTCTGCTGCTGATGAATAGTTAAGTCTGAGCCCTTTTTAAAGATCAACCTATTGCGAAAACTGGCGTATCCAGCGTGATTCCACTACGTTTTTCGGCACAGGTACAGGCTGAGATTCACAGCCCTTCACTGGATGCACTGGGAAATAGCTGGATCGCACTGGTAGGGGCGCTGGTTTGACCGCTGTGACGCTAGCTCACCCTGGGAAGCACGGAAAAAGCTGGACATTTTACTGCAGTGCGCTGGTGCATGCAGTTTTTGCCAGTGCCGCGTGCGCACTCATGTAGCGTGTCCAGCGGTATGTTTCGGTATCGTTGAATAAAACGCTTGATGTGATGGTACGTATAGATTTGCTCTAACAGCTCCCGAGCATACCTCACAATTTGTCGCTTGGCGGAGATAGAGAATAAACCCAAGACGTTCATGGCTTGAGATTTCCAAAATGACTATTGTTTGGAACGTTTTTCTCAGGAATAAGGAAAAATTGTGTTAATAACTTAAAGCCGCCAACGCTGCATATTTTGCTTTCTAGAATGATTTATCTTTGATATTCACGTGGCGTCAATATTAGCAGTGAATCTTGCGGTGTACGTACGTAATGCAACTTATAATGCACGTTTTTTGCTTGCCCCCGCGTATACCATGTTCGCATCAGTCGTCTATGGCTGTAGTTCCATGTTGCACTGTTTTTAAGCCTGGAGCTGGGCGTCACTCCTAACAGACGCAAGAAATTGTTTACGCCGCCCAGCTGACGAGACGCAAGTGAGCTTTCTCGGTCGCTTCACAAGGTTTCTCAACGGAGGCGAGAGAAACAGCTGTCGTTCCATTCCGCCGCACAATAAATGCATGCCTGGCCATGCTTATTATTTTACTTACTTCAGATACAGTTTAGGTAACGGTTACAAATGCTCCGAAGCTAAATGCAAAAACTTCAACTATCGCAACTCTGCCGCATCGAAAGCGGTCTTACCCAGCGCCCGTCCCAGTCAGCGTTAGGCCTATCGTGCTGGCCACGCCAGTGTTCGCGCTTTAACTGCACACAATTTGAAAGTGTGAGCACAACTGTAAAGCATAGTGTAGACATGCGTCTTCCTAACTCAACTCATTTGCCTTCTGCCGATACCCGCACAACGAACTTTGACTATCCATCCATCACGCTTTCAGCTACGCAAGTTCTCACCGAAAGCTGGCGGCCGCACTAGCCGGTACTTCTAATGCCTCATATGTAAAAACAAGCGATTTTCAACTGTTAATTTGGTACGCCTTTGTGAACTAGCCCAGTGGCATACCTATTCAGCGGATTGCATTATGACTTCTTTGGAATTTTTTTGTTGGTATTATTATAACTGCAATTATGTACACTGGCACGCCTGCCAGCAGAGGCCAGAAAAAGCGCTGTCGCTCGATATCGCGATTCGAGAAATGCATGTATGGCAATGATTAGCCTTCTACGTACTTCAAGTACAGTTTAGCTAACAGTTAGCAATGTTGCGAAGCTCAAATGCAGAAACTTCAGGCATTTGAACTCAGCGGCGTTGAGAGCGGCCTTACCCAGTGCCCCGTCCCAGCAAGCATCAGGCCTCTCATACCGATGGCGTCAGCGTGTATGCCGCCTGTGTTTTTTGCTTTAAGTACGCACAACTCTAAAGTGCAAGAATTACTGTAATTTATAGTTTAGACGTTTGTAAACATAAATCAGCCATTTGTTTTTGTGTACAATGCCCGCACAAGGACCGATGACCACTGATGCATCGCGAGTTTAGCAGTGCAAGCTTTCACAGAAAGCTGACAGCCGCGCAGTAGCCCGTACTTCTCTGGCTTGTATGAACACCCAATCTTAAGTTGGTAATTTGTGTCCGCGTTTGTGAACAAGCCCACTGCTACATTTTTTCAGCGGATTGTATTAGTATTTTTTTGGGTGGTTTTCAAGCTGTGGGTATCGGTATAACTGCAAATCTACACAGTGGCACGGCGGCTGTGGCTTGCACGAGAAAACTACTCAATATTCAACCGTGTGCACGTATATGTACCGAACAAGTCATTATAAATCATTTCTATGGGTCACCCAGTAGCAAGAGTAAGAAACAACTATCAAAAAAAGAAAAACCATCGCCAGCAACAGCCGACAATCTGTGGCTGCTCCTCAAGTTGACACACTGATGAAACACTGTAGGCTTTCAAGTGTTCTGTTCACACCAATGACTGGTATGTCGTTTATATAATTACAGATGTTCATGAAGCGTATACTTAAAATTTATAGAACCATTTACAAGTATCTATCTGACTCTATTTTCTTTTAAAAAACTGAAACCGTCCAAGATAATAAGGAAACCTTTGGTCTCACTTGTTATTAGGCGTTTGATCAACAGAGAAAAAAACCTCTTCCATGCGTTTTTTACATTGCGAGAGAAAGAGTTAGTACAGCAGCGTAAAGCTTTCAGGAATAAATGAAAGAGAGCGCTCTTTGAAAGGCGAAGATAGCGTATTATGAAAAGCTGTTTTCTGGTATCTGCACAAGATACCCTGATGCAGCTTGTAAAGCAGTAAACAGTGTTTTATGGCGCCAAAAGGCGGACTTCATATTGCGTTAAGTCAGGTTAAACAATCGTGCAGTACTTGCTCATTCTTTCATTAAATGTTACACTTTTGGTATACTGCCAAATAATAATACCCTGCAAATCAAAAGCTCAATTATTAGAAATTCTGAAGGCCTATTTCTAAGCCTGGCAGACGAACCATAAGTATTCACAATATTTTGAGTCATAAAATGAGCAGTGCTTTATACATTGTCAGTTTTCAGGCCGGCCACACAAAATTTTTTTTTTGAGCAATTAGCCCACGTACTTGTACCAGACTCTTTTACATAGGTTGTTGTTGAGTGCTGCGTTTACCAACGGCTATGCTTTCTGTATTGGGATGGCCGACACCACAGCCTGTGACCACTGTGGCAACGAAGAAACCATCTGACATATTCTTTGTGACTGCCTAGAGTATAGAAGGCAACGAATATCTCTTCACAAAAAGCTCAGGTAGTTAAATAATCAACCGCTGTTGGAAGAAAAAAAATGATATTTTAACAAGATGCAACTTCACGGAATAAGGCCCCGAAATTGCTTCTGCACGTTTTGTGATCAGCCGACATTTCTGAATGGTTGTAGCCAGACGCCCTTCCTGTTGGCGTTTTTGTTTTCTCATCAGTTCCCGTGTGTTTTTTCCTCTCTCTCTACCTCCTCTTTCTTACCTCTGTTTCTCAACCCCCCGTGCTGGGTAGCAAACCAGATCCCGATATCTGGTTAACCTTCCGGCATTCGTTTCTCTCTCTCTTTCTTCTGTAATTTAGCGGTACAGTCCGGGTGTGTAATGAAGCGCTCTCGTGCATCTGTTCTGTTTAGAGGTGGCGACAACAACTTGCTGGGAAACAGTCGCCCAATATAGATTACTCCGGTGATTGCTAAGGGTTTCGAAAAAACACTACACTCCCGATTGTCCAACTTTTTAACTATAAGTGACATTACAAGCGACGCCCAGTATGGTTTCGTTAAAAAAAGATCTGCGGAGTTAGCTTTGTTGAGGCTAAAAGAAATTATAGCAGAAAACATGAAAATCAGGTGATTTACATAAGGTTTCTTCAATAATTTCCCCAACGCTTTCGATTTCAATGATCATAGCACGCTACTTCAACAGTTGAAAATCTATGACGTTCGAGGCACTGCCCCAGATTTATTAAAATCATATTTAGCGGAGCGATCACAAGGTGTGTGTTTAGGTAACCATCACTCCTCGCCATGGCCTGTCAGAAGAGGTGTCCTGCAAGGAAGTGTATTAGGGCTCCTTCTTTTCAATGTTTTTATCAATGACATTTTTATAACCAACAACTCAGTAAAAGTTATATTATGTGCTGATGATGGCATGGTCTTGTTTTCCGGCGCAGATACATTTACGTTCGTAGAAAGTTATAATAGTTTATTTCCTGATATTACACCACGGTCACTATAAAATAAACTTGACAACAACCCGACGAAAATGAAGGTAACAGTATTGAGTGCTAGAAATAGGATTTTGTACGTTAAACAAGATACCATATGTGCAGACTGAAAATAGTTATTGTAGAAGAACATGCACTTCTCGGTGTGACAATTTCATCGCATTCAAGTTAGGACTCTCACGTAATTCATTTATGGAATAAACTTTTTTACAGTGGGAGCTCTATGGCGTTGTCGAGAAATTTTCTCTACACAAATAAAACCCACTTGAAAAACCCGCCAGTGTAGTCTGGTGTGTCCTAGTGTGTTCTCGTGGAAACACCAGAACACAATTATGTGTCCTTGAGTATAAATTAGTCTGGTGTGCTGTGTTTACTCTGGTGGCGGAAACATGGGCCCAATTTGGTGCGCCCTGGTGGGATTTGTTCTGGCGCGATGTGTTCTGGTGTCAAAGTTGACCTAGTGTGGTGCGTCTTATTGGAAAGGGCAACCCTGACGGGTGGGTTATAGTGGGATGTGTTCTTGTGGGAAGACCACAACTGTGTGGCGTGTTCTGGTGGACTCAAGAAATGTATTTTGTGTTTGGGGCTTGGATTAAGAGTTTTCTTCAACTGAATGCACTCTAATTCATGCTACCTAATGTTTTCTTCAACCAGACTCACTTGTACTAACTCTCACCAAAATATTACTCAGTCAGTCGCTCTCAGACTCGTGGCTCAATCATTTTCAGTGAGTTGACTTATAAGTATGTTAACGTATTACTAGCTTTTACAACCCTGGTGTCAATAATCTTTCGTTTTCTTAGCATCTAGTGTCAACACTGAGACTTGCCACAGAAACCAGGAAACACGTATAACAAAATGTGGTTTCAATTTAAAGTTTTTGTTGCCCTCGAGAGTACACTAGGATCTTGACAAAAATAACAAGATAATCTTAGCCCGTGCAGCTTATGGAAGTACTGCCAAAATATGGAAAGCATAATGTCACGCTTTTGCAGTACCACTTTAATGTATTGTGGCATACCTGCATTGTTTCCCAACCTTTGTAAAATGCTAGCTTCAGTAAGACAACCCCCGTAATACAGCTTATCACATCGCGATAGAACAGCTTACTTTATTCGCAAACTGTGTGTTTTTGTGCAACCAAAACTGATCTTGGAGCACCTCCATGTACATTTACCCTTCACTGCTTACATGCGACACGTACAGCCTACAGCAATCTACTGAGTGCTTCTTACTATTCCCTTGTCGCTTAGCCATATGCCACACTGTGTACGTATCACTTTAATACCATCGCCACAATATCGAAACGAGAAATATTTTAGGAAGTGGTAATAAAAAGTATATTAACTGCACTCCAAACGAATATACATTTATAACACCTCAGCTTTTATTATAAACAACAGTACAAAAACTGTTAAAAATCGCAGTATTCCTTCAATGCTAATATTTAACATTATTGGTGTCTTCCTTAGTCCATTTTGATCTCGTACCTTTCAATTTGAGTTATCAGTGGCAATTCACTAAGCACATTCTTCATGAAAGGCAACTCACACGAGATATCTTTATCAATACCGTTCCGTGAAAGAGAATGTGGGCTGACGCCAAAGCAACCCGCTTCCGTAATTTATGCCTCTGATCAACAAGTCTTTAGATGGAGTATAAACTGTCATGCTCAGAATCATGTGGGTAGGCAATAGCATGATAAGAGTTGACATAAGGCTGATAGTAATGAAGTGTAGGAGATGGGACGCGCCGACAGAAAAGTGGAGCTCATGCACGCACACTCAAGAAATGATTTTCGTACTTATGGCTCACTTAAACTCATCCCCGAAAATTTACTGAACCAGACTCAAGGACTAAAGCTTCTCAAGACGTTACTCACCCAAACCTACTTTGACTCAGACTTGCTGCTTGATCTGAATATGAGTTATAATTTACTCATAAGTAAGTTTCCTGACCTTTGTATAATCCTCTCTAGTATGTAAATTTTTTTGTACAAACCACATCGTCATGTGGCACAACACAGCTAGCCTAGCCAGGTGATTTACAGATCATCAAGGAACACTAGACAGTCCTAGAATTTACTGTGAGCACAAAATTGTACACATTGTGGAACGTTTGGCCGACAATAGGCACATAAACTGAGGCCATGCAGTAGTGTGTATACTTTATTCCAGAATGCATAGGTAAATACACTAACACAATACTTTTCTACACAGTTGACATGTACAAGATATTACATAAACTATCGTATCGTGCTTGCCCAAGATATAACAATAGTAATACGAAATTGAAACACTTAACAGGGCAATTAACAAATTAGGTACTTGAGTATGAGAGCACCTAAATTCTGCATTGTATTGTTTCACAACCTTCACATAGCAAATCTTCACATAGCAAATACAAATCTGTATTTGAAGGGGTCATTGATACTAAGCTCGTGGGCGTATCGGGTGCACAGTAGAAATATTTCTGTATATATGCATCAGGAGCAATTTGACATAGAATGCGAGTTCCAATGACAGCAATTGGTATCGTGTTCACCAGTTCAGCACATTTCACAATGCTGAGAGCCACAAAAGAATTGTAAAAATACATTAGTTTCTTGCTCTATATGAAAAATTCACATCCCTGAGCTCAAGCTCTTACTGACTGCAATGTTGACTGATGATGCAGATTCAGAGAGAATAATTTTACAAATTTGATTTACTTATACGGGGCTTCAAAGGCTTACCCGAACTTTAAAAGAAGCGCAAATACTATGGCTTAGATTTTGTAAAATCAGTATTGAACGATATTGTTGCAAAAATTACCAGTTGCTCTTTTTTAGCCTCAAATGCAAGGCCGAGCCTTCAAGGGCCCTAGATAGTGCACCAGCACGTATCAGTGCATGATAAAGAGTGCTTGCTAGCGCAAACAACAGGGCAGGAGGATACAGGAGAAGAGACGAGACTGGGCACTAACCGAGACAGAGCGCCGATCAGTGTACCTTGAAAAATAAAGTACACGTTAGTAACAGTTTCTACTGCACCCTGACACCATGATATGATACAAGCTTTTCATAACATCCTCACCCAAGCTCAAGATATTGACACATTTTCTAAGTTGGCTCTGTTGCCGACGTACAAGGAGTCATTTTTTATATGTCCCTGACTTCATCGTTACTGCCCATACTTGAGCACGCGGCCACCAGAACCATTCTATAGGATAAACTAAACAAGGTGGACCATTCGAAGCCAATATTCACCACTTTTCTTATGTTTCCCACTAGCTCATAGTCATCTTCATAAAAAGGATATTTGCTTGGCAGAGTTGCCCCGCCGTCGTGGTCTAGTGGCTAAGGTACTCGGCTGCTGACCCGCAGGTCGCCGGTTCGAATCCCGGCTGTGGCGGCTGAATTTCCGATGGAGGCGGAAATGCTGTAGGCCCGTGTGCTCAGATTTGGGTTCACGTTAAAGAACCCCAGGTGGTCGAAATTGCCGGAGCCCTCCACTACGGCGTCTCTCATAATCATATGGTGGTTTTGGGACGTTAAACCCCACATATCAATTGCTTGGCAGAGTTAAGTCAGTTTCGAAAATTTGGGTTTGTACCCTTTTCAATAGATGCAAAAATGTTTCGTTCAAAATATTGCACTATGCAGCTTCAGCAAGCCACCCACTTGTGTTCATTGCAGTCTAGTTGTTAAAACAAAATCAACAACTAGCACATAGCTTGCCAGATGCTTACAGAGAGGCCAGAAGGCATTACTGCTAAATTTACTCATATAAAATTTAAGATAATCATCGTAATTGATGACTTGAGCATCTTCATGAGCTTTTTGACTACTTACCAAATCACCGTGCACTTTGCTGACTGTTAAAAAGAAAATCATCCCATGGACCTGGTTCATCTTCAAGTTCAACAGTGTTCTCAATTAGCTCATTTGAACTTGCTTCGATAGAAAAAAAAGAGAAACGAAACAGCAGTAAGACAATATTAAGAATTTATTCGATGCATTTATTATTCATGTTAGATCCTAATGTGTGAGCACATAAGCAAATTTGTAGGCAACGCAACAAACGACATTAAAGAGACATGACAGAGTTAGCTGTCACCTAGAAGCTGAAATCCACGACAACTGCAGCGGTCGAATGTTGTCGATATGAAGGCAGCAGTACGCATTGAAGCTGGCATGACACATGCTCTAACAAGTTGACCATATTTGCTTTTTTTCGCTCCTTCCAATGTGACAACCATTCAAGCATGTTAATAAAAAGTACATACCATTTAAACATGCTACTGATAGCAATCCTGGACAACAACGTAGTTTTATTTTTGATTTCTGCAGCTAAGCAGTCTAGCGAAGGGAACGCGGGATTAGGTCATGTATTATTCTATTTCTTTAGATGCCACATTTGCATTAAAAATAGCTCTCGAGGTATTTGGGCTTGAATTGCACTCACAGCATTACATCAGACATGACTCTGATTAGAGCGACAGCAAACTGATGGGGTCATAAAAATTCACAGAAGCTGTAATACCGGACAAGTCATGAAAACATACCATATATGATTCTGGCAAAAAAAATCAGTGTCTTATCCACGTAATTTACTCGATCAGTCTTTCACAGCTTCTAAGCATTTTTAATAACAAGCAACACTGAGTGAAAGGGCATCATAGCACAGCTCATTCAATATTCTTCAAAAGGATGCCTTATTAGGATAGCTTTTTTTTTACATCAAAAGAACACGGTAGCTTAAAAAGGCACTAAATTAAAACAACAGTTTACATCAGAGTCAAAGCGCAATGTATGCATTAGTGCCCTACTTATTGAGAAATAAAAGTAAATAATAAAATAAAATAAAAGCGCCGCAGTAGGACATTTTCAATATGATCCCGATGACATCAGACGGACCGCCTACAATTGTCACTAGTAATCAATCTACAGGTGGCGCCATCTAGCGGGGCGCAGTTGAAACAAAAGCGTCTGCAATCTCAATACCAATGGCGGCAAATTGATCAATGACCGTTGCAGCTGCTGTGCCTCCCGCTGCTTTCAGTCTGCTGGTACTGGCGTGGTAAAGCCGAGCAAAATTGTGCATGGCAACAGTAACCTGAGAAGGTCTGGTCGGTCTGCTTCTTGAGGCGGGTAATTTGAAGTGCGCTAACTCTATGCGGAGCCCCAGAACATGGTTTTATTTCAAACAAAAGTAGCATTATGAGGTTTCTGGACCGTCGTTTCAACAATCAACATTGAAATAATAGTTGACTTTATGTCCCTTTAAAGAGGAACATTCCAGGCCAGAAATTGTTCCCATTTTAGCAGCTTGCACTACTGAGCAATAATTACTTTATTTATATCATTAAAATAAATCTTATTAAAAGCTCCATATATCGCCGCAGAATTACGAGTTATTCCCATTATTACACTACTAAAGCACACCCCCTCTTCCTCCTCACACTGGGTGCCCAACTGATAGATAGATATGAAACAGCCTACTGCATCGCCCCGTGGAGGAAAGCTGTCATTTACGGGATAAAAGGGGTTGGCTCACATGAGCACGAACATAACAGCTGCATGTGCGAATCGACATTGACAGATGGCAATAATTACTTCGAATTAAAACTTATCTAAGCGCCACTTAGAGTTGCAGACGATCCTTTTTCTGGCTCCACACAGTCTGCAGAGGAATATTGATGATGAGTTGGTACGCGCCGGCTCATCGCATGACTGGCCAACACCTCCATGGGCCTGGGCCCGTCACTTCAACAGGTGCACGGTACTGACGCAAAAACAGATAATACCCACGCACGCACGCACATATAAACACAAACACACAAACACACACCATGCTACATCAGTTAAATATCAGTATTTTATCGAACGATTGTATATGTGCTGTTATTGCATAAGTGTTGCTTTTTTTGTGTCGCACTGTGGGAAAATTAACCTGACTGCTTCGAACAATTTGTTATTTTTTCTTTTAGAAGAAAATAAGGCGGAAGGCTGAAGCTGTACCCCAATGGCCCGACACGTACGTCAATAATGCTGTTTCTACTGGTTCCCCCTTGAATTGAGGCCTCAGCGTGATCTTGCCGGCTAAATTTATTACGAGGAGAAGTAGTCCTGATTCCAGGTAAAAAATGATGGCGATACTTAGCGCTTCAATGAAAAAATATCTAGTTCTGGTGTCATTTGAAACCAAAACTTATTATACAAAAAAACTGACAATAATAAAACATTGATAGAGCTTTCATGCTTGTTACTGTTATATCTATGGGTTAGAGTTCTGATTCTTTCAACTGAAACAGCAAAGTTGATAGGCCAAGAACATGTATTGCTTGTTTGTATTTCTTTAGCGGTGAAACATTCACTTTTACACGGCGGCACCGTCATGACAATGTCACCGACTTTCCCGTTCCTTGTGCAGGCTCTAGCTGGGTGCTTTTTGATCAGCGCTGCTGGAACTTTCCCAGCAAATGAACACTGCCAGCCTGCATCGCTTTCGCTTCTGCCAAACGACGTCCTAGGCGCAATCTTGGATGACACTCTTCTGTGGCGGCTGCGACACGTGGAGTATGGCTAGAGCGCATCTTCTTCCCGCACCGTGACGTCGCCAGCACATCCTGGACCCGCTGGCTTTCATGCTTTAAAAGGGGCGCTCGCTTCTGCAAGCATCAGTGGACACGGCGGCACCGCTGTGACAATGTCACCGACTTTCCCGCTCCTTGTGCAGGTTGGTGATCAAAAATACTGTTTTCGTAGTGATGACATGTGCTTAGCATAGAGTTGCCGTGTCCACATACTCTTCTTTGTTGTTTATCTGAATGTTTTGCCGTTGCCAGCTTGCTAGTGTCACGTTCGGGTGATGTTGAAGAAAATCCCGGGCCTATCACTGAAGAAAAGCCTAACGAAATAATTGGGACACAAAAGGCGGTCCTGGAAAAAGTAACCAAAATAGAAAAAACCAAGCATCTTTGAGGCTCGGGTAGAGGGCCGGCTTTCAAAAAAAGAGGAAAGGCTAGAAATTCTGGGCGAAGCCCCACTCAGGCTTGCTAGCCTTGAGAAATTTGCCAGTGAAGCCGAAACCTCAATAGCAGCTGTTAGTCAAAAAGTTGATGAGTTCGTTACTAAGCCGTGCACCGACAGGAATGCCCTCCTCAAGCGACTTGATAATCTCGAAAACCGCTTTCGGCAGAATAATCTTAATATAAGATGGATAAAAGAAGACATGAATGAAACTGAAGATGTTTTACGTGAGAAGGTTAACGTCAACGTTTTTGATAAGCTGCTAAACCTTAAAATTAACTCAGTTGAACGAATTCATCGCTTAGGAGCAAAACAGGGGGCAAAGATAGGCCCGTTATTCTGAGAGTTTCAGATTTCAGAGATAAGACTAGTATCCTACGAAACTGCTTCAAACTGCATGGTAAGGAGGTCAGCATAAACGAAGATTTTTCTAAACGAGTTGTTGAGATGCGCAGAAGGCTGTGGGAGTCTAGTGCTGAGGAGAAAAAAACGGGGGCCAAGGTTAAGCTTATTTTTGACAAAATGAAAATAAATGCTGTGGTGTACGGTTGGAACGGGGATACTAATATGAGGTACATATGTAAGACACCTCTCGAAACAACTGACAGGCGTCGGGATAATAACCTTCAAACCGACGCCATATTTCTAGATTTCACCAAAGCATTTGATAAGGTACCTCATAAACGCCTGTTACTGAAACTTTCCCAATTAAACTTACACCCCGCAGTCTTAATCTAGATCCAAGAATTCCTAAATAACCGTTCCCAATCTGTCCTTGTAGAAGATCAGCTCTCCAACCTTATTCCAGTTACATCAGGTGTCCCTCAGGGTTCCGTCCTTGGCCCTTTGTTATTTCTAATATATATTAACAACCTACCAACGAACTTAACTTGTAATATACGCATTTTTGCTGATGACTGCGTTTTGTACCGCACAATAAGGAATGCATCTGATCAAATTAGCCTCCAAAGTGACATTAACCAAGTGCAGCGTTGGTGTGAACGGTGGCAAATAGAACTTAATCCTAACAAATGTAAACTTGTGTCGTTTCAGCGTCGCCATAACCCGCTCACCACTTGCTACGTAATCTCTAACACTCCTGTTCAACTTGTGCAATCCTACAAATACCTTGGCCTAACTTTGTGCAGTGACCTAACTTGGGCTGAGCACATCCGGACTATCATCGCAGCTGCTAATTGTACTCTCGGCTTCCTAAAACGTCATCTGCGCAACACACCCCGCCATGTAAAATTATTAGCATATCAGTCCCTCGTAAGAAGCAAGCTTGAATATGCATCGTCAATTTGGAGCCCACAACACGCGTATCTCATTACTGCACTCGAATCACTTCAAAACCGTGCTATTAGATTCATTCATTCTTCATATGCTTATCACATTAGCGTGTCATCTTCAAAAGAAGAAATTGGCCTGTCCCCTCTATCTTCCCACCGCCGCATTACCACCCTTTGCTTGTTTCATAAACTTTTTCACGGTCCACTTGCAATCGAACCTTACATTTCCCCTCCCATTTCGCAGGTAATATCGCATTGGCCATGTCTTTCAAGTTGCCCGTCAAAGTTCCCGCACCGTTTATTTTGCTGCCTCAATTTTTCTTCGTGCAGCAAAAGACTGGAATGACCTCCCCCACCATATTGCAGCAATCACCTGTTCATCAACATTTATGCATAGCGTCACAAGCCATTTTTCAAGCTAATTCATAACTTTTTTGTACGTTTTTTGTAACGCCACCCCTTATGTAATGTCCCCCTGGGGACCTTTTAGGTAATAAAATGAAATGAAATGAAATGATGATGATCGACGGAGTCAGAGTAGTTTTAACCGGTTAAATTTAATCAATGTAATGTCAAAAGTATTATGAATAAAATGACGGATCTTGAGGCTGTGGTACTAGAACACGATCCCGACTATTTAGTAATGACCGAAACATGCTTAAAGAAAGATGTACTGGATGCCCAGGTTGCTCCTCTAGGATACAAAATCGTGAGAAGACACCGTGAAACAAAAGGAGGAGGTGTGGCCATTTTAATTAAAGATAATATATTAGTGCTCTGCCGCATGCTATTGATGTCGAAGCTCTTTGGTTTAAAACTACGCTCAGTAATCGCTCGGTATATATTGGTGCTATATATGGACCTCCGAACTCCCTAGTGAATGTACTTGATAACTTAAGAAGCTTTCTGGATTCCCACCTGAAGCATGGTGATAATATTACTCTTATAGGAGACTTTAATCTCCCTGGAATTAATTGTTTGACGTGCACTTCAGAGGGAAGTGAATTCATTAAAAGTGATCAGGTGCTAGAGCAAGCTTTCTGCTACGATCTGACTCAGGTCGTCTCATCTTGTACGCGTGTGGGTCCAACCACTTCTTCAGTGCCTGATTTGATGTTCTTATCTGGATCACTGCTCCCGTTTCTTGGTATGTGTGAAATTAAGGATGGTCTTTCTGATCATAAAATGATTTTATTGTCTTTAGATCTGTATGTCAATGTCATGCACAATAATGAAAAGGTTATGATCCTAAATTTTAGTGCCGCAAACGACTTGGCCATACTAGAACATCTGGAGCAGTCATATTATTCATTTCTGAAAATGTACTGAACATCTCGTTCAACAGAAGAACTGTGGCGGTTTTTTCATTTTACGATAATGTTTTTCGTCCAAAAATTCATTCCCGAATGTCATAAAAATGTGAGAAAACAAAACTCTTGGGTTACGCGCGATATAATACACGCTAAGAGAAAGCTTGAACGCAAGCAAAAGGCGTGCTTTGTCAATCCAAACATTGAAAAAAAAAAGAACGTCTAGGTTTTAAGTAAAAGCCTCCGGCAAAGTGTGAAGACTTCTAATTAGAAGTTTTATAACTCAACGTTGAAACAGTATCTGAAGAAATCCCCAGACAAATTTCGGAGGCACGAGAATCCTTCGACCAGGCCGAGTAGTATGTCTAATTATAGAAGTAGCAAGGATCAGGCAGAGGCGTTCAATTCCTTCTTCTCATCAGTTTTTACAATCGATGATGGTACTGTACCCCACATCAGCAATTCCTTAGATATGATTCCTATCCAGGGTATAAGCATCAGTGAAGAGGGCGTTCTAAACCTCTTGCTTCTTATAAATACCAAAAAAGCCCTGGTCCTGACAATATTCCCAATGAATTTCTTTATAAATATGCCGAATGGCCATAGAAATTTTTAACATTAAATTTTCAATCATCCGTTAGTAGTGGCTCTTTTACCAGTGCTTGGAAACGTGCAAAAATCGTGCCCATACACAAGGGCGGCTCCGCATCTCACGCTAGCAACTATAGACCTATATCGCTTACAAGCACCTGTTGAAAAATATTAGAGCACATTGTATTAAAGTACTTGCTAACCTATCATGATCATAATTTAATTAATTCCTGTCAGCATGGTTTTTGGAAAGGGTTATCCACCGTTACTCAGCTTATTGAGCTTGCACACGACTTATCTAGCACAGTTAATACCTGTTGTCAAACTGACATAATATTTTAGACTTCGCAAAGGCTTTGATAAGGTGTCGCACAATAAGCTCTTACTTAAAATCGATAGTACCTTTAAAAATTCTGCCCTCACCCAGTGGTTCAGTTTCTATCTTGCACGCCAACTAGGGCACCAGCAGTCTGATTTATCGCCTGTGGTATCTGGGGTGCCCCAGGGTAGTGTCTTAGGGCCCCTGTTTTTCCTGGTGTTTATAAACGTTCTGCCAAAAAATATTACTACCCAAATGAGAATGTTTGCTGACGATTGCGTACTATACAAAAAATATACAGTCACCGAGAGACCAGGCCGAACCTAATATTAACTTAGAGAGCATTAAAAACTGGTGCGATTAGGGGCAAATGCAGCTTAACCCCACAAAAAGTGTTTTCATGTTCATTTTTAGAAAAAAGAACATTCTTAGTTATCCGTACAGTATTAACGGTCAAGAACTTGCTCAGGCTAAGCAATATAAATACCTCGGTCTCATATTTACACCCGACTTGCGTTGGAATCTTCATGTTGAGGAACTTTGTTCCAAAGCTAACAAGGTGTTATGGGGCCTGAGACGTAACCTCCAGAGTGCCTCTCCCGAAGTTTAAAGTTTAGCTTATAAAACGTTGCTAAGACCCATAATCGAATATACTAAAGTAGTGTGGGATCCCTATACCCAAAATAACTGTCTGAAACTCGACAACATACAGTGACTTAGTTCTAGATTCATATTTAATAGATACCATTGTTTCCATTCACCTACCGAATTATGCAAACTTGCAGAGCTCTTACCTCTACAAAAACGCCCCGAATATGAAAGGCTGAAGTTCCTTTTCATAATAGTTCGTAATCACGTTATAATAAGCTACAAAAGGTACTTTGAAATCAAAACACAAGAAACATCAAGGCACAGACACAGTATGTACATACCGCCCCCCAAAGTTCATAATGACTGTTTCATGTACAGCTTCTTCCCCAGGGCGATTCAGCAGTGGAATTCGTTACCAGATTCGGTTGTGAAAATCAAATCGCTTACTGACTTTAGAAGCAATAAAACATATAGTGCACTATAACACCATGCACTAACATTGTGAATATGTGTGAATTACGTGCTTTGTAACTAGGCTATGACATTTATTATGTGTATTATTATGCGCCAATTATGATGTGTATTTCGGCAGTGATGCTCTCTTTTCTTATTTTTCACTAACTTCTTCGTTTAAACTATATGCTTAGCCATTATGATATAATTGTCGTATGTGCTCTGAAATTATGTGTTCCAGCAGTGAAGGTTCTTTTTCTTATGTTTCTCTTATGCACATTTCTGTTTTATGAGTCAACTCCACTCCTCTAATAGCCCGCAAAGGGCTGACAGTATTAATAAATGAAATGAAATGAATGAATTCAGGGGTCTGTTAGCAACAATGATGTATTTGATTTCTAAGGACATTCACGAAGAGTTTTTTGTGTGTAAACGATCGCTCCCACGTCAACTTCTATTGAGATGGAGTTGTTATACATAAGATACCTATTTGACAAGATCAATGTTTATAAGTCCGAAGAACGTTTGGTTGTAGCGGCCAGCTTAAGGCAATGATTGAGCCTCAAGGACGTTGACGACTTTACCCCTCAGGACGCCGACAGTGCTTACATACAGCCCAGTAAACGATGCGATAGCCCGTCGGTCTGTTAGCCTGTCGTTATTTGTTGTTTTAAACAGTCGGCCAGTCGGGCTATCGTCAGGTATGTCGGGCTATCGTCACGTTTGTCGGTCTGCTGGCATTACTGTCGGTTTGTCGGCATCGCTGTCGGTCTGTCGTCACAACTGACGGTCTGTGTACACCTGCAAGGAGGAGGGGCTCCTCCTCCTTATCGAACGCTTCTACATAAGAAGGGGCATTTAAAAAATGAAATTATCATGGCTCGTTTCAGAGATTCATTGTAGAACTTCGACTGCAGTGCCAAAGAAACCAAAACTAACGCACTCGGTGTGTTAGTTTCGGTTTATCTAGCTCCGCGGTGTAAAAATTCGACGAGTTTTTGAAACAAAAATTGATATTTACAATTTTTAAAAACTAGGATCGCCCAAAGTTGTGACGCAGAACAACTTTGCTATATAAACAATCACCCTAAAATTGATAATAAAGTTAGTTTTATTATTTTTGCTTATTACTGAGTGAGCTAATTAGTGGCGAAATCCTCCTCGGCTCAGAAAGGGCCGCAAAGACAAGTTGGCTATCTAGTATAGATGGTTTAAATATTGCTACACAAGGCAACGTAACTTAATGGGGGTTTTTGATGGGCCCCGAGTCCGCGATCACAGTATAATGTTGATGATCTCCACCGCCATGGCTCGTACCCACTCAGAGGGATCGCAGTGGAGGCAGCGTCGTCTTCATTCTCTACCCGCGCTTCCCTTGCTTTTCCTGCTAGCGATACTTCTTATCATTCCTCCGGTCTCAGACGAAGCCCTCTGAGCAAGTCATTCTTGCATCCTTCGTGTAAACGGCTTCAGGCGGGCAACATGCGTCACCTCTGTCTTGCGTGAACGTCGGCCACTAGTTGTGACACGTGCAATTTCATAGTTGACCTCGTTGAGACGATGGAGTATCACGAAAGGACCGGCGTAGTATGCCAGTAGCTTTTGGCCCAAGCCACGTCGGCGTGTTGGGGTCCACACCCACACTAGATCACCGGGGGCATAGGTTACATGCCTGTGTTAACTGTAGTAGCAAGTTTTGGAGGACTCTTGCGCTGCCAGTGTACGTAAGCAGGCAAGTCGACGTGTCTCTTCCGCACGAAACAAAGTTTCCGCAATTGTTAAATTGTCATGGACGACAAAAGGAAAGATAGTGTCCAGCGTATGTCGAGGTGAGCGAGCGTAGAGCAGATAGAAAGGGCTGTACCCTGTCGTCTTGTGTTTCGACGTGTTGAAGGCGTACGTGACGAATGGTAAAACTTCGTCCCAGTCTTTGTGGTCGGAGGCGACGTACATCGACAACATGTTGATCAACGTTCGGTTTGTGCGTTCGGTGAGGCCGTTAGTTTGTGAATGATAAGCAGTTGAGTGTCGGAACTTGGAGGCACACAAACGAAGTAATGATTCGACAATATCCGCGGTAAATTGTCGTCCACGGTCACTTATTATCACGTGAGGAGGTCCGTGTCGGAGGATGACTGAATGCAACAGGAACTCCGAAACCTGGACTGCCGTGGCGGAGCATAAGGTAGCCGTCTCGCAGTACTACGTCAGGTAGTCGGCGCATACAATTATCCACCGATTACCTTTTGAGGAGCGTGGAAATGTCTCATCAGATCAATGCCGACCTTTTCAAAAGGGGAATCGGGAGGCTTTACAGGTTGCAGGTGACCAACTCGACCCGAGGAGGGCCGCTTGTGGCTCTGGCACTGCGTAAAGCTGGCCACGTAGTTCTGAACTGTCTTGCTTATTTTCGGCCAATAGAGCCGTTCTTTCGTGCGACTAAGTGTTCGTGCGGTGCCTAGATGGCGAGAGGTGGGGTCATCATGCGTGAGACGCAGAACAGACGTTTGGGGGGACGCAGGAACAACTAGCAAAAAGCGGATGCCCGTAGTCTACAAGTTTCTCTGGTAGAGAAGACCATTTCGGATGCAGAATCGGCCTTCACTTAATGAATTTCTTGCTCCAGGAAAGAGAGCTTTCAAGCTTGGGTCATTACGCTGCTCAGCGGCGAAAGTCACGGCATCAAGAAAGCAAGACGACAGAGAAGCGATAAGGTGGTCAAAATTATCACATTCACAGTCTGTCGATGGTAGTGGCATTCTAGAGAAACAATCCGCATCAGCGTGTAGACGGTCAGTTTGTATGAAATGGTGAAGACAAGTTCTTGCAAACGAATGGCCAATCGTGCGAGGCGGCCGGATGGGTCACGAAGGTTGATCTGCCAACACAGGGAATGGAGATCTGTGACGATAGTGAACGGGCGACCATTGATGTATGAGCGAAACCGTTGCTCGGCAAAGACTACGGCTAGGCATTCCTGTTCGGTCACTGTGTGGTTGCGTTCAGGCTTGCTTAAAGAACGACTTGCGTACGCCACAACGTGTTCTTTCTTGCCAGAACGCTGAACGAGAACGGCACCGATACCGTTGTCACTTGCGTCTGTGTGAATTTCCGTGGGCGACGAAGGATTGAAGTGTCGAAGTATTGGCTGTGAAGTTAACAAACACTTCAGCTTTTGAAAAGCGGCATCACACTCGGAGGTCCACTGAAACGGGCTGTTCTTGCGTAGAAGGCTCGTCAGGGGGTGAACAACATCCGCAAACTTGGGTACGAACCGGCGGAAATATCAGCAGAGCCCGATGAAGCAACGCAGTTGTTTCACAGATTTAGGACGCTCGAACGATTCAACAGCCGCTGTCTTTTGTGGGTCAGGCCTAATGCCACCTTTGTCAACGAGATGTCCTAACACCAATGTCTGTCGCTCGCCAAAGTGGCACTTTTTTTAATTCAATACAAAGCCAGCTTTTTCAATGCAGCTGAGCATGAGTTCTAGGCGAGTGCTGTGCTCCTCAAACGAACGTCCAAAAATTACGACATCATCAAGGTAACACATGCATATATGCCATTTTAAACCACGCATTATATAGTTCATAAATCTTTCGAACGTCGCAGGAGCATTACATAATCCGAATGGCATAACGTTGAACTTGTGAAGTCCGTCGGTCGTAACGAATGCCGTCTTTTCTTTGTCAGCTGCGTGCATCGGAATTTGCCAGTAACCTGATCTCAGGTCGACAGATGAAAAGTAAGACGCGGAATGTAGGCAGTCTAGAGCGTCTTCGATGCGCGGCAGTGGATAGACGTCTTTCTTGGTAACATAGTTCACTCGGCGGTAGTCAACAAAAAATCTCCACGTTCGATCCTTCTTCCTCACTAGAATGACGAGAGAAGCCCACAGACTTGCCGATTCCTGTATTATTCCCTTTTCCAGCGTTTCTTGGACTACCTCGTTCATGATCTTGCGCTCCAATGGTGCCACTCGGTAAGGTTTCTGCCGAATAGGATGCGCCAACTCGGTGTGAATCTGATGACGTATCAGGGACGCTGGGATTAAGGGCCTTCGGCTGTATTTAGAAAAATCGAACACTTTCGAGTGCTTAGATAAAACGTCAAGCAGTGTATGACGTTCGCTTTGGTCAAGTGACTTGCTGACCATTTGTAGCAATTGGCTATCTTCTGAACCTTCTTAGCCTAGATGTTCATTTTGGTTTGTAGCATCAACAAGCGCAACCAGCGTCGTGCATGACTCGGGTCTAAATACTGCAACTTTCATGCCACCTGGCAGAATTGCAGGCTCCATGGAACTGTTCATTGTCCACACACTTGCCCGTCCATCAACGACTGACACTATACAATGGGGAATGAGAATGTTCTTTTTCAGGCATGCCAAGGGAATCGGTTCGAGCGTGGCGTCAAACGTACCACAGTTGTTACTGGGACATGTCACGGGAATACACACAGCAGAAAATGCAGGAACGACTGTATCCACGGAGACAAAAAAGATGCATTCCTCCGGACAAAAATTTTCCAAGAGCGCCGTTGGGAAAGTACTGTGTATAGGAAGATGCCCACTTCTGCATTCTACAGTTGCCCCACACTTACACAAGAAGTCAATACCCAAGATAACGTCATGTGTAGACCGCGGAATAACCGCAGACTCTGTGCAAAACACCATTTTCACTGGTATAGCACACCACGACAAGGACACACACAAAGGAGAGATGCACACACACACAGCGCGAACTTGCAACTAATGTTTTATATGCGATCACACACGCTGTTTATACAACAGTAGACCGATAAAACCTGGATAATGTCACGTCAAGAATACAGCACAGCCTATGCACATGTCATCACTGATAGCGACAATCTACACTAGCCCGTCAAAGTGAAGATTCCAGATACTTCTTTTCTTTAGATGATAATGCTATGGAAGCCACACTAACACATTTTTCTTTCATTTTGTCTATTACAAAAGCTTCAATAATTTCACGTGTGGTTCAGTCACGGGCCTTAAAGAGTATACGGGTGTTTTGGAACATAGGGACGCAACCGCACCTCTGACAGTGAAGGGCCAAATGACCACATACAGCTCTTTCTACATTGTACTTGTGCTCTTTTAGTCTTTCATTCACACACCTTCCAGATTGGCCTATGTATTCGCAACCGGACGTCAAAGGAGTGCTATAGACAACCCCACAACAACAATTCTCCCTGTGCTTAATCTTACAATCCTGTTTTCCACTACTTTCTGCATTGACCTTTTTGCACATTCCTTGCAACTTTTCGGGAGCAGAAAACACTACATCCGCACCCGCCTTCCTTGCTATCCTTCGCAAGTTATGCGAAATGGTATGCATGTAAGGCACTACAGCAACCTTGCCTGCCTTAGTGGCGGTTGCCTGGTTTTTGCCGTTTGCCCTTCCTTTCCTGCTTATACATTCGGCGACAGCGGTGAACAAGTGCAAGGCGTAGCCAGAGTTCAATAAACGTTTTGCTTGAGCCCACAAGCTCTCATCAAGCTTGTGGTGGCATGACATCATCAGTGAATTCTGAAAACAGCATTTTATCACCGCACGCTTTACCGATTTCGAATGAGCGGACGTGAACGGAAGAACCGGTTTATTCCCTCGCGGTTCATACCGGTTTATTCCTTGTCGTGGTGCGCTATACCAGTGAAATTGATGAATCTCAACCAACTAGCGCGGCAACGTGCCATAGCAAAGTGCAAAACACCTTGCCACACAGCGAGACGTCCACAGTACAATATCCCACCAGACACAACACGTCACCACTTCCACCACGAAATGTCACCCCATGGTTCAGGCAAAACGTCACTTTTGGTCCTAGCAGGTTCTTAAAGTTTACACTCATCACCGAGACTGTCGTACCTGTATCCACAAGTGTCATAGTAGCCACTCCATCGACAACTACATGAACTTTGTTCTTGAACATAAACGCTGACGGTGGTATATTTGTAGATAGCACCTGTGATCTCGCGGCCTCACCCCCACTGGCAGCACCGACTAGTTTTGCGGCGGCGGTGTGCGTGCGCGTTGCCGTGGCGACGGCGATCGTGGAGCACGGGGAGCTAGTGGTGGCGTCAAACTTCGATCAGAGGCCGGCGAGGAGTAGCGTGACCCGGTAGGTGCGCGTGTTTTCCGTGACGTGGAGTGCGGATGGTCGAAAGATTGGTAAGCCATGTACCAAGACTGTCACTGATATGGGCGGTGGTCACAAAAACGTGCAATATGACCCGGGACGCCACAGTTGTAGCATACCGGAATCGGTCGAGGGGCACGTGACTGCTCAGAGTAACGACAACTCGGAAGGCATGGGATAGCGGTGCCGCCCTTCAGGGGCACTGTAGGCAGGTGAAGTTGGGTAAACAGGTGGGCAAAAACTTCGCTCGTAGTTGGGAGTTGGTTGACGGGGGAATACAGCCTGCCGTTTGCCTTGATATTCATAAGCGTCTGCTGCGCTGATCGATGGTTGCCATGGTGGAAGAGAAACAGGAGTCCGCACACGTTCTGGTTCGTTTACATACACATCCTGAAAATTGCTGGGGCGATCATAGGTCTGCTGACATCGAAAAGCTCTTCTCTGACGATCTGCCGTATGGTCAAAGCAAGGTCGTTAGACGGCACTCCTTCAGCACTAGCCACAGTGGGGACGTTGGACAGGCGGCCGAATTTTGGAGAAATTTCATATCATTTCATTTCATTTTATTTCCTTAAAGACCCCTTGCGGGGTATTACATAAGGGGTGGGTACATAAAAATTGAGCAGAAAACAATCGTTTGTCCTAAATTGAAAGAAGATTAGTGATACTGGTTGTGAAGGTAGAAGTACAAGTAATGGCAGGATTGTCGCCTGAAAGGCCATTCCAGGCAACTGCCGTGCGAGGAAAAAATGATGTTGAAAAAGTAACGGTGCGTGCACGTGGGCGTCCGACTTGAAGTGGATGATTAGTTCGTTGAGAGATGTACGCTGGGGGAACAAAATAAGGTGGCATGCGCATCGAGCTGTGAAAAAACTTATGAAATAACGAAAGACTGGCGATACGGCGGCGGAGGGAAAAGAGGGGCAGTTGAAGTTCTGCCTTAAGTGAAGATACGCTGACGTCACTGGAGTAAGAGTTACTGATAAACCTAGCGGCATGGTTTTGAATACACTCAAGGGCGTCTTCAAGATAGGCCTGATGCGGGCTCCAGATTGGGGAAGCATATTCAAGTTTAGTTCTAACAAGGCTTTTGTAAGCTAATAATTTTACATTTCTAGGTGCGTTACGTAGATGACGTCGCAAGAATCCCAATGTTTTGTTTGCCGATGATATGACTTTCGTGATATGCAAACCCCATGAAAGATTGTTGCAGAGTGTGACCCCCAGATATTTAAAGTAATTAACAGTTTCAACTGGAATATTACTGATGGAATATGGAAAAACAAGTGGAGAACGCCGGCGGGTGAAGGATAAGGCTTTGCATTTGTGAGGGTTAAGTTCCATTAGCCAATCATCGCACCATTGTTTTACATTGTTAAGATCCCTCTGTAGAGCTAATTGATCAGAAGCGTTACAAACAGTGTGGTAAATAATACAATCATCGGCCAACATTCGGATTTTACAGGATACATGAGATGGAAGATCGTTAATAAATATCAGGAATAAAATCGGGCCCAGAACCGACCCCTGCGGGACACCAGATGTTACCGGAAGTGAAGTAGAGGTAGCATTGTTAACAGAGACAGCTTGAGTGCGGTTTCTTAAAAATTCACGGATCCACTTTAGGACGTCGGGGTGTAGGTTTAAGCGGGAAAGTTTCAACAGAAGGCGTTTATGTGGTACTTTATGGAATGCCTTCGCAAAGTCCAGGAATATGGCATCAGTCTGTACGTTAGAATCCAAGTTAATATGCAAGTCGTGCGAAAACATAGCCAGTTGAGTCTCGCACGACAAACCTTTACGAAAGCCATGCTGCGCGGAATTGAAAAAGTTATTTGAGTCTAGGAAGTCCATAATCCGGGTGCAGATGACATGTTCGATGATTTTGCATGGAATGCTAGTTAATGAAATTGGTCGGTAATTGAGGGGTGACTCTCTAATACCTGATTTGAATACTGGGGTGATATTTCCATGTTTCCAATCACTAGGAAGCTCACCCGTGGAAAGAGACTGCGTGTAAAGTAGACACAAAAATTTTGCACAGATCTGTTGAGTGTTCTTTAGAAATTTTGAATTTATGTTGTCGATACCTGATGATGAAGATAATTTAAGTTTATAAATGATTGCCAAAACTCCTGGTTCAACAAAAAGGATTGGCGGCATGGAAGTACTGACTACGGTAGGCTGTGATGGGGTGGAATGTCAGTTTCTGTGCTAAAAACCGATGAGAAAGCTCTATTAAACAGGTCGGCACATTCCGAGTCAGTGGCCACGTCACCTGCTTCATTAGTGAGAGTGATAGTGCACGAGTGGTTGGGATTTATGACCTGCCAAAATTTCCTAGGGTTACTAGCAAGCAATTTCGGTAAATGAGAGTGAAAAAAAGAATGCTTAGCATTTCGTATTGCCCTGAGGTACGCTTTTTCAGCAGCATAATATTTTAACCATGCGTTTTCGATATTCTGCTGCTTGGCGGAACGATAAAGGCGTTTTTTCTTATTTTCTAATTTTTTGAGCGTTTTAGTAAACCATGGTTTTTGGGAACAGGCACGGAAACTGAGCTTAGGGATGAATTTTTCGACCAGTGTATCACATTTATCCTTAAATAACTTCCAGTTATCATGCACCGTGCGATAAAGAAAATTATCTTTGAATATTGGAAGAAAACAGTTTAATTCATCAATTATAGCAGTGTAGTTTTCTTTATCATATAGTCGTATGGTTTTTTTTGGTGGTTCGTTGTTTTGGAGGAGTGATTAAAATGTCGGCTTGAATTACTTTATGGTCGCTTATTTCTGACAAGTAGGAAATAGATGTCGTACCTATGCGACGTTATGAAGCACTGTCGCATAGGTACGACAGTGCTTCATAACGTCGCAAAGGTACGACAGTGCTTCATAACGTCGGACACGGAGTTCAAGCAGAATTTCCAAATTAAAAAATTGTACACATCTTCGACTGTACCCTTGAGAACGTGTCCAACCTTGTCTTCTTCAGACATCCTCCCATTCACAATCTTGCACAGCTACAATATTTGTTCAATTTACGTCGTACATGTTTTTCCCGGAAGCTGTGCCCTCTGAGACAATGTCTGCTCTGCGTGTTTCTTTTTTGCGTCCGAATCACCGAAGCACTTCTGCACATCTTGAATAAAACGTTCCGAAGTCGTGTACATGTCCTTGTGGTTCTCGTACCACATGAGGGCGGTGCCAGTTAACGAGAATACAACATGATCGAGCTGTTCGTTCGAGTCCCAGTCATCGCTTCTGCTCACCCGCTTGCAGTTCTTGAGCCACGCGTCGACGTCTTCTCCTGATGTCGAGCCAAAGTTTGGTGGCACTCAGTAGTACGGCACGGAACCCATCGAAGTTGGCCTCAAAGCGTTGGATGGCTGCTCTTGGGCCATCACAATCAGCGAAAGTAGAAGTCCGGCGAGGCGGCGGCTGCGACGAAGTCCTGGTAGTGAAGCTTCTGTCTTTGAGTTCGTCCTACCCAGCACCTAGACCAAATTGTTACACAAGGCAGGGTAACTTAAGGGGGGTTTTTAATGGGACCGAGTCCGCGATCACAGTATAATGGTGATGATCTCCACCCCCATGGCTCGTACCCACTCAGAGAGAAAGCAGTGGAGGCAACGTTGTCTTCATTCTCTACCCGCGCTTCCCTTGTTTTTCTTGGTAGTGATACTTCTTATGGATATTGAAAGCGTTGTACCCTAGTGAAACTTCATTCCCACCGACTTAAGCAAAAGAAAGCCAAAAATGAAGTAGCGGGAAAATCAACCTGTTCCTGCTGTCACAAACGAGCGCTCCGAAAAAGCGCGCACCGCCGACTTCTAGCAACAGTAACGATACCAAGCGCAGAGAGGCGCCTCAAGGTCAACGATAGAGAAGAAAATAAACATTCAAAAGCTCCCCGGGTGCGCTGTTCCTCCCCTCTTGGAAGCATAGTCTTGCCGACTAACCTGCTCACATTGGCGGGTGAGCAAGCCCTGGAAGGTTCTCGTAGTAAAGGGGTGTGGTGATGCAGAGTTGCGTCATCTGTCGCGGACGGCCTTCGAACCGTCTCGCGCTTTCCCCAGCCATGGCTGCGTATCGCGCCGACGAAAGGATGAGAATTTTGTGGAATCTAGCGTGTAAGGTATTTAACCGAGCAGCAGAGATGGGAGAGCAGGAAAAGAAGGAATTTTGTGCCAGAGTGCGTAGGGGGTAGCGCCTTGTTGGCGAAGCCTTTTGTCCACAGTGACAGAGGAGAAGGAGAAATTTTGCGCCCGTGTGTGTAGACAGAAGATGAAGTTTTTGCACAAGTGTGCGTTGGGTCTTTCCGTCGTGTGGGCCAAGCCTTTGGTCCTCAGTGACAAAGGGAAGAAGAAGAGGATTTCCACCTGCTGGGTGAAGACTCGTGCTACAGGCAGGAGTGTGTGTCTACCGCCAGTGAGCGAAGACGCGTGGCAACAGCTGCGCGTGGGAAGCCGAGGTGTTACCGGCGAAGAATTTCGGTGCTTGGAGAGCAGCCAATTGAAGACGCGAGGTTTTCTGGAAGAGAAACTTGGGGGGCAGCGGAACGACAACAGCACTGGACTGTGAGTGCTTCATTCTCTGAAGAGTATCATTCAGACTTTTGTTCCAAGGACTTTGGAATGAATAAGTTTTCGAACTCTTTCGTCTGTAGGTGTTTTGGTTATTCGATGCATGCGACTGCATTGCAGTGCGTATTGTTGTTTGTGTCCGTTGTTTCGAGTGTGGCTGATTGTACTGTGTAGTACGCTGTTTGATTGGTGACTTATCGTATTCAACTATTGTCAAGTGTGCATATTTTTGTATCGATTTTATCTATCATAATCGAGAATATAAGTTTGTTTGGTTTATCTACTCTCAGCTCTGACTTGTTCTTTGGGCTACTGTTGGCGTACGCTGGCGCGCTAAATAGGACCACTTCTAAATTGTCCGCGCTTTCGTGGTGTTTTCGGGGGGCCGATATTTCGGCTCTTAGAATTAGCCCGGCGATCGCCTTCCCATGTACCGGGACCTGGGACAATTATTCTGGCGTCTTCGACAGGACCTTTTTGGTGCACAGTGTGTCCAAAGTAGTGAGAAAGAGCCTCAAGTTGTTGATAGTGCTATCGGAACGATTTTTTGTGTTCATCAGTGTTCTCATTAACGAGTGCAGGAGAGTGTTCCGATAGACTGATTTAGGCATATACTTTTCGCACGCGGCAAGGTTTTATTTGCGAGACACCATGGATCGCGAAAAGTTAGTAGCTCTTGGGTCTTTCTGGCGCCGAACTATGGAAGTGGGTCACCTAGAAGGAAAATGAAAAAAAAGAGAGGGCCAAAGAAGAAAAGGCAGTTGAGCTGGAAAAAGAAAGGTTAATTGGCGGTCGAAAGAGTCAAAGCGAAAAAGCAGCTGAGTTGAAGAGAGAGAGGTTGGCAGCTGAGAGGGCCAAAAAAGAAAAGGCAGCTGAGTCGGAGAGAGAAAGGCTGGCCGCTGAAAGGGCGAAAGAAGAAAGAGAGGCAAAGGAGCGACAGCTGAAGGAAGAAAGAGAGCAGCAATTGAAGTTGGAGCTGGAGAGAGAAAGACTAGCAGCTGAGAGGGCGAAAGAAAAAAGAGAGGAAAGGGAACGGTAGTGACAGCACGAGATGGAACTCGCGCGGTTCCGTTTGCAACAGCGAAGTGCAACTCCGGTCCAAGTTAGAGTTGAAAGCAGCGAACGGGAAGATCATGGCTTCCGCTTGAACCCAAGCAAGCTGCTCGTAGCGTTTGATGAAAGGAAGGATAACCCCGACGCGTACTTTCACAGATTTGAGACGATTGCAAGGAGCCAGAAATGGCCGGAACATCATTGGGCAACTGCTTTGAGTACCTGATTGAGTGGCGGAGTGCTCAGTGTGTACGGTAGGCTGACGCCGACCGATGCAGCCAACTATGCAAAGGTGAAAGCTGCTTTACAGAAGCGATTTAGATTTACTGTGGAAGGTTTGCGGGACAGATTTCAGACAGGAATACCAGCTGATGGCGAGACGGCTACGCAGTACGCCGCCCAACTTAGCCATTATTTCGACAAGTTGATCGAACTTTCAGACACAGCACATAAGTATGATGAGCTTAGAAATCTCCCTATTAGAGAGCGATTTTTCACCAGTTGCCACCCAAGCTTGTCGCTGTACTTGAAAGAGAGGAAGGCTTAGTCACTTGAAGACATGCTTCAATTGGCCGACCAATTCTTGGACGCGCAAGGTGGCACAAATCTGGCCAAGGTTAAGAAGGAACGTTCGAGGATTCGAAGAAATCGGCACCCGAACAAAAGAAGCGTGCACCGGAGAGTGTTCCGCGATGTTTTCTGTGTAACCGAGTGGGTCATTGCGCTAACAGCTTTTGAACTAGCTTTACGAGCTCTACGGTTGTAAAACGTTTCAAACGTGATCAGACTGGGCACAAGGCAGACGCATGTCATAACGGAGCGGGTCAAACTCACCAGGTATCCTGTGAGCAAGTGGCAACAAAAACTTATGAAGACAACGTCATCGATGGATTCCTATAGAGTTGAAAATTGGGGAGGAACTTCCTATCGTAGGTGCTCTAATGACAAAACGGCCAACCGGTGTTACGAAGGGAATGCCAACGCTGCCTGAAAAAGTTGCGGGCAAGAAGGTTACGGTGTTAAGAAATACCGGTAGCTCCGCTGTTATCGTGCGGAGAAATATGGTGCGGGAATGTGAGTTAACAGGCAAAACGAAACCGGTTTGTCTAATTGACAGTACGGTTCGGATGCTTCCCGAAGCAGAGATTGAGGTTGAAACCCCTTACTTCAGTGAGAAGGTTACTGTCCTATGTATGACGACCCCCCTTCACGACCTCATCATCGGGAACATCGTCGGGGCGCGAGAGCCCAACGATCCAGAACGTTTGGGGGAAAACCCGAAGATAGAGCCCTCACCAACCCAGCGACCGCGAGATACAGTGGAGGAGCATCCCGTGACGAATCTTACTCGAGCCCAAGGTGAAGCCGCGGTGCAAGAGACAGTGAATCAGGAGATGATCGGCTTGGACGAGAGAACGTGCTGGGCAGCTGGGCTTACATCGGCACGACCTCAACCGACCGAAAGTGTGAAGGTGACGGAGTCAGCCAGCCAGAGCGAATGTCGTAACATTAGCAAGCTGGTGAATAACCACACAAGATCCGTTTAACGTTATGACCCGTTAACAGTGTCGGAAGTGACGACGATGGCCGAGACGCCGCCTCAGATACCGTCGTTGGAAAGGGCTCGCCGGAAAAGAACGAGTAAAAGCAAGAAGAGATCGAGCGAGCACCGTAAAAAAGGGTGAAATCGCCGCTCAAAGTACATAAGATAGGTGCTGAGGTCGAATCGGAATGTGTTTGGCAGTGCTGAGTGCATTAAGATGTGTTAATGTTGTTTCTATCCTGTGTCATAATTGTATGTCGAGCGAGTCAAAGTGTTTGTTGCGGTGATGCGATGTATAGGAATGTACAATTGTTGTAAAGACAGAAGTTTGTACATTTGTATTGTTTTGAATATGTGATGGACCGTCGTACTCATGTACCTGTGGTTATATTTCATGTGTTGTGAGCTTGAACTGCAATGTGCAATTGTATTGAGTGTTCTATTGTGATTGTGACGCGCCATGAGCAACAGACTATGCCACAGTCTTTAAGTGTGTGGTGACTGTTTGCACTCGTTTGTGTGGTTTTGAATATTATGTGATAATATTCTTAAAGTGGGGGGCAGTGTCACACACGAGAGCTCCGAAAAAGCGCGCGCCGCCGAATTTTAGCGAGAGTAATGTTACCAAGCGCAGATAGGCGCCTCAAGGTCAACGGTAAAGAAGAAACTAAACATCCAAAGGCTCCCCGGGTGCGCTGTCTCTCCCCTCTCGGAAGCGTAGTCTCGCCGACTAACCTCCTCACATCGGCGGCCGAGCAGACCAGGAAGGTTCTCGAGGAAAAGGGGCATGGTGATGCACATTTGTGTCATCTGTCGCGGACGGCCCTCGAACCGTCTTGCGCTTTCCCCAGCCTTCGCTGCCTATCGCGCCGACGAAACCATGAGAATTTTCCAGAATCTAGTGCGGAAGGTATTTAACCGAGCAGCAGAGACGGCAGAGCGGAAAAAGAAAAAATTTCGCGCCAGAGTGCGTAGGGTGTTCCGCCTTGTCGGCGAAGCCTTTTGTCGTCAGTGACAGAGGAGAAGAAGAAAGTTCGCGCCCGTGTGCGTAGGCAGGAAATGAAGGTTTTGCGCAAGTGTGCGTAGGGTCTTTCAGCCGTGTAAGCGAGCCTTTTGTCTTCAGTGACAAAGGAGGAGAAGAAGAGGATTTCCACCTGAGGGGTGAAGACTCGTGCTACAGACAGGAGTGTGTGTCTACCGCCAGCGAGCGAAGACGCGTGGCAACAGCTGCGCGTGGGAAGCCTATGTGTCACCGGCAAAAAAGTTTGGTGCTTGGAGAGCGGCCAATTGAAGACGCGAGGTTTCCTGGAAGAGAAACATTGGGGGCAGCGGAACGACAACAGTGCTGGACTTTGAGTGAGTGATTCTCGGAAGAGTATCATTCAGACTTTTGTTTCAAAGACTTTGGACTGAATAAGTTTTCGAACTCTTTATTCTTCAAGTGTCTTGGTTGTTCGATGCATGCGACTGCATTTTAGTGCGTATTGTTGTTTGTGTCCGTTGTTCTGAGTGTGGCTGATTGTACTGTGTAGTACTTTTTTTGATTGGTGACATATCGTATTCAACTATTGTTGAGTGTGCATATTTTTGTATTCTTTTGATCTGCCATAATTGAGAATTTAATTTTGTTTGGTTTAACAACTCTCGGCTCTGACTTGTTCTTTGGGCCACAGCTGGCGTCCGCTGGCGCACCAAATAGGACCACTTCTAAATTGTCCACGCTTTCGTGGTGCAGTTTGGGGAGGGGGCGATATTTCAGCCCTTAGAATCAGCCCGGCGATTGCCTCCGTAATTAACGAGACCTGGGACACCTGCCAGCACATACCGTAGGTTGTTAGGCCAATAAAATAAATGAAAAGCAGTTACCAATAGATTCTCGAAGCGCGTAATTTGATGAGATGTGAAATGATAAAAATAAAGTTATAGATCATTGGTAGCGAATAGATGTCCCGAGGGCTCACCGAGCACAGAGACCCGAAGAAGTTTAATATGAAAATACTAGGGCCCAAACGGCTGGGCCACGCCCAGTGCACGTGCATGATCGCACGTCAGCTTTCCCTCCTGCCGTTTTGTCAGCGCCAAGAGCTCCTGCAGCAGCAGCAAGAGCGACCACCGACCCTGTTAGCTCCCATGCTCCGACATGTGCTTCAGCACCAGATGACCGAGGCTATGCCAGTTTCCTTTCAGCAGGAAGTTGTAGCCGCGCCTCTTATGCTGTCGCAGTAAAAAGGCAGCAGCCACATCAGCCCTCGCCATTCAATGGACTGCCACGTGTAACTGCTCCTACTTAGTCTTCCGTCGCATAGGCTCCTTAACTCGCTACCACAGCCTCGAAACAGCCTTATGCCGCGTGGGTGGTGCCCATCGCTGCAAATGCCTGGCGAACGCGCGATAATCAGCCGATCTGTTTTGCATGCGGCAACCCTGGCCTTATCTCTTGATACTGCTGCTGTCACGTGCCCGACTAAACTGACGCCCGATCACGGAGCAACTACATGTACCGACCCTCTTTTGGTTATGAAATTTCAGATCATCAGTCAAGCACGTCTTCCCGTGACTATCCAGCAACTTCACCTCGTCGCTCTCTTTGACCTATTCGTCGCTCCTTGTCATTCATGAGTCCACGACCTTCTCCTCATAATGAGGAAAACCAGCCGTTGCAGTTCAGACGGCACGAACTACGCTATCAAAACGTTCAAGTCCTCGCACTTTGCGGTTAAATATCGTCGAAGTTTTTGTAGACTGCACCTATGCATACGCTTTTGTAGACACCGGTGCCGCTGTGCCTGTTATAGACGCCAAAATCTGCCGCATGCTCGGAAAGGGAAATATGCCGCTTAATATGATGTGCGTACGTGCAGAAAATGGAGAACATGTTTGATCTATAGCCTCCTGCACTGCCCGACTCAAAATTGCGGAGGACATTGTTGAGTTAATCGTGCTTTCCTCCTGCTCTCATGGCATCATACTTGGCCGGGATTTCCTATCGTCTAGTCACGCTGTTATAGATTGTGCCCGTTCCGAACTTGAACTGTTTCCGTTGTTCGATGAGCCCAGCGAACATACGAATCAAGCCGCGCAGAAGCTGGTTGTCAAAGAAGATACTGACATTCCACCGACAACAGCTATTTTGCTACCTGTGGTTACCGACGGCATGCGCGATGAAGTAGCGTTTTTCGAGCCATCAAGCCTCTTTCTAAGTTAGAAACCACTTCTGCTCCCTTATTCAGCCCTCTCAATTTCTAATGAAATCAGTGCTCTTTGCCTTACTAATGCATTTCCGCATATCATCAAACTGTTTAAAGGCGAATCTCTTTGATGCGTACAGCCCATTGATAATAGAAAAATTTTTACTGTGGCACAGAAGTCATCTCAAAGTGACCCCACTGCCTCCATGCTCTTAACCACTCTGATCTACAGGCTTCGAAAGTGTTTGATTCGGCGATCGCAGACAGACTTTCGCCATCTGAAGGATATGAATTCCTCCGACTGCTGTACCAGTACCGCGAATCTTTCAATGTTGTTCAACCTTGAATGGGCCGCATTTCTACCACTCTACATTACATCAATACCGGCTTCCATGCGCCACTATGGCAACGACCATACCGTGTTTCTGCGGCAGAACGCCAAGTTTTTACCGAACAGGTGGATGATATGCTGCAACACTGTGACATTCAACCTTCACAAAGTCAATGGGCGTCACCTGTAGTGGTCGTTAAATAAGGATGGTTCCGTTCACTTCTGCGTGGATTACCGGCGCCTAAACAAGATCATTTGAAAAGACGTGTATCCTTTACCCAGGATTGACAATGCCCTTGATACTTTACAAGGGGTCCAGTTTTTTTTCATCATTAAATTTGGGCTGTGGGTACTGGCAGGTCCCCCTTGGAGATGGCGATCGACCAAATACTGCCTTCCTGACACCAGACAGTCTATATGAGTTTATTTTCATGCCCTTCGGCCTCTGCAATGCGCCTGCCACCTTCGAGCGCATGATGAGCTCGGTTCTTTGGGGTTTGAAACGGCAAATATGTCTCTGATATGTCGGCGATATTGTCGTCTTTGTGCCAGGCTTTGCAACACATCTCGAGCGCCTGAAACACGTCCTCACGTGATTGAGGAATGCTCAGCTCCAATTCGACCTCAAGAACAGCCACTTTGCTGCTCGGCAGCTTACGATTCTCAGACACTGCGTATCAAAGGATGGTCTACTTCCAGACCCTGCTAAATTACGTGCTGTTGCCGACTTCCTCAAACCAATGACTATGAAGCACTCATGGAGCTTCGTGGGGTTATATGCTCCTACTTTCACCGGTTCGTGCGCAACTTCCCCTCTATCATGGCGCCTTTAGCCGAACTTCTAGGCAGCGCCACTGATATTTCGTCATGGTCTTCTGAGTGTGCACGACAAAGCCTTCTGTACCCTTCGTCGTCTCCTCACTTCACCACCAATACTGCATCACTACGATACTCTGGTGCAACTGAAGTCAACACCGACGCCAGTGGTGTCGGATTCGGTGCGGTTCTCGCGCAACGCAAGCCTGGATTTGACGAGTATGTCGTCGCCTACGCCAGAAGAACTCTCACCAAGGCTGAATCGAACTACAGCGTTGCCGACAAGGAATGCTTGGTGATCGTTTTGGGCATTTCTCAAGTTCCGCTCATATGTTTATGGCCGTACTTTTGATGTAGTAACGGACCACCACGCATTATGCCGGTTGTCTTCGCTCAAGGATCCATCGAGTCGTCTTGGCCGTTTGGCTTTTCGGCTTCCAAAATATGACATCCGTGTTGTATATCGTTCCGGCCACAAGCATACCGATGCTGATGCTTTGTCGCTATCTCCACTATCCCCGGACATTGCATGTGTTTCTTTGGATAACACATTGTCAGCTCTCGACGAAGACGCCATGTCTTCTGCACAACGCAATGACCCTTGGATCGCTTCGCTTCTTGACATGTTATATGAGGCACCAACACTTCCAACCACTCGAACCCTGCACCGCCAGGCTCCGTACTTCAATATTTGGGATGGCCTTTTGTGCCGGCGCAACTATTCAGCAGATAGTAGGAAATAGCTACTAGTCATTCCCCGAACGCTGCGCTCTACTATCTGCGCGTCGTTTCATCCCGACTTGCAATGTGCTCACGCCGGTGTTTTCAAGACCTACGAGCGCTGACAAAGAGGCATACTGGCGAGGAATATTTACCTTCGTCCGCCAGTTCCTTCGCGGCTGCCAGGAATGTCAGCGACAGAAAAACCCGCCACATTTTGCAACAGGTTCATTTAAGCAACTTACATGCCGAGACCACCCATACGACTGTGTGGTAATTGACCTTTACGGAGCACTACCATTGATAACGGCAGGTAACCGATGGGCTATCGTGGTTGTGGATCAGCTTACACGGTGCGCTAAAACTGCTGCTCTCCCCACAGCTGCAGCACAAGACGTCACAACTTTCATACTCAATTGTATTGTGCTTCGTCATGGTCCTCCTCGCAAACTCCTCAGTGACCGTGGGCATGTTTTCCTCTCCGATGTAATCCAAGCACTTCTTTAACAGTGCATTATTGTACACCGGAAGAGTACAGCCTACCACCCACAGACGAACGGTTTGAGTGAGTGGTTTAATCGTAATCTGGGGGACATGCTCGAGACGCATGTCGCTTCTGATCAAACAAACTGGAACCTTCTTCTTCCATTTGTGACATACGCGTATAACACCGCTACGCAAGTCGCTACCAGTTTTTCCCATTTCTTCTTCTGTACGGTTACCAAACATCGCACACCATCGGCACTTTACTGCCATACTCTCCAAATCCCTCGGAGTGCACGCCTGTCTCAGAAGCTGCTCGTTACGCAGGAGAGTGCCGCAAGCTAGCCAAGTGGCTTACTTCAGCCGACCAACAGTGTCGGAAGGAGACCCGTGACGACGAACATCGTTCTGCACCAACGTTCGTTCCTGGAGCACTTGTATGGCTGCATGTACCACCCTGCACCCCTGGTGAATCACACAATATACTCTTTGGTGATCATGATCCCTACCGCATAATCAAGCGTACCTCACCCGTGAACTACGCCATTGAACCCCTCACACCACCAAACAACCATTGTTGGCATGGACGTGATATTGTTCACGTAAACCGTCTCAAGCCCTACTTCGACCCGCTTGTCCCTACATGTTAGATTGCCAGGATGGCTTCAGCATTTTCACCGGGGGCAATTATAGTGAAGAATAAAGACGTTGATACCATCGTCCCAGTATCATCAACACAAGAAAAAGGCACGAGATCGGAGATCGAGCACCGTCATCTGGGTCTGCCTGGGTTCCTTTTGAGCTACCACCCGCTTGCTCAGTTCCTTCAGTAAACCCCGTTGTACATTATTATCATGGTTATTATTATTATTATTATTATTATTATCATTATTAACAGGGCGAAAACTTTTTATTTAAATGCAGAGAACTTAGCCGGCATGTAAAATTTCCTGATTTGCTACTCTGCGTGGGGTAGGGGATTGAGGATTGAAAGTACAAATAAGAAGACAGAGAGAAAAAAAGACAAATTGTGAATATAGATGATAGAACAAAAGAAAACGAAGGAAAAGGCCACCTCTTTGACCCTTGAATGAGGACGTGCATTACTAGTTTTTTCGTGGTGTCAAGCTACAGCTACAGCTTGTCTAGCTCACCGATGCTGTCCAAGTACGCAAACAATTGTTTCATAGCACGCCTCCGTAAAGTGGGACAGGCTAAAAGTCCCAATATACAGTCAAAGAAAAAAGTTCTCCCAGTTATAGAATGCATGCAATGTTCATAAAGCGCACGCTTTTCAGCATACGCTCGACACTCAAACAATATATGTTCCACAAATTCGATGAAGCCATGGACTTGCTGACTGACCAAAGCGGTACCGTAGGATGTTAACATAGACACTGATTAGACGTAGACGATGGTATAGCGTTTCCAGAGGGTGAGGAATTTTGAATGAGAGTCTTGTTCTCAGATAAGGGTCGACTGAGTGAAGGAAGGCATAATGAGGTGTCGGAAGGTTCCAGCGTCTCATACTCTGTTCAATCGCAAGTGTTTTGGCCATCCGGGCTGAATCTAATTTAGTGAAATAAGTTCGTTTGTAATTGTGGTGTCAAAGACCCTTGCGTGCTACTTCATCTGCTTTTTCGTTTGCGGCAATTCCGCAATGAGCTGGTATCGACTAAAATGTAATAGTTCCCTGCGGTCACAGCCAGGTAATGTAGATATGCTATGTCGAACGAAATGGGGTGACACTTCGTTTTCTTTAGAAGGTTGAACAATATTTGTAGTGCTCCTTTGGAGTCGGTGAAATATACCCATCGGTATGGCGTTTCGCGCAAGATGTAGAGAACAGCTTCTTTGATGCCATGAAGTTCTGCTGCTGTCGAGGATGTCTTCCGTTGCACTTGACAGGACAGCAATTGTCTTGTAGAATGGATATAAAGTCCGTAAGCGGAAGTGTCCTGAGTGGTTGAGGCGTCGGTGTAAATGTGCGAGTGCTGAGCATAATTCTCGGCTAAGAAGAGGAGAGTAGTCTGCGCAAGCGCAGCCTGTGACATTCATCTCTTTGCCCCATTGATTCCAGGTACAGCTTTTTTTATAATTAGAGGCGAACGTTTCCAGAGAGGAAATGTCGCAGGCATTAATTTTTGTGGCTGAATAACAGGAGAAAGTTGAAGCGTTCGCACAGCTTGGCCGAACGAAGAATTGCTGTGCATCAGGTGAACTCGACACAGGAAATGCTGTGTACCTTGTAATACATGTCGAAGATGTGTACGCGTGATTTCTTGTATAGAGATGACATCCAGTGGGAGACGTCTTGCTTTCGCTACAGTTCCCAATGCTGATGAGCTCTTCGGGAGCCCTAGACATATTGGTAGGCAGCTGTTGCGTGTGGCTTCCAAAATTTTCTTACTAGCTGGGGATAATCGGCGAAGCACCGGTAGACAGTAGCGTAATATTTCTTCAATGTATGCGTTTTGAAGCAGTGCCATTGAGTGGCAACTACATCCCCATCATGTTCCAGCCATGAATTTGAAGAGTTGAGTGACTGCTACTATTTTAACTTGAAGCTTCTTCACCTGAGGAGGCCAGAAAAGATTTCTGTCGATGATGATTCCCAGGAATATTTGAGACCGCACATAGGTCAGCGGCCGTCCACCCAGAAGTAGCGCATACTTGCTCATTTTCTTTTTCGTGAAAGCGATGGCTGTGCTCTTTCTGGTGAAAGGTGCATGCCGCGGGGCGCTAGGTTTGTGAAGATGCTCTCTAAAGCTTTTTGAAGTCGCTGTTTGGCGATGTAACGTGACCTTGAAGCGCTCCAGATGCAGATGTCATCAGCGTAAATCGTGATGTGTACTCCTCGAGGGAGTGATTTCGTAATGTGTATCAGGGTAAAGTTGAAAAGGAGCGGGCTGAGCATAGCACCCTGGGGTACACCCTTCTCAACTCTATATAACTGTGTAGGACCATTGGGAGTGCTCATACATGTTTTCCGCTCTTCTAGATAGTTCTCAGTCCGTTTGTAGAGATTCCTTCCTAGGCCAAGATTTTCCATGGTTGCGAGAATGGCATAGTAAAAGACTGAATCGAAAACTGCCTTGATGTCGAGAAATGCGGCTGTCAGGATTCGACCTGCCGAAAGGTCCTTTTTAAGGGAAGAGACAAGTGCGATGACATTGTCGATAGCCGACCTGCCTTGGCGGAACCCATTCATTTCTTGCAGAAACTCGTTGCGGCTTTCTAGGAACCAGGTCAAGCGTTTGTGAATCATTCGCTCCATGAGTTTGCCAACGCAACTCAGTAGGGTGACAGGCCGGAAAGAGGCGTAGCTTGTTGGCTGCTTACCAGGTTTCAAAATGAGCCCTATTTTCGCCAGCTTCCACTCAGCGGACACCACTGCAGACACCCACGAGGAACTATAATATTACAGGAGTCGTAGGCGGGACGTGTGGGGTAGCTTTGCAATGGCTTCATAGGTTACATCGTCATGGCCAGGTGAAGTGCACCTGCTTGTCTCACCGATAGCAGTGTTCAGTTCCTCAATGGAAAAAGGTATGTCTAGCGCTGGCACTGCCACCCGTGAGTTGCCAGGCTGGTTACCTGCATATGCGGTTAGAAGCAATGAATTTGTTGATAGTAGTGCGCAATACCCTTCTGAGAGCTCTTTGAGGGATTTTAGTCCGTGCAGAGAGAGTGCGGCGAAAGTGTGAAGCTTCTGGAGTGGCATGCGAATGCCTCTGAAAACCCGCCAGATTTTGGACACAGGTTAGCGAACATCTAGTGTTGAACAAAAAAAGTCACTCCATCTTTGCCAGCTACGCTTATCCAGGTAGCACCGAATATGACGCTGTGTCCATCGACAGGCTCAGAGGTATTCTAAACTCTTTGCGCGCAGAGCTTTCCGTTCAACTCGCCTGCGAATAGCACACAGTCGTTCAAACTCTTTATCATTTGACGGAAATCTGTCGTTTTTAGTTGAAACGTGTGTGCATTCTTTTAGGCAATGAGCCATCGTGGCGACTAATTCATCATCCTTTCTAGCGGCAGTGATTTCCTTTCCTGCTGCGTCTTTGTACACCTTCCAATCTGGTGATCTCATGGCGGTTCTATTTAATGTCATATTTACACCAGCAGCTGATATCATGATTGGGTAGTTATCACTCCCACGCGTTTCTAAGTCGGTGCGTCAGTAAATGTTGCGAGCGACTGAACTTGTTACGAAGGTCATGTCGATGCTGCTGGTAGTCGTGGTGCCTCGTAGGAAGGTGATGCTGCCGTCATTTAGGGGTTCAATTGAATGTTTTGAAAGCAGCTCTGCAAGCTTAGCTCCTCGAGAACAAGTGTGTGAGCGCCCCAAATTTCACTGTTGGAATTCGAGTCTCCACAAATAATGTGTGGGGAAGGTGTTCTTGAAATCGAGTTTTCAAGCCTTGAAGCATCGAAAGGCCTGTTTGGTTCCAGGTATGCTCCGATAAGAGTATATTCCTGTTTAGCTATTATCGTTATGGCACTCACATATTTGTTGTCGCAGTGGGGCGCAATGTCGATTGCGGAGGCAGGAATGTCTTTACGAAAGCCGATGAGTAATTTGCTGATACCGTCAGGTCGCTTTGGGTGATGAAAATAGTATCCGTTCATTCTAAAATTTGGGTCGACGCGTGATTCAGAAATGACGATAAATGGGAATCGGTATTCTCGCACCAGTCGCCGGAAGTCTGAGGGCTTCGAGCAAAGCCCACGAGCGTCCCACCAGAATATGGTGCATGTGCGGAAGATTCTGTGAATGGTCAGTTCAGGTGAATATGTCGTTGGGGAACCCATGATTACTAGTGCGAGGGAGAATGCCCCTGTGGTGTGTAAGACGTCGACAATAACGGCTCCCTAGTAAGAATACCTTCTACCTCTGGGATATTTCTTGACGAAGCATTTGCGCGGACAAGGGCTTTGAGAGCTGCGAACAGCATTGGAATCAGTATGCGTGCAAAATATTATCTGTGTTTCCGTGTTGTTGCCCTTCGGAGGTCCCCCTGTCTTGATGCGGTGGCTGAGACTGGTGACAACTGTACTCGACCGATGAATCGTGTGAGATGCTTTGTGGTGGTTTTGAAAGATGCGATGTGCCAGTGGGCTTCCCACGTTTCGTTTTCGTCACATCAGCGTACGTGTCACCAGTTGTCTTACGGATTTGTGATGATCTTTCCTGGGAGAAGTCTTTCACACTCGTCAATACAACTTATGGATTAGGCGGTGGATTAAAGCGCCTTGGTGGTTTCCCTCGTGCTTGCTCCGAAGAGCATGCAAGTGTAGCAGCCTTCTTTTTAACGCACCCTCCATACGAAGCAGGGTGGGGACCACCGAAGTTAGCATATTTAGGTTGTGCTCTTGAGGTACACTCTTGGTGCGAATGAGGACCAGCACAGACTTTGCAGCGCACTGGGCCGTTGCAATGTCTCGATATATGACCATGCCTCTGGCATTTATATCACTGTGTAGCTGCCCCGACGTACTCCACCACCGGGTAGCTGCAGAACCCAAGCGTAACTCATTTAGGTTATGGGGAAACCTTGGAAAATTCCAAAATAACGGATCGACGACGTACCTCTTTCACCTTGCCGCCATCTTCGGGTGAGTACGTGGTGAGTCGTCTTGCCGACATGACACCCTGATCACGCAGATAGTCTTGTAAGTCTTCATTTGAGTAACTCAGAGGGACATCTTGTATTTTTCCAAGGCTCGTTGTGTAAGAGTATGGGACCCGGGCTTCCACTGATACGCCTGCTAATTCAGTTACCATTAGTAGACGGTTGGCAGCCAGCAGGGTCGACACTGTGACCATCAGGCTTCCGGCTTTGTTGAGGCGGTGGTTAAGAGCTTTCTCTTGAGCCAACGTTACAATGGCTGATGTGACAATGTTAGGGTTGACTTTCCATAATTTTCCTCCATGCGTGGTAGGCCTCAAGACAACAGGGACGCCAGTACCGCTGTTTTTCTTGTACCATACAACTGTGAAAGATGCCTGGTCCATATCTTCTCCATTTTCATCTGAAGGATCGGAGCCGTCTTGTCCGTCCCGTAGTCTCTTGTTCGCAGGGCCATGGTCTGTAGTTCCTTCTACGGAGGCTCCAGGAGTAGTAGTTGCCACCGTTGCCATAGATGCGGCGTCGAGTGCATCTGGCGGCGATGATCTGTGCCGTGGCGGTTAAGGCACAGGCCGTCTAGAAGTCCGTTCGACGTGCTTTTCCGGGTAGGCATGAGTAGCCCAGGAAGCTTCTGCCGATTGCAGTTCCAGCTAAAACAAACCAGACGGCCTTCAAGCCGAGCCAAAATCATAGCATAGGCAAACATGCATAAATTTACAAACGTAGGTAAAGTGGCATTCACACGAGGGAGAAATACACGGGGATAAATGTGGAGCCTAGTGACGTCAACACGTGAACTTAAGTCCCCCATTTGTCCCTCATGAAAGTGAGGTGTTAACCACTGAGCCACACATGAGCAAATTTCATTTGTCCTTCAATAACACGGACGAGGTGAACGGTGGGAAAGATCAGTGTGGCCAAAGCCTCCACCACCTAATGGAGCGGGAGCATTGAAAAATCCTTTGACCTCCAGCCATAGATATCGGCCAGTTTTCGTGTGTAAGGGGGGGGGGGATCAAAGCCGCGTTGTGTCTTGAGTGGAGGAGGAAGAAAGTGCTGGTGTTTTTTATGTGAGGAAAGTGCTGGGGTGGTTTGAGGAAAGTGCCCGGTTCACACCTGCCCCCACCCCCCGCCACTTTGCTGCTTTTAGAAACTTTTTTGTTTATAGGTCGTTTTTGTGTGACGAGGTGTCACTTTCGGTTTGACTTGCCACCACAAGCTTTTCTTTTTTTGCAAAAACAAACTTGCCCAAAGCGACATTCCGGCCAGCGTCATTAACAACGGCTTTTCTTCTTTTTTTTTCTACTACGAAAATGCTCACAGCCTCTCTGACTCGTCAAATACTACTATTGAGTTGGTAGATTGGAATTTCAGTATCTTTCCATGTCAGTTGGCTTTGTGTGAACGAAGGAATAATAGCATTTCTCTCATGAGAACAACGGCTAATAGAAGGGATCTAGCATATTAATACTTGACAATTATCGATACAAGTGTTTCATTTTAATTTCAAAACACAAGGAAATAGAAGACCACTTCTGTCTTAACTATGCGAACTCAGCCTTCGATTTTGCTGTATCCGTGCAGCCGTTAAAGTAAAATGTGAAGTATGTCAAGTTTCTGAAAATAACAAGCAACTCTCGCATTTTACGGCTGTCTATATTTTAAGCGTCTAATCCTGAATGAGGAGGCCTGTTAAAAATTTGGTAAGAAAGTAACACATCTCCACCAGGCTGAGCAAGCAGGGCGTAGCATCAGCAGTAACAAGAAAAACGGGCGATGTCACAATTCTTATTCGAAAAACCACTTTAAAACAAAGCTAAATACCACTTCATAGAGATGGTAACGCTCCATCATCTGCTTGACTATAGTCTCCCACACACCATCCTTTCGTTACTTTTACTATAGTCATCGGAAGAGATGTCCCAAAGCGATGATAATCTTCCACGAGAGAAAAGAAAAAAGTTGCTTCATTGCTCATTCTCACCATAACGGTGCATGCAAGGCCTAAGCGTAATTTAGAACAGCCACTGCCACCGGGTTGTGCAGGCACTGCAAGAAAGAGGGCGAGATTGTGGCCAGAGACCCCCTCAATATTACGCTACGTCCCTCGCTGCACGGGGATCGTTTGACCGGTCGGAGAAACGATCCCCGCCTCACCCGAGGAGCCGCGAGGAGGTCGCGTCGACACACTAACCCGTGACGTTGTTATCATGTGATGCGCCATCCTGGCCACCCCTCCGGAGATTTTTCCTCCCGTTTAAAGTGGTTCAGAAGTCAGATATGCCAAGTGATATGTAGAAGCAACGGACATAAATATAGTGGATGTCTGTTGGAAACATGGAAGCTAAGGAACACTTGAGCACAAACTTTCTTGGCCTTGTTTATGCATCTACAATTTAACAAACAGTACACCGGTGAAGCTGGTGGGTTATACAAAACAGTTAAACAACAGAAATATGACGCCATGAAATGGAGCGTGGCCTCCTTTGCCCTCGCTGAACACACCGAATCTACAAATTACCAACTAGACTTGTAAAACTGATGTCTTCTGGACAAAAAAAAAACTTGCATCTTTGCCTGGGGGGAGGGGAGGGGGACTCCAGTAAACAAGTGAGAGTAGTCGGGTATCATGTGAATGCTGCGTAATCGGTTAAGGTTTGGGAATGCTCATTTGTTATTTTGTCTTTATTATTCATACTTAATGAATGAAGCATAGGCGTTGCTTTCAATGTGTGGTTGGACACTGTAGTGCCCACTACTGGTTGAATCCGGAAGTAGAAAGCAAGCCTATCAAAAAAAAAAAATATATATATATCAGCTTCAGAGGACTAAAGCGAATAGAAGAATAACTTGGTTCTTTAACAATGTTATGCATTGTTTTGATTTTCTTTCTTTTTCTCTTCCCACATGTGCATCGGCAGCCCTAAAAGTTGTTCCTAGATTTTTTCGGGGGATTAGTATAATGGGATTTTTTTATTCTCTAGAGTTGTGCATGCATATTTTTGTTAAAATTGTGCTTTCATTTCCTTTTCTTTTTTAGTACTATACCACTGTGTAATAGTAATCTGAGGTGTAGCATTTGATTTTTATGTACCCTTTTATAGCTGTAAATGTGTTTTCTGCTGCTGCAGCTGCTGCTGCTGCTGCATTATAGGTGGCACGGCCTAGTCATGCAATTTTTGCCTTGAGCCGCGTCTCCTGGGACGATTTTGTAAATGTTCCTAATAAGCTAATAAACAAATAAATAAAAGAAAGAAGCCCCACTACTGATTGTGCCTCCTACTGGTGCCCCACTACTGGTTGCTTGCATCGCATATACTTAAGTCAAGCAAAGCATCAAGTAAAGCAAAAGCCAAGTAAAGACCCCCTTGACTGAATTGCGAATGCCCAATCCTGTGCCTACATATACGGGGTGGTTAGTGAACAGTTTTGCAGCGCGAGCAGTCGGTTTTTACTAGCAGACACTGCTTTTGTCGGCCTTGCGAGGCGAGGGTGGGGAGGGGGAGCGACAGTATGCACGAGACACGAGCATGCGCAGTAGTGGTGTAGACAACACCATCGAAGTCCATTCGCAAGTGGGTGCAACTGTGAAGTGCTTCGCATATAAGTGGTCAATTAAAACGCTCTTGTTTGGACCTTATAGCAGTACGTGCGCCGAATCACACTTTGAGCTTCTGTGTCTTAGCACAACGCCTAGCAGACCGTTACTCTACTTCCTGCCGCCTTTCTTCGAAAACACTGCCTTGTGCCTCTTGCTGCTTGAAAGCGGACAGCTCGCGTAAAGAAATGCGTGTCTCAGTTATTGATCAACGCAAATTAGATTCGTTAATTAAAGAGTTCAATTGGTCTTCTCTTATTCTTTCTGATTCTCCTGGTGAAGTATATGACAGGTTTTGCTCAAAAATGTGTAATTTGCAACATTCTTGTACTCGTATTGCTAGGGCTAAGCAAAGACGTAATCACAACGGGCTGTCCCCAAATATTTTAGAAGCAATCGCTGAATGCTTTGGAAACAATTTAAACGGTCCCCTGGTAATGCAGAACTTGGTACCAACTACAGAATCGCGAGGAATAAAGTGGTTGCCCTTATCCGATGCGCAAAACGACGATACTTCCATCATCAGTTTCAGTTATCTGCTCGAAACCCGGGGCGGATGTGGTCACTGATAAACCATCTTCGAGCTAAAGAAAATAGCGATGCTAAACCTACTGGTGTGTTTACCGAGGACCCTGCGCATACAGCTGATCTTTTCAACGGCCACTTCGCAAATGTGTCTGGTGGACTTCCTTCAGCGGCGAAAGGCCGTTCTGGTTTAAAGAAATCAACACCTGCCTCGGCCTTCCTTCCAAGTTTAACAATAGATGACATCACTAGAACTGTTTCAGGCTTCAAAAGGCAGAAACCAGCAAGTATTGATGGTATCTCTGTATTTTTGCTGCAGCGGAATCTGGACGCATTATCAGAAATTCTCCTTTTCATGCTTAATGCATTCCTGGAGATGGTTTCTTTCCCATCAGACTTCAGAGCAGCAATTGTAAAGTCACTATTTAAAGGTGGACCAAAGCCCCGCCACGGCGGTCTAGTGGCTAAGGTACTCGGCTGCTGACCCGCAGGTCGCCAGATCAAATCCAGGCTGTGGCGGCTGCATTTCCGATGGAGGCGGAAATGTTGTAGGCCCGTGTACTCAGATTTGGGTGCACGTTAAAGAACCTCAGGTGGTCGAAATTTCCGGAGCCCTCCACTACGGCGTCTCTCATAATAATATAGTGGTTTTGGGACGTTAAACCCCACAAATCATCAATTAAAGGTGGACCAAAGATAGCCTTGACAGTTACTGACCCATTTCAGTTTCACCTATCTTATCCCTAATAATTGAAAAATTCTTATTGCAACGCATGACTTCCTTTCCAGATAAATTTTCACTCATTTCAATTCGCCAGTTTGGGTTTGTCGCAGGTAGTGGCACAATTGATCTACTTGAGGAATTTTACGATGAACTCAATGATGCTTTGGAACACAACATGTTTGCCTGTGCTTTATTTCTTGGTATCTCTAAAGCCTTTAACACCGTAAACCACTCTATACTGCCTGAAAAAAAAATTATTTTCTTGGATTTAGGGCTCCGTTCTACGAGTTTCTTAAAAATTATCTTTCTGATCGTTTCCAAGTAGTGCGGTTACACAATCAGTCACCTTTCAGTAATAGGCTTCCCTTGAAAGCTGGTGTACTACAGGAAACCATTTTATCTCCTCTTTTATTTAATATATTCATAAATGACTTTACTGCTGCTGTTTCGAAATGTCTTGTATTTCAGTATGAAGACGACACTGTTCTGTTAAGGATACATTTATGTTACATTAAAGCGTTGTCACTACTACAAGACAGTGTTTATGAGGCTGCGTCATTGTTTACAGACAATTGCATGGTGATTAATAAGAAAAAACGAAAATAATTTACTTTAAAAATTCATTGAAAGCAATGGTTACGAATGCACCCCTACTTTTTCATGCCCGTGATTGCGCCTCCTGTAAGTGTACTCTCATTGAATATGTTAATTCTATAAAATATCTTGGTGTATTCTTCGATGGCAACCTGTCCTGGAATGATGATTTAGCTTACATTTGTGACAGACTACGAAAAATCTCTTGGTTACTTTTCAATATTAGATCAATTGCACCCACCAATATTAAAGTGACATTTATGCTTGCTCTTGCGTATAGTATCCTATGATATGGCATCACTTTATATGCTTTCTGTTCTTCGCGATGGCAGCGTCGGGTTGACAATATTATAAAAAGTATGTTGAAATCCATTGTGTATAATCTTTCTTCAACAGACAATGCAAATTTATTTTTTCTACTTCGCCTGCCGTCTTTCAAAGCGTCCTTTAACCAAACTGTTGTATGACGGGATTTCTGGGGCTCTCAGTTCAAAAACGAATGCATTACCTCTCGTATATTTAGAAAAACTGCCCGCTTTTTTGTACAATTCGTCAAAACACGATATGGCAAAGCTACCTGAAAGGTCCATGTTCCTACTGTTTTTAATGACATCCCTGACAGTGTTTTTTCGGCAACGACTAAACGCAGTCTACGAAAGAGCCGAAGGTCTCTTTAGTGCTACATAGGTTATTGCATTATTATTTTTTTTCTAGTTTCTTGCATACTGGGTATAATATGTTTAAAATTTTTCAAAGCATGTTTTCACATTTTTGCTGTTTAGGTAGCATTGCTTCCGCTAATTTTATTGTCGATTGTTAATGTGTTTATATGTAGCGTAAATTACTTACATGTATTCTTTCTCTGATTGTTTACATGAAAAGCTTTTCAATATATATGTCATCTTTCGTCTGCGATGTGCAGGGCCAAGTCCTCCAAGCCACCGTCTGGCTTTGACAGGCCTGTTATTTGTTTTGTACAACTCAAGATGACAATAAAGATTATTATTATTATTATTATTATTATTATTATTATTATTGCTCCTATGGTCTAGGTGACTTACACTTAAATATCTGTAGGAAGACATTCTCTCATTTGATTGTTACAATTACTATAACATGATCGAAAAATCTATGGGAATACTAACTGTTTATTGTTTTAGATTTGCGAAAGACCCCATGTACCTGAATGTCGAGATCAGCAAGTAAATGAATCAGACTTGGGTGCACGTTAAGAAATCACAGATCGTCAAAATTTCTGAACCACTCCACTACGGTGTTCTTTATAATCATAACGTGGTTTCTGGATCTCTAATTTCCACAATTATTACATTTAGTAGTAAAAAATTTAGTTTTTGATGGCTACAAAAAATTTGCGCAATTTTTTTCATTGTGTTGTGCTTTGGCATTAGGACATGCACTGGAAAATCTGCGTACTTTGATAATAAAAAATCCTGGTGCGTGTTGTCATCTGAGTCTCCATTTCACGCCTGTAGCTAAGAGACATTAGGCTTTGCAGGTCTAATGTCAATCTAATGACTCATTAGGTGTGCATTAGCTGCACACTCGACTCTCAAAATTCATTTTCATAGGGGCATACAAGCACGCAGTGGCTAATGGGGGTTTCCCGTTCGTACCACGTGATAAGCCAGTCGCGGCGCTAAAAAACGTGCAAAAGCGTGCTTTTTTATTATTTCTTGCGCTGCATCAGTGAAGAAAACTGTTGTTATTTGAAGAGTGAGGCTCGACTCTTCGTTCGATGCGATCAACAATGGCGAGCGGCGGCACATAATCAGAGGCAAGGTGCTCGAAGACTGCACACTTTGGATCTTTTAACAGGCACTTTGTGCTCTCTAGATGCAATTTTAAAGCATTTCTAGTTAGTCTCGACCTGTATTTTCTCATAACAGAAGAGGTACTAATTTTATCAAAACAGGTGAAAATAAAGAATCGGTAATTTTGAAAAAGAAAGTCGCGTTTTTTGACCCGCATCTCCCCTTAACATGGCTGTGACCACGTAGCGGGTTTGATGTTCAATAGCCGTCACAGTCTAATACTTCACTTAACCTTTGGAGGTTATGTGAAGAGAGGAGGTTATTAAAGGTTAGGGTGGTGATGGACCCTACAAGTTCATTCCGAGGCCTTCTAGAAGGAAGGCTGGACAAAAAAGAGGTTGCAGGAGGCCAGAAGGAGCTGTGGTCGGTAACTTCCGGCTCTGACAGGGGATACTTGAGGCAACATACTTGGTAAAAGCTGAACAAAGGCCAGGCCAGGTGCAGTGACTTCGTATCTTCTTGTGCGTTTTGTGGTAGCCGAGGTGACCAGTCGTGGGCTCGTCATGAAGCAGTTGAAGAATCTCACGCGGCAGCGATCTTGTTGTATCTGCCACTCAATTCTTTCCGTTGAGCTGATAAACGTAGCAATGTAGGGCACCACTGGGAACCTTGAATTGGTCAAGTTTTTGACGAAGTCGGGCATGTGGAGAGTCGGAATTGCCTTTCAAGTGAGCTATGATAAAGTGGCGATAAGGGTCGAGGCGTCGATGCGACACAAGAACCGATGGGCTGCCGGATCTTAGACAACTGACCACTGAAATGGGTAAATCAATTACGGGGAAAAGTGTCGATTGTGACAGCTATCATGGCACGGCAGGCGACAATGAGAGAGAGTATGAGCTTCTTGGTGCTTCTTTCCAGGACCATTGGCGATGTCAAAATCCTGCTCCTGTAAGCGAAGCACCCGGCTACCAAAGCAACCGGACAAGTTCTTTAGTGACAAAAAGAAGCACAGAGCGTTGTGATCAGTGAAGACTCTAAGGCTGAGAGGACTCGGGTGAAATTTTTGTACGGGCCGAAAAATGGCTGGGCACTTTCACTGGGTTAGTGCAGTTTTTCTCTGCAGCAGACAGCGTATGACTGACCTAGGCGACGACTCGTTCACGTTTGGTGTGGTAGCTTGCATAAAAACGGTACCAAGTCCATCGCTGCTAGCATCGATGTGAAGAATGGTGGGTGCGCTTTGATCGAAGTGGCACTGTGCCAAGCCGAATGTCAGGGCTTGCTTTAACACCACAAAACTCCCATCATAGACTTTCCCCAAAACGAAGGGCGCGTAGTTTGCGAGTTGACACAAGCATGCTGAAGTCACGTATGAATCTCCGGAAATATCGTGCTAAGACGAGAAAAACTACGAAGGTTTTTTCTGATGCAGCGGACAAGAGACCTCGCGGACAGCGGCGAGCTTCTCAGGGTCAGGTGCGATTTTTTCTTTGCTCACTAAGTGCCTCAGAACTTTGATTGTCTTGGCGGCGAAGCTGCATTTTTGAACTCAGTTGTACACCACGTTTTGCAAGTCAGGCTATGACTTTTTCGAGACGCTGTAGATGTTGCAAGAACGCCATCGAGAACGCGACTACGTTGTAAATATAGCATAAGCATGACTTCCACTTAACACCACGCAGTATTCAATCTATCCTTCGTTTGAAGTTAGTGGGTACATTGCAGAGCCAACAACACATTACCCTAAATTCATACAGCCCATCCAGAGTGGAAAAAAGGCCTTCTTTTTAGCAGATTCAGACATCAGCATTTGCCAGTAGCCAGATCGCAAATCAAGGTTAGAAAATGCTCTGTGCTAAGCAACAAATACAGTGCTTTATCTATTCGTAGCAAAGGGTAAATACCTTGGCACGTTATCTTGTTAAGAGCACGGTAATCTACGCAGAAACGCACTGTTCAATTTTCGCTTTGCTCTACAACTGGAGAGCATCAAAAAGTCGTGGATGATCGTATAATGGTCGTATGATGGTTTCGTCGCAGCACTTCAGCGACGTTTTCTTCAATTATCTTACGCTCGGTGAAAGACACGTGATATGGGTGCCAATGAATAATACCGCAGCCTTCAGTCTGAATGCGGTGAGTAGTGGCAGTGGTCATATCATGACGGGCGAAATAACGTCGAACAAATAAAGATGTAAGTTCAGCAAAGCGAGCAAATGTTTACTCTGGGCTTCTTTTATATCATGTTTTATGGTAGACACCAAATGTGAGTTGAGTTGGGGTGAGGTTGACTCTGGAAGCTGTTATTTGAAAGTGCAACGATTGCAACAGAATTGGGGTCAGTCAACCACGCAACTGATTGATGATCCACGCGGCAGAAGCAAGATTTCGGGGGTTCAGTTTAGGGGAGTAAGAAAGGCAGACCCCGCAGAGAAGTGAATAAGGCCTGGAATATAGGGAATTCCACGGTGTAGGGTTTAATCGTAAGGTATCATGTGTACTTGATCATGCACAGTACTGCTGGAACTAACACCACGCATTTCTTCTAAGGCCGCAGAATGTAATCTAGAGGGAACGTATTCTGAGGTGGTGACGAGGAGAACGTGCCCTTTGTGTGCAGGAAAAGATGTTGTACGGAGTTGTATGATGTGCTGCCAACAACATGTGGATTCGGACGTAGAAGAAAATAAGTCCCAACTTAAAATGAGTTCGTGCGTGCACTCGCACAGAATAGCGAAGCAATAAGATGACGAATACAATCAATTCAAATACGAACTGTACACTGTACCAGGGGACAAATGATGGTGTTTATCGCTGTTCTGAGAGATGGTCCACAGCTGTTTTCTTTGCTTGTGAAACGTCGAAAATGCCTTTCTCGACATTCCGAAAGGCCAATAGCACGTGCATTGCAGTTCGCGGAAGCAATTCAGGGGTGGAATCGGGCTTCAGTCGTTTGAAGGAGCTTAGGGAGCAGGAATATTGCTGTTCTTGAGCAGCTTTGGAGCAGTATACGAACCGTACAGTGTACCAAGGGAAAAATGATGGTGTTTATCGCTATTCTGAGAGATGGGCCACAGTAACGCATGGTCACGTTAAGGAGTTAGGCACAAAAGTCAGCGTGAATAATCAAAATGGCAGCGCTAGTGTCCACATGAGCTTCGACGCGTACACCTTCTACAAATGCTACTTATAAGTTCGATGGCCACTTCAGAAACCTTGTTTCATTTATTTTCTCTCAATGCACAAGGCGTTACAGAGAGGAGTGGTGAAAAAAACAATCTGTACAAACAAATGGAGCATGTTTAAAAAGGGTATGCGTTTATGGTACTCTTGAAGTTGGTCGGGTCGGTGATGCATGCGATGGAAGCGGGAAGGTTATTCCAGTCCGTGCTTGTTTTGGGCACGAATGAATTAAAATGGAGGTTTGTACGGCTGCTTGTAATTCCAACTTTGATGTGGTGATCGCTGCGGGATGAAATGTAGGATGGCGGCAAAAAAAGCGAGTTACTCAGTGAGTGCATGGTATGGTACAACTTGTGGAAGAGGCACAAGCGCGAGATTTTGCGGCGAAATGATAGGCTGGGTAGATTTAAGGTTGACTTCATATGGGTTACGCTTGCTGTACGGGAATAGTTCGACAAAATGAAACGAGCGGCGCGATTTTGAATTGATTCGATGCTGCTGATATGAATGTTTACGTGGGGATCCCATACAGATGATGAATATTCTAGCTTTGGTCGGACTAATGTTTTATAGAGTTTCAGTTGCATCGGGGCAAGGAAGAAGTTACGGCGTAAATAACCAAGTGTGCGGTTAGCATTGTTTAATAATGTCAATGTGAGACTGCCAGGAAAGGTTGTCAGAAATTGTAATGCCAAGGTACTTGTAAGAGCTAACTTTAGTATGAAGAGAATTATTAAGTACATAGTTAGTAGAAATATTACATGTTCGACGTGAGACTCTCATTACTTTGCATTTAGTAACATTAAGGTTCATTAGCCAAGTGTCGCACCAAGATTAAACATTGTCTAAGTCACACTGAAGGGCAAGGTGGTCAGAAGGGCTTTTAATTTCTCGGTGAATAACACAATCATCGGCGAAAAGTTTAATAGAAGAAGAGATGTTATGTGGCAAATCGTTAATGTAAAGTAGTGGGCCAAGAACGGATCCTTGGGGGACGCCAGAGGTTACGGGTGAGAGGGGAGAGTTGCATTCATTCGCAGTTACAAATTGGGAGCGGTCTATTAGAAAGCATTCAATCCATTTTAATATGTTAGCATCAAGATTAAGTTTGCTTAGTTTTAGCAGTAGCAGTTTATGGCATACAGTGTCAAAAGCTTTAGCAAAGTCGAGAAAAATACAGTCAACAAGGGAAGAAGCGTCAATGGCAAGAAAAAGGTCATTAGTAAGGCAGAGAAGTTGGGTCTCACATGAGTACTGTTTCCGGAATCCATGCTGGTGATCACTAAGGAACGAGTTGTTTTCATAGAAAGTGATTATGTGGGAGTAGATGACGTGTTCCATGAGCTTACACGGTATACTTGTTAACGATATGGGCCTGTAATTGCGGGGGTTATGAACGTCACCTGATTTGTGAAGAGGAACCACCTTTCCCACTTTCCAGTCGCCCGGGAGGCAATGACATTCCAAAAACTGTGTGAAAAGCTTACATAAAATGACAGATGAGTAAACAGAGGTATTATGCAAAAACTTTGCACAGATACCGTCTTCACCTGGAGCACTGGCTAATTTCATGTTTTCTATCAATTTTTGTATGCCGACACAGTCAAATAAAAGGGGTTCCATGGCAACAAAGTTGTGGGTGGGGGTATCGGGAAAGGAAAGCGCTGTAGGTTCAACAAAGCACGATGAAAACACAGAGCTTAAAATGACACAACACTCTTCTTTTGGTACACGGCTGTTATCATCATGGATTAATTCTATCGCCTTTTTTTCATTTCCCCTAATCATCTGCCAAAATTTCTGAGGGTTAGTTGCAAGCAGGGAGGGAAGCGTTTGTTGATAATAATTTTCTTTTGCGACGGATAATGCGCGAGTGTACTCGTCAGCTGCGTGATGATAAGCGGACCACCTTTCCGCGTCGTTAGTTAGCTTTGGCCTTCGAAAAATTCGTTTCTTTTTATTCAGTAGTCGTTTTAGTGTAAGCGTGAACCAGGGGGACTTTGCGCTTTGCCTAATTCTGCGGAGCGGAATAAAGCGATTGGTAAGTTCTGCTACCTTCTGCTTAAACAAATCCCAGTTTTGTTGCACGGACCTTTCCAGAAATTGCGAAAGGTAATCGTTTAGGAAAAGCTGAAGCTCATTAATAATTGAAACATAGTCGGCTCTTTTGTAGTCCCTAAAAACTTTTGAGCTATCATTTCTTTTAGTTGTTTTAGTCATGTTAAAATGAATAGCTAGATGGTCGCTTACGCCCGGAATAAATGATAGGGATTTAATTAGGTCGGGATGCGTGGTCAGCATCAAGTCTAGAACTGAGGAGGTGGACGAGGTAATGCGGGTTGGAGCGTTAACCAGCTGGGTAAGGTTAAAGTCTGAACACACATCAAGAAAGGCAGCACTGTCAGCAGAAGTTTTTGAAATTATTGGGAAAGGGGGAGACCACGAAACATTAGGGAAGTTAAAGTCACCTAGGAGAAACATAGGCGCAGCCGGAAACGTTACTTGCAACTTATTTAGTACATCGTGTAATTCATTTACGAAACCGGTAGTAAGGCTAGGAGGCCCGTAGCAGCCACCAACAACGATATCTTTGTGGTTAATGTGAACACACGCGACAACAATTTCAAGCGGTGAAACAACAGGCACGCTGAACGAGCTACTCTGGTGGCTAATGGCAATCAATACGCCGCCCCCGCACCTCGTACCCCGGTCACAGCGGTAGAATTTAAACTTTTTTGAACAGTTAAATATTTCGTTATTTTCAATTTCCGCGGACAGCCAAGTTTCAGTTACTACGACGACATCAGCTAGACATGTATCTATTAGCGCAGATAGGGCATCACGCTTGTTAGTAACACTTCGAGAATTACATAGCTAAAAAGAAAATTCATGAGCTCGAAAATGCTTATCTAGCTATCGATGTGAGGGAGGAGCGCTGGCCCCTGCGCATTCTGCATTGCTTACTTCGGGAGCAACGTGGACGGGGTTATCATAAATAGGTGCTGCCTCGGTTACACGATCGGTGACCGGACAATAAACGTAGGCTTTCTTGTTGATTAGTATCTTGTTATACTTCAAGTAATATGGCTGCCCAGTGCTTTTCGCGAAATTTAAAAGCTTTTTCTGCACATGGCGCGTGGCCTTGCAGAAATCTTCGCTAACTGACACGGGGGTGCTGCGAAGCATCGATTTCTTAGTAATGACACTTTCTCTTGTTTTAAACGAACTGAAGCGAACAATAACAGGTCGACATTTGTTCTGTACATATGTTCCAAGCCTGTGTGCACGGGAGATGGCTTCATTAGGAAGTTCCAGTTTAAGAGACGCAGACAGGATTTCACGAATTTTTAGCTCCGACTCGGCCCAGGTTTCTGAGGCAGAATTCAATATCCCCCAAAAAATTAGGTTCTCCCTACGAGAGCGATCCTCGAAGTCATCAAGCCGTGAACTGAGAGCGACACTTTCGTGTCGCACGGCAGCCGTTACAAGACCTTGTATCTGTGCATTGTCTGGAACGCTCTCGAGGGAAATAACCTTCTGTTCAAGTACAGTTAGTCAGGTGGTTAAATCTGTTACTTTGTCATTAAGTAGCAACTGGTTTTCTTTAACTTCGTTAGTAGTCTTCTGCAAGTTGTCATGACGCTCATTCAAGTGTGCGGTTAGTTTGCTGATGGCGGCTAATACTTCGCTATTCGGACCAGGATTCTGTTCAATATCCCCGCAAAGAATAAGTTCCTTTGTAACGACAAAACACTCTGCGACTATATCAAGCAACACATGTGGGCATGAAAGGAGCAGCAGACAATAGTTGCTAGATCGCTTAGCGCTATAATCTTGGAAGGGACCAACCTGTACAAAAAGCAAAAAGTGGTTGGATGAGACCATGGTGGCGGCCGCTCCGTTCCACTGCCCACTGAGGCACGCGGTGCAAGGCTGGCTGTATTTGTAGTTTTCTGGGTGGCTTGACGATGTTGATGCGGTTGGCTTGGTGGCAGCGTAAGGGGTTACCGGAACGGGAGGTTGAAGGGGCTCCGGGCAACAACGGCTCGGTTCGGGCTGGGGAGGGCACGTGCCGTTTGGCGTGCCAGGCGCATGTGGTTCCACGCAGTCTGGCGAGCTCGTGCTGATGACTGCAAACAACTGTACAAAAAGCAAAAAGTGGTTGGATGAGACCATGGTGGCGGCCGCTCCGTTCCACTGCCCACTAAGGCGCGCGGTGCAAGGCTGGCTGTATTTGTAGTTTTCTGGGTGGCTTGACGATGTCGATGCGGTTGGCTTGGTGGCCGCGTATGGGGTTACCGGAACGGGAGGTTGAAGTGGCTCCGGGCAACAACGGCTCGGTTCGGGCTGGGGAGGGCACGTGCCGTTTGGCGTGCCAGGCGCATGTGGTTCCACGCAGTCTGGCGAGCTCGTGCTGATGACTGCGAACAACTGTACAAAAAGCAAAAAGTGGTTGGATGAGACCATGGTGGCGGCCGCTTCGTTCCACTGCCCACTCTGCTCCGTTCCACTGCCCACTTGGCTGTCTGGCGGATGCACGTTGCCCTCCAAGAGCTCCTGCAGGACGTTTTCCGAATGGGCGTTCGGAACATGGGAGGCGGGTTTCAGAGGCAATACTGAACGGTGGCTTGAAGACGGTGACCAGCGGCATGACTGACAGGAATTCACAGGAATACATTACTGCAAGGAAGCGAGGGCAAACAGTGAGAAAAACAGTGGTAGGACTGCCGTAAGTCAGAGTCGGGCGGATGCTTGCATATTCCTCAGGAGTCTATACTGAAGCGACGTTGCTTTTCCTGTTGGCGTCGACGGCTAAACCGAGAGATGTGCCCGTGGTAGCCGAAGTAGTACCAGAAAGGTCGAGGAGGTCACTGCGAGCCATAGGATTTGTTTAGACGCATCTGGGGTACCAACGTTGTGACAGGTGTATAGTCTGCTGGTGCACGCGTTGGGATGTAGTGGCTGCAAAGAGCACCGCAACGTCGCTGTACGTTGGCACCTGACGAGCGCCGAGGCAATCAGAGCTCGTTAGACTTGACGCAGACACTCTATTGCTTAATCGTGTACCTCAACTTTTTCGAAGCAGCAGGTAGAGGTGACTGTGGAGAGCAGAAACAGCAACGCTTATGGATTTCTTCACGTATGTTGTCGTGAATACGCGTCCTTAAGTGGAAGGCGGCGGGAAGACAACTGTCATGCGTATCGTAGCAAAGGCAAAGAGTCTGGAGCGCCTCAAGACGCTGGCATATGGTGATCACGTCTTGAAGAGTGGGCAGAATTTTGCGTACCAAAGGTGTTAAAACATCTGTGTTTATGCCCTTAATATTATTGCGCTTGCTGTCAGCCTGGGACATGGCAGGGTTTGCCCGCTTGAACAATGAAAGTTTGCGCTCGATGTAAGAGGTGTAGGAATCATCGGAAAGTTGAATGCGATCAGCCAGCTTATTCTTTGCCACCTCAGCAGGAAATGGGGGAGAGAAGGGCACCCGGAAACTGTGTGAAGCTTCTGCGTAAATGTGCTCCAGTTAGAGAGATGTCGTTGATGATTCCAAAAGGAGGTTTTAGATACAGCATACAGGTCGAAGGGTACATTGCGCAACTTCTTGGAATTAACCCACCTGTTCAAATCGCTGACGATATGAAAGTCTTGAGCCACTCTTCGACGTCGTCCCCTCGTAGACCAGAGAGCACTGGCGGATCCTGCTTGCGGATAGCAAGAGTGAAGGAAGCGGAAGGTGGCGGCCGCAGTGTGCTGGTGCACATTGAATTTTTAAGCACCCGTATGTGTGTGAAGGAATGGTTTTTCTCTTCTTTTTCCTTTTCTTCTTCTTTTTCTTTTTTTCTGTCTTTTCCCTCTTTCCTTTCCCTGTGATTTGAGATTGTATAAAGGTGAGCACCAACAAACTGTACCTTTAATCCTGATGAAGGCCAGACTCTAGGCCAAAACGTCGAAATAAACCACGTTGTGACAGCTCAAGGAGGTTCTACTGAACTATATATATATATATATATATATATATATATATATTATAAGGGGGTTTAATGAATAAAACCAACTGCCTGGTTAAAGAGGTGGCAGTCACTGTCACGAGTTCAGCCCTTCGTCGTAGTCGTCTTTCAGGTGGTCCAACTAGATACTGTCTCTCTCCCTCTTCCCCACTGCATTTACCCCGGTGGTGAAGAGGAGCCATCCTGGCGACTCACGGCGAAGCAAGCACGAGGGGATCATAGTAAGGTTTTAAGCGGCTGATGTGGACTGTCTCACGACCACGGCATCGTCTGTCCTCGGCAGGTGTCACTGGTTCCACGACGTAGTTGATTGGTGACGTGCATTGAACGATGCGGTACGGACCATTGTACTTGGGTGCAAACTTTTGGGAGAGGCCGGGGGACTGGAATAGAACCGAAAGCCATACAAATAAGCCTATGGGGAAGCAGTGAGCAGGCTTGTCTTGGTCAAGTCGTTTTTTTGAGACCTTGTGCGACGGACGTAAATGAACGCGCTAATTGGCGGCACTCTTCGGCACACTGAACAAAATCGGAGGCTGGGTGGTATTCTGAATCATCTGGGCGGTAAGCAAGTATCGTGTCAAGCGTAGAAGAGGGCTCACGTCCATACGGTAGAAAAAAAGTTGAAAAGCCTATAGTTGCTTGCGTGGCTGTATTATACGCATACGTCACGAAAGGGAGCACCAAGTCCCAATTAGAATGGTCGGAGGATATGTACATAGAAAGCATATCACCGAGCGTGCGGTTAAAGCGCTCTGTCAAACCGTTTGTCTTGGGGTGATAGCTTGTAGTGGTGCGATGAATAATATTGCGCTCACTCAAAAGCTCCTGGACGACTTGCGATAGAAACGCATGTCCGCGGTCGCTAAGCAGCTCACGTGGCGCGCCATGGCGAAGGACAAAGCCTACGCAAGATGAACAAGGCGACATCACGAGCAGCAGCGGCGGGCAAAGCGGCAGTTTCAGCGTAACGGGTTAGGTGGTCAACGGCCACAATAATCCAGAGATTTCTCGCAGGAGTACAAGGTAGTGGGCTGTAGAGGTCGATGTCGATTCTATCAAACGGCCAAGCTGGACACGGCAATGGTTGTAATTCGCCAGAGGCATGACAAGTTGTTTTTCGTCGCTGACACTCAGTGCAGAGCGTATTTACTTGCGAACGTACGAGTACATTCAACGCCAAAAAAATCGCTGATGAAGCCGGTCGTATGTTTTAAAAACGCCAGCGTGCGCGTTTTGAGGGTCTGCGTAGAAGTACGCGCACATGTTGGAGCGCAAATGGCGAGGTATAGCAAGAAGCCATTTCCTACCATCCGGCTGGTAGTTGCGACGGTACAACATGGCATCGCGTATTCCATAATGGGGAATCCGCCGACGTAGTGCACGAGGTAGACGCTGGCGTGGTGTCACCGAAGACAAGGAGAGAACGTTGATGAGGGAGGCTATCCAAGGGTCCTTGCGTTGTTTCGAAGACATGGCAGCGGTATCGATGCTGCCGATGGTAGCTTCGGCGAAGGAAACAGATGCAACGGCTGAAGGAAGGGGCGAACAAGAAAGAGCATCTGCGTTGGTGTGTTTGCGGCCTGAGCGGTAAATGACGTGAATATCAAATTCCTGCAAACGTAGCACCCAACGTCCAAGCCGGCCCGAAGGATCCTTCAATGAAGCGAGCCAACAGAGTGAATGGTGATCTGTAACTACATGAAATGGGCGTCCATATAAGTAAGGACGAAATTTTGTAATGCCCAAACAATGGCCAAACATTCCTTTTCGAAAACCAAGTATTTGTGCTCTGCCTTGGTTAGGATGCGACTGGAATACGCATCTACATACTCCGAGAAGCCAGGCTTGCGCTGAGCAAGGACAGCGCCAAGTTCTATGCCACTGGCATCCGTGTGCACCTCGGTTGGAGCAGTAGGGTTGAAGTAGCGTAAAATAGGTGGTGAAGTAAGGAGATGGCGTAATGTAGCAAAAGCATCATCGCCTGCTGGTGACCAATCAGCGAGGTGTCCATCGCCAGAGATCAGCTGTGTCAGTAGTGCGATTATTGAAGCAAGGTTGTTCACAAAGCGGCGAAAGTACGAACATAGTCCGACAAAGCTGCGAAGTGCTTTCACGGTCGTAGGTTTCGGGAACTCAGCAACAGCACGAAGCTTCTCTGGGTCTGAGAGGACGCCCTGTTTCGAGGCAACGTGACCAAGTATTGTGAGCTTCCGAGCTCCAACGTGGCACTTCTTGATGTTTAGTTGAAGGCCTGCGTCCGTGAGGCAGCTCAAGACTTCGCTGAGACGATGGAGGTGGCTGTCGAAATCAGGGGAGAAAACAACGACATTATCCAAGTAGTATAGGCATGTCTTCCATTTTAGCCCACGCAAGCCGATAACCATCATTCTTTCGAATGTGGCTGGCACATTACAAAGGCCGAAGGGCATTACATTAAATTCGTATAGCCCATCGGGCATCACAAAAACAGTTTTTGGACGATCTGATGGTGCCATGGGGACCAGCCAATAACGGTACCGTAGGTCTAGTGATGAGAAGAATTCAGCGCATTGCAAGCAGTTCAGGACATCATCGAAGCGTGACAAAGGGTATACGTCTTTAGTCGTGACTTTGTTTAAACGGCGGTAATCGACGCAAAAGCGAATCGAGCCGTCTTTTTTCCTCAAAAGTACCACAGGTGAAGACCAGGGACTACTGGACGGCCGAATGACGCCACGGTAAAGCATGTCGGCCACTTGCTCGGCGATAACACGACGCTCAACAGGACATACACGGTAGGGACGCTGTCGCAGAGGCGCTTGGGAGCCGGTGTTAATGTGATGGACAACGAAGTGCGTTCGGCCTAAGGACGTCTGCTGGCAATCGAACGAGCCGCGAAACTGGTGAAGAAGTTCTAGAAGCTTTTCGCGGTGTGGTTCTTGAAGTTCGCCATCAAATGAGGGGCCAAACAAATTATTGTTTTTGTGGACAATTGAATGGGCAGATAGCGTCAATGCATCAAGCTGCAAATCACTTTCACTGTCAAGCTGATGGAGGAAACGTCCAAGTCTTGGAATGTTACAATACATTCTCCGCGACGCAAGGTTGTGGGAGACGGCAAGAGATTTGTGACAAACAAATTGGTAGCGCCCGCCAAAATATCTAGAACTGCAAATGGCAACGCGAGGCTCTTGTGACTTTGGGATGTTTGGGAAGGCGTAAACAACACTGCAGGCTTAGACACATCGGCACAAGATACGGGAACAAAGGCTGCGCTAGTCGGTGGTATGTCGATGTCGTCAGCGACAAACAGCTTGTTCAACGGAAATTCCGGAGACGAGGCACACAACGCAGAGAAGGCCACTTCAGCACGAGCACAGTCGATAACCGCATGATTACGAGACAGAAAACTCCAGCCGAGGATCACATCATGAGAACACTCATGTAGCACAAGAAATTAACGGTATACAAAACATCTTGGATGAGAACGCGGGCGGTACAGGCAGATGAGGGTCGAGTATGGTGAGCACTGGCAGTACGGAGGAACAACCCCTTTGGCGTCGTGGTAACCTTCCGAAGCAGGCGGCAAAGGTTTAAATCAATTACTGAAACGGCAGCACCAGTGTCCACAAGCGCAAGGGTTCGGTAACCATCCACAAAAACGTCGATGACGTCTGTCAGAGAAATGCGAGGACTTAATTCTTTCGACGATGACGCAGTTCGTGCCTCCGGAACTGCGGCATCTAGTTTTCCGCGTCTGAAGGGCAGGGTCGATGGCGCATAGGCGACAGGGAGTGACGTCGGGGAGATGGAGATCGGTGACTGACTGAGGGAGGGCGGTCGGGTGAAGAGGATCCTTGTTGACGTGCCGTGTTGTTAAAGCGCCGAGCGTCGTGCGGCGATCTTTGCATGGTATCGCTCTGAACAAGAGGGCGGTGGCGGCACAAGCGAGCCACATGTCCTGCGTGACCGCAAGAATAGCAAATCGGCCGGTTGTCTGCGGTGCGCCACGGATTCGGAAACGCTGCAATCGGCCGGCTGAACGGAACTGGCGATGACCGAACAGGGATCGGGGAGGTAGCATAAGTGGGCTCTCAAGATGCTCTGGCTGCAACGATTTGCGCATACGTCAAGGGTGCGGCCTCCAGCGGTGGTGAAGGAGCGAAAGGCAAAGCGTCCGCTACCTTATCTTGTATGATGTGCTTATGGCCGGGGTCAGATGATCTGGGGCCAAAGGATGCGTCTGTGCTGGCTCGGGCACGCTCGATGAAATAGAGAGCTGCCGAGCGACCTCCTCATGCACGAACTGCTTTATGCAAGCCAACATGTCGTTCTGGTCTCCAAGAGTCAAGGCCGCGTTCGTATCACGTTGTTCCAGAAAGCGCCGTGTTTGGGCGCGTTGCTTGCGCAATTCGACAAAACTCTGGCACAAGCTGACGAGTTCGCCAATGGTTTGTGGGTTCTTGGCTAAGAACATTTGAAATGCGTCATAGCATATGCCCTTGAGGATTTGTTTGATTTTGTCGGATTCAAGCATCGCTGGGTTTACCTGCTTGCACAAGTCAACAACGTCTTCAATGTAGCTGGTAACGGTCTCTCCTGGCTGTTGAGCGCGCTCACGATGTCGTTGTTCTGCACGGAGTTTTCGCACAGCAAGGCGGTCGGAGACTTGCGAAAAGGAGGCCTTGAATGAATCCTAGCTGGTAATGTCGGCTTCGTGATTGCGCAACGAGAGACTAGCGACGCCGGACAAGTAAAAGCTTATATAGGTCAGCTTAGCCGCATCGTCCCACTTGTTCGCTGCGCCCACCTTGTGGTAAGTAACCAGCCACTTCTCAACTTCTTGGCCGTCAGTGCCGCTGAAGATCGGTGGGTGACGCAGTGGCCACACGCCGGGACATGTAGAGGCGGGAACTTGCGGGGTACCTTGGGTGGAGGGTTCTTCCGGCATTGCTGGCACTGCAGGTAAGGTGCGACTTCGTAGTTCCAGCTTCGAAGACTACCCAGCACTTCCACCAAATTATAAGGGGGTTTATTGAATAAAACTAACTGCCTGGTTCAAGAGGCGTCAGTCACTGTCACGAGCTCAGCTCTTCGCCGTAGTCGTCTCTCAGGTGGTCCAACTAGATACTGTCTCTCTCCCTCTTCCCCACTACAATATATATATATATATATATATATTCTGGGACACTACGTCCCACGCCACAAGTTTGTATTTGCTAATTATTAAGTTTGCATTCCTTCAAGGGGGAGAGGCGATATATGAAGCGATCAGGAGGGGACACTGCAACCCCCTTCAAGTTACAGTGTCCCCTCTCTATTTCTCTATGTATCTATAAGGCAATACACTGCCCCCTAAGTAACTAGGGGCCTCCCCCGCCCCTCCCCTGTTGTGGACGAGCCTATGCACAAGAACCATCAATCACTGCAACAAAATCTCGTGTGTAAATGTGTGCGTCAACAATAGCACATATTGAGCTCAAAAGACATGAGTGTTTTTGGGTGATTATTACCGCTGTTGTTTATTTGTTCAAAATTGCATTGTACTTGCAATTGTTTCAAACCTCGCGCGGTCAAGTTTTACTATTATGTGTTTTTTTTCATAGAGGTAAAATTATTTTCCAACTTACGTATATAAATTGTATATCTTTCTCTATGATTTTTCATATTAAAACGCATCACCAAAGCCTTTTAGTGCACCAATGTATGTCTGTGAGGCTGTAACCATGATAAGTGTTTGGGCATGCTTGCTGGTCGAAGGGCGCCTCGCAGCTGGTCGGTTCGGCAATAATTTCTCTCGTTTTCTGACGCGTGCTTGCGCTCTGCGATCGTGTTTTGTGTTATGCTGGTGCTGCTTATTACGAAGATGAACTCTACTCAAGCGAGGGCGTGTGGCTTCGTACTTTCGAGCACTCGTCAGGTATGCACCAGATTCTTGCTGTCGGGGCTTTATTTACTCCGACAGTGTGATAACGACGCCGTGCCACATTTTTCGTTACATATGGATAATAAGTGAAGATTTTTAAGGTAGCGAACCTGTTTTTATGTGTCATTTCTTCAGGATGAAGGCGTTTTTCTGGGAAGTTAAGCGTGGGGGAGCTTTTTCTTTCGATTGAAGCATGCCTCGGAGTGTGAAGAACATGGCGCGTGCGTACGCAGTGGGAATTTGGCAGAGGATTTGAGCATAGTTGTGACGGCGTCCGCCTCTGGCAGCAGTCGTGTTGGCAGGGAGCCCTGCTCGTGATGGAACAATATTTTGGTTAAATTATTGTTGGGCGAAGACGGCACTTGTTAGCAGTAAGCGTTGATCACGCCTAGGGCACGTATGCATGGGTCTGTTTTTTCGGGGATATTTTTTGCATGCATGTCTGTATTGTGTGCTATAAGAGTCAACCAGTCTAAGACAGTTTCTTATGTTGTACGTCCTTCTTTTCAAACTGCTATCAGAAATGCCTGCGGGTAGCCGAACATATCCCGGTGTATGCATCTGCTCCGGCACGCATCTTTGAGCTACCGTGTTACTCGAGTTCGCGTGCAGCATGTTGCCTCGTCTTAAATACGGCTCGAATGGCTTGCACCTATGCTAAGGCGTTTATGCAGCCCGTTTAGTCAAATCTAAGCTTGCGTTATACACCTGCAACATATGTTGCCTGATGCGTCCAGAATCCATGAATTTTGAGCCATTCGTTAAACTTGAGCTGTATTTTCGAACAACATTTTCATGGCTTATTGTGGCCAAATTGCTGTAGCTTAACTGTGCGAGCCCTATTTCGATCAGTAGTTTATGCTGTAGGGCACCATTCATTTTATCAAGCTTGTTTTCATTATGCTTAGATTTCACTATTTTGTTGTGGCTAATTAAATATTGTATGTGCCTCACCGACACTTGGTGTTCAAACTTTGCTGAGTGTGCAGCAGAGTGGCACAGTGGTAGCGTGCTGGGCTCGTAAACTTTGCTGAGCACTTTTACTTGTACGAACAATAAGAACAGTTTAGACCACCACCTCCATTGGCATTCAATAATAATGACAATCTTATAACCGTCTGGTCAGAAACACACATGAAAACATTAAAAACAACACACTGGCCACAAATAAAAGCCCAATATTTGTCACTTGTGAACAAGGCTCTTGTGTGCGGGCCAAAATGTCATGCTTTCATTTGCTTTTAATCGTGGTCGGCATGTTGTTTTAATTGTCTTCACATCAGATGACAAGCTTAAGTGAATTCTCTAGGCATGCGCTACAGTTGTAAAAGGGATCTGTGGTGTTTGCAGAAACGAATTTATTATTTATCGTTCAAAGCTTGCAATGATGTTATATGTCATAAATTGCATACATAAGGCACGCACGTGTTACTGTGAAAACATAAAATTGGACAATACATTCATCCGACAATCATGAATATAGACCACACGTTTTCAAGCGGTTGGCATTGAAGCAATTATGCAACTTCGGAAATCAGTCTCATCAACTCTTTATTTTGCATTTCTAAATCGTGGCAAATGCCTTCCAGGTTTCTTGTTACTGGAGATCACTGCAGAAGCTTGTACGTGTTATTTGGATAGTATGTAGTTCAAGATGGGTGCTTTCTCCGTCTTAGTATTTCCTCTTTTTTTCATTATTCAATAGACAGCCTGTAATGAGAAGCAAGTGAGGAATAAGTAAGAGGAACTGTCTTTTTAGCCACCTGGAAATATTGATTTAATTGCCATAGTTAGCAGTTAACAATAGTAATTTAATGAAACCAATTTTTGATGTTATAGGTATAATCGTCCTAATGTAGGCAGCCGGAAGAAAGTTACATTAGATGTTCAAAATAATATTCGCAATTTATTTTATATGATACCTCCAATGGATAGTAGATGAAAGTGCATATTGTCATGTATGTGCTGTCCTATCGCCGAATTGGCACGTATACGCACTATGCCAGAGCGCTATTTAGGTATATTTTGCGACACATCTGTTATGTGGAAAATGCATATTCTTTCATATGGTTGCAGCTCTGTTCGCCAAATATATGGAGGATGTTTTCATTGTAACATGTCTGTTTTTGCGCATCCTGCTCTTTTAAAACACAGCGTTCCTAATTGATCTAAAAAGAGTTCCAAATTCCGCTTCGCTAACAGACACGTCAGTAAATTGTTTTTTTGATTCCCTCACAGTCTATACATGCTCGTCGTAGGAAGAGAGTGTGGAAGACGTCTGGTCTAGTTTACCATCAATGCTGGCTCGTGGAAAACTTGACTGCTGGTACACAGCAGCTGCGCATGGCTTCTCGTTCCTGTGGTAAGCGAGCTGCACAGAGCCACCTGGTAGCTGTATTCAAGGAGCACAAAGGTTCAGGGTGTTCAAATTTCACCCTTTTGTTTTTCCTTAAAAAGAAGCCAGTGCAGTGAGTTATGTATTAAAAAGCCACCTCTGCTGATAGCTATTTATCCAAGAAGACGCAATGTGAGACAATCAGTATCACTGTCAGTGGTGCCATTAGGTTCCATTATTGAGCCTAATAGTGACCACAGCAGGCGATCATGTATGTGTTAAATATTTGAGCCAGTCACATTTCTACATAATATTCCTTGTAAAAATTCTAGCACGCCTGTGCTCAGATATCCTGCTGGAAATTCAGTTTGCGGCTTGCATTATTATGTGCGCAGGACAGCGAGCACAAGCACACAATCTCTGATTTTGTGCATTTATTCTGACCGTTGGTCGAAGGCATGGACAAACATTAAAATGATTACTCTTGCTAGACGCTGGCGATAGCAAGAACCGACTGCTCGTTCCGCTATGGAGTAATATTTTGTTGATCCTCACTGCCTTGCATGCATAATCATGAAAAACAAAAATTAAACTTCGGAACAAAATATTTAGGAGCATAAAGATAATCAAAGAATTTTTCCAAGCGGGACTGTGTAGAAACACGACTGCCTCCAACTTTTTGATGCAGGCATACCTGCTTATTTCAGTTACGAAAATCTCAATATTCTTGGTTGATTGGGCAGATGACAGCATTATTTCCTTTCTTTGTGTCACCCTGGACACAATCTGTCAAGGGGATTCTTCTGTTCGTAAGGCTGAATTTCAATTCAACTAGACAGTGCATTTATGAATGAGTCAGTGCTACTTATTAAGATCTTTATTGCATGTTTCGTGTTTTAAAGATCTATTGAGTGAGTTACCCGCCAGACTCACATATCATGTTTTAATTGATGCCTTTTGTGCAATTGGCCGTTTAAAAACACTTTTTGTGTTGTCATAAAATTTAGCACATGAATGTTTTTATCTTTACTGGAACCTTCACTGAATTTTCTATTTTAATATGTTTTTGTTACCTTAGTTATTTCATTGCTTTTGGGGAGTTCATTTCATAAGTGCAATGAAGTGATTTCCTACTGTCGTACTTCATCATACCTAACTTTGCCAATACCTAACCATGTGGGATATTTGACAGTGATACACACTCATGTTTACCATTTTTAATGATAACTTATAGAAGGCATACTAGAATAATGTAACGTGAGTCTATGAATGGGGGGGGGTTGACTGATGAATTTTTTTAACTACATAGTATCATCTGCTTGCTTTATTTCATGTCAAGTGTAATCAGAATAATATTTACCGAGGTTGACATGTTAGAACCTTGATATAATTATCAGATACTGGAGTGGAGGGCTACAGAAATTTTGACCACCTGTGGTTCCTTAAAATGCATCTACGTATAAACAGACAAGTTTCAAGCATTTCCCCCTTAATCAAAATCGTGGCCACTACAGCCACGGTTTGATTTCGGGGCCTTCAGTTCAGCCGTGTTACGAAGGTGAGACGCCAAGACGGTCCCGAAGGCGCCACTGCTCCGAACTCCGCCAAAATGGTCACCAGCCGTTGGTAGCATGTGTGTGACTCAGCTCGCGAATGCTGCTGCGCAGAGCTGATAGACGGGCGTACGAGACGACGGTGACTTAAGACAAGGTTTATGTACAGCATAGAAATAGAGGCGTTACAAATTCGGCACTGGGGCCGACAGCTTAGGTACACGAAGAGCCGCGATGCCTTCTCGGACACATAGGTCTACTTCTGGCGACGCGCCACAGGGCTTTTCTTGTAGGCACTGGGTGAATCCTTTGAGTAACCAAATGTCCAACCAGAAGCGCCACTGGTCGTGATGGCGGAATCCTCCAATGGGGCCCGCCGCAGCGCGTGGTTGCACCAAGGACGAGGGATGTTGCCACGCATTGCGTTAGACTTGCCAGACTGAAAGGCGCCAATTGCTGCGCGTGGTGGCAGCCAAGGACGAGTGACGTTCCCACGCATTGCGTAAGACTCGCCAGGCTGGAAAGCGCTGATTGCTTCAACGGGCTCGCGGGCTGAGGGAGCTCAGCCCGCGAGCCCATGAGTTGATCGCGTCAGGCGGGCTCAATTGCTGGCCTTAACAAAGATCGCCTTTCTCAGAGGCATTGACGTTCGGTGTGGACTCGCAGGCATAACAGGAGTCAAGAGTTACGTGAAGGGTATTTTAGCTGTGGGCTGTGGTCTTGCTTCCATGATGCATGTTCAGTACAGCAGTTCGGTGCCAACTGGGCATCTGTACTAGTGCACTGGTGTTGTGTTTTTGCATTCCTAATTTACTGCAATATGAAGTATTTTAACAAAATCAGTTTCTGAGCAGCTCTGCGTATTGTGTGCTGGTGTTGTTTATCACATTCCCAATTTTTCGCTGTAGCTAATTATTGTTGCATGCATTCTGAGTTAGTTATAAAGATATGCATGTTCCTTCCTTTATACTCTGTAAGAGCCTGTAAAGCCCAACAAGTCCCTCTGATATAATTTGCATTGATTGATTGATATGTGGGGTTTAACGTCCCAAAACCACTAAATGATTATGAGAGACGCCGTAGTGGAGGGCTCCGGAAATTTAGACCACCTGGGGTTCTTTAACGTGCACCCAAATCTGAGCACACGGGCCTACAACATTTCCGCCTCCATCGGAAATGCAGCCGCCGCAGCCGGGATCTGATATAATTTGCATATCGTATATCACATGGCTCATTTGCGTTTCCAGAGCTTATATAACTAGCTCATAGTGTTTCGAATTCCCTGAAAACTGCTTTGAGATCAGAAAAAGCTGTTGTGAAAAGTGAGACAGTTACGGTTAGCAGTGAAAGTTCCTCAGGTAGGCTGGCTGACGTTTTGATAGGAGGACGTATGTTCGTCAAAGGTGCCTTGCTTTCTCATCCTTGGCATGTTAGTTCTAAAGGGGTAATATAGACGTCATCTCCTGGGGGTAGCGTGTGTCCCTGTTGAAAATTATCATCTGAGAAGAAAAAAAAAGCTCTAAAGCAAAAAAGTCCAGTCCTCGCTGTATTTCAAGTTGGCTGGTAGCAATTCACAAAGTTTTCGGTGGCTGGAGAAAAAAAAAGAGAAAACACGCAAATTAGGATCACTGGCCACTACAGACACGAAAAAAGCAAACAGCTTGAAAGTTCGAAGCCGACAGACGGTCACCACGTCCAGCTAACAGAAAGAGTCTGACGATAGCGGCTTACGCCTGTTCTCAAACATTTATGAATGGAACTGATAACAAGAAAGCGGTTACAAAAAGGGGTGAGAGAGATGCAGGCGACGTACTTTTCAATGCCAAGATATCTTAAGTAAGCAGCACCAGATTTGTTTGGAAGACCATTTGTTTAATGGGAAGGCCATTGCTAAAATACGCTTCCACTATCACCTTAGGTGGCCCACTCAACGGAATGGCCTCTGTGGCTGTTGGTTGACTGATGATTGATTTGTGGGGTTTAACGTCCCAAAACCACCATTTGATTATGAGAGACGCCGTAGTGGAGGGCTGCGGAACTTTTGACCACCTGGGGTTCTTAAAGTGCCCCCAAATCTGAGTACACGGGCCTACAACATTTCCGCCTCCATCGGAAATGCAGCCGCCGCAGCCTGGAATCGAACCCGCGACCTGCGGGTCAGCAGCCGAGTACCTTAGCCACTAGACCACCGCGACGGGGGTGGCGGTTGGTTCCTTCTACAGGCCCCCTAGTAATACAGCACCCCAGCCTTTAATTACTTTAAGCAATAAGTTCTCAACCCCAAATACAACATACATAATGGTTGCCGGTGATTTTAACCTAGCCCCGCCACGGTGGTCTAGTGGCTAAGGTACTCGGCTGCTGACCCGCAGGGTGCGGGTTTGAATCCCGGCTGCGGCGGCTGCATTTCCGATGGAGGCGGAAATGTTGTAGGCCCGTGTGCTCAGATTTGGGTGCACGTTAAAGAACCCCAGGTGGTCTAAATTTCCGGAGCCCTCCACTACGGCGTCTCTCATAAACATATAGCGGTTTTGGGACGTTGAACCCACATATCAATCAATCAATCAATCAATGATTTTAACCTACCCGAAGTTGCATGGTCCTAATTCAAACCGATAATTCAAAGTGAGTCACTGCTACACAGAGCTTTTCAAGAAATCGTGAATGCCCATCAGTTATATCAGCTTGTGACAGCCCCCACGAGGGTGTGCAGTACTAGTGCAAACGTATTAGACCTGTTTTTTGCAATGATCAAACGCTTGCTTGCTCTGTTGTTACAGTACCAGGTATTAATGATCACGACGTTGTCCTTGTTAAAATGTGCTTAGCTGTAGCTCAACAACGAGCTTCGGGGCCCAGAAAGGTGTTTTTATATAAAAAAGGAGACTACGCTTCTATTTCAACAAAACTAGATGCTTATTTACCTGAGTTTCAAGAACTATGCTCGTGTTCTGACGTAAATGGCTGGTGTATTGGGCTAAAAACAAAACTGTTATCTCTAGCTCAAACTTTTGTACCATCGCGAGTCATATCAGCCAAACAGCGAAATGATAAACCATGGCTAAATAAGGAACTCCGAGTTCTCATAAACAGAAGCGATCGTCTCTATCGCAAATATTGTCCCATGTCAGACCTTGAAACATACAAACAGATGAAAATACTTGATAAGAAGATAGCCAAAGATCTGAGGAAAGCAGAGAGAGCTTACTTGAGTTATCTGAGTATTAAGGTGAAAACTAACCCGAAACTCGTATGGAAATAGGTTAAAAGAAAGACAAAGGTTTCTGGTGGTATTCCTAATATAAACGATGGTACTAAATACTTGTCGGGCAGTATAAGTAAAGCTGAATGCTTTAACCGGTACTTTCAGTCTGTGTTTTCGGTTTCGTCAGCGGTTCAAACTACAATGTGCAACACAGTAACGTTATCGGAAATGGCGGAGTTTCAATTTATAAACAAGGTGTTACATCTCTTTTAAAAAAACCTTAGTATGAACTCTGCATCAGGGCCAGATCAAATATCAAACTTCATTTTAGAGAACTGTGCCCTTTCAATAAGCCCATTTCTTACAGTTGTGATCAGAAATTCTTTATTGCAGGGTGCATTACCTGATGACTGGAAACGAGCAATTGTAAATCCTATATTCAAGTGTGCTGACAAGTCAAGTACTTGCAACTATCGGCTCATTTTGTTAACGTATGTGTCCTGTAAGACACTTGAGCATATTATATACTCGAACTTGGCAAAGCATCTTCAGACTAACAATTTTTTCTGTCCAACACAGCACGGCTTCGGGAAAGGGTTTTCCTGCAATCCGAAACTCGTAGAATTTACACATGACATGGCCGCAACGTTACGTTCTGGTAGACAACTCGATTGCATTTTTTTTTAAACTTTAGCAAGGCCCCGCCGCGGTGGTCTAGTGGCTAAGGTACTCGGCTGCTGACCCGCAGGTCGCGGGTTCGATTCCCGGCTGCGGCGGCTGCATTTCCGATGGAGGCGGAAATGTTGTAGGCCCGTGTGCTCAGATTTGGGCGCACGTTAAAGAACCCCAGGTGGTCAAAATTTCCGGAGCCCTCCACTACGGCGTCTCTCATAATCATATGGTGGTTTTGGGACGTTAAACCCCACAAATCAATCATAAACTTTAGCAAGGCTTTTGACACTGTTACACACTCGCTCCTTTTACTGAAATTATCACTCGCATGACTACAAGCTTATCTTTCATGCAGGAAAAAATGCACCATCATCGATAGCACGTCGTCGTCACATGTACACATCATTTCAGGAGTACCACAAGGCTCTGTCCTGGGGCCGCTTCTCTTTTTGATTTATATCAATTATCTTGCTGAATGCGTGGACAGTCAAGTGAGGTTGTACGCAGATGACTACTGCATACATCGTGAAATTAAGTGCACTCAAGATTCCGAACAACTGCAGAAAGACCTCGACTCAGTAATAGCATGGTGCAGTACGTGGAAAATGCAGCTTAACGTGTCAAAATGCTGTGTCGTTAAGTTTACCAAGAAAAAGCAGCCTTTTATCACAAATTACTTCTTGAAAAGGATCCCATTATTCATGGTAATTGAATACAAGTATCTTGGCGTTGTCATCAACAGCACACTATCGTGGAATGATCATGGTCGCATGGTATCAGTTAAAGCCAGTCGCGTGCTGAACTTCCTACGCTGCAATTTCAGAACCGCTCCCTCTGTTACTAAACAAGTTCTTTACATGTCCAATGTACGCCCGATTTTAGAATATGCTTGTACTGCCTGGTACCCGGCCACAAAGTTAAGTATTGATGCATTGAAGCGCATTCAGAAACGTGCCACCCAGTTTGTTACGGGTGATTACGACTTCCCCAGAAGGTCTAGCGAAATTGTTAGTTCACTTGGTTGGCCGTTACTCTCTTCACAGCGCAAATATATCAGGCTATGCCTTTTCTGCAGCCTAATAAACGACAAAACTGGAATCGATAAAAACAAATACATCAGACCACCAACATACATCTCATCACGACGGGGCCAACCTTTTGAAGGGTGTGGATATATGTGCCGAACATCAACGTATGCAAATACCTTTTTTTCCCTAAATCTATACATGAATGGAACAGCCTTCCAATAAACATTGTGACCACGCTTTCCACAGCGCTTCCTTCCCTTTTAAAGGAGTATGTGTTTACGCAATGATATTGTATGCTGTGATTTAGGTATTTTTAATGGGTTCTTATTTTTTGTGTGCCGTGCAATTCAACGCGTCTCCACTGATTTAATTGTACTTTGAATTTGTAAACACCCCTACAACAATGCCCCCCGTGGGCGCTGTAGGTATAAGTATAAATAAATAAATAAATAAATGAAATTTGGCGGCATGTTGGCACAGAAATAGGGAAATTCATAATGCAAGGGAAATAAGCAACGACGAGAGAAACCCAAAAAGAAAGAAAAAAATCGTAAAAGGCGGGTTGGGGGTAGCTGGCACGCTAGCGTTAACAGACGAGGAAAAAAAGGAAACGCAGAGAACTTTCTGGGTTGGAATTGACTTTAACGATGCATGGTAGAAGTGTTTTTTTTAAGCAACAAAAAAAAGCCGTGGTCGAAAGGATCTGGAAAATAAAACCTGAGTAGTTGTGTGTATATAGACACACGTATATCTGTATTTAAAGTTTCAAAAATTTAAAGAGAATACTAATAGTGTAATATGTAGGCTAGGAGCGATGCAATGTAATATTAATTACGTCTATTTGAAGGTCGAACCTTTATCGTTTCTAAATACTGCCGCAATTATGTTATGGCCTTCAGCGATTCTGATATGCCACGTGCTACATCGATTCCTGATCTGATTCTATTCAATACCGGTTCTGTCTATTTGAAGGTCGAACCTTTCTCGTCTCTAAATGCTACCGCAATCATGCTGTGGCTTTCAGCGATTCCAAATTACCACGTGCTACGTTGATTCCTGATAGGTGTGGGGACTTAAATTTGTGTATCCAATATGATTTTATGTATTTCTTCTCTCGTGGGGACCGCAAATATTTTGTGTAATGTAAAGCTTCGCTTGGTCAAAATTGTGGTCCTGTTGGTGGATGTGACCGGCTACTGCTTTCGGTAAATTGCGCTTTGTTTCTGCATGGTAGCCGTTCAATGTTACGCAAATTGGCTGCCCAGTTTCGGCTATATATTGTTTTCTATTGCTGGCACACTCACGAAAGTATATTAGGTTGTTTAAAGTGCACGTAAAGATTGATGTGACCTTGTGAATGTAGTCAGAGTATGTGCTTTTTAGGTCGTTAGCCAGCTGTACAAGTTTTTCAGGTGGAGCATCTAGGCCGGCCACAAGAACCAGACGTTGTCATAGTCCTTGCTTTGAGTTTTGCGTGAATTAGCAATGCGTGGCACGTGGAATTGGCAACGCTAATTTAAAGACAAGCTTATTGACAGAAAACTTAGACTAGGACCTCTGGTCTCTTTGGCTGGCCCAGGTGCTCACCCTGCAATCATATACAGCTTATGCCAACTTAAGAAGCAGAGTCTGACTACATTTACAAGGTCGCATCGAGTTTCACCTGCGCTGTAAACAACTTAATATACTTTCCTTAATATGCCAGCTGTAGAAAACTATATATAGGTGAAACTGGGCAGTCAATTCACGTAAGATTGAACGGTCACCGTGCAGACACAAATCAAAATTCACCGAAAGCAGTAGCCGGTCACTTCCAGCGACAGGACCACAGTTTCAACCAAGCAAAGCTTTACATTCCATAAATTATTTTTCGGTCACCACGAGAGAGGAAACTCGTAGAATCTTACTTGATACACAAATTTAAGTCCCCGCACCCATCAAGAATCAACGTAGCACGTGGTAATTTGGAATTGCTGAAAGCCACAGCATGATTGCAGTGGCATTTAGAGACGAGAAGGATCGACCTTCAAATAGACATAACAGGTAATAAATAGAATCACTCCTAGCCTACGTAGTGTACTATTATTTTCTCTCTAATGTTATAAATTTTAAAAGAGCACTGACATCAAACTTACTTATGCCAAGATTTTTGCGTCCCCGAGTAGCTATAGACCCCGTAGCACTGATTCGCAGCCTAAATGCAACTGTGAGATGAATAAATAACGCTTTTATTGATTTATATCACTGGACTCTAGCTCTATTTTAAACGGCCGGCAATCCCGACATTTCAGCGCTGGTAGCACCAGCAGTGGCGATACCTCGTGGTCACCTCCAGATCCAGCCACAGCTGACCACTTCTCCACAAAAAAGAGTGACGTCAGGCTCAGCTGCTCCGCAAACATTTCGTCTGCTAAGCGGACACATTCAGCCATGCCTTGTCACCTGCATTGCTGTCGTCGCCGTACAAAGTGTCAACTCGGGTTCAATACGATAGATAGCAATAATAATTCGTGGCGTCGCGATATATTTTCGCTTCGATCGGCTTTTTGCAGAACAGTGATTCCGAAACGGACGGCATTCCAAGCAGCACTGCAGAGGTGCCCGAGTATGCACGCTTCAGCCATGTTCGCTCGTGTGTCTCAGTTAGCTATATTTGTATGTCTTGGCGTGCAAAGCATTCAGCTATACGCAGAAGGCTCAATGCAATGTAGCTATTGCGAATGAGCATCAGCGGAGATAAAATACGTTTCCTGCTTACCAGGTTTTTTTTGCGCTTCCAGATGGCCCCACTTATCCAGCCTTTCACCTTTAACACGGTATTACCACTTTTACGTGGCCGCAAAGTCTACAGATGAACTTAAATCCAACGATACCTGCTGTTACTTATTAGCGATGATAACTGACTATACGCTGTTCCTCTTTTGATAGCTTGTGGTCGTGCTGATGTGTAACACATCGATTGTATGAAAAGACACCTACATTGCGCTTTTGCCGTGCTTCGAACTAGACGACTGCTACTTACAACACTTCCCCGACGTGCTGACTGACAAGCACACAATAATCATGTTTTTTGTTCGCCTGTCTTTAAAGGAGGTTTTTATATTGATAACTTCACGAAATCATTCAAACCGGTGCGACAAAGATCAGACGCGACAAGCGAGTGCGTTTCTGCGCTTCGAAGCCAGTCGGCGCCACCATAAGAACACCCGCATCGTACACGTCATCGCTACTAGGGCATCGTCACTCAGGATGGTACTTGTGGAATGTATCACACCAAACACGTAGCATTTGAGTTGATGTTGCAGGGCAGTCTATTCTTTGTTTTTTCTCTTTTGGTTTTCTGCGCTCTGGAATCAAATTAGATTAACTTTAACGTGACGGATGCCGTTCTGATTTGGCCAAGAAGACCTATGCATACCAAGCGATCGAATGATGGCCACACCTTGACCTTGAAATTTGATGTCAGTGCTCCTTTAAGCATAGATATACACGTGTCCATATAAACACCACTACGAAGTTTTTATTTTCTAGTACCTTTCAGCCACAGCTTTCTTTTTCCTTTTGTCACTTCAAAAAACACTCCTACCGTGCATCGTTAAAGTCATTGCCAACCACAAAGCTCTATGCGTCTCCTTTTTTTCTTCGTCTGTTAACGCTAGCGTGCCACCTACCTCCAACCTGCCTTTTACCATTTTATTCTTTCTTTTTGTGTTCTTCTCGTCGTTGCTTATTTCCTTTGCATTCTGAATTTCCCCATTTCTCTGCCAACATGCCGCCAAGTTTTTGAGGCAATTTCAGTGGTCAGGCCACCTGAAGGGATAGTGAAAACATAATTTACCATTGACCTCCCCATTAAACACATGCTCTTCCGAACATATCTGGTATCGCTTACATTTGACGTCTTGGCATTTAAAAACACGTCGCCTGATTCTCTTTTCCGCCTTTTTGTTGGCTTTGCACATTCAAGCTCTTTGCTTTCTTTTCGTGTCTGTAGCGACCACCCCTTGGCAGCACACCGCTCCTACTTTGCGTGTTTCCTCTTATTTTTTTTCTCCATCCTCCGAGAACATTCTGAATCACTAGCACCCAACTTGAATTGAAGCGAAGACTGCACTCCTCTGCTTTATAGTTTTTTTTTCTATTCAGACGACAATTGCCAACAGGTACACGCACCACCACCTGGAGATGACATCTCTACTAACCCCCTTAAAACTAACAAGCCAAGGATGAGAATGCAAGACACCTTTGACGAAGAGAGGTCTCCTATTGAAACGTTGGCCAGCCTATCTGAGGCATTTCTACTGTTAACTCTGAATATTCCACTGCGTGTTTCCACCTGTCAGCTCCCATTTTATTTTGTTTTCAAAAGTGTGTTTTTGAGAAATAAATGCAGTCTCCATTAACTAGAAAGATACTTAAAAATAAAACTTAAAATTTTGATATGTGGTGAAGTTTCTTGGGGTTAGGGCTGATCCGTTAATGTTATCGTTTTTCAGCCACTGAAAGATGTACCTTACCTGCTCAAATATTGCCGGTAAAATGCTCTAAAATACAATATAATTGAAAATTACATGTATGAAATACTATAATAAATGTGTCTGTTCTCAGTTGAGAGAAAACCTGTGATGTGGTACATGTTCTTGACAGTCATCTGACAACAATATATGTCTACTTTTAGAAGATGTGAAAAGATATTTGTCAATAATGGAAACGATGCCTACCAAAGCAGTTCAGTGATTTTTGTATAATCAGAAAGTTTAAAATGAGCTAGGTGGGGCTGAACTTACATGGTTTCGCGATGCCAAGTTCAACTGCAAGATGCTGAAACATGTATATGTCTGCATCCTGCATGAGATGTGTGCACTGGTACGGGTACTATTGTATTCAATATATTGTGTTTGTGTGTCTACACAAACGTATGCATGCCAAGCACCTTTGCTTTATTGACTCACTGAGACACCAATGAATATACTCGAGCTGCGTATGCTTTTTAACACTGAATATTTGTGTTTAATTGTATAACCATAAAAGGCAGTCTAAGTTTTTATAGTCGGCTTTACGAATAAGGCTTTGAGTAATATCATTGCAGTTCAGTGAGCTTGCCTATATATATATATATATATATATATATATATATATATATATATATATATATATATATATATATATATATATATTGCGTATCGGTGGAAATACACGCCAAATAGCCCCGTCCCGTCCGTCTCATTTTAGGTAACAATATATATATATATATATATATATATTGTAATGAAGCGAACAAGAGACAACACTTGATTCTGGGCCAGCTGTTTTTAGTCTGACTTCGTTCTTCTCTTCTTTGCTCTAGCTACCCGCGTGCGAAGCGCCAGCGTCTTTCTTAGTCTCGACACTCGGTCTTGACTGCGCGTGCGCGGAGCTGGGGGCAAAGATTCTGGTGGGTGGGCTTGGCTGCAGCGTGGTGGTCAGCCCGTACCACAATGCAACATGGAGCGACGGTCTGGGGAAAGCGTCCCTGGTGGACGGCACTGGCTGCCTCGAGCTGGTCGCTCTTTTACACACCACGATGTCTCTTGAAAGGTGCTGTGGACTCAGGCGGCCGGCACTGGCTGCCCCGTTGTGCCGACGCTCTCGGCCGTGCCGCGATTTGGTCCCGGTATGTGCCAAAGGTAGATCTGGCGGTCGATATACTGGCTGCACCTCGGAGGTAGGCCTTGGCCGCAGTGAAACTGAGTGCCAGAGTCTTCCACAAGTCTATCGGGGAGGTTGAGACTGGCTGCATCGTTGAGGTCGGTCTCGGCCATGCCGAGACTCTCTGTGGGAAGCAGCTAAACATGCTCCTGACAGCGAATTTCGGACGGGCCGCAAAATCAGTGGCAGGCGTTGAGCTCCGGACGAGGGTAGTTAAAAGAGTATTCCTAAAGACGCGCTGGGTACCTTGGCTAGTGTCGAGAATGGGTACGCAAATTCTGAGATGTGTGGCAGATAACATAATTTATGGCCAGTTTTGGCATCTGCGGCAGGACATTTTGTGAAGCTGTCATCGCATTGGCTGCTGTCTGCACCTTGAGCGCCAACTTTCTCCTCATGATCTTTGTCAGTGAGAACAGCAGTGGTTACCATAGGCTCTACCGGCGCCATGACTGTAGGCGGTTCAAGCATAGGCGATGCTGGTGTCTCCACTTGCCTAAGTGAAGGTGATATTGGGGCTGGATTCTCTAAGTGAGCTATATGAGGACTGGTATCAGCCTCTTCCACTTACGTGATGGCGTCGCGTACCGGTGCGGGTTTTGAGAGCAGCAGGGGCGTGTCGCACTTGCGTCTGACATCATTCGTAGGACAGGCAGAGAAGCTTTCTGCCGCGCGGCTGTAGGGCTCCAAGGAACCTTTGAGTTGCTGCTCGTGTGCGAATGGGGGTGCGTTGGTGATGGGCAATGCAGCACAGTCGAGATGATTCTCTGCGGCTGTTTCATTGGAGCAACGCCCTTCAAGAGGTCCGATTTCGGTAGCGGCCTCTGGCCACAGTGAACTTGCTTCGGGTATGGACAGTGTCTAACTTCTAGTGTGGTGAGCTACAGCGCGCAGCGGCAGCCTCGAAGTTGAAAGCCTCTGGAGCTTGCTCCTCGATACCGGCCAGGTTGGACGGGGTGATGGTGGAGAGGTGGTAAGGATTACGACCAAAAGCAGCTATGAGCTTGCAGCTCCAGTCCGCCCATGACTGCTGCTTCCAGCCTTCATATCCGTGCCACACTGCTGCACCATCCCGAAGACGGTGTATGGCCACATACCATTTCTGATTCTCTGTCCAGGCCGCGCGCATTGCTAGCGCGTTGGCGGTTGCCACCCAGCTGTCGGTGGCGTTCCGGACCACGTGGAATGGCGGTAGTTCACAGACGGCTGGTGATTGTGGGGTGGCAGGTCGCAACGCAGAGATCACCGACGCAAAGCAGTCGAGCTGGTGTGAGAGCTCGATGAGAGAAGACCCAAATTGCCTGCGTTGGTTCGGTGTGCTTGCCTCGAGGTCGTATTAGGAAGCTGCATCCAACACTGCGTAAACGTCACACAATGCTGGCAACATTGTAGGAGCTCGCTCGGCAAAAAACGCTGTCAATTCGTGAGTCTCGACGCAGAGTAGTGCGATGGTACGCCGCAGGTCCGCGGTGCTGTCGGGCGTTGCGCCCGAAGAGTCAGTGATCGTGGTCTTAGAGTACGTAGCAATTGCAGCACTCACCCTGGTGGAATCGATGAGCAGGGATACCTGGACGGAATTTCGTGGCGGCTCGTTTGTTGAAAGAGTACCGCAACGGGAATGTAGGCCATGGAAAACGTGAGTGGCATTCCCAAGGGACAGGAGCCGTAGTGGATCCCTGCCGTGGAACGGTGGCAGGGTTTCAATCAGGTCAAAGCCTAGAACCACAGGGGAGGCCTGGACGCCATCCACAGGTGATCTGAAGGGTGGTTGAAGCGGCGAGTGGGACCCCATCGCTAAGGAAGTGTGAACGACGTTCCTTGATGGAGAAGCCCGCACTGCCGACGAACCACGATGACACGTATCGGTGGCTTTCTGCAGAGGGATCACTTGTCAGACTCAGCCATTGTAATTAGGAGAACAAGAGACGAAACCCGATCCTGGGCCAGCTCTTTGTTTTTTGTAGCCTAGAATTCATGGCTCATACCCACTCTGGGGGATTGGCCAAGAGAACATATAGTCTCATATGGACGATAACTGCACTATTGCTTACAACAAGAAAGAGGGGGGAGTTGTAGAGTGAAAACAGTATATTAAAAAAAGAAAGAAACCAAATATAGAGATAGTGAGAAAAAATCAATAAGAAAGTATACACTAATAGCTATACCTTGATTTTGGGAGCCGACCATACAGCTGGTTTTGACAAGCTGTTCTTATTTGGACTTCGTTCTTCTCTTCTTTGCTTTAGCTACCCGTGCGCCGATGCGCCAGCGTCTTTCTTGGTCATGACGATATATATATATATATATATATATATATATATATATATATAGTGGGAGTAATAATTCAATGGGCCAGTTAGTCTTCGTGAAGGTATGGGATATGGCACAACGGGAGCGTTGTCAACAAGGATAAATATATTTATTTCCCAACAGTTTCGGGAGGGGACCTCCCTTCATCAGGGGATGAGTTATAACTCATCCCCTGATGAAGGGAATATATATATATATATATATATATAATATATATATATATATATATATATAACAGGTAATTCAAACAGTTGTTCTAATACATTTCTGGTCCAAAAAATTCTGGGTTCCGTATGTTACTTCTCGTTCTTCAAGGCCCTAAGTACGTTACTGGAGGCCACGGTGTTCAACAAACTATGGAACTAGAATACGAGCCCATTATGTCCTAACATATTTCAATGTACTATCCCCCAGAATGTTTGCACAAAAACAAAATACAAGTTAAAGAAACTGCTACGGCGTATCTGTCTACAATTGTAATGCATGTCGTGTGTTATTTCATATACACTCATTCGCAAGCATGATGCTGCACAATCATCCAGTGTGGTACTTGGCTTAAGAAGCATTTGCTATAATTTTGTTCTTTTTCCTTTATACCTTTTCCCTTTCAACTGCTGTAACTATTGTATAACGCTTATAACTATTGCTTGTATGCCATGTTGTTTCTAATCTTTTATGCACGTTGTTTTTTTCGTCCTATCATCCCTCTTAGGCCGTGAAATACAATCTTGTAACACGTCCGGTTTGTTTTGCTGTCTGTCAGGCGCTGCCACTTAAGCCACCAACTGGCTTAAGCAGGCCTAGTCACATGTACTGTTTTATTTGAAGAAATAAAAGGTATTATATATATATATATATATATATATATATATGCAGGCTGGTTGTGTGACCGACCCAAGTAGTCAAGTAGATCCTCCTCCTTCGTGAGTGGTCACAACGTGGTTTATTTCGACGTTTCGGCCTAGAGTCTGGCCTTCATCAGGATTGAGGGTAAAGTTTGTTGGTGCTCAGCTTTATAAAACTTGAATCATAGGGTGAGGGAGAGAGAGGAGAAAAAACGAAAAAAAGAAGAAAAAGAAGAAAAAAGAAAAAAGAGAAGAGAGAATATAAAGTGGACTCCTCCGGGCGCCCCCTTCATCTCTCTCCCTTTTTTCCTTTTCACCTTTAAAATGTTTGCGGTCTGTGTATCCTTCCTTTTACAAACGCATTGTTCCCGACCAGGCGGTGCCTCCTGGCTCTGGCGGTTTGGTGTGGGGGAAAAAGAGCTTTTTTAGGAAGTTTAAGCCTTTAAATACTCAGCGCTCCGTCAACATCTCGTCATAGAAATAGCGGCGCAGCGTATAACCGCAGTGTCTGGCAAGCGGGTGCATTGGCAATTCTTGCCCACTTCTGTAATACGATGGCGTAGGGGCCTCCCGACTGTGCACAGGGTTGCTTTTGGGCATGTCATGCTTGGCACAATTGATTGGATAGTAAGGTAAAAACAAAAACAGACAGCTGTTCTTAGGAAGAGTAGCAAGAATTGGAAATGTTTTGAGTTGTTCAGTGCCCTTCGCTGTTGCAGTGGCGTGAACTCAGTTACTATTTTCATTATTAGCAGTATTGTTTTCTAATGCTTTCTTTGCTGCAAATGTACCCGGATTCTCATTTATTCCTGGGTGTTAAATCGGTGGATAACGTATGACTCTCATTTTTCGCGTTCTCGGTGTGATTTAAATCCCCTCTCTAAAAGTGTTACTGATAGTTTGTAGAATTCATGGTCGAGAAGATTGAGATGTTTTGATGCGAGGTAGGCTTGGGGCTGATTTCGCATGGGCTCGGTGATTATTGAAACGAATCCTAAACTGTGCTTCTGTTTGTCCAATGCACTGCATACTGCACACGTTTCATTCGAGTAGGCATACCACATCAGAGAAATCGCATGTTAGGTTTCCTCGTATGTTAATCGAAAACTTGGATTGTGTGGTCGTTACTTTGTGTATTTCTCGCATCTGTTTACATGCAAGACATCGTGACTTTAAACAAGGTCGGCACGAATTATTAGGGGGTCAAGTATTGATTTGAGATTGGACAAGTGTGCCTTTGAGGTTGCATGGTCGTCGGTAAACGACGCCAAGAGTGGATGGGAATGCGCGTTCCAGACGTTCACTTTTTTCCAGAATGTTGTAATGTCGTTTAAGGATTTCGTTTACTTTAAGGAAATTGTGATGTAGGTTAAGCAGCTGTTTGTTCGTTGTTGGTCTTCTTGCGGTGGTCGCTTCAAAAGTAAGTCACCACGCTTCAGTTTTCTCACTTTTCGAACGGCGTAATCAATTACATGTGAGGGGTATTTTGGTTTATCGAGAATAAGTTTTAGCCTCTGTGAGCTCGTGTCGAAATCAGCATCTCTTGAGAAGATTCGCTTAAACCGATGAGCCTGGCTGTATGGCATACTGTTTTTACAGTGGCGCCGGTGATCGCTTTGGTAATGGGGGTATTGTTGTCGATCCGTTGGTTAGCGATATACGGTTGTAGAAAGCTTGTCGACCGGTTTAACATCCCCGATAGAGGAATAAATGAGAATCCGGGTACACTTGCATCAAATGAAGCATTGGAAAACAATCACGGCAATAATGAAAAAATGAACTGAGTGCACAGCACTGCAGCTGCGAAGCGCACTGGACAACTCAAAATAATTCCAAGTGTAACTACTCTTCCTAAGTACAGCTTTCATCTGTTTTTTTTTTACCTCATTATACAATCAATTGTGCCAAACATGACATCCTCAACAGCAACCCTGTGCTTAGTCGGGAAGATACTGCACGCCTAATACAGAAGCGGGCAAGAATTGCCATTGCACCCGCTTGCCAGCCTCTGCGGCAATACGCGGCGCCCCTATTTTTATGACGAGACGTCGACGGGGCGCTGAGTAGTTAAAGCCTTAAATTTCTTGAAAAAGCTCGTTTTCCCTCACACCGAACCGCCAGAGCCAGGAGGGGCCGTCTGGTCGGGAAAAATGCGTGAGTAAAAGAAAGCATACACAGACCGCAAACATCCTAAACGTGAAAAGGAGAAATTGGAGAGAGATGGAGGGGAAGGGGAAGGAAGAGTGAAAGGGGGCGCCCGGTGAAGTTCACCCTATAATCTCCTTTTTTCTTTTTTTCTTTTGATTCTTTTTTTTCTTCTTTTTTCCCCTTTTTCTCTCTCTCACCCTATGATTCAAGATTGTATAAAGTTTAGCACCAACAAACTGTACCCTCAATCCTGATGAAGGCCAGACTCTAGGCTGAAACATCGAAATAAATCACGGTGTGACCGCTCACTGGAGGATTTACTTGACCATTGACTATATTATATATATATATATATATATATATATATATATATATATATATATATATATATATATATATATATATATATATATATATATATATATATATGGTGAGGTTGTTGGATAAAGAATTGTCGGTAGGGCTTCACCCTCGTGCGTCTTCTTTTATGTTGCTTTCTTGCGCTCACTAAGGAAGGATGGACACGAGACGTGAGTTGGCTGACGTAACGCTTTCTTTGGGAAACAATCTAGCCAACTTTCGGAATTCGCGTCTGAATTTCCGTTAACAAGTTACGAGCGCCGCTCTTAAACGCCCGTCCGTTCGCTGAGCGGCGTCGCTGTAGTCGATGTAGTAAATTGAGCGAATGATGTCGGAACATAGCAAACGCTGACGCAGCGGAACACAAGAGATGGCGGTAGCGATGAAACTGCGAGAAGGGAATGATAGTGTAATGATGACAGGTTCTATGGCATAGTAGTGCATGCCAGCACGTGGTTACAGCGGTGTCATCATCGCTCAGTTATCAGGCGAAAGTGTCCACCGATAAAGTATATGGAATAATGCACTGCATGGACGGCGTCTTGTCTCAATAGGTTGCCATAGAACGCACCCACTCGCTGCTTTCCACGGTCTCCCGGAACTCTCATTAGGCAATTGATTGATATGTGGGGTTAAACGTCTCAAAACCACCATATGATTATGATTATGAGAGACGCCGTAGTGGAGGGCTCCGGAAATTTTGACCACCTGGGGTTCTTTAACGTGCACCCAAATCTGAGCACACGGGCCTACACCATTTCCGCCTCCATCGGAAATGCAGCCGCCGCAGCCGGGATTCGAACCCGCGACCTGCGGGTCAGCAGCCGAGTACCTTAGCCACTAGACCACCGTGGCGGGGCTCTCATTAGGCAATATCGTAATCCTCGGCTAAATTGAAAAAAAAAGGCCTATGCATATACTGGCGCGTTGACACGGTCACAAAGCAAGCGGTAAGAGTCATGCTAATACAGAATGCGCTCCGGGTGGCATAAGCTCACGCTAGCCTTGGGACAAACCAATGTGTGTACTCGAATGAAAAAAAAAAGAACCGGAGATTCCTCTTTGAAGATACAAATAAACAAAGTGTGTGATAAGCCTTGAGTAATTATAATAATGAAAGATCATAAAACTTACCAGAAACAACACCGTAGACACTAACTTCCTCGAAGTGTCATAGATTGTAATTTTAAAAGGCTTTGATGAAGTCCATGCTATTGCTTGTTTTTTTGTGTAGTGCTGCTGCAACACGATAGTTCAATTAAGGCTCCACTGTGGCCATTTGTTCATACAGTAAGTTCAGTGTAAAAGAGCAGATCACATAGTTCACCAACAGGAACTTTTCGCTTTTCACGCAAGCAGCTTCTTTGTGGACATCGCATCAAGGCGACTCTGGTCACTTTGCGCTTACTGTACAACTCATATGTAGATGATTTTAATATTTTTATTGTAATCTGGCGGGGAAAATTTCCAAAGTGAGAGCACTACTGTGTTGAATATGTTTCGTGATGGCCTTAAGCCCCTTGAAGTGACAGTAGAATAGCCTAGCGACGAAAGAATAAGGTTTTTAGATATAAGTGTTCAGTGTTCTGACAACCAGCTTTGCTGGTGCTATGATCCGCGTGCTCAAAAAGCTTTACTCCAATTTCATTCCGGTAATTATAAACTAACTAAGAGAGCTATCGTGAAGACTTGCCCCAAAAACGCATTGAACAAGTCTTGAGCACACCTTATGAAGCGGAGCTTCCATAATCATATCACACGCTTGCAAGGATCGGGCTATCCGGTCCATGTTTTAGTTTCAGTTGCGGAAAAGCAGCTGTAAAAGATTCGTGGAAGTTCAAGCCAATCCAATGTTCATGTCCATTCACCGGCACAATCAACGCGCATGGCCATAATTCCATATGTTCACCAGCTGTCAGATAACCTAAAGAAAGTGGCACTTCGGGATAATATTAGGGTGCTATTTTCAGTACGTGATAAACTTGGGAAACTGTGTGTGCTGACGAATCCATCGCGTAGGGAAAGGGTGTTGTGCACAGAAAGGCATACACACAAATTTGTGGAGTGAATTTTGTTCCTTATTTATCTTATTCTGTTCACATGTGGGAAAAATATGTCGGCCAAACCAGTAGGTGTGTGAATCAGCGATTGAGCGAACACAATTGCAAGGCGGATAAACGGCCGCCAGAAGGTTTTCTCGCTCTTCACATTCACTCGTGTGGGCGCCAGCGTTTGTTCCAGGGTACAATCATTGTTGGTTAACATAGGGTTGAGATGACTCGGTTGATCATAGAAGCCAAACGTATTGATGCTCTTGGAGATGCACATATCAGCAAGCCTTCCATTGCTTTGTCACCCAAGGAAGTGGGGTTTATGCGTACGCAGTGATACGTGATGTTATCTGTGATGTTTCTTTGTTGTCCTATTTATTTCTTTGTTGTCCTATTTATTGTTTTCTTGTAGGTAGATGATATTGTCGTGCATTTATCTGAATACACGTGCTTATCTGCTTGCTCGCCTGACGAGTTTGGCTTAAACGTCTCAAAACCACCATATGATTATGAGAGACGCCGTAGTGGAGGGCTCCGGAAGTCTCGACCACCTGGGATTCTTTACCGTGCACCCAAATCTGAGCACACCAGCCTACAACATTTCCGCCTCCATCAGAAATGCAGCCGTCGCTGCCGGAATTCAACCCCACGACCTGCGGGTCAGCAGCCGAGTACCTTAGCCACCAGACCACCACGGCGGGGCTATATTCGGATGATAGTGTGGTTTATCATACCATTAGATTCACCTCTGACCATCAGTACTTGCAACGCAATGTAGATGCTATTGTGTGATGGTGTGATAGGTGGCACATGTCTCTGTAGCCTGAGAAGTGCCATGGAGTATGTCTCGTTCACTCTAAAGGCGACTTATACCTGTTTTATTATACAATACGCAGTCATGCAGACACTGTAGAATCAGGACGTTGACGAAGCTTGTATAAATATCCTAGAAGAAATCTACAGGGGATCAACTTCTACCATAGGGCTTCAGAAAGAAAGCAACGGAATACCAATCAAGAAGGGTGTAAAGCAGGGGGATACAAACTTTCCAAAACTATTTACTACGTGCTGGCAAAAGCTCTCAGAGGCCAAGAATGGGAACAGTTATGGAACAGAGGTAATGGAGAGTACCTGAGTAACATCCGCTTTATTAATGGCAATGCATTCATTGCTCAATAACTCATGCGACTTGCAACTCATGATTACGGAGTTAGACAAGCAGAGCAGAAAGATGGGTCTTAAAATAATCTACAGAAAACGAATGTAATGTACAGCAACATCGGAAGAGAGCAACACTTCGAGATAGGTAATTGTGCCCTTGAAGTTGTTAAAGACTATGTCTACTTACGACAGGTAATACCCAAGAAGCCTAACCACACGATTGAAGTAACTAGAATAATAGGAATAGGGGGGAGGACATTTAGAAAGCACTCTCAAGTTATGACAGGAAGATCGCCACTATCCCACAAAAGGCAGGTATATAACATCTGTATAATGCTGGTACCTAACTATGGGGCGTAAACCAGAGGACTTATAGAGGTAGTTCCGATAGTTCAGTTAATTGAGGACGGTGCAGCGAGAAATCAAAAGGAAATTGGTAGGTGTAACATTAAAAGACAAGAGAGCACAGTGAATTAAGGAAGAAAGCGGGGTTAAGGACATTATAGTTGAAATCAAGAAAAGGAAATGAACATCGGCTAGGCACGTAGTACGTAGACAAGTTAACCACTGGTCATTAAGGGTACCTAACTGGATTCTTAGAGAAGACAAGTGGGTTAGGGGAAGACAGAAGGTTAGGTCGGCAGATGATATTAAGAAGTTTGCGGGTATAAACTAGCAGCAGCAAACACATGACCAAGCTGACTGGCGGACCATGAGAGATGCCTTTGTTTTGTAGTGGACGTAGTCATGCTGCTGCTGATGATAATAATACCATCCAGCTAACGCGAGTAACTGAGTATAAATTCCTAGATGTTAACTTTTCATCAGATCTGAACGGTACAATGCACGTTCGATATGTTGCAGTGAGATGCTGCTGATTGCTAAATTTAGTTAAACTAAACTTCCTGTTAGCTCTTCCCAAAATCAGAGAACTGCTCTACTTTTCTAATGTCCGATCTTCTTTAGAGTACGCCTATGTGGCGTGGGACCAACAAACAAATACTCTGTCTGATATTCTTGAGATTGTACGATGCCACGCAGCTTGTTGTGTCTAGCAACTATAACCTCAGTATCAGATTCATTGCGCCTAAGGATAAGTTAAGTTGGGATTTATTAGTTTCACGAAGAAAAATATTTAAGATTAGAAATGCTATTCAAAATATATCATGGGTTGATAGAAATAGATCAAGAGTCTTACCTTTCACCTCCTCAAGTTTTTTATTTGAGAGAACTAACAACCTTCCAAAATTATGAGACAGCTTTGGTAGAATATTTTAAAATACTTTTTTTTTCTGCTTACAGTCCCCCAGTGGAATCGGCTTCTCACAGAAGGTTGCAGACTGCTGCGCTTGAGCATCAATGAGTGTAAAATACTGCAACATACTCATAGCTACATTTTTGTTATGATCTGTTTTTGCATTCATCTTGCCTTTGATTATTTATTTTTATGTAAGCATACACTACACTGTGTATTTCCCTCCTGCAATAGTGCCTTTGGGCGCTGCAGGCAATTTTAAATGAATAACTATTTCAATAAACAAATAAACACTGAGGGAGGGCTTTCTAGCGGAAGGTGCGTCGATAAGCTTGCGCGGGAACACAAGTTATCAAAGGTAAAAAGGGGGCACCTTCTCCGACCCCTGCCGTTCGCATAGGTGTGAGTGCTGCCTGAGCAAGATTCTGGTTCTGTGTAAAAACAGGAAAACCATGGACCGAGAAACTGTTGGAACCATTCCATATAAAGCGCGAGATTTTTTATATTCGTGACATTTTGTTGTAGCTCTCACAGGGATGAAGTTCTTTGAAAACGAATCGTGTATAAACTTATGTGCGCTCAATGTATTCTTGGCTTGCTTCGAGCATCAGTACCTATACGTTTCATGCGAAAAATTAAATACAAAGCTGAAAATTTGTCTGGTGTTATGTTTACACAGTACTAAGTTGTTTGCCCCTCAAATTTAAAGCTACTTCTGCTACACTTTTTGCAATGGACTCCGATACGTTAGGGCATCTCATGTTTTTATTACTCGTGGAATGTGGCGCCATCATTTGTGAAGACATCGATGCCACTGCACAATCCTTTTCTTGCCTATTACCTTTCTGTTCACTCAAAGATAATCATACTTTCACTCCCCAACACATACAATTAGGTCCTACAAATGCACCGATTGCGGAATTACATACACCCAGTAATAATATGTTTCGTTCATTGGTGTGTACTAAAATCTGCGCGCACTCTGTGAATTAGGTTGAAGAACATGACGATACTCATATATTCAGATATAGTAAAGAACTAAACGCAAATCAAAGTAGAACAGTAACACAAATTATAGGTACTCTAAAAAATTGCAAATAAGATTAGGTTGATGTGCTTCAGGGTACCTTAAAATCTAAAGTAACTGAAATTTATTGCTGCAGACGTTCAAATAAGGCACGCCTGCTGAGAACAGGCGCGACGATCAGTCCCCGTCCATTCCACCGGTCATGTGGAAGCGGTAGTCATACGATCCGTAGATAAGTTCATCCCCGCGCCTGCGCAGGAGAGCGATGACTTCACCGTACCACTTGAAGAACTTTACCACATGCTTGCGAGCTCGCAGGCCTTGAAGAACATCCTGCGCAACAGACTTTGCCTTAACTTCTCATTGAAACTTGCAATCCTAAATCATGCGTCAGAATAAACGCGTGGACATCGTCTTCAGTCATAACGGTGAAGCCGTGTGCACTCATGAGGTGGAGTTGTTTTTGTGCAGCGATATTTACTTATACTGCAGAATAGCTTGACTCCAAGCAGGAGTGGATAAAGAAAAAATGTTCATCAAAAGAACACATCAACAAATAATTATAAACCAAAACAAGAAATCAACGCATGAAACACTGCCATTCAAAGAATACAGTGATGCGAGTCGACTCCAAGCATGAGTGGACAAAAAAGAAACATTACATCAACAGAACACATAAACGAATGATTAGCAATTGAAACGAGTCAGTGCATGAAACACTGCTATTCAAAGAATACAGCGATGTGAGAACAACTTCACCCACGCTGTTTCATCAAGTGTGTAATAAACTCTTCTAAACTGGGGCTATCTACAACTTCTTTCGGTAGTTTGTTCTATGCGCTGATGGTTCTCGGGAAAAAAAAATATTTGAATGCATCGTTCCAAGAGCTGTATTCCTGTATCATTTTGCGTTATCAAAACGTGCACTAGTGCGCAGTGTGTGTTGTATTTCTGATTGTTAATTTGTATTACATTGTTGTATAATAAATACAATATTTTAATCTATTTTCGGCAGTCTCGCTTTAAGTGTATCAAGGCCAACATAGTTCAGCATTTCTGTCACACAATCGGAGCGTTTGTATTTGTTGCAGATGAATCTGACCGCAGATCTTTCAACTCTCTCTAGTTTATCAACATTTTTTTGTCTGTAAGGGCCCCATAGACGTGAGGCATACTCCAGACATTGCCGAAATAGCGCTTTATATGCTGATAGCTTAACGCTCATAGGAGCTTTGGAAAGCTTGCGCCGAATAAACCAGAGTGATTTAAAAGCCTTGGTGGAGATTGTGTTGATATGAAGATTCCAAGACAGGATTTCCGTGATAGTAACCCATAGATATTTAACAGCCGGTGTTTCCTTAAGTGCAATACTATATATACAATAAGAATGGTTGAGAATGGTTTTGTTCCTGCGTGTACGGAGAACTAAGCATTCGTCAGCGTTTAGGAACATATTCTATTTTTTTCGAAACATCAGTGAGGGCTTTGTGTGGTGAGATTTGGTCAGCTGCAGATTTAATTGTGGTGTATAGAACGCAGTCGTCTGCAAAAAGCTTTATCTTTACACCACTTCGTACTATACTTACCTTATCATTCATATAAATGAGGAATAAAAAGGGGTCCAGAACTGACCATTGTGGTACCCCTGATGTTACCTGCAGGGTCCCCGAGCAGTACTTGTTACCCTGGACGTACTGATACCTATCTTGCAAATAAGCCCGAATGAAATCAATCAGTGTGCTACTTATTCCAAATGCGTATAGTTTATGTATTAAGTTATAGAGTGCCCCATAGAGTGCCCCATAATATGGGGCACTCTATCGAACGCATTTACGTAATAAAAAATACGACATCTATCTGACCTTTGCTGTTTATCGCGAGTGAAAAATAATGGCATACACTAAGCAACTGCGTCGCTGTTGACAAACCACGCCGAAACCTATGCTGGGTGTCTGATAGCAAACAATTTTATTGCGAAAATGTGGTCAAATGTCAGCAGATTACGTGTTCATTCATTTTGCAGCTTGTTGTGGTCAAAGATTTTGGGCGGTAATTAGACACATGCAATCCATTAGATGATTTGTGTATGGGAATGATGCGGGCGCCCTTCCTGTCTAGCGGGAGCGAGCACTGTGCTAAAGACGCGGTACAAATGATCAACAAGTTGTGCGAGATCCACTCTGCATATCGCAGCACGAAGACTGTAGGGATGATTTCGGGACCACCAGCTTTTTTAGCACCCAGCTAAAGAAGCAAGTTAAAAATACCTTCCCGGTGGACAACAAGATCCTGCACAGAAGAAATGAAGCATTCAGGCTCAGTAACAACATTATTATCTTTAGAGGTATACACAGAGTGCAAATATCGGTTATTTCATCAGCTACTACTTTATTCTCTGAGACTAGAGTACTATTGACCAATAAAGATATACTACTGGTTTTGCTTTCGCCCAAATACCTTCAAAATTTCCCCGGTGCCTCCTTGAGGAAATTGCCTAAACTGGTGGCTAAAAAGCGTTCTTAGCATTTAAACCTCAGTTTTCAACGCTGCGCTTTGTGTGTTGACAGTAGAGTCCCGTGGCCGGCTCACGCATCTCATTTTTTACACTTTCTTTTCTTGTAGATTATCTGCTTCGTAACCCAGGGGTTCTGCTTCTTATTCTTAATCTTGTCGGGAACAAACATGGCACTGGCATGCAGACAAATTTGTTTGAATTCGCACCGCAACACATTCAAACTTTCATCAACATTAAATCATCAGAACTCATTTCTAAATAGTCTAGAATACTCTCATCATCTGCCCTGCTGAAGTCTTTCACAGTTATCACTCCCTTACTTCTGCTGTAAGGCTCCTGAAGGGAGAAGGTGCCAAATACCGACTCATGGTCAGAGAGTCCGTTCATGACAACGACAGAGTCGCATTTGATAGTGGAACTTATAAACACTGAATCAAGAATATGTGTTGTGGTAGCAGTGATTCCGGAAGGGACAGAAAGAACACGAGCGAGACTACACGAAAGAGCAAGGTTAATGAGTATCTCGGAGCGCCTAACGTATGTGCCTGCCAGGCTCATGTTTAACCTATCCATTTAATTTACCTGAAATTTATTTACCTAATTTTATTTACCTGAAATTTATTTATTTATTTTAAAATAAATAAATAAAATAAATAAATAAATTTCAGGTAAATAAAATCCCCAGCTTATAGAAACTTTACGTTCTCGCCTCGGAAACGCTGTAAATAATCATGGAGTCGTTCTAGAAGCCCAAGGTGTGCTGTAGGTGGACGGTATACAACACCGATAACAATACAATTACCTTAAAAATTCTTTTACAGAAGATGCTTTCGCATTCAGGAATAGCCGGCAAAGTGGCCCCATTTAGGCTCTCCTTAATGAGAATTGCTATTCTACCCCCTCGGGTTTGCCTGTCACACCTGAGTATTTTGTACGATGGTGGAACAATTTCGTTAACAATGACTCCAGCGTGCAAACAGGTCTCCGTCAGCAACGTAACGTGGGGTCGAGTTCATAAAGCAGTACGTCAAGTTGAGCTGTTTTATTCATAACACTTGGCACATTTAACGAGAGAAGCCGTAAATCACACGTGGCATTTCCTTGTCATTTGGATGCGTCATTTGCGTTCTTTTGTTGCCCCGTTTGTAGCATCGTTTGCTCCGTGTGCAGTTTTTTTGTATTCATTCGCCTCTCCTTTACCGTGATTCGGGTGACCATTCGATCATTGCATGACGCATCCGGATTTTCATTATCTTGTGTAATGCCACCGTCTGTACCCGTCACCAAGCTTGCGTCTTCCATTCATCTTCTCATCCCACACGTATGTCTCTTTATTGATGACTAGCTTATTACACTTCAGATACACTTTATCCTCAGGCGTGCGACAATCTTCAACGGTAGACCACAGCTGCTTTCTTAATTTTTCAATTCTATGTGAATACTCCTCTGACAACGAGTTCCCGGTGTTCTTTAATTTCGAACATTTTCCAGCAGCTGCGTTCTATCATTGAAATCGAAAAGCGCATTATCACTGGTCGCAATTTAATTGCTATCCTTTTGCCTAGGTGGTCAATGCGTTGAAGGCTGATGATGATGATGTTTGATGTTTTATGGCGCAAGGGCCATTTCACGGCCAAAGAGCGCCAGTTCATCTTATTAAAAACATGGAGAATGATTGTGATAAGCGGCTGTATAAGGGCCATAAAATTCCTCGCGGTAAGGCGGGTAAAAACATACAAGTAATAAAATCATGACCATGTCGTGAGAAGTGTGTGTGGTGTGAATAGATGACAAAAGTTGGTGATAATAAAAGACGATGGTGGATATGTATGGCATTAGCACAAGTGCCTCACTCGTTCATACCCTTGCGTCCAAGGGCCGTGAGGCAAGTGCTTTCTTGTGTAACCACCGCAGCAAAAACCTCTCTGGAGAGGTCATGCTACGGGATGCCCGGGTATATGATATGAAAACTATGAATTTCTTTAAAAAACGCTAACAATGATTTGTGACTAAAAAGCGGTTCCCTATCGACGAACATTGCAGGGTGTAAAGGTATATGTTGTCGGTAGGGTAATGGAAAGTGTTGTTTTCTTACAGTGTCCAATTGTTTGCATTCAATTAAAATGTGAAAGACTGTCAATACTTCACCACATCTGTCACACAATGGTGGATCGCCACCGGACAAAAGGTGTGTGTGTGTCGTGTATGTGTGTCCTATCCTGAGTCTCGTTAGTATTACCTCTGTATGACGCGATTTCGATACGGGCAGCCAATGACCAAGGTGTGGCTTAATAACGTGTAGTTTGTTTTGCGTGTGTGTATCCCACTTGCTCTGCCAGTATACTCTGAGGTTTCTTTTGAGAGACGGCTTAAGATCAAGGGCCGGGATTGATATGGGCGTAGGGGCAGTGCTTTTGTGGACGGATGCAGCGAGCTGATCCGCCCTCACGTTGCTTTGAATCTCACGGTGCCCTGGCACCCAGCACACTACAACATGTTGTTTGAGTGTGTAGAGTGTGCATAAAATGGAGTAAAGTGAGACAAGGACTGGGTTTTTGTATTTTTTAAGAGTGTGCAGAGCCGTTACTACACTGAGGGAGTCTGTATAAATTAGTGCTTTTTGTATTTGTAATTGCTTGATGTGTTAAGCCGCCACAAGTATCGCATAGGCTTCCGCTTTGAAGATACTTGTGCCTGGATGTAGATGGCCAGCATCCGAAAAGGATGGGCCGACAGCAGCGTAGGACACAGAGGAGTTAGACTTGGAGGCATCTGTAAAGAACTCAGGACGTGTGTATTTGTGTTGAAGTTCCAGGAAGTATGTTCGGATATGGGCAAGAGGCGCATGTTTTGTAACTTCTAGAAAAGACACATCGCAGTCTATAGTCTGCCATTGCCACGGTGGCGGGTATGCTACAGGAGCCATTAAACTGTGTTCTAGTGAGACTCCAGTGTCCTCAGCTAGACCCTTCAGGCGAAGTGAGAAGGGCTGCCTCATTGAAGGCCTGTTTTGAAAAAGAATGGAGCTCGACAAGTCATTAATAATAGAGTATGAGGGATGCCTCTTGTCTGCTTTCACCTTAAGGAAATATACAAAGGACATGTGTGTTCTTTGCAGATGAAGCGACCACTCATTTGACTCAACGTAAAGGCTTTCTACGGGGCTGGTGCGAAAAGCACCCGTAGAAAGGCGGATGCCCGAATGGTGCACGGGATCCAGCATCTTCAAAGCACTTTGAGTCGCAGACTGATAAACAATGGCCCCATAATCTAAGCGGGTGCAAATGAGGCTTCTATATAGGTTTATGAGACATTTCCTCTCACTACCCCACCTAGTACGTGACAACACTTTTAAAATATTCATGGCTTTTAAACATTTTGTTTTTAGATACTTGATGTGCGGTACGAAGGTCAACTTGTTGGCCAAGATTAATCCTAAGAATTTATGCTCCGTATTAACAGACAGACGTTGACCGTTCAGTTCAATGTCGGGTTCTGAGTGCATGCCTTTCTTTCTGGAGAACAGGACACACGTGCTTTTTTGTGGGTTCAGTCGGAATCCGTTTTCCTCTGCCCATTTGGAGAGCTTGTTTAAACCTAACTGAACCTGCCGCTCACACATTGCCAGATTGCAAGACCTAAAGCCAAGCTGGACGTCATCGACATATGTACAATAAAACATATTGCGAGGGATGGTCAAGCGCAAGGAATTCATTTTTATGAGAAAAAGTGTGCAGCTAAGTACACCACCTTGTGGCACTCCTGTTTCCTGGACAAATGTTTGGGAAAGAACCGTGCCAACTCGGACACGGAATGTCCGGTTTGACAGGTAACTTTTTATTATGTGAAACATTCTGCCGCGCACGCCAAGGTGGGATAGGTCTCTTAGAATTCCAAAAAGCCATGTTGTATCATAAGCCTTTTCGACATCGAGGAACACAGAGAGAAAATATTGTTTGTGGACGAAGGCGTCTCTGATCGGTGCCTCGATACGAACAAGGTGGTCTGTCGTGGATCTACTCTCTCGAAACCCGCACTGAAATGGGTCGAGCAGATTGTTTGTTTCGAGAAAGTGTACAAGTCGGCAGTTTATCATTTTTTCGAAGACTTTGCACAAGCAGCTTGTAAGTGCAATAGGCCTGTAACTCGAAGCTAAAGAAGGGTCCTTGCCCTCTTTCAAAATGGGAATAACAATAGCCTCTTTCGAGGAGGTAGGAATAGTGCCAGAAGACCAAATAGCATTGTACAAACAAAGTAAGGTTTTTCGGGTTTCGTTTGGTAGGTTTTTTAACATTTCATACATCACACGGTCAGAACCTGGGGCAGAAGTACTGCAGGAGTTTAGAGATGTTTGGAGCTCAGCTAGACTGAAAGCTTGGTTATATGCCTCGTATCTAGTGGATTTGTGTTCGAGTTTTTGCTTTTTTATTCTTGTTCTGTATTTTTGGAAAGTGTCAGTATAGTGGCACGAGCTGGATATCTGTTCGAAGTGTGCACCGAGGAAGTTTGCCTGATCTTCCAAGGTATCACCCTGAGTGTTTACGAGGGGAAGTGTGTGTACTTGTTTTCCTGCTATCCTAGCGACCATGTTCCAGACTTTAGCCTCCTGTGTGTATGAATTAACCCCTGATAAAAACTTCTGCCAGCTTTCTCTTCTGGCCTGCCGATGCGTTCTCCTGCCTCGAGACTTCATTTTCTTGAAGGTTTCAAGATTTTCGGCTGTCGGTGAGTTTCGAAGCAGCCTCCAAGCTCTGTTTTGCTGTTTGCGCGCGTTTCGGCATTCAGAGTTCCACCATAGCACACGTCGTTTTCCAGGGTGTCCATTTGTTTGTGGGATGCATTTTGTTGCAGCATCAATCAAAAACGCTGTGAAGTAGTTCACAGCAACATCAATGTTCAAAGTACAGATGTCATTCCAACCTAGACGAGCGATAGTATAAAACTGTTCCCAGTCGGCTCTGTTTATTAGCCACTTGGGAACACGTGGTAGGCACTCGGTTACTGTAGTTGTGCTCAAAACTACGGGGAAGTGGTTACTTCCGTACAGATTACTGATGACATTCCACTGGAGTAGAGCCACAAGAGATGGAGATGCTATGCTTAGGTCTATGGAGGAGTAGGTGTTATTAGCGAGATTATAATAGGTTGGTTCTTTTCGATTCAGGAGACACGCGCTCGACGAGAGAAGGAACTGTTCGATCAGTCGACCTCGCGCGTCATACCGAGAATCACCCCATAGCCTGCTATGCGCATTAAAGTCTCCAAGGAGAACATAAGGCTCCGGAAGTTCATCAACTAGAGATTGTAAATCACGTTTTTGTAGCTGATAGCTAGGAGGAATGTAAATAGTGCAGATTGTGATCAGTTTATCAAAAAGAACTGCTCGAACAGCCACTGCCTCAAGGGATGTTTGGAGTTGTATGTGTGTGCATGCAATTCCTTGATTAACTATGATGGCAACACCTCCGGATGATGTCATGGCATCAACACGGTCCTTTCGGAAAATAACGTATTTACGAAGAAAATTTGTGTGTTTTGAATTAAGGTGTGTTTCTTGTACACACAGCACTTTTGGTGAGTGTTCGTGTAAGAGTTCTTGGATGTCGTCAAGGTTTCTGACAAGGCCCCTGACGTTCCATTGTATAATTTGAGTGTTCATGGTGAATGTAAAATAATGCTGTGTGTACAAAAAGCGAGTGGCTGTTTATACGGGGAGTTTGAGTTCACTTAACAGGGCCGTCACCAGGCCCTGTTATTTGCTTTTTTGTTTTCTTGGCGCGCTCCAAGGAGCCACGCCGCTCTTTCGGCACCAAGGGTGCCGACGTATCCATTGCCTCCTCGGAGGCACTGGATGCCCGCACGTGCGGGCTGTTAGTTCGGATTTTGGGCCTCGCCTGGTGAGGGGAGGCCTTGAGGCCCGAAGACTCTGGAGTCTCCGGTCTCTGTTCGGGAGTAGGCGGTGTAGCCTGGGCTACAGCCGCCTTGGGGGCAGGTGCCACAGCCGACGGCTCGCTCTGCGCGGATCGAAGGGGTGGCGAGGGCTGGTGCGGCGGTGCCCCCTGACGCGCCGCATCAGCGTATGTAGGTCCATAGAATGGAGCGACTCTTCGCCGTGCTTCCTTAAACGTAATGCTCTCCTTCACCTTCAATGTAATTATTTCTTTTTCGTTTTTCCAGTATGTGCAGGAGCGTGAATATGCGGCATGGTTTCCTTCGCAGTTTACACAGTGTGGCGGTTGTTTGCAGTTTTCAGACACGTGGCCTAGGACTCCACATTGTGCACAAGTCTGGTGATCACGACAGGCTTTAGAGCCATGGCCATACTTCTGGCATTGAAAGCAACGACGAGGGTTTGGTATATACGGCCTGATAGATGTCTTTGTGTACCCTGTTTGAATGGAATCTGGTAGTTTACTGGATGCAAACGTGAGTATCAAGTGTTTCGTTGGTATTTCCTTATTGTCCCTTCTGATGATAATTCTCTGTACATTATTTACATTTTGGCTCTTCCACCCTTCCAAAAGTTCAGTCTCGGTGAGCTCAAGTAAGTCTGCATCAGATACCACTCCGCGAGTGATGTTCATGGATCGGTGTGGTGTTACGGTGATCGGTACGTCACCAAACGTTGAGAGGCTGTTTAGCTTTACAAATTGTGCTTTGTCCCGAATTTCTAGAAGAAGGTCTCCGCTCGCCATTTTGGTTACTTTGTATCCAGCCCCGAGAGTTTCCGTAAGAGACCTGGCAACTACGAAAGGAGATACGGTCCTGGCTTGCTTTCCGGTTTTTTCGCAGTGAATGACGTGGAAGTGGGGAAAAGTTTCTATTGGCTGGTTGAAGAGATTTATGTCGTCGGTGCGTACCCGCTTTAGGCCGGTACGATCAGGTAGTAGAGGGAATGCGCCATGCATGCCGGTCTTATGTTTGTTCAGCAGCGTTGGCGGCCACCCACCACGGAGCCCAACAAGGGGACGCTGCAAGTTTACAGGTGCTGAAAGCTTGCAGACGTCAGCCGTACAACACTGTCATAACCCAATGCGCCTAGACCAAGGTAGGCTATTTGCACAGGGTTAACCTTGCCGCCAGGAAAATTGAAAGTAAACAGAAGAGAGTAGAAGACAGGACAGATAGATAGTGAGAGATAAAGACGCAGATATAGGCAGAGAGAGATAGGAAAAGGCGACTGCCGATTTCCCCTGGGTGGGTCAGCCCAGGGGTGCCGTCTACGTGAAGCCGGGGCCAAAGAGGTGTGTTGCCTCTGCCAGGGGGCTTTAAAGGTCCAATCACCCAGCGTCAGCTCAACCCCCAGGATCCCCTTTTCCCCGGACACGGCAAAGCCACGCACGGCTAGGCGTGGGAGGGAGTCGAAACTCCCCCGTTAGCTCGGGTTCGTGGTGTCGCTACACACCAAACGCCTACTTGCGCAGGCGCCCCTGCGGGGAATGCGTTGAAGGATGCTTACTTGAATTCCTAGTCTACTTTCAAATATTTCTCTTAAAACAGCCTCCTTGAGCAAATCCACCATTTCAGTTTCACACTCATCTATTCCATAAATATTCAAATTCTTGCCTCGATTTCTGATTTCTAGATCATCAGTCTTTTTCTGGAGAAATTCAGTCTTTCAATGCAACCTTTAAACAAGGTGCTCAAACTCTTCTACACTTTTCACAGTCTCTGAGCATGACAGCAGTTTCTGTTCAATTGAGGACAATCTTTTGTTAGTTTCAATAACGTGACAATCTAAGCTTTCCCGCATATACTCAAGCTCACTTGTGCTTTCCTTTTGATTATCTAGGATAGCAGCCAGCTGCTTAGAAACTGTAGGGCCAGTGTTTGTTTCAATATCCCCAGTTAACAAAAGAACAATTAGGCACAATGAAACAAAACAACTCGCGACGCATTGATTGATATGTGAAGTTTAACGTCCCAAAATCACCATATGATTATGAGAGACGCCGTAGAAGAGGGCTCCGGAAATTTTGATCACCTAGGGTTCTTTAACGTGCACCCAAATCTGAGCACACGGGCCTACAACATTTCCGCCTCCGTCGGAAATGCAGCCGCCGCAGCCGGGATTCAATCCCGCGACCTGCGGGTCAGCAGCCGATTACCTTAGCCACTAGACCACCGCGGCGGGGCCTCGCGGCGCATTCACATAAGACTCTTGGGCAGGGGACCCCAACCAGACACAAGGAATCGCTATTGAGGCCATGGCTAGTAGTTTTTCTTCTAACCTGCGCAAAAAAGGCAAGCCAGGTTAGCTGCGTCTGCATCCTTAGGTTTATCCCCTGCCCACTGATGAAAAACGTTTAAGGGGTAGTGCCAGTCGGCTCGGGTGATGACGATGGTGCTCCGGAACTCTGTTGCAACACAGAGAACTGTCCGAAACTTGTGGCATATCACTTCCAGTCCGGAAAATATTGCTGTCATCAAGCGCTGTAACATTCACTTGTGAGTGAAGCCTTTAGATGAGCGTTGACGTATCGACGCTGGTTTCTTGGTAGCGCACCGGTTCATTACACGCAGCGAAAACCTGCGCAAAAAAGGCGAGTCAGGTTAGCCGCGCCTGCATCCTTAGGTTGATCCCCTTCCAAATCGCTTTGTTGCAAAATATACGGCAGTTCTTATCAGCACGCCGCAATGGAAGCACCTGTGATAGACTTGCTTTTTTATTTTGTGTTTTCATGTTGCTGTATGCAGATAAAAGAGTGTCATTTGATGAAACTATATTTTCATTGACTCATCATTGGGCTTTGATTAGAGCAGAATATTATCATATTGACTTATTTGTAGCTCAGATAAGAAAACGCGAAAACTTGAGATCAACTCTGTTGCATAAAATATCTGCGCCTGCTATCTTCTCAGCAGCAATATAAATAATTCGCAAGCCTTGGTACCACGAGTACAGCTCTATGTTTATCACTTTCCGTTTTTTTGTTTACCGCAAGAACGGTCTAAATATCAATAGAGGGTGATAACAAAAACAGATTGACAAAATAGGTTCAGTAAACAACGCATGAAATAAAAACGCCATGATGTAGCAGCAGCAGTATAATAAATATAGCTAATTGTTGATAGAAGTTGTCAATTAATAATTATCAGTATACACATACCAGTGGAGATATACGCATTGTGTGAAATTAACGCTAGTTTACTTCGTGTTGTTATGACCAAAAAGTTGCGTATCAAAGCCATAGTCATCACAACAAAATGCTTCAAAAAGTAACGTTTTCTCTTGATTAATACTACCTAGAAAAAAGAGCTCATGAAATATAAGTTCATGTGATGTAACGTTCAAGAGTTGTGGAGTCTCGAACAGGTGCGCTCGCAAAACGCACTGAGTGAAGTTCACGGGGTCTTGCAGCAAACGATTGTAAATTTCTGCAGATTTCTTCAAGGACGAGGTTACCAACCTAACCTAACGAATAACAAATATATATTAACGTGGTCAGTAACCTTATGTAATGCCAAAAAATCACATAGAGGATGACATTCACACACAAGAAACACGGCACATACAGTGTATGAGGCTTCTTCTATTAAGGCGGCAAGTTGGGCCATTTGGTTACCATTCATTCTGAACTTATTTTACAGAGCATCACCAGAAAAACAGACAAAAGGAAGGAACAAAAGAGACAGTAAAGACGGCAATGACTCTCAACTATCTTTGTTCAAAATTCAATTGAGAACCATATATATAGCAACTGTACGAAACGGTGATATATGCCAGACACAGAAAACATTCCGGCGGCGTCCTGCTACATAAGGGTATTCAAGATCGACAGAAATATTTATATGTTTTCATGCACAAAAAAACGGATGCTTCACTGATTCAGCTCTTACCTGTAATGCATATTTGAAAAGCATCAGCAATTTTTCTTCTCCATTGATTCGCTTGTTTAAAAATAATGGTAGTGTTATTAAAGATGCGATGACACCCACATGACATGCAATTAACAGAGAGATGAAGTTTAGCAACTCCTCGAAGTGATAACTCATGTTCTCTCCACCAATCACTGGCACAACACTTCCTTTGTCTTACTTACTCCCCATGCCACTTGTCCGGTTATGCAGGGAGGCAATCACCGGGATGATTCAGAGGGCGGGCGTATCGGCCCCCCGAAACGAACCATGAAAATATGGACAATATATAATTGGTCTCTTTGGTGCGTCAGCAAACGCCACCTGTGGTCTAAATAACGAGGCAGAGTCGAGTGTCCATAAAATGCTGGCATATCACAAATGCAGCAGAACCAACAGTACAGAAACATGCCCACTCGGCAAAAATATAATACGTCACCAATCAAAAGATGTACAAAACAACGGGATAACCAACACAACAAGTTTCACTCAAAACAACGGACACAAACAAGAACTCACGCTAAAACACAATCCATTGAATTAACTAGCCAAAACACTTTTACACTAAAATATTTGTCAAACAAATCAGGTCCAATGTTCTTGGAACAAAGCTTGAATGCTTCTTTTCAAGGAAACACTCACTGAAATTCAAGTGCTGGATGTCGTTCAGCTGCTCCTGAAGTTTCTTTTCCAGTAAACCTCGTTTCTTGAAATGTCCACTCCTTAATAAAAAAATTTCTTCACCTCCTCGCAGAAGCTGCAGCGTTGACGCGGCCCAAAATGGCAACAGAAATTGTTTTGTAACAGTATCAATGAACCACAGGAATTCGGACATTAACGTTGTTTCAGCACAATGTTCGTCGTCAAGTACAGCCGAGCAAGTGGCCATCGCCCTGGCACTTGTGGATGACAAGCATGAACATATACTCCAGGGCAGCCACCTGCACTTTTAGCGCTAGCGTCATGTGTAAAAAAAGCCTATCGCATACTGCAGGGGAAAAGCATCAGCACCTACACTCTCACGTGGTTCTCCGCTTACAAAGGATCTCTAAAGAGAGGCCTCACAAACCTGAACAAGTTAGCCCACTACGAGGCGCGAGGTCTCGCTTTCTATGACCACGGAGAACCCAACCACTTGCCCGCAGTTGTGGAAAACAGAGTTCACCTTACCACTTATAACAAAACTACTCAGCCATTTTGTCTCTGCAGGATAGACTTTCCTCTTCCTAACAATATGCTAAATCGGCCCGTGGCTTTGACTTTCAGGCTACTGCATACGGGCTCGTATCCCAGCCCGGCTTTATTACATAAAACTTATCCTGACGTTTATCAAATTAGATTTTGCCCTCACTGCAACGAATTTCGCCGCCTAGACAACATGCTCTGGCATTGCCCCACGTTGCGGGACACGGAACCATTCAATGAAGATAAGTGGTTATCCGCTATCAAGAGCCCCGATGTTGGGGATCAACTGTGGGCCATCCAGAAGGCCCACGATTCAGCGGTTGGGCTTCGCCTGACTGTTCCAACGTGGGTGCGGCCCGCTGCCTGTTGAGTCGTGTACCTCATGACTTCAAATAAAGTGTTTCATCTATCCTTTTTTCGTTTCATCTGTCCTGAGACGACGACGACGAAGTGATTCTGGCGTAGAACACGGCTGTCACTATCTGTAATTTTTCAAAGTTTTTCTGCGGCTCTGTAGAAGATGTCGTTTCAGTGACTGCGGCGATGGACGTAGATTTGCCTGGGCTTCCACAGCAACCATCGACGTCGTCTGCAGCTACCACTAGAAAGCGTACGGGCTACCCGAGTGATGCGCGACAGCGAGGACACGCTGATTTACTCTACGGCCAGCGACGAAAGCTCCGATGAAGGCGACTTCATGTCTGTGACAAGGCGGCAGCGAAAAAGAAGACTAGTGATGCCGTCTCCAACAACAAGTAACAATGCGACGAAGATGCGAGAGCCCACGATATACACAATTCTGTTTGTGCCAGTTGATGCGGCTCATAGTCTCAAGCGGCTGAATCGTTAAGTCACGTCTAGGTCTCTTGAGGAACTCGCCCAGGGAGAGATCGTGGACGTGCGGATCAATGGCCGTAAGAATATTCTCGCCGTAGACGTCACTAAACGAAGCACATTGGAAGTGCTGAGCAACGTCAAGATGTTGGATAACATCAATGTTCGCTCATATATACCTGATGGCCTCGACTCTACGGCAGGTGTCATTTACGACGTCGACATTTCCACCAGCGAAAGTGACTTTGCTGCTCTCATCAAACCGGTGTCTGCAGAACTCACCATACTGCAAGCTCGTCGCCTTGGCAAATCACGCTGCGTGAAGCTTGTGTTCAAGGGTGGCAGCCTTCCATCGCAAGTCAAGGTCAGCCATTTTCGACACACAGTGCGACCCTCTGTACCGAATCCCCTTCAATGCCGGAAATGTTATAGATTGGGACATGTCAGTGCTGTTTGTACAAACCTGGCTGTGTGCTCGCTATGCTCAAAATAACATTGCGCAGACGCTTGCCAAGCAGAACTTCGAAAATGTCGAAACTGTCATGGCCCTCACGAAGCATGGTCAAAAGATTGCCCAATCATGAAAAAGGAAATGCAAGTGTTGAGGCAAGTGGTCCGAGATGGCTCAACTCACAGGGAGGCCGATGCCCAATTACGACGCCGGCGGTCTCGTCACCGGAGGCCCCTGACGAGACCCAGTGCCGAAGCAAGGATTGAACCTCACCAAATGACCGCCGGCATACCACCTCAAGCGTCCAGACAAGCCAACAACAAATTTTCCAAGCAAGACAAGAGCATCATCGGCTCGCCTGAAGCATGGCCAGCGCTGCTAACGATAGACCCGCCGTTTGAGCCGCCGCATCACTCGTCTACAATCACTTCAGAACGAGAATGCGGTGATAGTCGCGACAAAGAAATAGTAGCCATGGTAAAGGCCCTTATGAATACCATTCGTATGCTCCTCACTAGCATTGACAGTCCGGCTGCTAAGAGCGCACTTCAGTTAGTGGATGGATGCACTGAATCCGGTGCTATCAAGTCTAGAAAGGCACCATGGCTCCGCCTCTGCAAGCCTTTCGTGAAGAGGTCAAAGGAGCTTCGATATTTCAGTGGAATGCCCGAGGCCTCAAGCCCCGCATTACTGATATCCGACACTTTGTGTTTAAAAACCAGTTTCCAATTATTGTTATCTGTGAGCCACGGCTACACAATGCAATACGACTATCCAGGTACGAAGCCTTCAAGTCCGCTACCTGCAACGAACAGAGTGAAGTCATTGTATATATCAGATGCGACCTTACCTATATCGAGCACCGTGTAGCTCCGCACTATGACAACCAGTATGTCTGTTTGACAGTTAAACGTAGGGGCCTCAATTTCACGCTGGTAGGCGCATGTATATCACCTTCAAACCATTTTGAACCTGAAAGACTACGTGCACTGTTAACAACCACACCTGGACCATTGATCATCACCGGAGATTTCAACGCTCACCACCCACTATGGGGAAGTCAGAAGACATACAGTCGCGGAAGGCAAGTATTCTCCTTTGCTCTGGAGCAGCAGCTGCTTTGTGTAAATGACGGAAGCCCAACGTTTCTACGCGGAACGACATACAGCAGCTGCTATGCCTTGACATTTGTGTCATGAAGCCTAAATAGAAAGGTCAAGCGGATCGCAGACTATGAAACTCATGGAAGCGACCATATACTAACTTATTTAACGATCAAGGGCCTGGAAAAATCGCCAAATTACGACACTTCGACTCGCATAGACTGGACAAAGTTCAGGTCACTGACGGAAAAGAGGTGTCAAGAAGATAAAGTGCCTTCCCTTGACACCCTCGAGGATATGATTAGAGGTGCTACTCAGGAAGTGACCTATCATATTCAACATACTTCAGAATATTGTCAAGATCAAGCGGAATTGTAACGACTTAGAACGATCCGTCGTCGTGCAGAACGAAGATATAGGCGCACGAAGTCCATTCGCGACTTGAGGGAGGCAAGCCGCCTCCAGAAAAAAATTCAGCGGCGAATCAATTCACTTCAGTCCTTTCGCTGGAAATATCTGTGCGAATTGTTGGATCCAAACAACTCTTTGACGCAGACGTGGAGGATTGTTCGTGGCCTACGAACATCGCCACATCAACATCGCCCCTTCAAGCGTCTTTCTCTCGACCAAGGCCGCACCGAAATTGAAGTAGCAGAAGATTTCTGCATGAAAGTTGCCGGTCAGGCGTCCGCGTGCATCCCGCCCCACCTAGAACACGCTCCAGTTTCTAGAGATTCAAGAATGGACACCTTTTTCTCTCTAGAGGAACTACAAGCGGCATTGACGGCATGCAAACGATCTTCATCGCCTGGTCCAGATGGGATCACGTACATGGCTCTGTGAAACCTCGGAGAAGCAGCTCGACGGGCCCTTCTATCCGTGTACAACGACTCGTGAAGCAGCGGATATATCCCCCATTCACGGAAATCGAGCCGCCTCGTCCCTGTGCTTAAACCAGGTAAATCTCCTCTGCACTTGACCTCTTATCGCCCCATCGCGCTTACCAGCTGTTTCGGGAAAGTTATGGAGAGGACGATTTTGACTCGCCTAGAGTGGTACCTGGAGCACCACGAGGTATACCCTCATGCTATGACGGGCTTTCGGCGTGGGCGGTCCGCAATCGATAACGTTATAGACCTGGTCTCATCTGTTCAGCATCAAAAAAGTCTGAAACGTTTATCTGCGGCGTTGTTCTTGGACGTGAAAGGTGCATACGATAACGTATCACATGAAGCCATTCTGGATGTCATGGAAAATGTTGGATTAGGGAGTAGGATTTACCAATGGATCCACAGCTATCTGAAAGGCACAACTTTCTTTGTACAGACGGAGAATGGCACCACAACGCATCATTGCAACCGTCGGGGTGTGCCTCAAGGTGTTGTTGTTAGCCCCACACTTTTCAATCTAGCGCTACTCGGCCTGGTTGATGCACTTCCGGAATCTGTCCGTCTATCAATATATGCAGATGACATCTGCATCTGGGCGTCAGTTGTAACACGCCTTCATTTGCGTGCCCGGCTTCAGAGAGTGGCTACAATAGCGACAAAGTACCTGGGAGAACGGGGACTAGAGCTGTCATCAGAGAAATGCTCGCTTATAGCATTCACGCATAAGGCGATGAGCCCACATGTTAATAAAATCAACGGACACACGATCAACTACGTGAAGACCCACCGATTCAACGGAGTCATAGCTGATCGCGACCTCTCCTGGAGCCCTCACATCACCCACACGAAACCTAAACTCACCATGATCACCCACGTACTGAGGTTTCTTGCTGGAAAAACGTAGGGTGCATCGGTACGAGCAATGCTCCAACTCTGCACTGTTCTGTTCCTCGGTTATATGCTATACACCTTGCCCGTACTTTGCGGGATCCGAAGAACAAACTTGCGCGTCCTCCAGTCGATCCAAGCCCAAGCCTTGAGAATATGCCTTGGCCTCCCGAGATGCGCGTCTACAGCAGCGACAGTCATCATTGCGCGTGATTATCTAGTCATCGCATACATCCGCGTAGACGCTTTGAGAATGCACATAAGTCATTTCGCTCGACTTCCATCTCATCACCTCGCCTCACATCGAACTTCCAGGCCCCACTCAGCGTACAGCGCAACTGTAGCTCAGCATGGCGCAGTGCTTCCATTGCACTTCACGCATGCAGCACAGCCGCCGATACCATTATAGTGCCTACACCCACACAAAGCCCTTCTTACAATTCCTGGCATCCAAAATGAGAAAACGTTGTCGCATCTAGCCCTGAAACAGGCCACATTACTTTTCCTGCAAGAGAAGCTCAACGGATGCCTTCACATTTACATGGATGGCTTGGTGTCTTCAGTAAGCTCTGCAGGGGCGGTGGTTATTCCCGCGAGGCACATCACAATTCAGTTCATGACATCGCATTTGACGTCGTCGACAGCTGCAGAACTCGCCGCCATACGTGAAGCTCTGAAGTTTATAGTAGAAGAACCTTCAGGAACTTGGTCTATCTTTTCGAACTCGAAAGCAGCTTTTCAATGTCTTATATCACCCTTTCGCCATGGACCTAACGAACAGTTAGTAGCTGAAATAAGGCTTCTTTATCACCAAGCAATCGAAAAACAGCACAGCATAGTGTATCAGTGGATCCATCGTGAACTTTCTTACAGCGCAACACCAGAAAAAAATACAGGACAGGGAAGGAGTAGAACAGAAAGAAAAGATGGCGCTGACTCACAACTGTTGTTTATTGGGAAAAAAAACGGGGACAAAAGTATATATAGGTCCCGGTAGCCTACATCACAACATGCGCAGAATACGAGGTGCACCGAGGTATTGTTATCACACTCATGGCAATAAACAAGCTTGGCCTAAAAAACCTAATTCTTTTTCATGCAGTGTGACGGATGGTTCACTAACGCACTTGGTACCCCTAATCTTTATATGATATGCCTCAGCGATTTCTCTAGTTAGCTGGTTAGGATGCTTGAAGATGATGGTGGTTCTCTCGAAAATAGGACGACAACGGCATGACCTGCAATGTTCCGGCAGATGAAGTCGCGCGATCCCTTGAAGAGATAAATCATGCTCCCTTAAACGAACATTCACACATCCTTTCGTTTGTCCCACGTACTCCCTGCCACACGATAATGGAGTTAAATACACAGCTTTCTTTACGCATGCGATGTACTTGTTTTTATGATTCACAGCGCATCTCCCTTTGGCCTGTTTGTTCCTCAGCGCATTATCAACCATCGGGCAAATGCGACCTACCTTATGTTTGGCGGAAAAAAGAACGTCGACACCATACCTTGAGCCTACGTTTTTCAACCCATGCGCCAATTTGTGTACATAAGGGAAAACTGCTCTTTTTCTTTTTCATCAGAATTTTCTTGAGCTCCTCTGTGTCTCACGAGCTTAACGCTCCGAACCATAGACTCACACACAGACGAAATCACCTTGTCGGGATACCCAGCATCTACTAAGCGTTTTACCTGGTTATTAAAAGCAGTATTCGACACGTGCACAGGATTTCCTGAGTGACGCATTTAGAATTGTCTTTGCAATCACTCTCTTCACAATCTTAGAATGGCCAGACTTGTAGTTTAAGATAGGCTTAACTGATCTTGGCTCATTATTCCAACACAAATGATCTTTACCAAAAGTTAGCTTTAGGTCAAGAAACTGTAGCTCGTAATCCTTACAGACTTCGTGAGTGAAGGTGAGGCCTATACCATGCTGACTGAACAATTTAAGAATGTGGTCAATGTCCTTATGGTGAATGTCATTGTGGGGAAAAATTACAAATTCGTCCACGTAACGAAAAACAGCACTACAGCACTTACTAAGGTGACCTTCCAGCTGCCTGTCAATGTAGCCTAAAATAATGTCACTAATAATAGGGGCCACGCTGGACCCTATGCAGACACCAGACTTTTGTACATAAAGATCCCCCCGCCACGACACAAAGGTACTTTCAAGGTAAAAAGACAAAAGTTCAACCTGGTATCAGTGGATACCAGGTCGTTGCGGTATATATGGCAATGACTGCGTAGATGAGGCCGCTAGATCTGCACACGATGGTACCCAATACACAACCATCCCGTTCTCAAAAACCGACGCAGCTACAAGACTCCGTTCGCTTGCACGTGACCTCACACTGGTACAGTGGAACTCAACAGACTTCCCAAACGCGCGCCTTCATAACTTGAATCCCGATCTGCAGCTTCGTCTTCCTCCAAGGATATCTCAAGCTGAGGGGACTCTTCTATGCCGCCTGTGGCTTGAAGTGGCCTTCACGAACGCATACTCTTATCTCATTGGAATGGCCAGCTCTCCTACATGCACTTACTACAGCTGCGAAGAAACCATCGCGCACCTTCTGTGTGAGTGCACCCATTTCAAGTCGCAAAGACAAGAACTCACGGCAGCTCTAGATAAACTAGACGATCGGCCTTTGTCGGAACAAAGGATTCTGGGTCATTGTCCGAGCCTATCCTCAGCCAAGAAGGCTTTGAAATTTTTGCTACGCTTTTTGCGGACAACTGGTCTCAGAGACAGACTTTAGTGTCTTATACTCTTGATGTTGCCTTTCCTCTGTCTCAATTTGTTTGTAATTTTTCTCTCTCTTCGCAACTTCGCAACATTTCTTTTTACCATCTTTCATTCCCCTCACCCCTTTCCCCAACACAGGGTAGCCAGCCGGTCAAAGAACTGGCTAACCTCCTTGTCTTTCCGCTTAAACTTTCTTTCTTCCTTCCTTCATCTATCCATCCATCGGCTGTAACACGTCGGCACCACACGCACTGTGACCGCAGAGCACGTTTTCGCCTATCGGCGGTAAACACAAACCTTACTTCTGCATGTAGCGCAAACCTTCACCCGAAGGTGGTAAACCTCTTTATCTCCTGATCACCACCATTCACTGCTCAATTTTATATGCTCACCCTGGGTTCTGGATTCCGGCAGGGGGCGCCAACTAGTGCACTTGTATGAACGTCGGCTCCTGTTTTAGTAAATGTTTTCGGATGCAACTTTCTGGTCCCTGTGGCTGAGCTTCAAGTCCTTCGACGCAGTTTGCGCTACCGATCACACCAATACCAGACTTTTCTCGTTGTGTGATTTTACTGTGGAATTTCTGGAACTTTTCTGCCAGGTCACGTCGAACGCAACCCACGCCTCTGGTGCCACGCCTCGCGTGGCCTCTTGCGTGGCCGTGCGTTTGTGAACAAAAACATGTCTATGCAAGTTGAAGTAGAAGATGTGGACATTACCCCTGAAGAGTGCCTTGAGTACGGCTGGACAACAGCCGTTTAGAAGCGCAAGCAACCCAGTGCGTTCGAGCAAGACGCGCATGGAAGTTTGATACAACATGGTGGCGTCTCTGGCGAAATTCGTGCACTCACCGGCGTAAAGAAGCGTCTAATCACTGCATCGAGACTGCCTCACCTACCAAGGGAGCACTATAGGGTCATCGTCAGACCCAGAGGAGCCATGAACGTAAAGAATGTTAGTCAAATCAATGTGACCCTCTCTTTGATGTTGGCAGCGCCACTCAGCCCGGCTGAGATAGCCGATCATATCGCGTGCCCCAACCCTACGCAGAACATTTTCGTCGGGAGTGCACCGGCTCAAAAGAACGCCCAAGCATATTCAAGAGTCGAAGCAATCACAGTCGGGAAGGCCTGCTATGAGGTCAGCTCGTACTTGGCCGCACCAGACAACACGTGTAAGGGGGTCCTCAGAGGCATCGACCTAACCTTTTCGGCCCTGGTCGTGTCAATTGACACTACCGCACAACATTTTCTCTAGTATCTCGTAAACGTAACCAATACTGCTCATTCTTGGGGGCTTAGTTCTTCAATGATCCCCACTGCAATTGACACCAACATTACGACGCGCTTGTGGAGGTAGTAGCCACAAAAAAGAAGAAGCGCGATCTAGGTCTTCCGTAAAGCCGAGGCGCGTAAGTTGAGGCAGGTAAGCGCAATTTTGCGGACGACGTACCGAAGCTGTTTCAGTGAATATTAGGCTGAAAAGTAAGTCGTTTGTTTCCATTTCGTGTACATCATTGACTGGGAGGAAAAAAGAAGCCATTTTTTCGTTTTCTAATCATGCTCTAGTTTCATGCTCTAGTTAGCTAATTCGATGCCACACTAATTAAACCAAAAATGCTTGTACCAGAGGCTCCATTTTTCATGGTCTTCTGAGGCCCTAACTTAGAGAAAAACGCACACAAAAAGTGAATCTGACCAAAATAAAAAATCCAGGGCTGAAAGCGCCAGACTTCAATCAGGAGCAGCTGAGCAGCATGATTGTTCAACCGAAAAATCCGAGAGCAGTTGTGGTCAAAAGCATAAAAAACACCACAATGGTCATCGTTCTCTTCGACGACTTAAAAGTGCTAACTACGTGATGTGTGGGCAAAGTATGTTACAGTGCACGCTTTACTGTAGACAAGCCGATGTCTGCGATGCATGCGGAAGGCTAGGTCATCGCGCCGACGTGTGCCCGGTGCAAGAAGTTGTGATTTGCAGGAGTTGCGGCGAGGCATCGCCGTCCAAGGATCACGTATGCAACGCCGAGTGTGCCCTATGTGGAGGGCCTCACCCTACAGCGGACCGGCTACGCAGACAACGCTTTCATGTACCCTACGTAGTTCGGGGACGAAGACGTGAATGTCAACGCACAAAGTCCCTAGTGCCGACCGGCACAGAGCACCTGCGGAGCCGCGGCAGATCGCCGTCGAGAGGGTGCACTGGACAACCAGCGCCACGATCATCATCCAAGAGTGGTCGCTCCAGATCCAGGAGACGCTCGCGATCCATGGACGAATCTGCTGTTCAACTACAAATGCTGCCCGCCGGGGATACTCGCTGGGCCGACTGTGTCACGGGAACACTACCCATAGTAACGAGGGAAGTGCCTCCACTGTCAGAGCAATGCGCGGCTGGGATTGCACAACTCGAACGCGAAAAAGATTTGCTAAAAAGGCACTTCAGCGTCTTTGGCAGAGGTAGCTGAGCTAGAATAGGCGACTGCGTCATCGCCCTCGCAGTCACCTCCCCCATCGGGAACAGCAGACGTGCCCATTGAAATGCCGTCTGAGGCACCTGCAGACAAACGTCCCGCAAAGAAGAGAGCTCTGTCCCAGGCTTTACGAGATCAGGTGCTGGAAGATCTTAAATCTGACTTTAACGAGTTTAAAAAGTACATGAAAGAATGTGAGGCCTAATTGAGGAACACGCTCAAGTCGCTTAGCGAAGCGTTCTCAAATTTGAGCATCAGCTAGGGTTGCAACACTCAAATCCAAGAGTAATAGTGCGTCATCAGGTTCGACAGTGGCAAGTCCTTCATATTCATCGGGTATCTCCAAAGCTAGGGCCACTCTAAAGGGTGGAAAGCAGGCCCCTATACGTATTGTGCCGCAAGGCAAATCAAACTAAAGTTGCAATCATGGTGGGTTCGACTAGTAATAGTAACATCGTAGTTTGGCAGTGGAACTGTTTTGGATCCCTACGTAAGAAGGCGGTCCTTCAGCAATTCATTGGGTCTCATACTAACAAGCCAGATATTGTCCTACTGCAAAAAACTCGTTTACCCTATCAGGCAGAAGTTTCACTGCTTATTCGGGCAAGATACAAGCGGTATCTTCACCCTTCTCTCGAAGAAGTTTACCACCGTAGTTGACGATCTTTCCATGAGTCATAGTAAGACAGAGCACTTGTTTCTCGAGGTTATACCAAGCGGGCAGCTTCGAAACAACCTCTTCATCCTGAACATTTACAGTACTCCTAGGGGCAAGAAACAGCGCTTCACGTCACTAATATTCAAGGCAGTAGGAAAGGCAGCTGGGGCCCCACTCATTATTGCCGGGGACCTCAATGACCCTCATCAGGAGTGGAGATATCACCACACTAACGCTAAGGGTAGAGATCTCTGGCAGGCTGCTTCAGACTACAACCTAACTCTACTCACGGATCTTTCGTTGCCTACTAGAATTGTAAATTCGTGCTCCAGGGACACTACCACAGGTTTAACCTTGGTGGCAAACTCGGGGTCGGCAACCTGACACTACCTCAACGCAAGTCTCGGCAGTGATCATTGCATTCTCGTCACTTCTATGAAAATACAGAGCAGACCTCCAAGGAAGTTTCAGTTCACGGATTTGGATCGTTTCCGCGAAATGAAGGAGCAGAAAAGTGTGAACCGGGAGTCACAAAATTCTTTCAATCACTGGATAGCACAGCTCTAGGAGAATGTAGCTGCAGCTACCAAGTCCATAGTTACTGATCTTAGGTTGGACAGAATGAACAGCCACTTAGCGCATTTTGTCGAAGCCAAAAACGCCCTTATTCACATATGTAAGAGACAGAAACTGAACCTTAGGCTGCGTAAAAAATCGCTGAGCTGAATCACCAGATTGAGGAACACTGTCAGGTGCTCTCTAGACAAATACGGGCTGAAGTTTGCAAATCGGTCGATGGCCAGATGCGCACAGGAGACAGGTGGAATTTGCTGTAGCATCTGTTAAAAGAATCGGAATCGAAATCCAACCAGAGGGGGGCAATAGACAAAATCCTTCATATAGCCAAACAAGAAGCTGAGAATAAAAAAGTTTTTGAACGCCTCGCGAAAAGTTATCTGCCAGTTAATCTCTCATGTGATGCCGACTATCCCCCTTACGAGGATCCGCACGTGGAGTCTTTCGACGAACCTTTGAGCTCGGCTGATGTGAGGGAGGTTCTCATGAAACTGAACAGTCGATCAGCCCCAGGACCAGGTGGAATCTCAAATCGAATTTCTGCGTAATCTGGGCGATGCTTCCATACAAATACTCACGGATGAGATTAACATGGTATGGGAACAGGGCTCTGTTCTGAATCGTAGAAGCTGGCGTCAGTCATCTTTATCCCGAAACCGGGACGTTCACTGAACCTTTCTAATCTAAGACCAATATCGCTTACATTCTGCATAGGAAAGGTGACCAAACACACCATTATTAGCTGCATTACTCAACATAATGAAGAGCATAGTTTATTTCCGTACAACATGATTGGCTTCCGACCAGCATTATTGACCCAAGATGCCGGGAAGTTGATTAAACACCAGATTATCGGCGTTCAAGTGAGAGATGTGAGGGCAATCTTGGGATTAAATTTAGAGAAAGCTTTTGACAATGTCTCCCATACTCATATTCTCAACTCCATCTCTACTTTTCTTGGGGCATAGATTCCACGCATTCATCAGCTCTTTCCTCAAAAACAGAAAAGTTATGATTAAGATATGAGATCTGAATGAGAACCCTCCCTTCTGGGCTCCAAAGGTGCGCCAGAGGGTTTGGTGGTCTCACCACTTCTGTTCTATATCGCTGTCTGTGAGCTTTCCAAGAGGCTCTCGCAAATAGAAGGCATATGTCTTACCCTTTACGTCGCTGACATCACTCTCTGGTGCACGAGTGGCAGTGAGGGAAGAGTAGAAGAGGCACTCCAACAGGCTTTAGAATACATCGAAGCTTTGCTCAGTAGAACTGTACTACGACTGTCTCCAACAAAGTAGGAACTTTTGCTTTACAGACTAATAGAAGGGGTGTAAAGCCTCGAGGCGGGCTTCCCCTTCCAGATATCAATACGGTGCTTCGCACCAGCTCTGGTCATATCATTTTAGGGTAGTGGTGATAAGAGTACTGGGAATGCTTATAGAGGCGAGTGACACAAATGAACAGACCATAAACAAGCTCACAGCTAAAACGGCAAGCATTATTCTGCTTATCTCAGGGTCTCCAACTCTAGAGGTGGCTTGAGAGAGGACAATTTACTAAGGCTATTCCACGCTTTTTTAATAAGCCACATTACCTACGTTGCTGCCATGCACTGTTAGCAAAGCCATGAAAAAGGAAAGATTAATATCCTGATCCGCAAGATTATCAAAAGAGTGCTATGGTTCTCTTGGGTACCAATACGAAACGCATCACGCACTTGGGTACACACAACACGTTGGAAGAAATCATCGAGGCACAGCATACGGCTCACATGGCCTGGCTCTCCTCCTCGGCTGCAGGAAAGAGATTCCTGACAATCCTAGGGTATAGTGCAGTAGAAGAGGAACGTAGTCAGTCTCTCAATAAGAAGCAAAGGGCCAACATTATGGTCGCTCCGTTCCCCCGCAACGTACATCCGCAGCGCAGCGCGAACAGGCAAAAGGCCAGGAGAGAGCACTGCTCAGGAGTAATCGTGCAAACCCAGAGTCTGCATGCTTCGTAGACGCAGCGCAACATTGCCGCGACATATTGCCTGCATTCAAACAACGCGCCCGTCACCGCGCGCACAGGCACATACATGCGCGCCGTCTAGTGTTGCGCAGAGACGATGATGATAGCACGAGAACCCAGCTGGCTCCGGCTGATGTGTGCCACGCGCTTGGGACTCCTCTCGAAGAAGTAGATGAAGAAAGACATCTTTGATGTTCTGCTGTAACATTCTACGACCATAGTCTCTTTGAGTTGTGGGCACAGGTTCACCCTTTAATAAATACGTTTTATTACACCCCGACCCCTTCAACATCATTACATTTCTGGTGGAAGTTCTGGGTAATGAATCAAAGCTCTACGAACGCAAGACAGCGTAGCCCCGACCACCAGCGAGTTGATCCCGGGGAGCTGACACCTGTGCATCCGAAGACCAGTCGCCGTCTTCGAGGTGATTAACCAGAATTCAGTCCAATCCACTTCATGCCAAGGGGAACTCAGTCAATGGACGCCACCACCATGACAAGTCATGTAAAACCGGCCCAGGTGGTGATTAATCAGCCTCACCAGCCACCAGTATTTCATGGCGACTCGTATGAAGACATAGAAGATTGGCTGAACCTCTTTGAGAGAGTGGCAAATTTGAACGTTCGGGACGAGAGAGAGAAGCTCTGCCGCGTGCACTTTGCTTTGGACGACTTCACAGAGACGTGGTATGAGAACAATGAAACTTCCTTTACGACCTGGGATGAATTTCGGCGACAAGCTCTGGCGACTTAAGGCAGTGCGGATCGCAAAGAAAAGGCGCAGGCTGCGCTCGAATCTAGAAACTAACTCACCAACGAAAGTGTCGCAATGTATATCGAGGACATGATCCGCCTGTTCAAGCGTGCAGGTCCCCATATCACTGAAGATAAGAAGCTACGCCACCTCATCCATGGGGTGAAGCAAGAGCTATTCGCTGTTCTCGTCCGCAACCCACCACGAACAATTGCGGAGTTTCATACGGAAATGACAGCCATGGAGAAAACACTAGAAGAGCGGGCTCGACAGTACAATCGAGACATAAACTACGCACCTGCCAATGTCTTCTCTGGAGGACAGCGAAGTGACATGGACGCCCTGCGAGAACTCATCAGGTTGGTGATCAGGAAAGAGCTGAGCAAGTTGCAAGCACCTCACACTACAGCAACACTGTCTGTCGTTGACGTAGTACGAGATGAACTGAGGCAGATAATACGTGAGCCGGAGCGTGCGCCACAGCCGATGCAACGTATCCCAACGTACTCTGAAATACTGAGACAACCCACGGCGCACACCAATGCAGCAGTTGCGATGGCCTCTCCTTGCCCACAGACGGTACGCAGCGCACCTCGTCCACTGGAACCGACGGCTACCTACCTGCCACGAGCCCGCGGTGTAGCTCGCTACGGGGACCAAAGACCCCACAAAAGTGACATCTGGCGTGACCATGAGCGCAGGCCTTCGTGTTTCCATTGCGGGGAAGCAGGTCGCTTCTATAGGCTCTCCCCTTACCGACAGGCAGAATTAAGGGGCTTTCCGTTGTACGCACCATGCCCTCGAAACGGAGTACTTGTTCATGCGCCAGAGCCCTCTCACTACACTCCAACACCAGCCAAGATTGCCGTCGCCCAGGCGTTACCTATCACCCAGCCCACGTGCTTCTCCCTCGGGGTCTGGGCACCATTCGACAAGCCCACACCCAGAAAACTGAAGCAAGCGACCTGTGGAGGTGAGACCGCTGATAACTACAGTTGCGAAGATCATCCATCACGGTTTTAAGGTGACGATGCTGTGTTTACAGAAGATAAGCGCTGCAGTGCGAAGAATACTTCTGATTTGCGGTTGAAAATGGACGTATACGATCTAAATGCTTTAGTTGACACAGGCGCTGATTATTCGGTAATGAGTCACAAATTGGCAAAGAAACTGAAAAAGGTTGTGACGAAATGGAGTGGAGTAGAGATACGCACGGCAGGTGGCCACACTATTACGCCGCTTGGCAGATGCACCTCAAGGCTCGAAATGAGAGGCTTTGCTTACATTACTGACTTCATCGTACTACCGCACTGTTCAAGGGAGCTTATACTAGGAATGGATTTTCTGCAAGCCAATCGAGCCATCATTAATCTGCGCAAATCTAGTGTAACGTTTTCGACTGAACAAGCTGTGTCGGTGGAAGAATCGGAAAAGCGACGTTTTACTGCTTTGCGCGTTTTTGATGATGACGTCACAGTACCACCACGCTGTAGTGTAATGGTGCTTGTTGAAAATAGGGCATTTTGTGACCACGAAGAAATAGCTGATGAAAACGAAGGGCTCTTTTTAAACAAAGGAATTTGCGTGGCGAGGAGTGTTGTTCACATAAGGAATGGCCGCTCAGTTGTCCTCCTTACGAATTTTGGGAATGAATGTCAGCACATCGCGCAAGGTATGGCTATCGCCTATTTCCACGAGATCTGCATGGCGACTGAGCTATGCAGTTTAGCGACAACGCCATTCACTCTCCAAGAAACCTGCAACGTGGACGCATCAGTTAATGTCAACCATAGGCTCCTAGAATATCAAATGAAACGATTGTTCGCCCCTATAAAAGAATTTTCGGACTGCTTTTCAACGTCCTCTAAGGTGCGACGCACGGCTATTGCAAAACACAGGATTATAACAGTAGAAGCCACGAGACTGATTAACCAACACCTATATCGCGTATCGCAAAAGGAAAGACACGTCATCAAGAAACAAGTGGAGGAGATGCTTTCAGATGACGTGATCCAGCCTTCAAGCAGTCCATGGGCGTCTCCCGTAGTGCTTGTTAAAAATAAAGATAACAACCTTCGATTCTGTGTCGACTATCGGAAACTTAACAGTGTAACGAAACGGGGTTTATACCTTCTGCCGCGTATTGATGATACACTCCATCGACTATGGAGTGCGAAATACTTCTCCTCCCTTGATCTCAAGAGCTAATATTGGCAAATTGAGGTGGATGAGCGCGACCGTGAAAAGACGGCATTCATAATAACCCCAGATGGCCTCTACGAGTTTAAACTGCTTCCATTCGGCCTGTGCACAGCACCAGCGATGTTTCAGAGAATGATGAACGCTGCCCTCACGGGACTGAAATGGCAGTCATGCTTGGTGTACTTGGATGACGTTGCCGTATTTTCCGCTACATTCGACCAACATCTAAAGCGCCTCCGCACAGTATTAGAAGCCATTCGTTCAGCAGACTTGACCATCAAGACAGAAAAATGCCACTTTGGTTTTGAAGAGCTTTGATTCCTCGGACTCGTCGTCAGCTCCGAAGGCGTTCGGCCAGATCCCGAAAAGACAGCTGTCATCGTGAAGTTCCCGACACCCAAAGACAAGAAGTCAGTACGTCGCTTCCTGGGTTTATGCACGTACCATCGGCGATTTGTGGAAACTTTTTCGAGCATTGCTGAACCACTTACTAATCTAACAAAAGACGAGGTGCCCTTTATGTGGGAAAGTGAACAACAGGAAGCATTTCATGAGTTAAGAACATGCCTGCAAGCCTCTCTAATCCTCGCCCACTTCGATGAGACTGCCGAAACTGAAGTTCACACTGATGCGAGTAACGTTGGCCTCGGAGCCATTCTAGTTCAGCGGCAAAACGGCCAAAAAAAGTGCTAGCGTATGTCAGCCGCAAGCTTCCAAAAGCTGAAAACAATTACTCCACAACCGAAAAAGAGTGTCTCGCGGTCATCTAGGTCATAAGTAAATATCGGCCGTACCTCTACGGTAGACCATTCTGAGCAGTCAGTGACCACCATTGCCTGTGTTGGCTGGCGAATCTTAAGGATCCCTCTGGCCGACTAGCAAGATAGAGCCTTAGGCTACAAGAATACGATGTTACTGTGGTATACAAATCTGAGAAAAAGCACAGCGATGCCGACTGCCTGTCACGTGCACCAGTGGAGACAAGTGAGCCGGAGGAAGGCAATTTCTCGTTTCTAGGCGTCGTCCAGGCATCAGAAATCACTCAACAACAACAAAATGACTCCGATTTGATGCCGCTTATACAGCATCTCCAAGAACTCAATGTTAAATTCCCGCGCACTTTATCCAGAGGGCTCCCTTCGTTCTGTCTTCGAGAAGGGGCCCTTTACGAGAGGAGCTTCAAGTCTGATGGTGACAAGTTTTTACTCGTTGTACCTGCACCTTTATGCCACTTATACGGCGTCTCCAAGAACTCAATGTTAAAGTCCCGCGCACTTTATCCAGAGGGCTCCCTTCGTTCTGTCTTCGAGAAGGGGCCCTTTACAAGAGGAGCTTCAAGTCTCATGGTGACAAGTTTTTACTCGTTGTACCTGCACCTTTACGAAACGAGATTCTGCACGCATGTCATGATGAGCCAAGATTTGGACACATGGGTGTCAGCCCTACATTTGCTAGAATTCATCGAAAATACTACTGGCCAAAACTGTTATCACCAGTTCAGTGCTATGTGAAAACTTGCCGTGAGTGTCAAAGACGCAAAACTCCATCCGTGAAACCTACAGGCCTCCTCCAGCCAATAGAACCGCTGCAGGCCCCATTCCAACAAGTCGGTACGGATCTCCTAGGCCCGTTTCCGACATCGACTGCACGCAAGAGGTGGATAGTCGTAGCCACGGACTATCTCACTCGTTACGCTGAGACTGACTCACTGTACAGTGCAACAGCTCTTGAAGTTGCCAAGTTCATCAACATTATAGTCCTCAGACATGGTGCACCCAGCGTCGTAGTTACAGATCGTGGCCCAGCTTTTACTGCATACCTAATGAAATGTCTGATGCAAACGACCCATACAGACAAGCGAAGAACTACAGCATATCATCCTCAAACAAATGGCCTAACGTAGTGCTTGAACAGAACTCTGACTGGTATGCTTTCAATATATGTCGACGTCAAACATAAACTGTGGGATGAAATCTTGCCCTACATCACGTTCGCATATAATACAGCCGCTAAAGAAACAACGCGTATTCGGCCGAACAGTCACCACTCCACTGGATGCCATGTTACAACTGAATCATGAAAGCAGCAATCCACCTGGCCTAGACGACATCCTGCCAAGAGCCGAGGAAGCACGACAGATGGCGAGATACAGAATACGCCGCCAACAGCGTATCGACTCCTATCGGTACAATCAGCGTCGTACCGAAGCGCATTTTCAACAAGGTGATAAAGTATGGATATAGACCCCGGTGCGTCGCCGTGGACTTTCTGAAAAACTTCTTAGCTGCTACTTCGGGCCTTATGAAGTACTTAATCATGTAAGCGATGTAACGTACCAAGTCAGATCTGCTATACACGGGAGCTCAAAACGCCGCGACCCTACAGAGGTTGTACATTCAGTCCGCATGAAGCCTTACTATGAAAGATCATCGGAAAACCAGTGACGCCTGCTACGAATCTATTCATTGTCTGACGCATTTTTAAATATGTTATTGAATTTTGAAATATCTCGACAGCCTTCTTTTTCACGCTTTGTATACTCACTTGACATTCTTCGAAGCCCTTTCGCATCGCCGCAGATGCTTACATTGTTGTCAAATAAATATTTAGCAGCTCGAGCAACATTAAGGCTAAGCCTCTTGCTTAACGAAGCTATGGCCACAACGTCAACACATTCCACCATAAATCTGCCCATTTATTTCTCAGGTACTTAGTCAACCAGAAATGTGACAAAATGAGCAGCGTATATAAGGAATGCAGCATGAAACACGGGCTCCAGTTTGTTGAATGTGCGCACACAGTGATACATTCTATACCTTTGACATGCCTGACGTGTGATTGTGTATACTCTATAGAGCAGACTGCCAGGTGTATTAAGACGAGGCTAAGGAAGCATTTGTCAGTCCTGAAAGGTAGTCCTAACACACGATTAGCAGTGCATCGCAAAGAATGCGCATGCTCTATTTGTTTTACCAACACTGCCTTGCTATATCAGAATGGAAACAGGACTTCAAGAGAAATACTTGAAGCCAACGTCATAGGCAAGCAGTAAGATAAGTGTGTTAGCCACCATTCCATAGTGTTACTGGCGAAAAAAATTACAATCCTGTCTGTTGTTCAATAAACTTGTGATTGTTAGTTTTGATATGTGCCCAGTACAAATATTTTTTTTGGTTGCCAGAGTGCGCAAATCCAAAGGTTATTAGGGTAATGTTTTCAAAAAATGTAACCACTTCTTTGATTGCGCCCGCTCGTGTTCTAACTCCTCTGAAGAAAAGAAAAAAGACAAAGTGCAGTATTTTTTTTACGTACAAAGACTAGAGCACGGGCTGAAGAAAAAAGGTTCGAGGTATGACATCAATGTTTTTTTTTTCTCTTGTACACATATCTGAGGTCGCATCTGCCCGATGATTGACAATCCCCTGAAGGACAAGCAGTTTAAAAGAAAAGCACTCTTATCCATATGAACAACTACATTGCCTCTGTTGAGCTATTTCATTATTTGGTGGTGAGTATGTAGGTCAAAAGAAGCAATTTACCGGTATTCAGTGGGGAGAGCATGAGCTATTACTTCAAGGGGTTGCTCAACTTCATCATCCGGTTCAGTGCAGGTCATTTATTTATTTATTTATTTTTACTTATTTATTCCTACTGCAATTCCTATTACAGAGATTTTAGCAGGGTGGTTACAGATATAATTTTCACAATGTTGGCACTCAAGAATGCATAAACCAACCAAACAAACGAAAAATAGAACGGCATGATGTGAACAATCAGGCCAAATTTGCTGCAAACAATTTTAAGGACGGCTCTATCACTTGGTTATTAGTTAGTCCATTCCACTGAGTTACTGTACGAGAAAAAAAGGAATATTTGAAGCAGTTATTTCAGGACCGGAAAGGGGTTATTGTAAGTTGACGCCTTTGGCGGGTGGCGTAACCGGAAGAAAAGGAAATGATATTGGAAACATCAAGCTTGTAATGCTCTTTAATTATTTGGTAAAGAAATTGTAGTCGTATTAAACGATTTCTTTCGGTAACTGAAGGCTCATTGGCACGATGTAGGAGTTCAGTTATAGAGGTGCGTCCAAAGCTATTAAAGATAAAGCGGACTGCCTTCTTCTGCACGTTTTCCAATTTAGTTATGATAGCTTTAGTGAAGGGGTCCCAAACAATCACTCCATATTCTAACACTGGGCGAATGATAGTCCTGTACGCTAGAGTACGCACCGTGGAATTAGAATGTTTTAGAGCTCTTCAAAGGAAGAATAGTTTTCGGTTAGCGTTTGTAATTACGGAGTCAATATGTTTAGTCCAGCTAAGGTCATTGGTAATCCAAAGGCCAAGATATTTAATGTTAGTTACCTCAAAAAGGGTGAAACTTGCGGTGGAATAATTAAATAGTAGGGGTTTTTTCTTGTGGGTTATTCGCATAAATACTGTTTTATCGAAGTTAATTGACATCTGTCATAAATCACACCACTTCACAATGTTATAAAAGGCACTATTCAGAATAATTTGATCGGTTACATCGGTTATTTCAGAATATATGACACAGTCATCTGCATAAAACTTGATTTTTACAGGAATTTTATTCACGATATCATTGATAAAAATTAAAAACAAAAGGGGTCCAAGAACCGAACCCGTGGGGCGCCAGAGTCAGTGGTTGCCTCTTCTGAACAGAATTCGTTAAAAACAACAAATTGTTTATGGTTTAGAAGGTACTCTGCTATCCATTTTATAAGACGCGGATTTTTAAGTGTTTTCTCTAATTTAAAAAGTAATTTCTTGTGTGAGACTTTGTCAAACGCTTTTGAAAAGTCCATAAAGATGGCGTCAGTTTGTGTCCCATTGTTAATTGAAGTTGCGAAATCGTGAATTGTCTCGACAAGTTGAGTACACGTTGAATAGCCTTTTCCGAATCCGTGCTGGTGTTTTGTTAAGATATTATGCTTACTAAGAAACTCGGAGATATGCGTATGTATTATGTGTTCTATAAGCTTAGAGGTAGTTGACGTTAATGAAATAGGAAAATTGCTCAGGCCTACAATAAATGGAGTAGAGAAAAGAGTATATATGTTCAAGGCTTCCATTTTCAATAAAGTCACTGGAGAGGCAGCACCGTCTTTTTTTTTCTCTTTTGCTTATGCCTTGTGTCTGTGTTTCAAATGTTGCACTGTAAACAAAGTTCACAGACTTGGTCTCGATTCATAACGTAACTACCCAGTGCAGAACGCACGACGAAACATTTGAAAAAGCACACAAGGACAGAGATGGCTCTTTGCTGAGGATTATTGCATAGGACAACTGCACAAAAATTAATTACGAGCAAAACAGAGGAAAAGATTTTCGCCCAAGCACACCATACAAAAGCTTACCCTGTCTTGCTTCACGGTTTGATTTTCCCAATGCTCTACCTCAAGATGAACAATAAAGGTGGAGTCTCTTGTGTTCCCTTTATATAAAGGATATGTAATATCCTTGCCACATGCCGCTTTGTGCCCATTCCATTCATGGCAATGAAGCCATCGATGACGCAGGTAGCATGAATTTCCACAACCTAGTGGGAATGAGCATCGATAACTTCTTTGAGCTACTTGTGTGCTACGTATAGTTTAGCACAACAAGTGTTGGTGCAAAAAAAAAAAAATAATCTGGATCGGTTCCTGCCTCAAGCCACTTTTGTGAGAGCTCCTGTTTGCGAACTTGAGCAGGTGCCTGGAGGCCGGATTATCTGGTCCTGACGTGCGTCGGGTATTTCGGTACTTCAATATTTTTTTGTTTTATTCACCAAGAGACACTATGGTCCAACCCCATAAGCCATGGCTTTAGGCACTGTATTAAGGCGGGTGTCAAAACAGTTTACTCCCCCATCCCAAACAATAGTGAATAAGGTGGAAATATCAGTGGATATGCTGAAAACTGTAGCGGGCATAATTGCTGATAAAGGTGAGAGTGGAAAAAACCCTGGCAGATTGTGGTGTTGGTGGCGAGCCAACGATGGTGACGGTGGAAAATGTCGGCTGATAGTGGCGAAGCAAAACGTATTTGTTGGAAGGCTTGGTGAGCAACGTGGATGAAGTTGGCATGATGCAAGCTTGGTGGATGATGGTGGCATGACGAAAAAGCACATGACAGCATGCGAGATCACTTATTTGTAGTGTTTCATTCTTGAATGCGCAGAGTTATATGTCTACGGTCAAAAGAAATCAACGCTGCTTATTACACTTTCTAGCATGTTTAATTTTTATTCCTGTTGGTTCAACAAGGCTTTATTTTAGTTGAGCGTAGATATGCGGTCGTGAATATGTTTACATTTTGCACATGAACTTACATCAGTTTGACATCGACGAATTGTTTCTTTGTTGTGATGTTTGGAAGACTAGATGTGCCACTGTGAACAGTGACAATAATTATTTTACATTGGCGCAAAGTTGTCCTGCAATAAATGAGCGCCAGTTCACAATTTTACCTTTCAATTTTAGAGTAGTACACAGCGGCCACAAGATGTCGCCACGCTAGAAACGCAACTCTCACAATTCTTGCACTTTCTATAGCTTAAGCCGTTCTTTTGAGGTAACAAAGTGCATGCGATTATGCATAAACTTTCACCTTCGACATGCGTCGTGACGAGCCGCAGCGAATTCGGCTTTCAACTTCTGTTCTACCACCATGATTTCCACCAAAGGTTATCTTACCGACCTAGCTCGTACAAGTGTTATCGGCGATTCTGGGTTTCAGACTACACAATTTTGACGAGTAAAATGACAATAAAGCACAGATTTGGCATAATTTAAACTAAATAAAACCTTTTTTATTGTGTACGGTGTCCGCGCAAGAAGCGACAAACATCGATGCGACACGCTTGCAGCACTTTCACCAAATGTATGCCTCCCCGCACCGACAGCTGCCGGTCGTACTCGCCGGCACTTTACTGGCTCTTATGCGAGAACAAGAACACAGACTCGTCGATTCGTTAGCTTACGGAACCAGTATGACAGCATATAGCTTCCAGCGCACTGCATTCGTTTTGGCCAAGCCGTTATGTAGTTGTTCCTAACGACAGAGCAACAGCGGTGCGCTGGCACGACTGCGCTGTGCGTTGCGCGCAAAACATCACAATCAATTGTGTGGGCGTATCTGTGGAATGAGCATAGAAGCGTCATGAAACCTGAACAGACCATATTGCAAAAACAGCGTGATTCCAGTGCGTTTTCTGGCACTGGTACACGCTGGAGGCACTGGTACACGCTTGTAATCACTGGAACTTAGCTGGGCACACTAAGAAAAGGCTGTGACGCACTATAGTGGCACTGGCTCAACAGCTGTGATGCTGGTGCGCACTGCGAAGCGCCGCAAGCGCTGTAATTCTCACTAGCAAGCGCTGGTGAATACTGGAGCACGCACTGTTTCTACCAGCGCAGCGTGCACAATATTGTAGCATGTGCCGTGGTATGTTATGTTGTCGTTAAATATACAACACTTGGTTTGACGGTACAGAGAAATTCTACTTTAACAGATACCAAGCATACGTAATTCTTGCGGCACACGTACGTGTCGCAGCAATTAAAAAGCACCTTTTCCGCATATGACCCCGCGTATACCGGCCATATTCGCATCATCCGTGCATTTCCGTAACGATTCCTTGCTGCAGTGTTTGAAAGCCTGGAACTGCACGCCACTCCTAACAGAAACAAGAAATTCTGTTTGCCACAAAGTTGACCAAACATAATTGAGCTCTCTGGATCACTTCGCAACGTTTCCCAGTGGACACGAGAAAAAAGCTGTCGTTCGATTCCACCACATCGCATAAATGTATATCTAGCCATGCTTATCTTTCTACTTACTTCAGGTAAGAGCTAGAAATGTTGCGAAGCTTAAATGTAGCATCTTCAACCATCCCAACTCACAACGTCGAGAGTGGTCTTACCCAGTATCCGGCCCAGCGAACATTAAACTTGTCGTGCCGGCTGCGTTGGTATATATGTTACCGGCGCTTCCTGCTTCGTGTACACAAAAATTGAAAGCGTAAAAATAACTGTAAAGTATCATTTCGATATCCATGATCCTGAATCAACTATTTTCTCCTGTGTCGATGTTCGTACAAGGAGCGCTGACGATCGAACGTCGCACTTTCAGCTACGCAAACAGTCACTGAAAGCTGCCGGTCGCACTTAGCCAGTACTTCTCTGGCTATTATGTAACAACACGCAATTTTCAGTCGGTAATTTGGTACGCCTTCGTGAAGTGACGTTTTAAATGGATTGCATTTGTATTTCTATGGGTATTTTTAATTGTTGGTATTGATATGTCTGCATATATCTGTACACTGGCACGCCTGCTCAATACTGCCAGCGAAGGAGAGAGAAACGGCTGTCGCTCGCCATCGCCGCTCCGTGAATTCATTTCTTGCATTTATTGATCTTCTACTTACTTCAGGTACAGTTTTGGTAACAATTGGAAATGTTGCGAAGCTCAATTGAAGAAACTTCAAGCATCGAGACTCAGCTGCTTCGAGAACAGCCTTACCCAGTGCCCCGTCCCAGCGAGGCCCATCGTGCCAGCCGCGTCAGTGTGCATGCTGCCGGTGCATTTTACTTTAGGTAGGCACAATTCCAAAGTGTAAGAATGACTGTAAAGTACATTTTAGATATCCCTGAGCCCAAATCGTCCATTTATCCGCCTGTGTGGTGCCCGCACAAGGAATAATGACGATCGATGTGTCGTGCTTTAAGTAACGTAAGCTGTCACCGAAAGATTTCTTCTGAGCGCAGGAGCCGGTACTTCTCTGACTGGTAGTAAGAACACGCAATTTTGAGTAGACAATTTGGTACGTATTAGTGAACTAATATACTGGCATACTTTTTCACCGGATTGCATTAGTCATTTTTTGTGTGGTTTCTTAGTTGCAGGTATCGATGTAACTGCAAGTATGTAATCTGGCACACCGGATGTGTACTGCTACATTGTCACTTGCGCGAAAAAAAAAAATACTCGATATTCACTCGTGTGCACAGATGTGTATCGAACAAGAAATTTAAATCATCTGTACATGCTGACCAGTAGCAAGTGCGAGAACGGGCTATCAAAGAAAAAAATTGCCCGCAGCTTCCCTCGGGGGAACACTGAGGAGGATGCGGAGCATTTAATTGGTTAACGGGGTGTTAAAGTGCGACTTACTTCAGTCGATGGCTAAATTGGTTAACGTGGTTGTGAAATGGGGTGTTAAATTGCGACTTACTTGGGTCAATGGCTAAATTGGTTAACGTGGTTGTAGGAGGGGGTGTTAAATGAGTGAACACGTACACACGTATGCGAAAGGGCGGCGCTGGTCGAAGGGACGTCGATCATTGTGTTTGTGGATTCGTTGGAATTCATTTCACCGCGACCTTGGACGTCGACGCGCCGTACAAACCAACCGACGAGCGGCAACTGAGCGAGCGAGCGCCGACCTTGAGTATATATACAGCGTGATGGCGCATGCACTGTCAGCTGTCGATTGTTCGAGAAGGGGGAGAAGCGCAACGGCGCATGCGCGCGCGTCAGCTGCCGATGTTCTCGAAGCGCGACGGCGCATGCGCGCGCGTCAGCTGCCGATGTTCTCGAGCGTGACGGCGCATGCGCGCTACATTATACAGCTAGCGAATGTTCGTGAAGAGGAGAAGCGCACGCGGTGTGTAGAGGAGGAAGGGTGCACAGATGGTGGAGGAGTGAAGCGCGCGCGGTGTGTAGAGGAAGAAGGGATGCACAGATGGTGGAAGAAGGAGGAGGAAGCTTGCGGACGGCGCCGGACTACAAGCCTCGAGTATTAGATGCTCCGCATCTAAAAAAACTATCGGTAGCAGCAGGTGACAATCTGTGGCTGCTCTTCCAATCACTTAGAGATTTTTCAGAGTTAAGATGTAGATGCTTCAAAACAACTTTGTGCTCTTGCTGATTTCCGCGTGCCTTTCGGTGCCCGGAAGCCGTTCGGGACTGTTGAATTAAGACACAATTGTTATTTGGAAAGGAATACTGTGTCAGTCTGGACTGCGCAACGTGTAAAGATGAAGTTGAACGGCACGTTATTCGGACAAACAGTTATTTTACAACCCCGTTTGCATGCTCCGGCGTGGCGTAGTGGGTAGCGTACTAAGTTATAAAATCAGGAAGTGGCGAGTTCAAGTCCCGTCATAACATATTTTATATTTTTTATTAATCATTAGTTTTTTATTTTTACTATAAATGCACGCTATCATACTTATGTATTTACTTATTTATTTATTTATGGTGAATGAGCACTCCTGTATTAACCCTGTGAAGCCATTTTGTGCAGAGTACTGGGATGCAGCCGTGGTACCTGCACTGGGAGGCGCTGGTACCAGCGCCACACTGGGCCCATAATCAGGCACGGCGCTGGACTCCGGTACCTCGTGGCGCTGGTTTTTGCAATAGGGTAGATTGTCCTTCGGAAGGAGTGACAAACGGATAATAAACTTGGTAGTAACCGCCGATAAACTCTGCCTGCTTCTCAGTCCACTGAGTTGTCTTTTTTTCTTATGGTTGTAAATTGTAACATAAAGCTGTTGCCGTTATTGCAGTGGAAATCATTACAGGCAGCAGTGGTTTGTGTTTATCAAATGTGCAACTTTGAGTAGCAGGTGAAGATCTCGTCCCTCTAAAGTAAGCGAGAAACAGATCTGAAGTTAAACAGTGAGTTTGTGAGTTCACTATTTCTTCAACACCAATGTTACCATCTGTCGGCGTAGGGCAGTGGTTAGTGGGCTCAGTTGAAAATAAGAAGGTGGCCGGTTCGTTTCAGCGCTGTCGCACCCTTTTTTAATATTGTGCTTGCCACATCGTTTTTGTACAAATATTTTTATTATTTCTTTAGTGGTAGCTCGTCACACTGGTTCTGACACTGCTTCGCGCTCAGGCATTGCTGGCTCGAGCGCATAATTCACCATCCGCTCCGCAATATGCCACCATACACGATGTGCCACCAACATTTCCAGCGTCATAAAGCACCAATATGGTGGATCGTGGAATCCACCATTCCTTTGGTGAACGTTTTTTTTTTTCGAAAGTCTCTTGCTACTGAAGTACGAGGAACGTTGAACTGGTGTTTTTGGACAAAAGCCTAACCTTTCTCATTGATCATGAGTGCTGGCAGTACGTTCCCCGCTAACAAAAAGACTAGTTATATTTAGTTCTGGCCACCGAAACCTCATCAAACGAACAATAATGACCGCTTCCATCAAGGACAGTTTAACAAGATAATGGCATGACATTAATGAGATTAGTTTCATCACTCAAACTAGAAGACTACCTTATGCTGGGTTTCCCACAAGGGTTTTAAATAACCTTGAGAAGGCGGTATTGAACTTGTTTCGAAAATCAACACTACCCAGGCGGCAACTACGCAATTGGACTACTACGAATGTTGACTGATATATAGGGTTTAACGTCCCAAAACCACCACAAGAATATGAGAGATGCCGTAGTGGAGGGCTCCGGAAACTTTGACCACGTGGGGTTCTTAACGTGCACCCAAATCAGAACACACGGGCCTACAAAATTTCCGCCTCCATCGGAAATGCAGCAGCCGCAGCCGGGGTTTGATCCCGGCACCTGGGGGTGGGTCCAATACAAATGTCATCCCCTACGTACAAGATGCCGCGCACGGGATCAACTAGTTTACCATCCGCGTAGGAGTGTGACGTTTTCGGCTGCTAACAAATTACGAAGGATGTGCAAACATATGAATAAGAAATCACTCAGATATGCTCTGTGCAGCACAAAACACACTCATCAGTTTGTAAAGTGTACTGTGGGTGTTCGGTAAGAAGGCCTGCGTGAGAACATACGCCGACAAGACCGGCCGATGCCTAAGCACTAGTCTGAAGGCGCACGCCAGAAACAGGGAAGCAATCTGGCTCAGCACTGTACAGACTGCGGGTGCCCTCCAAACCTTCACACTTGCTGCGTTTTGAGTAGACACCAGCAAAAAACCGTGCACTTGATATAAACATTCGTTACCTAAAAAAGGGTTCAAGTATTGCAGCATCTTATCGTTATCTCTCAAAATAACAGTTATCACGTATCTCGAAGGCGTTACCTAGAAGAATAAAAATAACATTATTAAACAGTGGAGGACATATTTATAGGCAGCACCACGCAGCCAGATAGCAAGGCCCACGGGGTAGGGGAGTTGCTTTATGGGCAAGTTTGTGCATACTTGGTAAACCACAAAAGCCACCAAGCGCCGAAATCAGAAAAGTCAGAGCAGTAGAAACAGAGAGCAGAGACGTGGCACTAACAATTGACGATTGTTTCGGAAAAAAAGTTCCTCCCAAGTCTTTACAACGCATGCGCAGATACGAAACAAAAAAATCCAAAAGTACCAAGCCAGCTATTCTATGCAAATAACCTCTGTGCTAAAAACATTCTTTCCTGGTGAGATAAACTGAAGTTGCGCTAACATATTTGTCAGAACCCAGTTTCCAGATATGAAATGCGTCAATAATCTCCCATTCACATTTCGTCTTAGCCTTAACTAAAATTGCCCCTTACAGAATAGGTGGGTAAAACCACACGACTTGCAGTGTAATGGCAAGTTACCACCAGTGTCCGAGGGTAGAAGATTTTCATTGTCCCTCAGCCGAACATTGACACAACGACCAGATTGTTCAGCGTAAAATCTGTCACAACTTAAGAGGATGCTATACACCACACATGTGTTACAAACACAGTATTTCTTCACAGGTTTTATGTCACGCATACTGCTTATCATGCCAAGCTGCGCAACTTTTTTGCATAGACATGGAAGTTTGCTTGGTGCAGAACAGACCAGTTGGACATCTTTCCTGGCCTCAACCTTCTTCAATCTGTACAATTCCATGGACGTACGGAATAGCCACAAAGTTGTTCTTTTCTCGACAACCTCCATCATTTTTGTGTTCTCCAACACCACCATTTCTTCTTTGTATTGAATTGAGGTGCTTAAACCCATGTTTAGCGACAAAGTGTATTAACATCTTCGGGTAGTCTGCCAACAAAAGGCTATTTTGCTCCTCATTCACGCTATCTTGCATTTTTAATGCAACCCTTAGTAACATTTGTCGCACAAAGATTTGCGATACCTCTTTTCACCAGCTCCGAGTGTGATAAATTGTAACGCAAAAGATTCTTTTTAATTGTACTTCTAGCGCGTGTGAACATGAGGATGAAACGTGAGCGTGAGGTCTAACAACCAAATGGATTTTTCTTGTGGAACTTCTTGCGTTAAACAAAAATAGAAACAGCAAGCTTGATATACTGAAATGACGTTTCAAATGATGTCTAAAACACAATCACTCCACCCAATACTAAGAATAACAAAAAATTATCAAGATATTTAAAATACGGATTACCCGGTGATCATTTGGGCTTTGGCAGAAGCGTCTGTTAAAACTGGTTAAAATAATGCAAAGTGCTGGAGCAACATATGACCCTAAGCATGTAACATTTTTTCTGTAAAAACTATTTGCCATCGAAGGTGACAAGAGTTCCCGACAAATACAAGTTGAAAAGTTGTATATTGTTCTCGGTTGCAAGACTGCACGCACCTTGAAAAGAGGTCACGCCATGCAATTCAATGGTCTCGCGTAGAACTAAAACAGTTTGTTATAGGCTACGTAATGACAGAGCTCTTCAATTTCAACATAAAAAGCTGTGTTTGATACCAGCTCTTCAATTCTTAGAGCCTCAAACAGCTCGCTTGAGCTGTCAATGCCACACGGATTATCAGAAACAAGAGCTTTTAGGGAGCCTTGCAATAACCTACCGACTAGTTTCTACCATGAACCTTCCTCGGTAACAATAATTCTCATTGGGCGCTCCGGCTTATGCGTTTTAAGCGTGAAAAAAAAAAACAAAGAGCATATCACCCTTGCTCTTTTTCGCCGACTTCTCTAGGGCCTCAAGGCGAAGCAGTTACATATTAGTTTAAGAGTCAACATATTTGCACAGCGCCAGACTTCGAGTAGTTACGACTTGCGCTGTGCAATTATGTTGATTGCCAATTACCAACTAGCCCAAGCATCTGTCTTATCAAGTTTAAAAGCACCCAGCTTTCTTGACTTTTGACACTCTTAGGGCAAGCTCCGTGAAGTTCTTGTCCAGTGCCTCTCTTGCTTTTTTGTGGAATGAGTCAAAAGGAAGTACAACAAAACCACGTTCTTTGTGGGCTTGGATTAGGCGAAGGTCACTTTTTCCAAAATACCGCACCACTGGTCGCAAGAGCTTTTCCGATCAACCACTTTACACTGCAGACCTCCGAAGTTGGTCGATATCTTCCGACAGGCACCCTTCTTTTTTCCTCGAAAGGTGCTTGATACCTTCCGCACAGTGGCTGGAAGCTGAGAAGGAGTCACGCATGGAGCCAAAGCAAACCTGGTCCCTTTCTTTAACAGGTCGTGAACGGCTGAGGGAACCAACGCACCGGCGATGTAGACCACGCCCTATGTTTTTTAAATGCGAAGCATTTCTAAGCGAACTTCGGCGATATTGAGCGTATCGCCCCGCTGCGGTGGTCTAGTGGCTAAGATACTCGGCTGCTGACCCGCAAGTCGTGGGATCGAATCCCGGCTGCGGCGACTGCATTTCTGTTGGAGGTGGAAATGTTGTAGGCCCGTGTGCTCAGATTTGGGTGCACGTTAAAGAACCCCAGGTGGTCGAAATTTCCGGAGCCCTCCACTACGGCGTCTCTCATAATCATATGGTAGTTTTGGGACGTTAAACCCCACATATCAATCAACATTGAGCGTATCTATCTATCGATCTATCTAGCCGCCTACGACATTTAGCCCTTCTGGCCATTTTGATAATGGTATCGATACCAAACTTAGAAAGGCATAACATGACTGTATGAAGAAAATATTTGACTAGTCATAACATCAAAAAAATGACATGTATGTCATGAATGTCATGATATACATTTCATGATGCTGCACCTCTTGCGATGATTTCGATCACAAGGCATGTTTAAAACTGGTATGGTACGGCAAGATTGCAGAGTGAACACAAGCGACAGACCCTAACATGAAAATTATGACATGCTTGTCATTTAAAAACTTGACTACATGCCACGCTCGTGATGCGCTCGTGGCCGTTTAGCTAGCATCACTTATACAAAACTTGGTATTACGGGACGTGAATGAATGATGGAAGTATGATGCTGGTGAAAAAATGATAAATATGAAATGCGTGTCATGTAACGACATGACTGCATGCTACGCTCAAGATGCGCTTGCGGCCATTTCACTAGCATCACATGCACCAAATTTGCCATTACAGTATGTGAATGGATGACGAAGGTGTGGGACTGGTGCGAACATGATGATCATGAGATGCGTGTCATCTAACAACATGACTATATGCCACGCTTTTGATGCCCTGGCTGCCGCTTTGCTAGCTTCACTTATACCAAATTTGGTATTACGAGGCAATAATGGATGACGAAGGTATGTGACTGGAGCAAACATGATAATCATGAGATACGTGCCATGTGAGAACATGACTACATGCCACAGTCAAGGCGCCAATACATTTTGACGTGACGTGGTGCGCGTGCTCACCGGTGTTTATTTCGTCGCGTCATGCCGGCGTTGCCATGCCAGGCGTCGGTCCTGCCATACATTCGAAGGCGCGCGCTGCGCTGCGTTGCGTCGACGCATGCGCGTTTCAGCGCGTCCGGCGTCTCTTCGTCAGGAAAAGATGGAGACGTAGTGTTGTCTAGGCAACGCATCGGCGCGAAATGCAGCATGTCGCATTTCGCGCCGGTTGCCGTGGGCCCGTGTCAAGAGACGCTGGTCGCGTCTGGCGTCAAACTACAGAGCGCTCGCGTTTTGCTAACATAGCGTCGCTGTGCCCAGCGTGCGCGCGCGTGAACGCTACATTGGAAGTGTGGCAGCTTGGGCTGCTTGGCATGGCATGACAATTATTATACCGTGAGAACAAAACGACGACACAGTCGTGTCCTTCTTGTCTCTGTGTCGTCATTTTGTTCTCGCGTTATAATTATCGCCATGCTACAATAGAGTATAGGGGGCCCTTCTTGATGCGCACGTGGCCGTTTTGCTAGCTCCACATACACTAAATTTGGTATCACGTGATGTGAATAGATCACGAAGGTAATCAACACATACAAACGTAAGAACGATGCCACGAAACACATGTACGGCATCAATTACCTGCACCTCTTAACGTTGCGCTGATTTTAAAGTCACATATCAACATTTCTTATTCGTGGTTCGCATATAATCGATTCCCGCAGTACGTGGGATCTGCCAATTGTTTCTTCTTTTTCACAAGTCTGAACTAATGAAAAACCATCCTGCCAATGCGCTTCAATCAACACGACGGCTCGGTGACTGCGTTTACGAAAACAGGCGGACCCGAGACCTTGCTTTGATCGGAGAAGCATGTCCGTTTGAGCCAGTACTGCCAGTGTCTCACTTGTCTCCATGTTCCAGATATGAAAATCTTCACAATCCTTTTGTAATAGCCCGACGAAGGTTGGAGGGAACCAAATGAGGCGATTAAATTACCAGAAGAAACACCAATAGTGACGCACTTGGAAAGGTAGTGTGCCTTGGGGGTGTAAAAATGAGGACATCCTAACACGCATTCGAAAAGACCGTGGAAGAAAACTGATTTAGGAAACAGCCCAAGGTACTAAAAAACGCGTTCAGTAGAGTGGTTTGATAGGCAAGTTCGTACATACTTAGTAAACTACAAAATCCACAAAACGCCGAAATTGAAAAAAGGCAGAGCAGTAAAAACAGAGAACAGAGACGTGCCACTAACAACTGACTTTATTTAGGAAAAAAACGTTCCTCCCAAGTTCGTACAACGTATGCGCAGATACCAAACTAAAAAAAAACTGAAACACCAAGCAAGGTAAGCTAAGCAAAGAACCTCTGTGCTAAAAACTGTCCATTCTGTCCTGGTTAGATAACCTGAAGCTGCGCTAACACACTTTTCAGGGCCAAGTTTCCGGATATAAAATGTCTGAATAATCTCCTGTTCACGTTGCGTCTTAGCCTTAACCCAAATGGTCACCTTATCAACGATGGGAGTACAACCACACGACTTGCAGTGCAACGCCAAGTTACCACCAGTGCCCGCGTGGTCCATAGAGTAGTAGCAATAGTAGCAAACTCAGCCCACATGGCAGTAGCAATACTCCAATTCGGTGCACGTGACATGCTGAGGCGTCACAGGTGCCCGCCCACATATACAAACAAAGACCACGTGAAGACGCAACATTGCTACCCCTTCGAATTGAAAGCGTTTACCAAAGAAAAAGAAAAGGTTAAGAGCGGACAATCGGCGAGACCTGGCCACACAAAGTACGTCACGACTGCGTAACAAACTGGTGTAATTGTTTTTCACACTTGCGTTCAGAGGACGCAAGTGTGAAAAAGAAAATGTCGTCATCAGTCCAACAGAAAGTTTTTTTACAAAATATTAATTACACGCCCATATTTGGTATCTTCTTTCTACATAAAAAGAATTTATTCAACACACCTTACGTGGTTATTTTCGTTCAGCTACATTGTCATAAGCGTTATCTGTGATTCACGCCGATTGATGTACCCGCCATATCAGCATGCGACAAACCCATGCGTGAAAGCGAGAATGCTTCCTGGTAGTGACAGCTAGTCCTACCAGTCTTCTTTTGATCTTGTAAGGGCTGGAGAAAAACATGTGTCTAACCGTGAGCGTATTTGGTAAGCTAAGAGAAACTCTAATGGGGATTCGCCGCACTTTTGCACAGTCCACCGACAATTAAACACCAAGTGTGTCAGATTCCCTTCCTGCTTCCTTGTCCTCGTTTTTAAAAGGCTATGTTTGATAGTTTGCACTACCCTCTCCACTGCACCATAGACGGGGGTGTTACAGAGCCAATCGGAGGTGCTCTATGTTGTTGTTTGCCATAAATTCCTCAAGTTGCCGATAAAAAACTGAGTGACGTTGTCAGAAACGATTGTGCATGGCTTCATAAACCTGCAATATATATATATATATATATATATGTGTGTGTGTGTGTGTGTGTGTGTGTGTGTGTGTGTGTGTGTGTGTGTGTGTGTGTGTGTTGTTACTATTCAAAGAGACCAGTAGAGGTTGAAAAAAGCCGTTTATTAGGTCGTGAGGGGCAGTTCATACGTGGCCTACTGGTTAGAGATCCTCCTGATTCTATTCTTCCTTTCTAACTCCGGATAACTCCGTCTGCGCGGTGACTTCACGCAGACAAAGGCCGCTGGACGAGTCAGTTGAGTTGTGGTGGCGTGTACAGTTTCAGGCGAGTAACATGAACTAGTTCAGTTTTGGCAGCTCGTCAACCACTCGAAATGAGACGTGCAATTACATAGTTGCACCTCTGTAAGTCTGTCGACAATTACAAAAGGTCCATCGTAAGTGGCCAAAAACCTTTGGCAGGAACCGCGCTTGCACATCGGAGTCCACAATCACACCACCTCACAACAGCGATAAGTCACTGGTCGATGGTGATTGTCATAGCGTGTTTTTGCTTTGTTTTGCGATGCCAATGTGCGTAGTCAAGCTATGCGATGCACCTCTTCGGTGAGGCAGAGAGTCTCGGTGACAATGACGTTGTCGTGATCACAGAAAGGTAAGATTGTGTCGATTGTGTGCCGGGGCGAACGTGCATAAAGCAAAAAGAAAGGCCTATGACCTGCAACATCATGCTTCGCGGCGTTGAGCGCGTAAGTAATGAACGGGAGTACGTCATCCCAGTTCTCGTGGTCGGCTGAGACATATATAGACAACATACTGATAGCGGTGCGATTGGTACGCTCTGTCAGCCCGTTAGCTTGGGGATGGCATGATGTCGAGTGAGGCAGGCGGGATTCACACAAACGAAGTAGCTCCTCCACGACATCCACTGTGAATTGTCGTCCACGATCTTAGCCAATTTTGAAAGGGGCCCAAAAAGCCAATCCCCACTTGTTCTAAAGGTGCGCTTGGAACTGGCATCGGCTGTAAAAGACCAGTTGGACCAGTTGATGGACGTTTGTGACGCTGACACTGAATGCAGTTTGCCACATAACTCTCAAAGGACTTCTGCATACCAGGCCAATAAAAGCGCTCTTTAGTTCGGTGAAGCGTCCGCGTAAAACCTAAATGTCCAGATGTAGGGTCGTGATGCATGACACTCATAATAAGTGTTCGCAGGCTTCCCGGGACCACTATAAGGAAACGCGTGCCACTACTGGAGAGGTTCCTTTTGAACAACAGTCCATCACGCATACAGAAACAGCGTGCACTAGTGGAAGCGGATGCAGCGGTGAATAGTGGTGCTAGTTTAGCATCCTTCCGCGATTCTGCTCTGAAACTGGGGTATTCCGGAAATGTAGGCGACACAGACGCTACAAGGTGGTCAAAGTCATCGGATCGACAAAGTCAGCGATGACTTTGTCAATCGGATTGACAGCCGGATTGACAGTAACATCGGATTGACAGTCGGATTGACAGTAACATCGGATTGACAGTCCGTCGTGCTAAGTGGCATACGTGAAAGACAGTCCCCATCAGCATGTCGGCGACCACTCTTGTAAGCGACGGTAAAACTGTATTCTTGTAGCTGGAGTGCCCAGTGCGCAACGCGGCCGCAGGGGTCACGAAGGTTGACGAGCCAACACAACGAGTGGTGGTTGGTTACGACTGTGAATGGGCGTCCGTACAGGTAAGACCTAAACCACTGAATTGAAAATATTACCGCCAGGCATTCTTGTTCCATGACAGAGTAATTTTTGTGAGGCCTGCTAGGGAGTGACTTGCGTATGCGATGACGTGTTCGCGGTCACCTTACCATTATACTAGGACGGCTTCAATACCTAAGCCACTAGCATCCGTATGAAGTTCTGTCGGAGTGGAAGGACTGAAGTGCGGAAGGACGGGTCATTACGTTAGAAAAACTGCAATTAATGGAATGAAGAATCGCACTGTGGGGTCAACTCAAATGAATTGTCCTCTCGTAAGAGGCATGTGAGAGGATACACAACGTCGGCAAACTTTGGAATAAAGCGGCGGAAGTGCGAACAAAGCCCCCGGAAACTACGAAGCTCCTTGACGGAACGCGGCACAATAAACGCCTCAACTGCTGCTGTATTCTGAGGGTAAGGGCGGATGCCATCCATGTCAACGAGAAGCCCGAGCACAAGCGTCTGGCGGTCTCCGAAGTGGCATTTCTTCGAGTTTAAAACTAGGCCAGCGTTTCGCACGCAGTTCAAAACAGTACCCAGACGACAGTTGTGTTCACTGAACGTGGGGCCAAAGATGACGACGTCGTCGGGGTAGCACATGCAGATATTCCACTTCAAGCTACGCACAATGGTGTACATAAATCTCTCGAACGTTGCCGGTGCATTGCATAGCCCAAATTGCATCAGGTTGAATTCAAAGACACTGCCTTTGTAACCCTTTGGGTTACAAAGGCAGTCTTTTTTTTGTCCTCTTGGTGCATCGAAATTTGCCAATAACCGAATCGTAAGTCGACGAAGGAAAAAAAAAGAGGCTGAAGTAAGCAGTCTTTTGCATCCTCTATTCAGGGCAGCGGGTATGGGTACTTTTTAGTCACGGCATTCAGTCGGCGATAGATGACGCTAAATCTCCAAGATCTATCTTTCTTTTTACCAAGGATTGCCGGTGCTGTCCACGGATCGGCTGACGCTTGTACTACTACTTTTTGCATCATTTCCTGCACTTGGTCATTGATAATTTGTCTTTATGACGGGGAAACACGTTATGGTTTTTGGCAAATCAGACTTGCCGTGCCAGTGTTGATGGTATGAAACGTTCGAGACAGGGGGATAGGGATTACTTTGTCCTTCTGCGCAAAGTCAAATACTGAAACGTGTTTCGACAGCACATTCATTAAAGTTCGGCGCTCGCTTTAGCTAAGTGACTTATTTATTGTTGCCACAAGCGACCCCTTTAATATGTCACAACCAGTTCGGGCAAGTTCTTCCGGCGCGTCTGTGAGCTCAACCACTGATAAGATCGCGTGTTCTTTGCAGACCAAAGCTGATTTCAAACAATTGGATAGTGTCACGGGCTCAGAGGAACAGTTTACAGTCGATAGGCCAGTGCGTCCGCCATCGATCGACACCATACAATGGGAAACTAACACTTTCTTCTTCACAAAGTTTATGTGCATTGGTTCTACGCTCACATCGAAGCTGTCAGACTCCGCGCAGCGTCAAATAACACGTACGGTAGACAACGCAGGCATGAAGGTATCACCATGGACACACAGCGTAGTTTGGTCGGCCGCTGGAGTTTCCAGAAGTATCAACGGCATCTGGCCACTCACAAAGACTTTCCCCGTGCGACAGTCTACAGTGGCAACACAATCTCGCAAAAAGTCCATACCCAGAATGACGTAATGTGCCGACCAAGGAAGAATCACAAACTGCGTCCTTTTTAAAAGGCCTCCCAAAAATACTTCAGCACTACACAAACCAATAGGGCGCAACAGCTCTCCACTCACTTAACAGAACGTCGAAGTTTCATCCCAGGTAAAAACAACTTTCCACCCTAACACGTCTTTAATGGAAGCACTCATCACGGAAATTGTTGCACCTGTGTCCACCAAGGCCATCAGAGGCACATAACCAAGCAAAACACGTACTTTGTTTTTAAGCATACACACAGGAGTCATTTCTGCCAGTAGCACGTTTCCAGTGACCTCTGCCCCGTCGGCCGCACTGACTAGTTTTCCTGTGGCGAAGACGGTGTTTTGCGACGCAACGATGAAGGAGAACGATAAGCACGAGGTCGCGGTGGGTGCGGTAAACTCCTGTCAGACACCAAAAAATGGAGAGGACGATGGTTGCCCAGAGTGAACTGCTGTTGAGAATCACCGAGCTGGAGACTGCGTTGGCGACAGCGCAAGAAAAAACGAGGGCGATGGAAATATGCTCAAGTCCACCGCGGAAGCACTAGCCAAGGTGAACAAAGGAGCGGCCGACAGAGAAAACAGAAGGGCATCGGCATCCAGAACGGCGGAGAAGAAAGAGCAAGCAAGTTTGGGAAAAAGAGGTTCAGCTGGTTCAATTGTCGCAAGGCCCACTTTCAGCGAAGTAGTGGTGGGGACGGGAGGGGATGAAGCAGCCGGCGTCACAGGTGCAAGTAACCCGCAGGTGCAGGACGCTCCATCTGAAAAGTCACAACATGTGATACTCCCTGGAGACTCCAATTAAAATCGATGCACAGAAGCAATCAAAGAGAGGGTAAGAGGTGACAAGAAGGTTGCAGTAGGGATGTTCTCAAGAGGCAAGCTGGAAGCAGTCATGAGGCAAGCGAACACAAATCTAAAAACTACAGCTGATAGACAAAACCTCGTGATAATTGCAGGCATTTTAAATTATGTCCTAAATGAAGATCCGGCAGGACTAGCGACCACACTGGCGAAAGGAGTCGATGACGTGCGCGCCACTTCTCCTCAGGTACAGGTAGTGTAATGCACGATACCAGAAGTACCAGTGCGTGACGGCAGCCTGCAAAGAGCGGTTGTCAACGCTAACTAAGAAATATTGCGGATAAGTCAAGAGAAAGGCTTTGAGGTGGTGGAAATAAAGAGATAGGTGCATAGGTTGGGTGGTTTTCTACGATACAGAGTTCACTTCAATAGGCGGCTAAGTCATGAGGTGGGTTGGCGACTTGCAAAACGCGCAGTAGCTTTTTTGAGGGGCACGAGGGCCCTTCGAGTGCAGGATAGCTGGTAACGAGAAAAACAACAAGAGAGACTCTTTGACAGGTGGTATTTTTTATTTATTTATTCACAATACTGTAAGCCCTGTCGGGCTGTTACAGAATGGGAACTACATCATACAATGACACTTCTAATTTACCAACAAAAGATTCAACTGTGTCTACATTCTCAAGGAAATCGGCGGCAAGACAGTTCCAGTCGACAATCTTTCTGACAAGAAAAGTGTTTTTAAATGTGTCAATTCTCGGTGTGTAGGGCATAATTACGTGTGGGTAATTGGTTCTTGATGAGACTCTTCCTGGGGGACGCAAATAGAGAGAAGGGTTTAAATTGAGCCTATTGTAGAGCTGATATAAAAACTTTAGTCAAGTGATTTTTCGGCGAATGGCAAGTTGAGGAAGTTTAACCTCAGTGAGCAGGGTTGTTATTGACAGCCTCCTCTCATAAACGGAAAAAATAAATCGCGCTGCTAGCCTCTGAACACGCTCCAGTTTATCTATTTGATATTGGTGATGCGGGTCCCAGATCATACTAGCGTATTCTAAGGTAGGCCGAACAATAGTTTTGTACGCCTGAAGTTCAACCTCAGGAGGAGCACCTCTTAATTTACGTCTCAGTAGTCCAAGTTTCCGCTGCGCTGATCCGCAGATATTGTCAATATGTGCATTTCAATTTAGTGTATCTGTAATTGTCATACCAAGATATTTAATTTGAGTGGATCTTTTGATTTGGTTAGTATTCACTGTATAGTCAAACATTAAAGGCGTTTTCTTGTTTGAGACTGTCATGCAGGCAGACTTCTTAGGTTTGATTTCCATATCCCATTTTGCACACCAATTGTGAATAATGTTTAAGGCATCATTTAAACAAGTTTGGTCAGAGACAGTCTTGACGCGTGTAAATAAAAGACAATCGTCGGCAAACAATCGCACTTCAATGTTGGGATGTACACCACTTGCAATCAATGTCATTAATGTACAGCAGAAACAAAATTGGGCCTAAAACCAACCCTTGCGGCACACTAGAAGGAATGGGCAAAAAAGATAAATGTTCGCCGGCTATTTCCACAAAATGTAGACGATTCGTCAGGTAAGCTTGAATCCACCTAATTATTTGTAAATTAACACCGTAACCATGTAATTTATTTAGAAGTTTCGCATGACATACCCTGTCGAAAGCCTTTGATTTAATCTAATGAAATAACATCTATTTGTTCCTTCGAATTCATAGCTGCAGCTAAGTGATGAGTGCTTTCAAATAACTGTGTCACAGTTGAAAGGCGTCGGCGAAAACCATGTTGTTTGTTGTAAAAGAGGTTCTTATTTTCAAAGTACGCAACAAGATGTTTACCAATTATATGCTCTAAAAGTTTACACACTGTACATGTAATGGAAAGGGGGCGATAGTTTTCAACCATCCGCTTGTCTCCAACTTTGGGCACAGGCACAACCCTTGCACGCAGCCAATCACTCGGTAGAACACCAGTTTCCAATGAGGAGGCAAAAATTTTGACTAAAAATAATGCAACCCATTCGCAATAGCGCTTTAAAAACTCGTTCGGTATTTTATCAGGCCCTGAAGACTTCTTGACATCTAATTTTAAAAGCAATTCAATTATACCTTCCTTAGAGATAACAATGTCATCTTCACAATGGCTACCATGTTCTTGACTTATCGAGGCCATGTCCGTCGGGCTAGTATATGTACTGTTAAAGAAATTGTTAAAAGCTTCAGCAACTGAAACTGGATCACTGCAAATGTTTCCATTTAAAAGTACACTGGTTGTAGCCGGCTTTGACCCAACCAAGTAACTCCAAAACTTCTGAGGTGAATTTTTCAAATAATCAGCCAACGTTGTTGAAACAAAATGCTTTTTAGCAGTTTTTATCTCCTTCCGCACGTCGGTACTAAGCGTAGCGATGGCAACAGGGTTTCTCGGTCTTTTTTGTCGTGCCCGGCGCAGTCGTCGTTTCAAATAAATTATATGTCGATGAACCCACGGGTTTGTTTTTTGTAAGCATTTCTTTCTTTTCGGCACAAAACGAGATAAGCATTCACTCACAGTAAGTGTAAAATATTCCCAAAGTTCATGAACGTTATTTCCTCTGGGCATCTTATCAAGAGCCGTTTCTAGTAGATCGAGAATGGATGTGTCATCAGCGCGTTTGAAATTGTAAACCTTCACAATCGGATTCTTTACTACGCCCTTATTAGCAATTTGAACCGTGGCCACGACAATCTTATGGTCAGAGATCCCTTCCTCAATTTCGACTGTGTAATGAAACGTTTCCTCTGACAAAAATACGAGATCCAGCAAACTCTGGCACTGTCCTTTTATTCGCGTGGGGCTGTCAACTACCTGAATAAGACTGTGTGTTGCCATAGTTTCCAATATGCATTCCGCGTGAGGCTTCTCTAAGTGCCCAAGAATGCGCGCCTCCCAATCTATTCCAGCTAAGTTGAAATCCCCGACCATAAAAACCAGGAAATGGACAGATACGATTCCAAAGTGGCACCAGTATCTAAGATAGGTAAAGTCGGGGCAGAAATAGACGTAGCCACGAGCGCAGAGCCAATTGTGACATGGGGCATATTAACATGCAGGGTGGCAGAAACAGGCTGAAGTGGGAAGAGATAGAAGAACAGGTAAGGGAGGACAGGCCGATGGTACACGGTCTTGAAGAACCGCATCTTAGGGACATGGAACAACCTCCTAACTATCCGGACTACGCGTGAGAATCTTGTATTAGAACAGAAGGCAGCAGAAAGGGGGGTGGTATTGGCGCATTTACCTATAAAAAACACACTGGCAAAAGGTCAAGCAGGAGGGCAAGGAAAATTTATTTCTATAAGCGAAAGTGTCTGGGCAAAGAACATTCCTTAGTTTGGTGTACTTGTGGACGGGAGCAATGGCCAGAGAGGCAAACCAGGCAATGGTAGAGTGCATATCAAAGATAATGAGTAGTTCAGCGGATTGATTGATTGATATGTGGGGTTAATTTCCCAAAACCACCATATGATTATGAGAGATGCCGTAGTGGAGGGCTTCGGAAATTTCGACCACCTGGGATTCTTTAACGTGCACCCTAATCTGAGCACACGAGCCTACGAAATTCCCGCCTCCATCCGAAATGCAGCCGCCGCGGCCTGGATTTGAACCCACGACATGCGTGTCAGCAGCCGAGTACCTTAGCCACTAGACCACCGCGGCAGGGCAGTTAGGAGGAGAGTGCGAGATAATTATACTAGGAGTTATGAATGCGCACATAGAAGATATAGATGGGTATACCAACCCAACGGCGAACTGATCATGGATAAGTGTGAAAGGCATGATTTCATCATTTGCAACAGTACCAGAAAGTGTGAAGGGCAAATAACATGGGAGGTAGAAAGGCTGCAGTCAACGATAGATTTCGCATTGATGCCACTTAAGAACTATGATAAGCTCAGGGGAATGCACATAATTATATTCATATGTAGGGTTTACCGTCCCAAAGCCACCATATGATTATGAGAGACGCCGTAGTGGAGGGCTCCGGAAATTTTGACCACCTTGGGTTCTTTAACGAGCACCCAAGTCTGAGCTCAGGGGCCTACAACATTTCGGCCTCAATAAGAAATGCAGCCGCCGCAGCCGGGATTCGATCCCGCGATCGTCGGGTCAGCAGCCGAGTACCTCAGCCACTAGACACCCGAAGTGGGGCAGGGAATGCACATGGATGAAGGTGGCTCCAAAAGTCTGGGTACTGATCAGAAACGTATCAAGCTAAGTTTTGGGAGAACAGTGAAAGTGGGAAGGATACGAGATGAGCGACTACAGAAAAATGTTTATTCAGAAAGGCAAAAAATAGCTACGGAGCAAATTGAGAAAATAATCACCGAAGACAACAAAACAGTGTGGACGTACATTAATCTAATTAGACTGTTTGAGCTAGAGCTTATTAAGGCACGTGACAAGTCACCCCGGAAAAGAAGACACAAACCCAAAAGTTAGTGGGATGAGGAAGTTAACAGAGCCATAGCGAAACGTCAGGAAGCCTCAATTGAACACAGACATGCTAAGCAGCGGAATGAACCAACAGATAATGTTGAAAGAAATTGGGAAATCTGTCTAAGCTGCAGAAGAGATGCGTTCTTTCTGATCAATGAAAATATTATAAGAAAGGGAGCTGAGTGGCTAGCAGAATACGTAAAAAAGATAGAAAGGCAGCTACGAAATTTTGGAACCATCTAAACTTCCTGTGAAATAAGACGAGCCTTGAGTGGAAATTTATAACTAAAGCACAAGGTGCTAGGTTAGAAGGGGACGAAGCTATAAGAACAATTAATATATAAAAACAACGGTGACAGAAAAATTTTACCAAAGAAGTGCTTTATGCACCACAATAGACAAGGATGATTCAAGTGGCGCAATGACTCCATTTTCAGAACGAGAGTGGCAAAGGGCTGAGGAGAGGGTTCCTAGTAGTACATCATAGGCTCAGATGGCACTCCGGTTATGCTGATAAAAACATTAAGTCCGAAGTCTAAGCAGGCATCGAGAGAGGCAGTGAGCCAAATAATAATCGATGGTGAAGTCCCCGATAGATGGCAACTTAGCAGGATGAGCATGATCTATAAAGGAAAAAGGGACAAAGCTGACAACTACCGTTCAATAACAGTGACATCAGTAGTCACCAGGCTGGCAATGCAGATTATAAAGGAATGGCTGCAGGCATAGATAGAGGATGAGGGGTGCTGGGGGAACTGCAGAATTGGTTTCGGAAACAGAGCTTGGAACACAGGCCTCTCTGGCTAGCATTTTTGGATATCAAGGGAGCATCAAGGGAGCATCAAGGGAGCGTGGTTCAAGAGGACTTGTGGGAAATACTGGACACACTAGGTGCGGAAGGTTGAGTCACTAAGTTTTTAAAAGTTGTCTATAAGGGTAACAGGGCAGTTATAAAGTGCGAAAAACAGGTATCCAAGCCAGCAAAAGTAAATTGGGGGGCTTAGGTAGCGGTGTCCTCTGTAACCCTTGTTATTCATGATGTACCTACAATGATTGGAGGCCAAATTAAAAAGACGTACACTGGGCTTCATCCTGTTTATCATCAAACAAAGAAAACTCATTGGACAGGCACTACCAGCATTGATGTACGCAGATGATATTGTGCTGAATTGATATTGACGGACATCTGCGGTAATGAGGGAGCTTAGAATACAGGAGATCACGCTAGAGATAACAGATAAATGCAAATATCTGGGCGTATGAATAACCAATGAGGCCGAGTACCTAAGGGAACACGAAAAATATCTGACGACTAAAGGTAACAGTAATGCAGCGGTGATGAAAAACAGGGCACTGTAGAATTACATTAGGTGTGAGGTTGTGAGAGGAATATGGAAAGGGGTCAAGGTTTGTGGTCTGATGTTCGGCAATGCGGTCTTCTGCATGAGATCAGAAGTTCAAGCTTGATTAGCAGTTAAGCAACGTGGAATAGGTAAGCTGGCCTTGGGAGCTCATGGGAATACACCAAATCAAAGAGTACAAGGTGATACGGGATCGACATCTTTTAAGGGCAGGGAAGCTAGCAGTAAGGTGAAATTTTAGAAGCGGTTGAGAGAAATGGGGGAAGAGCGTTGGGCTAGAAAGGTATTCAGCTACTTCCACATGAAGAATTTCGATACAAAATGGAGGAAGCGAACCAGAAACTTGGCTGGTAAATACTTAGAAAACAGCAGGGGGCCAAACCAAAAAAATGATCGGTTAAGAAGGTGAAAGAAGCTGAGACCGATATGTGGAGAATCGACATGATTAAAAAGTCCGCACTAGAGAACTGTCGAACTTTTAAGCAGGAACTTACCAAGGAAAGGATCTATGATAATACTCGGGCTAGTTCTCCACTATTAGAGGTCAGGACGGAAGCATTGCAAACCAAGACATTCGGGCCAAATACGAAGGGGTAGACATGGCATGCAGTGCATGTGGAGAGAAAGAGAAAACTGCCGAACACTTGATAATGTTCTGTAAAGGGCTTCACCCGATAGTTCAGGATGATGGCACAGAGTTTTTTAAAGCACTGTGGTTTAGGTACAGGGAGGGAATAATTGACTTTAAGCTGGGATAATTAACTGGAAGGAGGTTATCTGATTGGTGGCTAAAGTCAAGGCATGAGAAAAAATAAACACTTCACTGCAAAATACGAGTTCTCAGCCTCACCATTAAAAAAAAAGAAATAAATATAGTTTTTGGTTCACTAAGTATTACGGCTTGGTGGTGTTAGCCACCGCCCGATCTAAAGGGTACAGGAATATTAATCCATCCAACCCATCCATCTATGCCGCGGAGTGGTCGGAAGTTGCTGGACCAATAGTTGTCGTCAGGTGGTACGTGGGCCGGCCACCATACACCATGATACAGTTGGAAGGGTCGTGAAAAGTCTGATGGTTGGTGATACCGAGGAGTCAACCGACGGTTGCAAAACCACGATATGTGGCCTGGAACACCGCAGGAATAGCACACCGGCCGAGGTCGAAACGTTGACGCTCGTCGATAAATCGAGCGTCATCATTTGTTTTTGTGTAACGGATGTAGTGATCGGGTACGTCGAAACCACACGTCGGGTGTCGAGGAGGCAAGCGCCGAGGGCGTCGGTCATACCGCGAAGCGGGAAACTGGGTTGTCATCTTTGAATGTGGAGCAGGGTTGTACTCCACAGTTGCCGCGCTCATCGTCGGTTGCCATGGGGTCAAAGGAGGCACATCCATAGCCTCACGTGGCAGACACAACTTGGGATGGTCAGCTGTCGAAGACGACATTTCTCAGTGGGAGCGTTTCTCGCGAACAATCTGTCGAATGGTGCAAAAGAGGTCAAGGCCAGAATTCGTGTCCACACTGGCAACAAATGTAAGTTAGCCAGCCGACCAAACTTGGGCGCAATTCGACGAATCTTGAGCGTTTCAATGGTTGGGCAAAGCTGAATGATGTCGGACACAGAGCTGAGGCTTTTCTTTCCAATTAGAAAATTATACACGTCCTCAGCAGTCCCTTTGAGCAGATGACCGACTTTGTCCTCTTCCGACATGGTAGTACAAACGACCTTGCACAGCCTTACCACTTCTACGTAAGTGGTGCATGTCTCACCTGGTTGCTGTGCCCGTTGCGACAGTGTTTCCTCATTCTACTTTTTTTAGCAACCGAGTCGCCGAAACACGCCGTGAGCTCTTCAACAAAAAGGTCCCACGTCGTGAGTGCGTCCTCGTGGTTCTCGTACCATACCATTGCGGTGTCAGTCAGGGCAAATACTACGTTGGCTAGCTTAGCGGCTGCATCCCAACTGTTGGACTTGCTCACGCGTTTGTACTTGGTGAGCCAGGCGTCGACATCTTCTCCGGCTTTTTTTCTGAAGTGCGGTGGAACTCGATAGTACGGACGCAGACCTTATGGTGCTGTCGGGGGAATGCCTGCTTCTTCGGGCATGTTGAAGTCACTCACGGCAGATTGTGGGAGACCAGCAAGTCGACGGCTTTGTTGAAGCTGTGGAAGTAATCGTTCCGTAGTTGAAGAGCTTACCCAGCTCCTCCATTACTCTGTTACGTTTGAGAGAGAGCAGTAGAAGTTGAAAGGGGTCGTTTATTAAGTCGTGAGGGGCAGTTCAGAAGCGGCCTACTGGTTAGAGATCCTCCTTATCCTCTTCTTTTTAAACTCTGGACGACAAGTGAGCTAGCCATATATGCTTTGTTGTCATCGTGCATGTGCGCAACAATATATATATGTGACGCATTCACAAGTTGATTCTAGGAGAAGTCGACGAAGAGGAAGTGCGCGTGCATTAGAATAAACGCATGGCATCTGGACCACGACGTGTCTCCATTTTGTAGCGTCACACAAGTCGACAGAATCGACCTCATGAACGTGCCATCGCTAAGCCAAAGCCTCCGCTACACATACAGAAGTTCAAGGGAACACCAGAAGACGTCCCCATTGACAAGTGGCTTCTTCTTTTCAACATGAAGGCAGCCGAGGCATCATGGACTCACTGCGATTGGGTCACTCACTTCAACGAATACATTGAAGCGGAAGCGTTCAAGTGGTACCTGACAGAAATTTTCGGCAACGGTGAGACAACTTGGGACAATATCAAGCGTGACATGCAAGCCCGCTTTGCTTCGACTGACGGAGATGCCTTCCGTCTCTTCATTCACTACCGACTGAAAGGAGGGCAGACCATCAAGGACTGCTACGACGAGAAAAAGTGACTGGGTTCCTTGGCTGACCTGAAAGAGTGCCACATCATTTCTGGGCTGACTGATGGTGTTCCTCCTGATGTGGAACTGGCGCTCGCCGGACTGTCTTTCAACTCGTCATTAGAGTGGCTCACCGCTGCTCAACGGGTCGAGACATCTTTAAAACGGGTGAGAGGAGTTTCCTCTACTCGTAACGCTAGTATCGCATCAAGAACTCTACGTCTCTTCAGCAGATCGCAGCAACCGACAATAACTCTTCAACCGCGTGCCCCGCAAAACGAATATAGATACTGCTCAGCTGCTGGTTTCCCACGACAGTTTCACTGGCACAACGAATGTCCGCGCCGCGGCAATGTGTCCGCTATTGATACTGAACGGGGAAACGAGGAGGGCGACCCAGAGTTTCATTAATACACTTCAGTAATCTCATCAACGGAAAGCCAGTAAATGCAATTCTCGATACAGGAGCAACAATTACTTGTATCAGCGAGGATGTGTACAAACAGCTAAAGCTTCAGTTGAAGAGAGACTCCAGCATCATGGTCCAGCAAGTTGCATCAAGCATTCGAACTTTGGGTCGCGTAAACATTCAGTTCCAAATAGGGAACGTCATCAAGAAAGTTCATGCACATGTGCTGCGAAGCATGAGAACGCAATTAATTCTTGGCTTAGACAGCGCTTCATACTTCAATCTTTCTCTAAATCTGGAAAGCAAGTAAGTGACACAAGCACGTGAGAATATGAACCTTCTGCATCACAATGAAAAGAAAACCATTCAAGCCCCACTGATGCAAACCCTTACTTCAGAAAACTTATCAAAGCATGAGGCTGTGGCGCTCGACTCTCTTTTAAGCAAGTATGACGAGATATTTTTGAAATGTCAGACAGATATTGGGTGCATCACTACTGAGAAACATAGGATCACACTTACCAATGCTGTCCCTATTCGTCGAGCACCATACCGATGTTCACAGGCAGACAAAGTGGAGATCAACAAACAAGTTAACGCTCTCTTCAAGCAAGGTGTTGTGATGCCTTCATTATCGCCCTATGCCGCACCTGTCATTTTAGCAGAAAAGAAAGGTGAAGGACGCACTCGTCTATGTATTGACTACCGGAAACTCAATGCCATAACGGTACCCGACTTTCAACCAATTCCACGTATAGATAATATTTTTTTATTTATTTATTTCAATACTGCCAGTCTCACTTGGAGACCAAAGCAGGTGGGCATACAGATAACAACGTGAGTGCAACAGAATACACGCAGTGCACAGTACAATGGCATGTCATACAAAGAAGTGTTCTCTCTAATACAACATTAGTATATACAACGGAAGAATCAAGGTTAATACAATCCAATGGAACACAAAGAAGCCATTAAAAAAAGAATTTGCATGAATATGAAACCTTTTCCTTTCCCTTTTCATGGTTGGGGCTTATTTCCTATCGCGTCACAAAATATTGATGATGATTCTATGGCAGCTACTGTTGGGTCGAGGTTGTTCCACTCCCTAACTGCTGTAGGAAAAAATGAGTATTTAAACGTGTTGGAGTTGCAAAAGTATTCAGTTAACATTTTATCGTGTTTATTACGCGATATCCGGGATCTAGAGAAGGTGATATATTTGGAAGAAATTATGTTGAAGTGGTTGTGCAGAAGGCTATGCATGAATTTTAACCGAGCTTGTCTTGCTCTGCCTGCCAGTGTGTCTAAACCGGATGATGCTAGAAGTTCAGTGGGCGAGTCAGTACGTTTGTATTTGTTATGGATGAACCGTATCGCTTTTCTTTGAACTTTTTCTAGTTGATTTATGTTAGTAATATTGTGAGGGAACCAAACAGTGTTAGCATATTCCAGCACTGGCCGCACAAAGGTTGTGTAACTGAGGAGTTTGATAGGAGTGGGAGCAGACTTCAAGCACCTTTTAAGAAAGAATAACTTACGGATAGCTTTTGAGGATATGTTGGCAATGTGTTTGTTCCACTTGAGGTCGGTTGCTAGGGTAAGTCCTAGGTATTTGTGTTCATAAACTTTAGTTAGTTCAGTGTCATTAAGTGAGTAAGTAAATTCTGACGGGTTCTTCTTTTTTGTCACCGTCATTGACACAGATTTGCTGGTATTAATAGACATTTGCCATTGTTCACACCAGGTGTTTATCACGTTAAGTTGTCTGTTCAGGGTGTGGTGGTCTTCGTAACACAGTATTTCTTTATAGATAATGCAGTCGTCTGCGAACAGCTTTATGTTGCATTCCATGTTAGTGATGATGTCATTAATATAAATTAAAAACAGCAAGGGCCCCAAGACCGAGCCCTGAGGTACACCAGATGAGATGGGAACAATGTCGGATGATGCTTCATTGAAATGGACGAATTGCGAACGCTGGGATAAAAAATCGCCAATCCAAGCAGAAATATTTCCGATGCCAATTATTGCCTCTAGTTTTGCTATTAACTTGTTGTGACACACGCGATCAAAAGCTTTGCTAAAGTCCAAGAATATAATGTCTGTTTGGCCGCGATTGTCAATTATCTGTGCAAGGTCATGAACAACTTCCGTTAATTGCGTCACTGTTGACATTCCGCGTCTAAACCCGTGCTGGCTGGGTGTTAATATGCGATTTTGTTCAAGATATACTGTCAGGTGTTTTAGAATTATATGTTCTAGGATCTTGCATGATGTACTGGTAAGGGATATGGGTCGATAGTTAGACGGAGAGTTTATGTCACCTGATTTATGAATTGGTATCACCTTTGCCTTCCTCCAGTCATTTGGCACACGTGCAGTTGATAGTGAAAAACGATAGATAATACCCAGGTATCTGCTGCACCATTCCGCGTATCGTTTCAGGAATTCATTTGGAACATTGTCAGGGCCGCTTGATTTTTTAGCATCTAATCCAAGTAGAAGGTTAAGGATTCCCGAGTCAGATATGATAAGTGGGTCGATGCTGGAGCCTGTAGAAACGACCGATGGAAGAAACCCGTTATCTGTAGTAAATACAGATTGAAAGTACTTGTTGAATACATCAGCCTGGACAGCATTTTCATCATGAGTGCGTTCTGGCGCCAAAGTATTGCGTGCACGAAAGTGATTCCAAAATCTCTGTGGATTATTTTTTAGGAAATCTGGTAGGATTGTATTAAAGTATTGTTTCCGTGACTGGTTCAACTTTTGTTTCAGCTCTTGCTTGGCACCTATCAGCTTAGATTTCACGACTGATTGACTTTCTGTATGTTTCAGTGAACGACGTAACCTTTTAACTTTCCTTTTGGCATGTATAACCTCGCGCGTTACCCATGGGCTGTATTTTCTTGGTTTCCTAGTTTTTAACGGTATAAATTTGGTAATGCAGTCATGTATTATGCCCTTAAACTTTATCCAGAGGACATTTATATCTGCCGACGGATCAGAAGCAAATTCTGAAAATGATGTGAACTCATGTGCCAGGGATGTCAAAACGCCAGCGTCGTTCGATTTCTCAAAGTCAATGATTTTGCTTTCAAAGGACCTTTTCGAAATAGAACATGATAATGGTAGGTGGCATATCGGGATATCGTGGTCGGATATTCCTTCAATAATGCCAGTTTGCAATGTATTTAGTTGAAAGTGATCACTAAGCAGTATTAGGTCAAGTATGTTGTTTGCAGTACCTTGTGAGCGCGTTGTTTGGCTAACTACTTGTTCTAGACTAAAATTTAGCATCAGATCAATCAGCGCTTCGGAAGCATGTGATGAATATTCCTTTGTGTTCCAATTAATGTCTGGTAAGTTAAAGTCCCCCATAATGATAATTCTTAGGCTTGGGGCGTGGTTCTGCAGAAACTCATGTATGTTCCTTACGCAATCTTCGTTCGAGTCAGGACTTCGGTAAACGCAGCCTGTAATTATGGCAGTGCTGTTGCAGATGATTCTGCAGAACACCGCCTCAGCTTCCTTCACATCTGGCAATTGTACGAATGGAAGGGATTTCTTTATCAACAGCGCCACACCACCACCACGTGACGGTCGGTCTTTTCGAATGATGCAATAATTTGGAGGCACTATTTCGTGATCTGAGATAGCCGGGGAAAGCCACGTCTCAGTTAACGCTACTATATCAGGGTTATGTGCAAGGAGTAGGTTTTCAAACGCTTCAGTCTTATTTAAAATGCTTCTGGCGTTTACATTTAGTAGTGTTAGTTCCTCGGCTGTGTTTTGCTTCGCGTGTTTGGACGTTTTGCTTCGGCGTTTTTTCTCAGCGGGACCCTTTCCCCCTTGCCCTCATCCCAGGTGAATACTTGTTCATTTATGTAAAGTTTGTCCAATGACAAAGACACTTTGTCATGATGCTCCCGGTTTGCCTTTGCGCTATTCCACAGCAACCTTCTTATCTCTCGTGTTCTCTTACAGAAATCTTCCCCAATAGAGAGACCCGTATTTTTCAGCTTGCGTCCCTCCCGCAATATTATTGATTTCTGTCTAGAGTCAAGTAGCCTCAACATTACTGGTCTCGTTTTGTTCTGGGCCGGTTTTCCAAGACGATGAATTCGTTCTATGGTCACAGGCTGTAAGCCGAGTATGTCCTGAACAATGCCTTTATTTACAGCTTGTTCCAACTTTTCACTGTTCTCCTGTTCTGTTTCCGCTAAGCCGTATACTATAATATTGGACCTTCTACTCTGGTTTTCCAGGTCGTCCATTCGTTTTTCCAAATTTTTGGTAATCAGATGCATGTCTTCTATTTGTTTTACGCATGAAGTTATCTTCGGTTCAAGGCGCGACAGGGCATCTAACTTTTTATCCATATCAGCAAGCCGCCCCTCTTTAATTTCTTTGATATCGACGGCAACTTCCTTCAACTGCTTTGCGATTTGTGCTAGATCAGGTCCCGGATTACTTTCAATATCTCCTGCTAGCAAAAGAAGCTTTCTTAAAAATAGCAACACACTCGCAAATGCACAGCAAAGCCGAGGGCACGGCAGCACCAGCAAAAATGGGTCACTAGAACGTATACTTTATTATATTATATATAATAAAGTATACGTTATATATATTATATTTTCTAAGTGGTGAAGAATATTATATATATATAATATTCTTCACCACTTAGAAAAGGCGGAGTTTTTCACTACGTTGGACGTAACGTCGGGATACTGGCATGTCCTAATGCATCCTGACGATGTTCAGAAAACTGCATTTGTCACGCCTGATGGTCATTTTGAGTGGTCGGTAATGCCGTTTGGGTTGAAGAACGCTCCAGCTACATTTGGAAGAGCCATGAAATCAATAATAGCAAAACATCAGCTCACCATTGTTATTAATTACTTTGACGATGTGGTCGTATACTCAGAGACATTTAATGATCATATACGACACCTTGAGGCGCTATTGAAAGCTCTCAAAACCGAGAACGTAAAACTCAAACGAAAAAAGTGCCAATTTGCACGCTGCAGCATTGATTACCTGGGCCACAAAATTTCACAAAGAACAGTGACACCTAAGCAAAGTAATGTGGCTGCCATACTCAAATTTCCTACACCAAAACGAGAAAAAGATCTCCAGCGTTTTCTGGGCACTGTAAACACCTACCATCAGTACATCCCCCACTTCAGCGATATCGCTCTTCCACTCACAAAACTACTCCACAAAAGCAGCAAGTGGGTGTGGACAGAAGCATGCGAGCAAGCCTTTCGTGAACTGAAGGAGCGGATAACTGAAGAACCGGTGCTTCGCATATACGACCCTTCGAGACCAAGTACTGTGTACTGTGACGCATCTGGCGAAGGCATCGGTGCAGTGCTGAAACAACCTGATGACAAAGGCAAAGAACATCCTGTTGCTTAATATTCCCGCAAACTACTTAAGCACGAGGTGAACTATGCTATTACAGAAAGAGAATGCCTTGCCATTGTAGATGCCATTGATATATGGCATTGCTACCTTTATGGAAAATCATTCACTGTTGTAACAGATCACTCTGCACTCCAGTGGCTGAAGAATGTTAAAAATCCTCAAGGTCGTCTCTTCCGGTGGTCTTTGAAACTGTGGGTGTATGATGTGAACATCAAGCATCAAAAGGGCGCAAATAATGTCGAAGCAGATGCGCTCTCCAGAGCCCCAATAGTTAATCTTCTATCACACGACGACCTTCAGCGATGCAACAGTGAGCGTCCAAAAGGAACGCACTCATTGGAAAATAACATCATCATTGTTAAAAGAAAAGGACTACGGAAAATATACGTGCTCCATGAACTACGCCCGACCATTCTGAAGAATGCCCATCAACATTTTGGGCATGTCGGAGTGAACAAGACGCTATCCCTCCTGTCTCCGCAATATTATTGGCCGCATATGGTAACCGATGTTTACACTTACATTCGGCATTGCGATACATGCTAGAGATGCAAGAAGACGAAAACAAAAAAGTTTGGGACGCTTGAATCACTGCCTCCAGCTGAAGAGCCCTTCGACCTCTTTGCGATAGACACCATAGGAGGATTTTCTGGATATGGCTCGTCAAAAAGATTTATACACTTGGTTATTGATCATGCGACTCGCTACGTATGGGCGTTTGCTCATAAAAGTGAGAACAGCGACGCCTACATTTCATGCTTGAAAACAATTTTTTTCTTCTTGAAAACCACGGAAGCTCCTTTCAGACTGTGGAACAGGATTTACCGCAGGAAAATTCAAGCAGTTTTTAAAACTTAATCGTATACACCAACTATTCACCTCATCTCATCATCCACAATGCAACGGCATGAACGAGCGGAAAAACCAGACTATCGTAACGAGACTTAAATGTAAGATCAATGACGAACCACAGAAGTCTTGGACTAAACTGCTTCTGGAGGTAATTGACGAATACAACAGAACACCCGACGAAGTTACCGGCTACGCACCTTCCTTCCTGATTGTTGGAATTCCATCTTATCCTACTGTACTGGAACAAGGAGAAGAAACCGTCGAAGAAGCGCGAAAAACTGCAGTTACCAATTATATCGCCTACCATAATAAGAACACAGTCAATTATGACAGAAAATTTCTTCCGATTGAGTTCCAAGTCGGTGATTTTGTCCTTTACGAGACACGATGACATCCCAACAACGGCAAACTGAGTTCTGTCATGGAAGGACCATACAAGATTCTTCGCAAGATCTCAACAGTGAGCTATGAGATCAACCGCTCCGTGCTACCCTTACGTAGAAACTCTGACATTGTGCGTGTTAGCAAACTGCGGCGTTATTTTGAACCTTCTGAACTGAGACTTTCTCGAGGGGAGGGGGAAGTGTGACGCATTCACAAGGTGATTCTAGGAGAAGCCGACGAAGAGGCAGTGCGCGTGTATTAGAATAAACGCTTGGCATCTGGACCACGACTTGTCTCCATTTTGTAGCTTCACACATACATACATACATCATATATATATATATATATATATATATATATATATATATATATATATATATATATATATATATATATATATATATATGTATATATATATATATATGTTGGTACGGTTAAATTGCGTTTAACTATGTTTATTTACATCAAAGATCAGGCGGTGATTGGCGATGACGTCGAACATAGGCCGAACCAACTTCCTCTTCCTCGTCCTTTGTCCCCAAAACAAGGCCCGGGTCATACCGTACCATTCCCCGTTTCCCAGACGAAGCCCACTGGGCGAGGCGAATCATTGGCGTAACGTGGGACGGAACTGCTTGAGACGAGCTACATGCGCCAACTGTGTTTGGCTCGACCGACGACCAGCTGACGTCAAGCATGCCACCACGTACTTCAAGTCACTCAGGCGATTTACGATAACGAATGGACCTACATAGTGCGCTAAATATTTTTGGCATAAGCCACATTTCCGCTGAGATGCCCACAACCACACGAGGTCCCCTTTCTCGAATGAAACGGTGTCATGGCGTTGATCATACGTCTGCTTGAAGCAATCTTGCGATGCCAGTGTGCGAATGTAAGCAATTTGGCGGGCTTCTTCAGCTAGGCGCAGTGTTTGAGCAACTGAATCGATCGTATGGAGCTCGAATGAAAGTATTGTATTGAGGAAGCTGCGCGATTTTCGAGCGTACAGTGGGTAGAACGGAGTGAAGTCCGTCGTTTCGTGTTTTGCTGTGTTATAAGCTTAGGTCAATAATGGCAAAATTTTATCCCAGTTCCTGTGATTTGAGGATACATACATAGCCAGCATATTAGTAAGCGTGCGGTTTGTGCGTTCCACAAGGCCATTCGTCTGGGGATGATATAGCGTTGAATGGCGAAACTGCGAAGTGCAGAGACGAAGCCATTCCTCTACAGTGTCGGCGACGAACTGGCGACCGTGATCACTGATAATGACACGAGGTGTACGGTGACGAAGAAAAATAGATCATAAGAGGAAAGAGGCGACGGAATCTGCTGTGGAAGATGGTATCGCCGCAGTTTCCGCAAATCTGGTAAGGTGATCGACGCAGACTATGATCCATCTGTTGTTGCAAGACCGCGGAAACGGTCCTAGCAGGTCGATAGCAACTTTTTGAAAGGTGTTGTGGGCGGCGTTACAGGGTGAAGGAGGCCATGCGGACTGCTTGTAGGACGTTTGTGGCGCTGGCAATTGTCCCAACTGGAGACTTATTGCTTCGTGCATTGTCGCATTTTAGGCCAGTAGAAGCGCTCTTGAGTTCGATGCAACGTGCGAATGAATCAAGGATGGCCAGACATCGGTATAATACGATCGAGACCAGGTACTGCTTCGAACGAATACTGTTTATTAGAAGTGAAGTAGCGCACGCTCGCTCCAGGCAGCAGTCTTCTTTCTTCTTTTTCCGGCGTTTGGTGATGACATTTTATAGGCTCCCGCCCGCCCAAGTTGAAATGTGATAAGCTCTCGCGGGCTGTTTGAAACAACCTTCCATAGGGTATATGTGGTTCACCGATCTTCTTAGAAGCTCTTTTTTGCCCGTGCGAAGGAGACAAGTTCTTGTTATTCCGTCTCACCCAGGGTAGAGTTTTTCAATCCAGCGCATTTTCCAAAATGTTTTTGGAGCCTTGTCCTCAACCAACAAAATGTCACCCTGTGAGAGTGGTTTTGCTTGCCGCGTCTTGGCTTTGACCGTAGCTCATATTTCCTTGATGTATTCTTGATGCCATCTTTTTCACCAAGCGCACACGAGTTTGCAGCTGCGTCGCCATGCGTTTTCAATGTCACCGTTGTACAGTCTTGTTTGTCCATCTTGAAGCTGTCGCCGTCCACCTATGATGTCTGCCGGCGTTAGTGGCATTGGCTCGTCAGGTTCTCCATATACGTAAGTCAATGGTCGATTGTTGAGTGTTCCTTCAACTTCTGCTACAATAGCGCGTAGCTCCTCTACCGAAGCTGTGCTTTTCGATATTATTTTTCGCATCGACGTCTTCAAGCTTCTTAAGAGGTGCTCGTAAAATCCTCCCCACAATGGCGCGCGCTCGGCTATCGTGTTCCACTGAATTTGTTGGACACTGCATTAATTCTTTAAGACCTCGTTTCTAATTGTTTCGAGCATTCTGTTGATTTCCTTTCCAGCTTTTATAAATGTTTTGGCGCTGTCCGAGTAGATTACTGCTGGCATTCCCCGTTGAGCTGTAAATCGTCGGAATGCTTGTAGAAAACTTGACGATGACAAATTGTTGGTAACTTCCAAGTGTACTCCTCTTGTTACCGCGCAGGTGAATACCAGTACATATTGCTTCACAATCTGGTACTTGTCCTTTGCGTAAAGAGGTCCCGTGAAGTCAACTTCCGTAACTTTCAATGGCTCTGCTTCAGTGACTCTGTCTTCCGGGAATGAAGGTATGTCATGAGTCACCGGTCTGGAGTCATGCCTCTTGCAGACGACACAGTTATTTAGAACTCTTTTCACTGCTTGTCTACCCTGCAATATCCAGAACTTAGTTCGAAGTTGCGCTAGCGTCAATTGAACTCTTCCGTGTGATACCATTTTATGCACTTGACGTATTTGCAGTTCCGTGAAATGCTCATCCTTTGGAATTTCTATTACGTGCTTGTTGAATTCCTGGCCGCACTGCAATCGTCCCTTCTGTCTGACGATTCCATCGTCATCAAGGCAGACTTCATGTCCATTTTTTTTCAAATGATTGAGTGTTTAAATAGGCCTCACCCTTTGTTTGTCTCAGAGTTCGTCTTATCCAGTATTTCTCTGCATATGTTACCTCTTTTCCCGTCAACGGCCCTTTGTGATTTTCCTTTCTTGTGTTGTTTATGAATCTGAACACCCATGCTGTCACTCTTATAAGCTGTCCGTATGATGAATATCTTTCGATTTCCAAGATTGGCTCAATTTCGGCTCTTCCCATGCATTGGTGACGTTGTGTTTTATGCGGGTCTTCCACGTCTGTATTTGTGCCAATTATACTTACTAAGTTATTTTCCAGTGATGTTATCCATTCGGGACCGTTCCACCATAACTTTGACGTTCTCAATGCCTTTGCGCTTATTCCACGTGTATCACCATTTTCTCGCTGAGTTTCTTAGTTGGAGTGGGTATACAACTGTGAGAGATGACGTCGACTTGTAACGCTTCAATCACTGTTGTCGTGCTTGTTTCTCGTGATCCTACAGTCACTTGCACCATGGTCAGCAGGGTTGTCGTCACTTTGAACGAATGACCAGCTTGATTGAAGTGTTTTTTCTCTAACTTCTGCGATTCTGTTGGCAACAAACGAATCCCTTTTGCTTGTTCCCTTGATCCAGTGAAGCACAATCATCGAGTCCGTCCAGCAGTGCATATTCTGAATTATTTTGTTGATGTTACCTTTGATGTCGTCGCATAATCTTGATGCTACCACCGCTGCCATCAGTTCATGTCTCGCCAGTGTCAGCCCTTTATTTGGAGCTACGCGGCCTTTTGCTGTTACCAGCCTTGCTTCTTTGCTTCCATCGTGGTATACTGCTATCAAGTATGCTGCCGCTCCGTATGCTAATGGGCTCGCGTCGGCAAATACATGCAGCTTGTATGCTTGTATAGGTTGATTCTTGCTTGCGTAGCATCGTGGGATTTCTAGAACTCGAAAGTCCTCCGCTTAAGACATAAGGTTCTTCCGTTTGTCGCATTCATTTTTAGGGAGCTGGTCGTAGCACATGACGTTCGTTTTCCACAGTCTCTGCAGTCTCATTTTCGCGCGTACTTTGAATGGCGACAACAAACCAAGTGAGTCAAATATCTTCGCTGTGGTTTGTACTTTTGACAGAGAAATTGATGCTTATTTTGGTAATGGTTGATGTACTGCCCATTCTGTTTCCCTGTGTTTATTGCTTAGTGGTTTCTTTAGGTGTTCTGTTTGTACTCATATTGTACTCCCTCCCTGTTATGACCCTCAAGCGAGGGTTGACAGTATTAATAAATAAATAAATAAATAAAGAACACATCCCTTTTTGTCAAGTATGTTGTATCTGTCAATAAATTCCACTTTTCTATAGGGAAGCAAATCATGTCCTTTGAGTGTTTCCATATCAAGCTCAGAAGCATTGTAAATCCTCTGGATCGAATATCTATGTGAGAATTGTCCCTTTCGTTTTCATCAATTATTTTGTTTAATCGCTCTTCATTGGATGTCCATTTTCTCAAGTTCATTGCTGCCTCTCTGAACACTTGCTTTGCCTCTTTGTACAACTTGACTGCTTCATCAAGCGTTGCTGCTCCCAAAATGACATCATCCACGTAGATCGCTTTCTGCAGTGCCCTTGTCGAATCAGGAAACTGGTCTTCCAATTGTTTCAAACGGTGTTCAATTGTAGCTGCCAGTACAAACGCGCTTGGTGTTGTTCCGAACGTCCCTCTTGTCATGCGCCATGTTTGAACTTCATTCATTAACCTTCTTTCAGCGTCATACTTCCACCACAGAAATCTCATTGCATCTCTATCCTCTTCATGTATAGAAATTTGTAGAAATGCTTTTCAACATCTACAACTAACGTCACCTTTTCTTTTCGGAAATTAATGAGCAGCGATAGCATGTCCTCATTCAAATTAGGTCGTGCCTCTAGGTTCTCGTTTAAAGACATACCTTTTCGAGAATGTGATGAGGCGTCAAACACTACTCGAACCTTTGTTGTGGCTCGGTCCTCTCTAATGATCGCATGATGTGGCATGTAATGATGATGATTATATATGTTGTTTAATGGCGCAAGGGCCATTGATGGCCAAAGAGCGCCAGGAAACGATATCGGATGAGAGCAATGGTTATGTTAAATGGCTGTAAAAGGGCCTAAGATTCTGTGCTCTAAAGGTGCGTGAGACATATATTTATTAAAATCATGAAAGTGAAGTGAAGCTTGCCTGGTGAGAATGAGTCTTAAGTTATGATGACACCATAGAATAGGAGTGTTATATTAGCACCGATACCTCGCCGGCGCCCTTGGTCCCAAGGGCTGGAAGACAGGTGCTCTCTTTGGATGTAGCATCCGCAGCAGCAGCCTCCTTTGAGAGGCCTTGCTACCGATCACTTGAGTAGATAACATGGAAATTATTTACTCCTTTAAGAATGCATTCAATGCATTATATTTAGAAAGAGGTTCGCGACCAATAAACATAGTTAGGTGAAGGGGTATGTGTTCCTTGTACGCTAGTGGAAAATGTTTTTTCCTGTAAGCCTCTAGCTCAGAGCATTCAAGGAGTATGTGAAGTACGGTAAATGGACGGCCACATCTGTGGCAGCTGGGTGGGTCACCACCGGACAAAAGGTGTGTGTGCGTGCTGTGTGTGTGTCCTATTCTAAGCCGACAGAGACTGACCTCTGTACGGCGTGTTTTCGACGTGGGTTTCCAGTTACCGAGGTATGGTTTAATCAAGTGTAACTTGTTCTGAGTTTGTTGATCCCATAATTTCTGCCAGTAAGCCCTGAGCTTTTTCCGTAAGTTTGGTTTTAGGTCCATTATAGAGACAGCAACTGAAGAGTTGGCAGAGCTTCCGTTAATTGACCTGGCGAGCTGGTCGGCCAACACATTTCCTTCGATCTCGCGATGTCCTGGCGCCCAGCACACGACGATATGTTGCTTGGAAGTATAGGCCACGCAGAGTATTGAATAGAGGGATATAATTATGGGGTTTCTGTGTTTTTTAAGACTTTTCAACGCTTTTACGACACTCAGGGAGTCTGTGTATATAAGTACCCTTGGCGTATTCAATTCTTTGATGTGTTTAACGGCTACGAATAACGCGTAAGCCTCGGCTGTAAAAATGCTTGTGCTGGTGCACAGAACGCCGGTATCCGAGAAGGATGGGCCTACCGCCGCATAGGACACGCCAGTATGGGACTTCGACGCATCAGTAAAATATGCTGGACAGTCATATTTATGTTGCAGCTCTAAGAAATATATCCGAATGTGTATGGGCGAGGCATGCTTTGTGACAGCTACGAAAGATGTGCCACAGTCTATAACCTGCCACTGCCATGGCCAGAGCCGCCGAGCGGGGGGTCTGAGTTTATATTCAAGCAGTGGGACATCTGTTTCTTCAGCTAGGTATCTGACACGCAGTGAGAAAGGCGTGCCATTGCGAGTCGATTGTAAAAAAGTTGAGAGCTGGATAGGTCGTTGATGGTGGAATATGCAGGTGGCTCACTGTTCGCATTTACTTTAAGGAAATATATGAAGGAAGAATATGTTCTCTGCAGATGAAGCGACCACTCGTCCAAATCTACATAAAGGCTTTCAACTAGGCTTGTTCTAAAGGTGCCTGTGGACAGGCGGATGCCTTGATGATAAACAGGGTCCAACATTTTCAGAGCGTTTGGCGTGGCAGAGTGATAGACTATTGCCCCATACTCAACACGTGAGCGTATAAGGCTTCTATACAGATTCATGAGGCATTTTCTGTCGCTGCCCCACGTTGTTCGTGACAGCACCTTCAGGAGATTTATTGTTTTCGAGCATTTATTTTGAAGATGTTTTATGTGCGGTACAAAGGCTAACTTCGCATCTAAAATTATACCTAGGAACTTATGTTCTGTGTTTACGGGTAGACGCTCACCCTTAACGACCAGTTCAGGATCAGGGTGCAAGCCTCTTTTTCGTGAAAAAAGGACACAGGTGCTTTTTTGTGGGTTCAGTTTGAACCAGTTTTCATCAGCCCATTTGGATACCTTGTTAAGGGCGAGCTGAACCTGTCGCTCACAGATCCCAAGAGAACACGATTGAAAACCTATCTGCACATCGTCGACATATGTTGAATGAAAGATATTATGTGGAATGTACAGACGGAGAGAATTCATTTTTATAATGAAGAGCGTACAGCTGAGTACCCCACCCTGTGGCACTCCGGTTTCCTGTACAAATGTTCGGGACAGAACATTGCTCACTCTAACGCGGAAGGTACGATCAGACAGATAGCTTTCAATGACACCGAACATATTACCGTGTATACATAGGTGTGAGAGGCCTCTCAATATTCCAAACCTCCACGTGGTATCGTAGGCCTTCTCTATGTCGAGGAACACAGATAAGAAAAACTGATTATGAACAAAAGCCTCACGTATGTGTGCCTCGATACGTATAAGATGGTCGGTGGTAGATCGGCCCTCTCTAAACCCACACTGGTATGGGTCGAGCAATTTGTTTGTTTCTAAGTAGTGCAGTAAACGGCAATTAGTCATTTTTTCAAATAGTTTGCAGAGGCAGCTTGTTAACGCTATGGGTCTGTAACTTGATACAGTAGAGGGATCCTTTCCCTGCTTCAAAATTGGAATTATAACAGCCTCCTTCCAGGAGGAGGGGATCACACCTGAAAACCATATGCGATTATAAAGAGAGAGGAGGGTTTCTATAGTTTCGGAAAGTAGTTCCTTCAGCATCGCGTACATTACGTTGTCAAAACCTGGGGTAGATTTATTACAGCAGCTGAGTGCTGTTCGCAGTTCTGCTAAGCAGAATGCAGCATTATATGCCTCATTTCTTGCGGATTTTCTTTCTAACTTTTATTTAACTATTCGTACCTTGTAATTCTGGAAGGATTCGGAGTAGTGTGAGGAGCTCAATATATGTTCGAGATGTGTGCCAAGAACGTTGGCTTGATCCTCCAAGCTTTCCCCGAGGCTATTCACAAGCGGAAGGGAAGACGTTTGTTGGCCTTTAATTTTCTTTACCTTATTCCACACTTTTCTCTCATCTGTGTACCAGTTTATACTCGATATAAACTTTGTCCAGCTCTCTCGTCTAGCTTGTCGACGCTTTCTCCTTGCCTGCGATTTGACCCGCTTGAAATTTTTCAGGTTTTTTGCTGTAGGAGAATCGCAAAGCAACGCCCATGCTTTGTTCTAAGTGGTCCGTGCTTTCCTGCATGCGTCGTTCCACCATGGGACTCGCCGTTTAGAAGACATACCGCTCGTTTTGGCAATACATTTAGATGCGGCATCAAGTATAAAAGCTGTAAAATACGTGACAGCGTCATTTATGGTCAGGGCAGACAGCTCAGTCCATGTCATGTGTGTAAGAGTTCTATACCCTTCCCAATCAGCTGAGTCAATCTTCCATCGAGGAACCTGTGGGGGTAGTTGATATTTGTTCGGAGCACTCAGGACGATTGGGAAGTGATCACTCCCATAAGGGTTTTTAAGAATGTTCCACCTAAAAACAGGTAAAAGGGACGGTGATAAAATGCTAAGATCTATAGAGGAGTACGTGTTGTTTGCAAGGCTAAAATACGTAGGCTCCTTTATATTTAAAAGACATAAACTAGAAGAGAAAAGGAGCTGCTCAATGAGACGTCCTCGCGCATCACAGTGAGCATCGCCCCACAGGACATTGTGTGCATTAAGATCACCTGGAACCAGAAACGGCTCTGGGAGTTCATCTATTAATGATTCTAGATCACGTCTGTGTAGCTGTTGATGCGGTGGTATGTAAACGAAACATATGGTAATGAGTTTGTTAAAAAGTACAGCTCGAATGGCCAGTGCCTCAAGGGCCGTTTGGAGCTTCAAATGATGGCATGCTAAACTACGATCCGCTATAATGGCTACACCGCCCGATGGTACGACAGCATCCACCCGGTCTTTTCGGGAAATAATATATTGTCGTAGGAAGTCCTTGTTCTTAGGAGTTAAGTGCGTTTCTTGCACACATAGCGCTTTCGCGTTAAACTTACTCAGAAGTTCTTGGACGTCATCTAAATTTCTAAGTATTCCCCTCACGTTCAACTGTATGATTTTGTCCATAATGGAAAAAAGGGAAAAAGTTCTGTGTGCAGAGAAGACGGAGATTGCTCATTTTACAGGGCCTTTGTCAGGCCTTGTAATCGGCGTTCTGTCCTTTTTGGGGCGGTCGAGAGAAGCTCGCCGCTTCTTCGGCACTTCCAGCGCCGTTTGGCTTGAATTGGTGTCCATAGCCTCTTGCGAGGCACTGAACGCCCGCTCTAAAGAGCGATCTGTGCGTCGCTTAGACTTCGCCTCGATCGACGAAGTCTTTGTCCCCACCGAGCTGGGAGTCGGTGAAGCCCCCTTAGCCTCGCGATTGCCCTGGCTGCTGCCAGAGATTGTAGAGGTCGCTGGTGTGGACAGGCTGAATGTGGGCAGGGAAGCGCTGGCTGCTCCCGCCGTAGGGGCTTGTGGCATTGGCCTTGGCACGCTAGGCGCGGTCCGGACAACTGCCAAGGGCCTTTGTGGTGCCGCCCCTCGTTGCACCACTTCGGCAAAAGGTGTTTTTAGTGCCAATGATAACGAGAACCGTTGTCTTGCTTCCCTGAATGTGATATTTTCCTTAACTATTATAGTTATTAGTTCTTTTTCTCTTTTCCAGGCTGGGCACGCTCTGGAGTATGCGGGGTGACTACCTTCGCAGTTAGCACAGAGGACCTCGTCATGACTACATTCATCAGCACCGTGGCCGGTTGTGCCACACTTAGCACACATAAGCTGTCCTCGGCAGCTCTGGGATGCATGACGAAATCGCTGGCATTTGAAACAACGCCTCGGGTTTGGAATGAAGGGTCGGACATGGAGTTTTACATAGCCAGTTTCGAGAGTCTCAGGTAAAGTGGTTGAGTTGAAAGTGAGTATTAAGTGGACGTGTATTACACCTTGTTCCTTCCATTCATCAAAGCTTTTCTTCACTCAGTGTCATCAAATCTTCTTCCGATACCACGCCCTTCACTGTACTCATGGTACGATGTGCGCTCACAGAGACGCGGATGTTACCAAACGCTACACGGTGCGAGAGTTTATTGTACTGCTCTTTGTTTTTTAACTCGAAAAGAAGATCTCCACTTGCCATCTTCGTGGCCTTACAACCGGTTCCAATGATCTCTCTCAAGCACTTAGCAACAAGGCAACAAGTGGGCTCGGCAGCCGCACGACGGGCAAGATGCTCAACAATCCATTTCTTTGTACGCTGCAGGTTCTTGCTTCACTTTTTGTGTCGCAATCTCCGGAGCATGGCTGTGCTTTGGATCCTTTATCGCTTCCTTCGTCCAGCGTTGTCGACTGCAGAGCATCAACGGAGGCTTATCAAGTGGCCTGCAACCGGTGTGAAGCGGAGGAATTCATCGTGCCGGTTGCGGTATCTTCTGCGCCGGCGCCTGCCTCAGGAATGGACTACCACGTGGACCTACCAGCCCGTATAAATTACCTCACGTCAGCCATCCCCTCCAGTGGGCTCGGCAGCAGCACGACGGGAGAGATGCTCAACAATTCATTTATTTGTACGCTGCAAGTTAGTCCCTATTTGGGACGTTAAACCCCACATATCATCAAGTTAGTCCCTATTCTTATGGCAAATGTTACCGTAGCGATGACCGCTTTTTGTTTCTGCTGCCGTGCCCACTGTGTGTTCTCAATTTACATTTCGATGTGTGCACTTTTGCTAAGAACTTGTTGATTTGCGGAGACGTTGAATCAAACCCTGGCCCCGGCGAGAAGGAAATGTTGGCTAAACTTCTTTCTGGTCAAACTGCTATGACAGCATCTATCAATGAAATTCTGAGTAAGCAAACGAAACTTGAGGCAGATATCACGTCAGTTACAGAGCGTTTAAATGGTCTTGAAGTTCAGCTGTCTGCAATAAATGCTTTAAAAACAGATATGTGTGCACTAAAGGATACTGTAGTGAGACTAGAAAAAAACGTGTCGTATTTTTTGGGAAAGGTTGACGATTTAGAAAATAGGAGTAGGAAAAATAATTTGATTCTGTACGGTATCGATGAAGACCCGTCTAAAACACCCGAAAAACTTGTCGAGAAGATAAAAACGAATGTTTTCAAAGAGAAGCTTAAAATCTTGGTGAGCAGTATCGAAAGGTGCCACAGACTTGGCAAAAAGAACAAGAAAGCTCGCCCGGTTATAATTAAGCTCCTAGATTATCGTGACAAGGTAGAGATTTTGAAGTCGTGTCCAAAATTAAGAAACACCGTTTTTGGTCCCGGAAGATTTTTCTAAGAAAGTGCGGGAAATTCGGAAGAAGCTCTGGCAGAGTTCTGCAGAAGAAAGAGAAGCTGGTAGTAAGGTCAAAATGATTTTTGATAAGCTAAGCATTGACAAGAAAATATACAGATGGGACGAAAAAAAAAGGCAAGCGTTACAAGGTTTCCGGAAATTCTGCATGACTTCATAACAAAACGAAATCGCCTTTCATTATCTTAAACGTAAATTGCCGCAGCATTGTCAACAAATCAGTCCAGCTTGAGGGGGTCATACTGTCGCACGATGCCGATGTAGCCGTACTTACTGAAACGTGGTTAAGCAGTGAAATTTTTGATAGCGAATTTGTCCCAAAAGGCTTTAACGTGTTCCGCAAGGACCGCGACCGAAGAGGAGGAGGAGTTGCGATACTTTTCAAGAACTCATTACATCCTCAACAATTGCCTGATATATCAGAAGTTGAGGGCATATTTTGCAAAATCTATATAGGCAAAGTTCGTTATGTTATAGGTGCGGTTTATCGTCCCCCGAACTCTTCTAATAGTGTTCTGGATAAGCTTAGAACCTACTTGCGGCAAAATATAAAGCCACATGACAAACTCATCTTGTCAGGAGATTTTAACTTGCCTAATATTGACTGGGAAAATTTTTCTTCTCATTCTACTAGCAATGCTAATCACGAAATGCTAGATATTGTTTTTTCGTTCGATTTACTGCACGTTGTTAAAGAATACACTAGAGAACTAAATCGTACAAAATCTATCTTGGACTTATTCTTTTTGAGTGGCTCAATCCAAAACACGGCAATGTGTGAAGTCATCAGCGGTATTTTGGATCACAGGGCAGTTTTGCTAACTTTTTTAGATATGTGTGTTGATCGCTGCTGTACAAAAATTTCCTTTCCTCCGAATTTTTTCCTAGCTGACGATGAATCCATTCTGGATATCCTTGATTTTCATTACGATGATTTTAAACACACGGGTAGCAGTGTGAATGATCTGTGGCTTACTTTTAAAGATATTGTCTTTGAATGCGTGGAGCGTTTCATACCGAAAATCGTTAAAAAAACTGAATGCCGGAACCCCTGGATTACAAGAGAAACGCTACCTTTACAGCGAAAACCTAAACGAATAAAAAGCAAAAGAGCGAAATCTCATGATAAAGCTGCTTATACACCGCTGATAGCTAACCTGTCGGGCGAACTAAAACTGCAAATTGCGCGCGACAAGAAAAGATACCACAAAACATCGCTTCCAACTTTTATCAAAACATCAGCCGAGAAATTTTGGAGGCTGATCACGCCAACATTTCGCTCGATTGACTCATTCGCGATAAGCGGCCAAAGAACATGCAATGAAGAAATAGTTTGTTCCGCCTTCAACAACCACTTCAAGTCTGTTTTTACTTGTGATAACGGCATCCTTCCTGATTTTTCTATATCGCTCCCACCTATTCCAGACTTATTCATTTCCAAGAATGGCATTTTAAACTTACTGCTGAATCTGGATGTTAAAAAATCAACTGGGCCAGATGGCATTCCAAATGCCTTCTTGAAGCGCTACGCAGAATGATGTTCTCGCTATTTGTTTATTTTGCATACCCATTCGTTGAATGAGGGCCAACTGCCAGATGACTGGAAGATCGCCAAATTTAAGCCTTTACACAAAGCGGGAGACAAGTCATCTATTCCGAATTACCGACCGATTTCTCTTACATCAACATCATGTAAAATTCTAGAAAACATTATTCATAAACATATAATTACCTTCCTTAATTCTCATAAAGTATTAACAAATATTCAACATGGGTTCGGGCAGGGCTTTTCAACGAATACTCAATTAGTGGAAATTACGCATGACTTTGCTCAAGCAATTAACGAAGGGAAGCAGGCGGATGCCATATTTATGGATTTTCAAAAAGCCTTTCATAAAGTTCGCATACTAAATTACTTCACAAATTAACTTGTATTCTACAAAACAAAGAGATCATTGACTGGATAACAGCATACCTAACAAACAGGCGTCAATTTGTTACGGTAAAAAATACATCTTCTAAACAAGCTCCTGTAAACTCAGGCGTTCCTCAAGGATCCGTCCTTGGGCCTCTTTTTTTTCTGTTATATATAAATGATATCGTCACTGACCTTTCTGTTCACATTAGGTTGTACGCCGACGACTGTGTCTTATATGAAAAGATCACCTCAGTTGACGATCAAATTAAACTAAATCGAAACTTTCTAAAAGTAATTTCGTGGTGTGACAAATGGCAGATGCCTGTTAATTTTGCTAAAACAGTTTTTATGAGAATTTCCCTTAAAAAAGACCCTCTTTTGTTCCAGTACTCTACCAACAATACAATTCTGTCAGAAGTAACTCAATACAAGTACCTTGGTCTCTGGATTACGAAAAATCTATCCTGGTCAAAGCACATAGATTTTGTAGTAGCTAATTCTCTCCGTAAACTTCTTTTTCCTAAGGCGTTCTTTAGGAGCAACCACACCAAGTATTCGTCTCCTCGCTTACAATGCCATTATCCGTCCTATACTGGAGTATGCTGTGGTCATATGGGACCCGTTCACTCAGACTGATATCCAAAAATTTGAAAGGGTGCAAAAAAAGGTTGTTAGGTTCATTTATAACTCGCACGGTCCTACTTCGATTACAAAACTTCTCTTGAAAAGCAAATTTCCAAACATTCCGGACCAAAATCGAATATTGCGCTTAAAATTTCTTTTCCAGTTAATAAAAGGTCACTATGCAGTTGACACATCACATATCATTCACTTTTCATTGGGTTACGGAACAAGACAGAGACACAATCTTACTATCTCTCCATTGATGCAACGAACAAATTGTTTCAAATATTCTTTTTTTCCGAGGACTATCGTGGATTGGAACAATCTACATAACGATGTTGTTACCCTAAATACATTGTCTGCATTTGAAGGGTCACTGCAGAAATGATTGTTATCTATGTTTGTACCTTGCTTTCTGTTGATTCTCTTGTCTCGAAGAATCACTGTAGCTATCAGTTACATAAGTTTGTATTACATTTGTTTTTTGATTGTTTGTTTGCCTGTTTCCACTGATGTTTATGTTTATGTTTTGTACCACCCCTGCTATGATCTTGTAAAAGATCGCAGTACCAATAAATAAAAAAAGAGGGAGGGTGAGATTGCTCTAGCTTTTGTAGATGATTGTTCGCAGTGGAGGACATGGTATTTTGTAAAGTTTCTCTGTTTTTGGGCCAAAGTAGTAGAGTTGCGTCGGTGCGTACCCTTTTCGAGGCACGATCAGTTAGAGAGGGGGTCGAGGATCCCTTGGGAAAATGTGAATTTCTTGGTAACGGCGCCTACCACCCTCCACGGAGTCCTACAAGGGGACGTGTGTGCAACGCCAGCAGTACGCAGTTGCTATAACCCAATATGGTTTACCCTAGTTTGGATAGCCACACAAGGTTAACCTTTGCCGCCAGGAAAAAAGAAGTAAACGGAAGAGAGTAGAAGACAGGACAGATAAATAGTAAGAGATAAAGACGAATATGTAGGGAGAGAGAGATGGGAAAAGGCGACTGCCAATTTCTCCTGGGTGGGTCAGCCCAGGGGTGCCGTCTACGTGAAGCCGGGGCCAAAGGGGTGTGTTGCCTCTGCCGTGGGGCCTTAACGGTCCAATCACCCAGCGTCGGCACAACCCCCAGAATCCCCTTTTCTCCGGACACGGCAAAGCCACGCACGGCTAGGCGTGGGAGGGAGTCAAAACTCCCCCGTTAGCTCGTGTCCGTGGTGTTGCTGCACACCAAACGCCTACTTGCGCAGGCGCCCCTACGGGGGATGTGGCATGTAGTAGCAAAGTGCATTTGGCTGTTCTGATGGCTCTTGGACCTCCTCTGCGACTCCTTATGCCATATACTCTGATATAGCTTTGTCGTAGCAATACAGCATGTCATCATTTTTCTGCAGCCTTTAAGTCAGTTGCTGAAGTGTTTTTATCGCATTTTCCTTGTTGCTTTCCAAGTTTACGTCCTGTTTCCATGGCAAGCTGACTTGATAGCGACCGTTTTGTTGTACAATCTTGCGCTCAAATTCTTCGACAACTTAATTTCCGGTGTTATCCAAACTATTTCTTGTGATCCCCATTGACTCTAGGCTCCAGAACGTCTGTAGCTCTTGCTGAAGTTCTGTCTCCGCAGCTTCAACTTTCAGAACCTTGACTGCTTGATTATGTGTTGTTTCGTCTTGCTTTGCTCTGACGGCCCTTGTGGTACCCATCCTAGTACAGTTTCTACAGCCATCAGTCTGTCCTCGATTCTTTGAGTTCTACCAGTAAGGAATTCCCAATAATAGTCTGAGCAGATCAGTAGTTTTACAGAATCTGTTGCAGTCGTCTTGGTTCTGTGATCAGCCACTTGCATATTTAGCTGTTTCATTTTCTCGCTGAGTTTCTTAGTTGGAGTGGGTATACAACTGTGTGAGATGACGTCGACTTGTAACGCTTCAATCACTGTTGTCGTGCTTGTTTCTCGTGATCCTACAGTCACTTGCACCACGTTCATTAGTTTGACTTTTTCGTCTCCTCCAAATAAACCAATCGTCAGCCTTTCCTGTCGCAACACCTTCGCACCTATTTCTTTCGCTAATCCCGCTTCAATAAATGAACGTTGACTTCCGCTGTCTAATAACAAACGGCAATGTCGGCCACATGTTTCTTCTTCTACGCACGCTACAGCCGTCTGCAAAAGCACGAACTTATGCTTGATATTTTCGGTGGCGTGTAGCATAGACGTCGTCGCTTCGGCTTGTGCTGTTGAGACCAGCTCTGCCCTTGTTTTCTGCATCACCGTTCTACACAGTGACGTGGCATGGCGTTCCTTGCATTGCTTGAATTTTACTTGTGCCTTGCAAATGCGTGCAGTGTGGTTTGGTCGCGTGCATCTGAAGCATGCTCTATTTTCGGTAAGCGTAGCTTTATTTTCATTCATTGGAATGCTCCCACGACAGTTTTCGGTTGCATGGGTTTTCTGCTTGCAGAATAAGCATATTCTGTCCGCTGAGCTATAGAAGCTTGAAGTTGTGCGCATTTGTCCGCGGTTCTCTCTTGGTTTTGCAGTTATCCTCTCTTATTCACGTTGTGTTTCTTAACGAAAAGCCGCTTGCTCTCTTAAGAATAACATAAGCCCGTCCAGCTTTTCCTCGCATGCTTTTCCCGTTGTGTTGTTTTGCTCGCCGTTTTCTGAAGCTGAGCTGTTTCTCATAGCCTCTTTTGACTTGAACTGCACTGATAAATCTAGTGGAATTGCTCTTTTCAATACCGGTAAGAACATTGGCGCATAGTTCTCGGTTTCCACTTTGAATGACTTCAGTACCAATATGGTAACTTGCACTCTCTGTACTAGCCTATTTAAGTCATCAGTATCTTGAACAGACCTCACTTTCTCCAAACTCAATAGCTCATTCATGTGCATTTCAATGGAATGTTCTCGATTGCCGAGCGTTTTTGCAGTATTTTGATTGGGTTATCATAATTTTCCTCTGCCGAGTACTGAAGTCCTTCAATAGCAGCCGCCGCTTTTCCGGTTAGTGATGCTAACAAGTAATTGAACTTCTGTCCCTTGCTCATGTTCGGTCTTAGGTGAACTGCCGACTCGTACTGAGACCAAAAGCGCTTCCACTCCAAAGCTTTCCCCCTAAACTTTCTCATTTCAAGCTTTGGTAGCTTAACTAGTTCCGTTGCTTCTTGTCCTGTACTTGAGGGCGTCACCTGCCTTGTCCTATCGCTTGAATCCGATTGTTCAGGCTGTCGAAGTCAGAATTCTTTTGCAGATAAGATCGTCGTTAATTTAATGTTGTACTCTATGACGCTTTCGAATTCAGCTTTGGCATTGTCTTCTGTTTGAGACTTTTCCATTTGCTCGTTCGCGCTCTTGAGACTGTCGCTTATTGCTTTAAACTGCGCCTGCGTTGTAAGTAGCTGCTCCCGGTTAGCTTCATCATTAATTTGCTGCTCGGCTGCGTTAATCAGTCACGTGATCTGGGAGCGAAGCGCTTTCCTTTTCTTCGTTATCACTTCTTTGCTCATACTGAGGCGGTTAACAATGACTCCTTACTTGTCAATCGTTCGTTCTGATGCTCGTACTGTCCACCGCGGTCTCGCCGCTCGATACAGGTCGATCCTCTGCTCCTCCGCCGCTTTTTTCTCTGCTGCTCCGTGGCAGGTTGACCTTTCTTGCCAGCGAGGAGGTAGTATCCTGCTTCACGGCACCATTATTAAGACGATCGAGACCAGGCACTGCTTCGAACGAATACTGTTTATTAGAAGAAGTGAAGTAGCGCGTGCTCGCTCCAGGCAGCAGTCTTCTTTCTGCTTCTTCCGGCATTTGATGATGATATTTTATAATCGGGTTATTGTGCATGAAATAGAGAACGTCGTACCGCAGGCTTTGGGGAACAACTAGCAAATACCGCGCCCCATTTGCCGAGAAATTGTCCTTGTACAACAGTACATCGCGAAAACAAAAGCGACATCGGCCCTTGGGGCTTCTGACAGTGGCAAATGAAGAGTCTATAGTGAAGTCATTGCGCTGTTCCCGCTGGAACGTGGTGACATCAGGAAATGTGCGTGAAACAGTTGCAAAGCAGATGTCGAACCTGTTGGAATTGTCGTCTGTCGTAGACAATGGAAGGCGAGAAAAACAATCAGCGTCGGTATGACGCCGTCCACTTTTGTATGCAACTATAAAGTCAAATTCCTTGAGGCGTAGAGCCCGGCGTGCAATGCGTCCAGAAGGGTCTCGGAGAGTAACGAGCCAGCATAGGGAATGATGGTCTGTTACAATCGTGAAAGGATGCCCATACAGGTAACAACAAAATTTCTGGATGGCAAATACGGCTTCGAAGCATTCTTGTTCGGTCACAGTGTAATTTCTTTCAGCCTTGTTGACGGAACGACTTGTATAGGCAACGGCATGCTCTCTGTCATTACGACGCTGAACAAGAACGCTTTCGATGCCAATACCGTTTGCGTCAACGCTTACTTACGTCAGAGTAGATGGATCAAAATGACGGAGAATTGGCTCTGATGTCAGCGGAAATTTGAGTTAACAGAACGCAGCGTCACATTCAGATGTCCACCTAAATGTATTATCTTTTCGCAAGAGGCTGGTCAATGGGTACACGATGTCTGCAAATTTAGGCACAAAGCGACGAAAATAAAAGCATAACTCGAGAAAGCAGCGAAGTTCCTTTAGAGACGTGGGTGGCTTAAAGGCGCTGACCACTTGAATTTTCCGGAGGTCAGGCCTGACTCCATCTTTTTTACAAAATGGCCAAGGATCAAGACCTGCCGTTCACCGAACCGACACTTCTTAAAGTTCAAGGCCAAGCCGGCCTTTCCCACACAGTCCAGAACGAGGCTCAAACGAACGTTATGTTCTTCAAGTGCGTGGCCAAAAATGACAACATCGTCCAGATAGCGCAAACAGATCTCCCATTTCAGTCCGCGAAGAATCGAGTCCATAAATTTTCAAAAGTTGCGGGGCATTGCATAGCCCAACTGGCATTACATTAAACTGATATAGTTTATCCAGTGTTACAAATTCCGTTTTTTCATTGTCAGCAGGGTTCCTGAGGATCTGCCAATATCCTGATCGTAGATCGAGTGAAGAAAAGTATGAAGCGGAATTCAGACAGTGAATTACGTGGTCGATCCGAGGCAGCGGATATACATCCTCTTTAGTCAAGGCAATCAACCGTTTATAATCAGCGCGAAACCTCAAGGAACCGTATTTCTTGCGAACCGAAATCTCAGGTGCAGCCCACGGGCTGCGCGACTCTTCAATAACGCCCTTCTGCAACATGTCCTGAACTTTTTCAGCTATAACTTTTCACTCGGATGATGACACCCTGTAAGGCTTTTGCCGAAACGGATGGGCAAAGCCTGTGTCAATGGTATGCTGTGTTCGAGAGCATGGTAAGACAGTCACTTACTTTTTTCTCCGAAGTCAAACAATGACCCAAGTCGTTCTAATAGTTGGACCAATTGTTGTAGTTCATGTGAGCGTAGCGTCTTGCTAACCATGCTCAAAATGTTGGACTCATGGAAGGTGCTTCGTTTAGAGGTGCCCACGCGTTTTTCACTTTCCTCATCGTTGATGGCGACAAAAGAATTTTCCGTGACACCATAGAACAGTGCGAGCTTCATTCCTTGAGGAAGATAATCGGCTTAGACGAAGAATTAAATGCCCCCAAAAACACGCAGCCATGAGTAATTGAAATGATCAAATGAGGTACTATTACATTTTTTTGCGCACTGAGCAATGAGAGGATGAATGACGGCATCAAATACTGATACTGCAGCTATTGGAGTAGATATGGCTACTGAACTCATTGACCATGGTGGTAATGTAAGCTTTTTTGGAAACAATCAGTAAGTCTTCGGGAGGCAGCTGCTGCTCAACTAGGGCGGGAAGGGCATCACCACCGCTAACAGAAACTTCACCCGTACCCCAGTCGACGAAAGCGCCGAACTCTTGGAGGAACTCAGTGCCGAGAATAACGTCATGAGTACACCGCTTCAGAATCAGACTCAGTTGGGAACGCCTTTCCCGCCAACAACACGTTGGCGGCACATACTTCCTCGGGTTGAAGTATGTCCCCATCCACGCCACGAAATCTACCAGAATCCTGATAAGAAAACATAACTTTGTGGCCTAAGCTACCTTTGAACAAACTGCTCATAACGGGAACGGTGGCACCAGTATCCACTAAAGCCGTTGCACGCAATCCGTCTATTGACACACATCCGGTTTTTGTCCATCGTAACAGGCGGAGGTATATGAGGTGAATCCTGTTGTGCGACCTCACCTCCATCGGCAGCGCCGGCTAATTTCCCGGCGGTGGTGGTGGCGACCACCGCTGTAGAGGTGAAGGAGAGCAATGCGTTCGGCCAGGCGGAGGTGTCAAGCTACGGTCAGAAGCGGGGGAGGTTTCACGCCGGCTCTCTTGTCGTAGGGTGCTATTGGGACACGTGGACCACCAAGGATCGTCATAATAATTGTGGCCACCGCGAAGAGGCCTTGACGATGGCTCGTATCTCGGTGTCATCTCTCTCTGTCGACGACAGAACCGAGCAATGTGTCCTGGAGCACCACAGTTGTAGCACACAGGAGGTTGACGATATGCGTTTTGGAAAGCATCGCGAGGGCGTGGTGACACAGGTGCGTATTCGTTCGTGTTCTGGTAGGTGGCGGCCAGCTGTCTAGGGTAACTGAAGTGGTGCTGGTGCCTGGTGTGTTGGTAGTGATTGCGCTGCGGCCTCAGTGGTGTGCCAGAAACGTAGTCACACTCCTCGATGCCTGCCGCAGCAATGGAAACAGGATGCTGATGCTGGTCTGGAACCGGCAAGGGTGTAGCTTCGCAAGGCGTCGCGCGAGTGTGCCGACTGAGTTCTTCATGCACGATCTCACGTATTGTAGACGCAAGATCAGAAGGCGCGTAGTTATCAACACTCGCTACCTTGGTCACATTAAGTAATCGACTAAATTTAGGAGCAATGTGCCTCATCTTTAGCGTCTCAAACGTGCCACATTGCCGTTTGACATCGGCTACTGTACAAATGGTGTCTTTGCCGATAAGAAAGTAATAAATATCCTCTGCGATGCCGTTCAACAGGTGGCCGACTTTGTCTTCCTTTTCAGCTTGTGCGGAAGCCCTCGACAAGTCTTGCCCTCATCTGATCTCTGAAAGCTTCGAGGATCAGGTAGCTCGTCTGGGTGCGGCTGGGTACCCAGCACAGGTTTTCGCTAGCGCTTGTGAAAGCCTTCTTAAAAAATACAAGAGCGGGGGTCCAACTGTCGAAGGAAGGGAGAAGAGGCCTATTCATGTTATGCCTTACTTATATAGTGTTTCCCATAATGTAAAAAAGGTGGCTAATAGGTACGGTGTTGATGTACTGTTTTCTGCGCCTACAAAGTTACGTCAGATCTGCTCGTTAATGACTAAACAAAAGAAGGCAAAATGCACAAAAAAGCATGCGAACGTGTTCATTAGGTGTGTATTTGCGGTTGTGTATCTGATTCCTTTGTCGTGTGGGAGGGTGTACATAGGGCAGACGGGGCGTTGCCTCAACGAACGCTTGCGTGAGCACAGTCTGGCCGTAAAAGGAAAAAATGGCGGTCATTTAGATTTCCACTGTAGGACATGCGGTTGCTCCCCCCGTTTCGAGAGTGCGTCAGTCATGGCTAAGGCGCGTGAAAAGACCGAAAGAGAGATAATTGAAGCGTATTTTATCAGGCAATATGATGACAAGTGCATAAGCATGCCTTCCATTTCACTTTCGGACAGGGAAATGGTCTTCCTGCAAGGTCATGTGTAATGTTGTGGCTAACGCCTTGCATTGTGTTCTCTTCCATTCATCTTTCTTTGTGTTGTTTATTAGTGTTCTTGTTTTCTTTCCCATGTGACGCTACGGAATGTTTTGTTAGATTTTATGTTAGTATAGTTTTTGACTCTCTCGGCGTACTGCTTCTTCTGGTTTCTCATTTGGGGCTGCTTGGAGTGATTATGAAAATGTTAATTTATTGTTTTATTTGGTGCTAAGCGCTATTTTTAGGGTTTTAAAACGAAAATCTCTAGAACATGTTTTTATTTTTTCATGCTTTAGTTGATGCTTGTTGCAATGAATAATAAAAGATAAAAGATGAGCGCACACCTTGGGAGTAAGCAGTTTAGATCGTGGTGGGTATCACTTTTGTTTTTTGCCATTTTTCACGTTTGTCATTGTGGTGACAGTTAATTTTGATTTGATTTGGTCGGCTTTGTTTGCGGCGTCTTTGGTTTTGTGCGCATCGTGGAAGCGCAGCGTAGCATGTATATATTGGCTTCAAAAAACGACAATAAACAGTTGGTAGTCTGCACTCTTTCCTGTCTCTCTTGTTTTTTTCTTCAAGTTTGTGCAGCAATTCAATTTTTCAAGTTGTCTTCCTCGCACATGCAAGATTTAGTGGTCTTGCATAGTTTCAGGATCGCCTCAATGTACATCGTGCACGTTTCACCTGGGACCTGGGCTCATTGCAGCAGCGTTTGTTCGGCTTGCTTCCTCTTTGCCACGGTGTCCCCGAAACACTCCGTGATTTAGGACACGAAGTGTTCCCACGTTTTGAGGGCGTCCTCATGGTTCTCATACCAAGTGAGCACCGCGTCCCTCAAGAAGAACACCACGTTAGTCAACCGAGTTGCCGCGTCCCAAGAGTTATTATGAGCGGGCAGCTGATTAATTGTCCCTCTTATACAACCTAAACACACCAAGTCTGTCAGTACGAGACCCTCGTTCAATGACATAAGGGAAAGAAGTATATACCTAAGGGCTCGTTCTTCCGTGTTTTAACACACTAATAATGAGATCTAACAGACAGTAATGCCAAGCAATGTATAGGGGAAGTTATTAGAACCAATGGAATGTAAATAAGAAGAAAGAAAAGTGGATGAAAATATAACCAGCCGCGAGCAGATGGCGCTGACTGTCACTCCTACTTCTAAATTCACATAGAAACCCCAAAAAAGCGGATGAAGGGAAGGCCCCTGTGGTAGCTCAGTGGTTAAAGCATCGAACGCGTTATTCGAAGGTCGTAGGTTCGATTCCTGCTCACGGCTGGTTATTTTTTCATCCACTTTTCTTTCCTCTTATTTACATTCCATTGGTTTTAATAACTACCCCTGTACATTCCTTGGCATTACTGTCTGTTAGATCTCATTACTATTGTGTTAAAACACGGAAAAACGAGCCCTTAGGTATACACTTCTTTCCCTTATTTCATTGAACGAGAGTCTCGTACTGGCAGACTTGGTGTGTTTAGGTTGTATAAGAGGAACAATTAATCAGCTGCCCGCTCATAATAAGTTCACGTGCTACGTGACGCCAAACATGCGCATAAGAGTGTTTTCACACTCGTCGTTTGGCTTATAGATGGCGCTGACTGTCACTCCTACTTCTAAATTCACATATAAACCCCCCAAAAAAGTGAATGGAGGGAAGGCCGCTGTGGTAGCTCAGTGGTTAGAGCATCGAACGCGTAATTCGAAGGTCGTAAGTTCGATTCCTGCTCACGGCTGGTTATTTTTTCATCCACTTTTCGTTCTTATTTACGTTCCATTGGTTCTAATAACTTCCCCTGTACATTCCTTGGCATCACTGTCTGTTAGATCTCATTAATGTTGTGTTAAAACACGAAAAAACAAGCCCTTATGTATACACTTCTTTCCCTTATATATATATATACATATATATATATATAGACGTAGCGGGGAAGGAGGCGCACTGGCTGCGCCGTAAAAACTGAAGCGAGAAAGCACGACATGTGGCGATACACTTCTTAATCACATACAATTCGGCTGGTGAGCCAGCCTTCAACAGTGTGACATGTAATGCAGCTTTCGTAGTCATTATATACATTTCTAAAAGGCTTTGGGACATGCGCTATGGCAACCAGAAGTGATTCAACATGATTATACATAAAGTATGAAGATGCGATGCGTAAAGTAACTTGGGCGTTCACCTCTTACCTCTTGACGTTCACCTCTTATCGTCATAGCAGTAGCAGTACGAGTGAAAGATATTTTAAATAGAAGTGGCGCATGTTATGTAGAAGAATTGTGGCAACTATGCCTGCATATTGAAGCACATGAATGAACGATACATACTGAATATGACCAGGTCAACCGAGTCGTTTAAGCAGGAAACAAGAATGGTTCTTCTGAAAACAAAAATCAGAATTAAAATAATAGAAAATCAACTAGAAATCTCGGAAGGGCATGAGACAACTTAAGTGGTGGAAGGTAAATTAGTGAGTGTGCCTGCGTGTTCGTTTATTTCAGAGTTGAGTCTACCGAACTTGTAGATTAGGAATGATTCACGGATTTACCGCTCATGAAGTGAGCGGAAACCTGATTCCAGTATCGTTGCATTAATCTTGTCGAAAGAACGACCAGGTATTGGTAGATGTTTCAATAGAAGCAGATTTGGAAGGGTTTTCACATGCGACCTATTGTTAATAAATCGAGTTCTAAACGGTGTTTTTGTATTGATGATTGATTTGTGGGGTTTAACGTCCCAAAACCACGATATGATTATGAGAGATGCCGTAGTGGAGGGCTCCGGAAATATTGACCACCTAGGGTTCTTTAACGTGCACCCAAATCTGAGCACACGGGCCTACAACATTTCCGCCTCCATCGGAAATGCAGCCGCCGCAGCCGGGATTCCAACCCGCGCCCTGCGGGTCAGCAGCCGAGTACCTTAGCCACTAGACCACCGCGGCGGGGCAGGTGTTTTTGTATGACCAATACATTTCAGAATACAGATATCGCATTCTAGCGTGTATACTACGTTGTAACTATCACAGTTTAGATTGCCCCTTATTGTTTACTGAAAGCCAGTGGATGAACATGTGACAGTTAGCGTGGTTACCATGTGCGCACACACCTTTCACTGCGACTTCCCACAAGGAGCGCAGCCGTTTGGTTTAGGGGCAGTGAGCTTAGACGATGAAAGATTATCACGGAGGTTACGTGCACGTCTGTACACGACCCTGGGTGGATCTGAGAATACATTTTAGGGCATTTGCTTTGAGTTAGTATGTTATGGTGTCGCTTCAAAATCGCGGTGACGTTTGGAGCTGACGTTGAATCGGTGAGCACAAGGTTAACCTGGGATGTGCCTGAAGCCTTGGGGTCAGCGTTGAGCAGGGCAATCCGGTTTAGTTTTTCAGCGCATTTTATGGCGTCATTGACTATTGCGTTGGATATTTACGTTGAATAAGCGAACGTTTTAGATCCTGGCAAATCGAAAGGACGTCCACGTGGTTGGAGCATATTCTTTTAAACCTGTGAGCTTGGCTGTACGGTATCCCTCTTTTGCAGTGTCTGACGTGACTGCTAGGGACGCTCACCATGACCGCTGCCGGGAAAAACAGCACTATATATATATATATATATATATATATATACATATATATATATATATATATATATATATATATATATATATATATATATATATATATATATATATATATATATATATATATATATATATATATATATATATATATATATATATATATACATATATATATATATATGTGTGTGTGTATATGTATATATATATATATATATATATATATATATCTATATATATATATATATATATATATATGCGTGTATGTGTGTACCTTTCACTGGTTTAAGGCCAGTTGGCAAAGGTGCCGCGGTTCTCATTGGTAATTTTTTACCACAATTCTCGCACTTTGCAGACAACTCCTAAATATTTTTGTCTAGGCCTGGAACCAAAACAAAGAACGCGTGAAAGGCTTCATGGCTGGCAAACCCTGACGAGTTTCATGTAAATGCTGCACCACTTGCACTTTTGCTTTGGCTGGTAGTATATTCCTATTGCTCCAATAAACAAGGACATGTGCGACGAAAGTTCCAGCTAGCAGTCAAAAATATTAGTATGTCTACTTCCTGCCCGCTGGCGTGTCTGATCTGCGCATGTAGTATATATCGGTAGACGTCCACCAGGACAACATTTGACGTGAAAGCCTTTAGCTCACGCATAAATACGACACCCCGTTCTAGCTGGTTTAACGAGAGTAGATGTTTGAGTAGGACGCTGTCATCGTCAGTTTCCGTAGTTCGCAGTGACAGTCGTCTTAGAACATGCACATTCAGCATCGGTCATCGTGTGGCGCACTACAGCTGGTACCGGTAGGCCCCCAGCTGAAGCATCCACTATCGTATCCGGCAGCGGTCATGGTCGGCGTCTGCCTGTGTGACTTCCTTTAGAGGCAGACTGACCGCGCGTCATGTGATAAACCCCAGTTTCTCGGCAAACACGTCGTGGAAGTCGTTGAATATGCTGTTCACAATGAACCTTCCTGTTAATTACGTGTGCTCCGAGACTCATGAAACGTGAACGGCCGGAACACTTGCGACGTTCAGCAGCTGAACTAAGTCTGGACCGCAAAAACATGGTCCTGCACAATCTAGCACAGTCAGCGTGCTCTCCAACGTCGTTCCCTCATGTAACACGGTGAGCGCAAGCTCCACAAGCACTGTTAGTCGTCCGGTGTAGCAGGATACTTTCACACTGGCTGGTCTTAGCTTTGGCCATTGGTGGCGGTGCCTCTCGTACAGTCGGCATTGAATGACACAAACGGGCGACCTGGTATCGACTTTCATAGCAAGCTGCAAACTACGTTAAGAGATCGTCCAGCGTATCGGTGGCACCAGACAGCTTTTCCGTAACAAGGCCATGGTCTAGTTATGCGCTGCTGCGTGTTCCTCGTTTGTCGAACTTTGCGTCCCAGTGAGAAGGTTAGTTTGTTCCCTCCTTGCTGTTTCTTAGCAATCTTGACCTGGGCATTCTTGACGTACCACACCGCGCCTCTCGTCTTGCTGCGTTTTCTGCTGAAATGCTTCTACTTTCAGCTCTGGTGTAAAGGCCTATCCGTTCATATTTTCCACGCCACCGCAGGATCAGTGCAGCTTCAGCTGAGAGGACCGTTGCTTCAGTGTCTTCCAATGTTTATTCCTGCTTCTCAAGTAGTTACTTCTGCAGCGCACTTGACCGGACACCACACACATGCCATCTCGTAGCATGCAATTTAAAGCACTGCCACAATTGCAAGTATCAGAAATTCGTCAAAGTCGACTAGAAATTTATTAATTGGCTCACCCTCCATTGGACACCGACAAAAAACTTGTAACTTGCTGTGAGTTGAAGCCACCTGAGATCGTAGTGCTCATGTAACTCTGCAACGACTTCTTCATAAGCAAGGGCACCCGGCTTGCGTGCGTCCACCTCACCTGCCAGTACTTGATTCATGTGCATGCCTAAGGCAGCAACCAGCAATGCCCTTTTCTTTGTCGGGTCTTCAGTGGCATTTGCTTTGGAATATGCTTCGACTTTAATAAGGTACGACGTCCACTTATCTTCACTTTCTTCGATGTCCGGGAGCTGGTGGTGTCCCGAGATCGCCTTCGCGGCTCGCTTTTTCGTAGTGTCAGGTTCTGGGTCGTCTTTCACTGCATGGTGGGGACCATCTTTGTCGCCACTGCAGCATAGTCTAGGCGAGCGCATAGGCGCACTGGGCCAGCAATGCATCAACGTAGTCATTAGAATGAAAAGATTGTTGCATGAAAAGTGTAGGACGTATTTATAGGCAGCACCATGTAGCCAGGAAACAATGCACAGGTGGTATCAACGATAGTCGGAAGTGGTGCAGGTGGCCAGCTGAGGAGTCACAGAGGCACCCGCACACACTCGATGAACACGCGAAGACATACGTGCTTTGATTGTTAGATTTTGCGCACGTGGGGAAGGCAGCTTTCTTGTCTATCTATTGCCTCCGTTGAGTAAAAATGCAGTCTTAAGTTCAGCGCTCTTGTTTTTTTCTCTAGTTGTTTTCTTTGTCTTTTTTTTCTGCCAAGCAGTTCACTTAACCGTGCCACACCAAATCGCACGACGCCATATTCGATCGCATTGATGATGAGTTGGTGAAGCTATACAGGTTATCTGGTAAACGGTGAATCATCTGTCCAATTCGCCAACTCGATCATCATATAGAGACGTGACAAGCACGTTGCGGTACAGGGTATACACACACAACTATTTTATGCTTCGGCGTATGTTGTGGCAAGATGTGGCTTCTATTTCACATACATAACCACCGTTTTGTGGTCAGTGATGTGAAGTGACAATCGTTCATGGATAGGACATAGTCTGAAATCGGCAAAGACTAGATCAATGCAGGTTCTCCTGGTCATCAATGACTGTTGATAATCCAATGATTTGAAACAAATTGAGCAGAACACAGTACCGTAATCGGGCTGCGTGTGCATCGGTTTCTCAAATAATAGTCTGGCTTTAGTTGCGGTGCATGCCTCAACCATGCCGCAAGAAAACGGGTGACTGTGTGCGTAACCGTTTAAGGGCATCTTTGAATGCCTACTGCAAGTACACCATTTAAATGCCCACAGAGCCATTATTTTTTTTTGCGAATCGGTGAAAATCCCACTATGTGCCCATAAGGCAACACGCGAACCTACGAAGCCGTTCTCTTTGTTGATGCTTTTGCTGCTGATGATGTAAAAATATTTTTGCCAATGTTACATTCACCCGGGGCCCAATTACGCTATCGGATTCTACTCTTGAAGGCGAAGCTCAAATGTCCTTCCAAGTTCGCTCCTGTGGTCTACAATGGGCCTACTCTGCAGCCTATTAGCAACGCAACTTTCAGGATAAGTTGATAGATTTATTTGTGGGGTTTAACGTCCCAAAACCACCATATGATTATGAGAGACGCCGTAGTGCAGGGCTTTGGAAATTTCGACTACATGGGGTTCTTTACGTGCACACAAATCTGAGCACACAGGCCTACGACATTTCCGCCTCCATCGAAAATGCAGCAACCGCAGCCAGGATTTAAACTTGCGACCTGCGGGTCAGCAGCCGAGTACCTTAGCCACTAGACCACCGCGGTGGGGCATCTCTCACGATAAAGTTCGTTGCATTTAAAGTAGTTTGATTATACAGGTGATCATGAGTGCACCACATGTTCATAACATGATTGGTGGTGATGTTAGTATTAATATTAATAATATTATTAATATTATTATTATTATTACCCTACTAAATGTTCCGTATGCGAGTCCAATAATTCCATAAGTTTCCGTAAAGAATACATATGTTTCCCATATATTTCCATATATTTCCGTAAGATTCTTACGGAAACATACGGAATTATTGGACATCGCATACGGACAGTTTCAGTAGGGTATTATTATTATTATTATTACTCTTATTCCACCGGAAATCTGAACAAAATGTCTTGTTGGGTTGATCGTTTTCTAGAGTCCAACACCCAATATAAAGCTACTGCCTGAGAAGTGATCTCTCCCTACTATATATTCGATATTATTTGTTTTCGCTGTGCGACTTTGATACTCATTCTATATAATAATGTTACATTGCACTTTGATTGATTGATATGTGGGTTTTTACGTCCCAAAATCGCCATAGTAGTATGAGAGACGCCGTAGTGGAGGGCTCCGGAAATATTGACCGCCTTGGGTTCTTTAACGTGCACCCCAGTCTAAGCACACGAGCCTCAGGCACTTTCGCCTCCATCGAAAATGCGGCGTCACGGCCGAAATTAGACCTCGTGGGTCAGCAGCCGACTGCCTTAGGCACTATACCAACGTGGTAGGTGATCTAATGCTATGCATCGGAGAGTATATTTAGATATAATATAGCATCTGGTTAACCTCCCTGCCTTCCTTTTTTCTCGTTTCTCTCTCGCTAGATATAATATGTTGCATATGAGCAAGTTATTCTCCATAATGTTTATTTTGAAGTCCTGAGCCAGGACGAAGGGTGCGTTCTTATATTTGGTTTCATACTGAGGCACTAAGATGTCGATGTACTTCAGGACGTTTCTCTTGGACAGATTCGCTGCGAGGTACATAGTCAGCAGGACAATTCTATTGGAGAGTTTACACAGACATGGTCTTCGTTGAGGCTCTGGCTGGTGAGTTTTAGGCCGAGATCTACCACTGTCCCTGGCAGTTTGACGTAAATGGCAACATTATCTGCAGGTCACACTGCTTCTTGGATTGTAACGAATTGATTGATGTAAAAGTTCACAGAGTTCCATGTTTCGGTAAAGCTGAGGACGTCCGCTTTCATTTCTTTCGATGTCTTTTGTCTGAGTACGTAGGGAGCGAGTGCTGAGCAAGACCAGCGTAAAGTCAGTCGAGGGTCACCGTTTTCTCGAAAGGCTGGAATGCTCCCATTGCATGGACATAGCATTCATAAATATGCGCAGTTCGAGTACGTCTTGCCAGCCAGTGTGGCTTAAACGCGCGCCTCCACCTGCCTCCTCGCCGTTGCTCGGTCCGGCGCTGATTTAAGTACCACTGCTCCGAAGATAATCGAAACGAAAATCATTCGTCAAGTGAGGAATTGCACCGTCTCTATTTCGCCCAGTGTTTACGTGGGCACTTGTGGACACTCCTGGTGGCGGTGACGACGAGGCCTACGGGTGCGCACTGAGAAGATGAAATGTTGACTGAAATTCGAGTCGCAGTTTCGGCCATGAAATGCTGACGCCACGTGATTAGATGGGACTTGCCTGTGGTAGTTCGCGTCTTGACAGCACCAAGAATTGGCGGAACTGGTCGTGATTTCTTTTCTTTTATTAATGGTCATACTAATCATTATTACGTATGCGGATTCTTCCCGCTGTTGCATTATCGGTACGGACTTTATAGTACGCGCTTGCTATAACTACACGCTGACGCAGAAAACGCGACATACATAATGCTGACATCTCAGCTCCTATAAAGTGATAGGGGCCTAGCTCATACATCGCTTTTTATACAGCAGAACACGCATATCTCGCATCCGGGCGCCTAGGCTTCGGGCGCCATACTCTCGCACACAAACGCTATTTTGTTTAGAACTGCCAAAGCCGTTCTCTAGCAGCAAGTTAACATGGCTAAAGCCGCGTCTGGCATTTTAAAATACGAGAAGGCGCCTATTCAACGTGCTCCAGCTGGCAAGAAGTCATCTGAGAACCCCAAAGTCGTTTATCATTGCCAAAACATTTATCGCAATATGAAGATGTAAATATGAAGATGTGCCATGTCTTCTGTGAAGATCACAAGAAGACGCGGCAATCGGGCTGGTGCGGTGTTTTAAGATTGCACACATATCTATCCGGAACAAAAAATGCCAAGCTCCACCACTAGTGAATATTTGCAATCAACAGGAGAAATAGAGCCCAATAAATATGTACGAGTAGGTACACTTAGTCTAACGTTTATTCAAGCGCGACACCAGCTGTCTCGCTTTACAACAGTAATTTACGTGCAGTATGCCTGTAGGGTGCATCACCGAATCATTGCCATACTCTTGCAGAACGTATGTCAATGATACGCTATACTATTCGACTCATGCGTGCATTCATGCACTTTGCATGTTTTGTACATTTGTAACTGAAACATTATCGCGATGCAAGTAAACTTGAACTGCGGAAAGCGTGGTTTTCAATTCAGTCTAACTGTGGCGTGTCTTGGCTGTCGCTAGGCGAATCTTGATCTAGCAGGCATCTTCGCATCGTATGTGTGTTCCGAGTGCGTGGCATGACGAGACAATGATAAGACAAATATTGTGTATGAGCGGTAGTGGGAATGGGACTCTAGTGCTATGGTAACGTCGGATTACAACATGTGTGCCTTGCACACCCAAGGTATGACCACAGTTCGAATGAATAGATAAGCAGCGTTTTGCGCTGTTCGCGTTTCTTTCAGTCGCGATAGTACGCATGCCGGACTGTCGAAGGAGGCTTTCTCGACATTTCCCTCGAAAACAGAACGGAATTTCAGGAGAGGTGAAGGATGAAACGTGCTCACAGCCGAACCCGGATCGTGAAGTTCCGCGTAAAGCGCGTCGTGCTGTCTGGTGCAAATGGGGCGAAGCAACACACTGCACTCATGGCCTTAGTGATGGCAGCTGCGCGGCGGGTTTCTGCTGCGCCAGACCCACGGGCTTTCCGCGCTTGGGAGCGCGCGGAAAGCATAGGGCGTCTGCTGCGCGCTGCAGTTTTTGCGCTGCGTTTCGACACAGCGCCCTTGAAGTCCGCTTAGCTTTAAGAATACGGTGTGAGAAATACATTACCCACGTTTAAGCGCTGTGGTAGTGCGTGAAGCAACAACACAATAAAACACTCGTGTGTCCAGAGGAATCAGCATGGCGTAGCTGCTATGATATAGTTTGAAAACGTTGGGGCGTGCGTAAACATACGCAAACAAAGAACAGGCATATGGAAGGAACAAAAACAAACTATTCAATTCGAATATTCAAAATAAACAAACATTCAAATAAGCATTGCATTATCGACGCCACCTGCTTCTGGGAGGTGACATCGAAACAAATCCTGGTGCTATGACTAAAACTCAGGAAGAGAAGCTTAATTCAGTTTTTGATAGCATGCAACGTATTGAAGCTAACAATGTGAGCCTTCTCGAATCCGTGAACCAGGTTTTGCTCCTACATGCCACCTTAAAAAAATTTCGAATCTTGGACGCAAAGAGTAGGCGAGCTTGAGAACAAACTTCAGTCAATGTCGACACCGCACCTTTCCACGAATGCGGAAAATATTTCCAAGATGTCAGTAATAATCGATGCGTTACAGTCAAAGATGACAGAGAGCAATTTCGGGCTTCGCCCCACGCATCAGAAAAAGCTTTAGAGAATTCAAGACAAAATAGATCACATGGAAAACCGCTCCCGTCGGTCTAACTTACTTTTTTACGGAGTCAACGATACTGATGGTTCCGAGTCACCGCAGGCCTCCGAGAGAATCGTAAAAGAGCTCTGTTCAAGTCATTTTCGCATATTTGTTTCGTCTGTTTCAGAGCTCACCGCCTGGGCCGGTTTCCAGTGAATAAGAAGCGTCCAAACATTGCAAAGTTTTTTAACGAGAAAGAAGTCGAATCCATTTTGAGCAAGGGCTTCAAACTGAAAAACACAACACTAAGCGTAGCACGAGACTATTTTGAGACCATGCGCGACAAAAGACGCAAACTACTGCAGTTTTGAAAGAGCTTAAAAAAAGACGGTGACCGTATTCGTCTCGTTTTAAATAAGTTGTTCGTTAACGAAAACGTTTACATGTGGGACACGGAATCGAACAGTGCCAAAAAACTGTCAAGTCGCAACAACACTTGACGCATCTCAAATGTTCATCCTCCTGTCTTCCCGTATCTGCAACCAGTACCTTCATATCAGCCATCTTAATCAAACGAATCATCAACTAGTTCTCTTGATCACGTACACGGTTTTCATTTTTCTTACAACCAAGCCAGAATTACCCTCTGTAAACGGAACACTAAGTTCATCCCAAACCTCAGGAGTTAAGGCGTCTTCAAATAAGGCATCACACGAAAAAATTTCGCAAATGTGAATGCGCGCAGCACCATGAACAAATTGAATGCTTTAGAATCGTTGCTCGTTGGTCTCAAATCCGACTTCTTGGCCGTTACTGAAACGTGGCCAACAAGTGACATCGAAGACGCTGACCTAACACCCCCAAACTGCGCGATGATGTATACGCAATGATAGACCAACACGTGGCGGCGACGTAGCTGTCTCTATAAGTAAAAGAATCCCCTTCACATTACTTCCAGACGTAGAAGGCGTAGACGCTGTATTTTGAAAACTTAAATTGATTGATTGATTGATTTGTGGGATTTAACGTCCCAAAACCACTATATGATTATGAGAGACGCCGTAGTGGAGGGCTCCGGAAATTTTGACCACCTGGGGTTCTTTACCGTGCACCCAAACTTAAATTCACAATCCACGTTATTGTTCTCGGGTGTGCATACCACGCCCCTTCATCAAACCTTGAGTTTATGGACGCCCTGTGCACGTATATCCGGCGTCACGCATCTCGATTGATATGTGGGGTTTAACGTCCCAAAACTGCCATATGATTATGAGAGACGCCGTAGTGGAGGGCTCCGGAAATTTTGACCACCTGGGGTTCTTTAACGTGCACCCAAATCTGAGCACACGGGCCTACAACATTTCCGCCTCCATCGGAAATGCAGCCGCCGCAGCCGGGATGCGAACCCGCGACCTGCGGGTCAGCAGGCGTCACGCATCTAATGCCGGAGTTATTATAGTGCGGTATTTTAATCTGCCTGACTTCAACTGGGATCAATGCACTACCACAGCACCTGCTCCGAAATAATTTACGATTTAAATCTTTCTTTAAACCTTTCACAAACAATGACACATCCTACGCGTGTACAGGAACACAACTCGAGTGTGCTGGACTTAATATTTCCCACTGATAACTTTCCCGTACATGAAGCAAAGATAGAACTACTAGACGGCATTTCAGACCATAAAATACCCTATTGTAGGATACCTATAAAGGACAAAAAAACGCATTCATACGCACAGAAAACATTTCCAGACTTTTGTAATGCTGATGACGTAGCAATCTATGACTTACTGTTCGACGAATATCCATCATTTCAAGAATTAGACTCTGACTCCATGACGACTATTGAAATGTGGGGGCATAAGTTCAGAGAAATTGTTCTTTGTTGCTCACAAAACCACGTTCTATCGAAAAAAACGAAGACCAGAAAGATGAATTCTTGGGTCACACGTGTTGTTATACATGCTAAAAGAAAGATGAAGCGTTTGAGAAAAAATCTAAAAGAGAAACCAAATATTTATTGCCGACAAAATCTGAGCGTAGGTATAACTGACATGAAAAATAAAATCATGGCAGCCAAGTCTACTTATTTTGAATAAACTCTACCTCGGTTCATAAAAAAAGTCTTCAATAAAACTTTGGCAATACACGAATACTAAGGTTCGTAAAATGACCCACAAAACGTCTGAAAAAAGTCCTTATTCCACAAACGTATTAAATAGATATTGTCAATCAATTTTCACAGTTGATGACGGAAAACAGCCTCACGTAGAAATTAGAGACGAAAAATCTATTAAGCGATTATTTATGTCAGAAGAGGCAGTTTTCAACTCACCATTGAAGTTGAATTGCAAAAACAGTTTCGGACCAGACAACATAACTAACGCGTTTTTAAAAAGATATGCTGAGTGGATAAGAAAATACCTACCTGTGCCTGCAATTTAACCGATCATTGTCGTTGCGTACCCTACCAAAGAATTGAAAAAGAGCAAAAGTGATTCCTATACATAAGTTCGGAAATAAAAACAAACCTTCCCATTATCGGCCAATCTCATCAACATGTACGGTTGGTAAACTGCTCGAGCACATAATCTTAAAGAACATATTAAAACACCTTGAAGAAGACAAAATACTGTTCCCTTTTCAACAAGGCTTCCTCCAGGACATTTCTATTGTAACACAACTAATTTACATGATCCGTGACGCCTCATTAAGTATCGATCGTCAAAAACATATTGATCTCATTCTGCTAGATTTCTCGAAAGCATTTTAACGGGTGTCGCACAGCAAACTCATGCTGAAACTTCAACTTTTTCTAGGCAAGGGCTAAATTCCTTACTGGATTACTAACTTTTTAACAGACAGGCTGCAGTTCGTGGAATCAAACCATGTCCAATCTTCAATCGTACCGGTGACCTCTGGCCTACCGCAAATCAGTGTTTTGGCGCCGGTATTATTCGTACTTTTTGTGAACGGCCTTCCTTTATCTGTTAAGGTTGGATTCAGAATATTTGTAGATGAATGCATCTTGTACAAAGAAATCTACTCAGACGATCACCATATCACCCTAAATACAGCGCTACACGCAGTTTCAGCCTGGTGCAGTGATTGGCAAATGAACATTAACGAAGAAAAGTCCTCGCTCTTATTCATAACTAGAAAAAAGCATCCATGCAATTTTATTTACGCCTTAAATAAGCTACCTTTTCTAAAGCCACAAAGCATAAGTATCTAGGTGTCATTCTGTCACATGACCTACGGTGGGACGCTCATGTTCATTACATCACATCATCTGCGCTTAAAAGACTTATTTATAAAAAGGCGATTACAGCAAGCACCACCACACACAAAGTTACTGGCCTACAATACACTTATAAACCCATCCTGCAGTACGCAAACACTACCTGGTTCCCGTACACACACAAAAAAACTAACCAGCAAGCTCGAAGGTGTTCAACAAAAAGCGCTTATTGTCATCTTTAACAAATTTCTCCGGAAAATATTCACCTACGGAGCTGCTTAAGAAGGCTGGACTACCAACCATAAAAAACCAGCCGATATGAGCACGCTTAAAGCTGATCTACCAACTGTTACATGGTCAACTAAACATAGACAAGTCCCGCTACATGAAGCTATCAGCAGCTAGAACTACCCGCCACAAATACTCTTATACCCTTGCCTCTTACAGATTTCACACAAATGCCTCCGACTTCTCGTTCTGCCCGCTTGCTATCAGAGAATGGAATAACCTGTCCCCCTCCATTACCAGTAGCACATCCTTAGCCACTTTCTCAAAACTAGTATAAAGCGACTTGATAGCCTCGTAAACATATTATGGTGCTATGTGATCTTTCTTGTTATTTAAGTAAAGTGCCGATATGATTGTACTTTGACAATTGTGCTTATATGTTTTCTTTTTTGTTATTTTTTGGTTTTGTTTTTTTTGTTATTTTTATTGTTTTGTTATTTTTTTCTTAATATTTTTTCCCTCTCAATTGACTGTACCTAATCACTGCCTTAGATTGTCCACCTGTTATAATCGCTTTGGGATTGACAGTATTTATAAATAAGTAAATAAATAAAAAAATAGAATTGCTCCCGAAGAGTGGAGCACACCACAACATGACACCTGGCTGCAATTTACTGATTTAATATTTAGAGCATTTTTTAGCGAACTTCAGTGAGTTTTGACCGTATTTTTTGTCTATCTATACAAACGTGTATTACTTTTTCCTGATGAGCACAACATAGCGTACGCTTCATTTATTTTCCACTTAGGCTGCGTAGGTAGTACTGTAACACAGCTCTAAAATTTCCTAATAGCTCAGGTAGCGTGTCTGTTATGTCTTTAAATATATAAAGAGATTAACTGTTAGGGAAATAAAGCCTCTGGTGTACCGCAAGAATATTGCTCATTAGGACGTTTGTTTCGGGTGATCGCTAGTAACATGAGCTAAGGCGTACATGATGCTGCACTGTTATCGATTAATTTACTAGGGTTTCTCCTGTTTGTTTTCTCATGGTGCAACTCTTAACTGTCTCACACGGAAGTCAATGTCCAGCGTCTCGTGTCATCAATAGTGATTTTAAAAAATAATCACGTGATGACATCGCAGATCAATGATATTGGGGACGTCATCATGTCAATCAACGTGTCATGTAATAACGTAATACGCACACATGATCAGTCTTTGTTGCCTCTATAGGCCAATCAGAGAGGCCATGGAAAACAAGGTGACATGCGTAAACCTAGCTTGCAATGTATTCGATAAAGGGGGCATTGCGCAACCACATTAGATGAAGCCTCTAAAGCTTCGCAAAGTAGTGACGTATGTGGTTATTGGCGCACGTCCTCTCTTTTCCCCCTCCTCGAACTTCTCCAGGCCAGTGCCGCATCGGTAATGGCCAAATGCCGTCACGTGAGACCACTCGCAGGGTTCGTGTGTCTGCAGTCGCCTGCGACAACAATCTTTGCTCTGGATGCGCGGACTCCTTGGGGCAGCGCGCATTTGTTTCGACAAATATGAAGTAGTCCTTCCGTGCGAGCTGTGCTGTGAAATACTTTCGTCGTTGTTTGTTGCCGTCTCGTGCCCTCTGATGGCAGAACAAGTGTAGAGTTGGCCGAAAGCTCTTTATGGTACCACCCGTTAAGCGCAATGAGTTCCGACAAAAGACATTGTGCATAAAATCGGATATGAGAACTTTAGGCCGATATTTTCTAATCTATATTGCAAAGTTGTGTGTCTCTCACTGAGTGTGGTTTGATGCTTTTTCAATTCAATGCTTGATCTAACGCCGTACACAACTCACAGTTAATCGTGCTGGACGTCGTGATCTTTCACTCAGATTTCATTACGCTTGTGGGTGCTGTTTTTTTTTTGTGAGCTATACATACTTAGCTCTTTTGCTTGTCTTTATGCTATGGCTGGTTTGAGTTCGTGGTATTGATTTGTACGCCTAGCATGCATGCGGGAAGATGACGATAACTGTGATTGTGAAACTTCAGAGATTACGTGCTGCTGTTTGGAATAAACAAGACTGAAGTGCAGTAACTCACAATAGTATGGGTACTTTTCGTTGGTTTTTGTTACGTGCACATGTATTTTAGAGCAAATTGCTTTCTTTGGCTTTTTTACGTTGACCGACAAGCCACTCGACTCGCGATGTGAGGGCAGCTATGATGATGATGTGCGGTGTTTTATGGCACATTGACCATTTGATGGCCAAATAGCACCAGGTCAATAGACAAATTATGTGAGCAATAATTATGATAGGCGGCTGTAAAAGTGCCCTAATATCTCTCGTGCTAACGCGGGCAAAAACATGAAAGCACTAAAATCATGACATTGACGTGAGATATGTGCAGTGAGATTGAATGGCCGAACGTGATTGTCAGACAATGATAGAGATGTGTCCACGGCGGCAGCAACCACTCTTCAGAGGTCACGCTACGGAGTGCCTGGAGATATGTTGTTAAAAGTACGTGTGTCTGTTCAAAATGCCAGCAATGATTTATGTGTGAAAAGGAATTCTCTATTGATGAACGTTGATGGGTGCAGGGGTATCTGCTGTCGGTAGGGAAATAAAAAGAGGCTCTTTTTTCTGAGCCAATTTAGGTCACTGCACTGCACGAGGATGTGGAGAATTGTGAGCAGTTCTCCGCATCTCTATCACAATAGTGCATCGCCACCAGACAAAAAGCATAAATGTGTCGATTGTGCGTGTCCTATCTGGAGTCTTGTAAGTGTGGCTTGTGTGTAGCATGATCTGGATACTGTTGGCCAATATCCAATTTTTCGTTTCGTAACATGTAGTTGTTTTCTGCTTACTAATCCCATAGGCGCTGCCAGCACGGCCTGAACTCCCGTCGTAGAAAAGATATCAGATCAAACGCCGTTGTCTTGAGCAGATGTGGCTAGCTGATTCGTCAACACGTTTTCAATGATCTCGTGGCGCCCTGACACCCACCACACTACAACATGTCGTTTGAGAGCGTAAATTGTGCACAACAGAGAGTATAGTGACACAAAGACAGGATTTTTATGTTTTCGCAGAGTTTTCAACAAATCTGCTCAGTGAACCTATGTATATCACCGCGCGTTGTAGTTGTACTTCTTTAAGATGCTTGACGGCCACAGATATCGCGTGAGCTTCTGTGGTGAACATACTTGTTTCGGATTGCAGAATACATGAATTAGAGAAAGATGGACCAACAGCTGCATAGGACACACCAGTGTGAGACTTTGAAGCATCTGTGAAAAATTCTGGGCAACTGTACTTGTGTTCGAGCTCAAGGAAGTGCATGCAGATATGTGCAGTAGGTGTTCGTTTAGTGACTTCAACAAAAGATCGCAGTCTACACTTTGCCAATAATGAAGTATAGGAGGCATGATACAATGAGCCGCATAAAAACATCCTGAGAATAGTGTGACTAGTAGGCACAGTGATACGAAAAGAGTGAAACTGAATTGCCTTGAAAAAACTGCCAATAGGAATATGTTAAACAACACTGAGAGACTTTTTCGTAATTGAAAGTAAATTTAAGCATCCAGTGGCGGCTACAGAAGCAGATAGATTAGATATGACATAAGATGCGATTTCAGGTGCCACAGTGCATTGTTAACGGCATGCACCCAGGCGCCATCGCTCGAAGGAAACAAAAAATCGTACCAGAAAATGTTTCTATCACTATTAGCTTCGCATGACGCCAGTTATAGGCACAGTAACAAGAAAAAAATATTTTTACTTATTGATACAGTGCCAACAGACAATACAAAGAAACAACACTTTTATCACGACGCGATGCTTCGTAAGCGAGAAAATACCTGACAAGCAATTTGGCTGGAGGCATGACCGCAATATTCTCGCACCCGACACCGGGACGTCAAAAATTGTGACAGTGTGTACTGGGTCCCACACAGTTTCTAAACGGAATGTCGAGTACATCGTCATGCGTGGGTGTTATAGACCAAGCCTACGATGTTTCAGATAATATAAGGGCGCATTCTAAAGCTCATTTTCTTTTACTTTCACTTGACTTATGCACTGTGTAATGGGAACACTGTGAAACAAAAGAACGAGATATATATACATTGCTTCATAGCCCCAGACCTGAGCGACGTGTTTTTAGCGAAACATAACATGGTTCTCGTTGAGCGCAGAAAGCACACAGATGTGATAGCTGTTTTTAGGTTCGTAGACGCCTATCTCATTGTTGCTAATCTTTAAACTAAAACTTTTGACGTGGTCGTTACAGAAACGCTAACCATAGTCATGACAGAGTTTCCTACCCCAGTACTAACGCATGCAGCACCTAAGGACAAGTTTATAAGTTTTGTAGACTTCAGGCTGTATTGTTCGTAAGCAGAAGTTTGCTAAACCACGAGGAAATGAACAGGCTCTTTCGTTCGCGGCCACTCAATCAAAATTGAAAAAGCTTGCAGTGGTGAATTCCTGTTATCAAAATTCACTGATGAAGTCATGTTACCACTAGCTAGATGTAAGCTTGTGGACCCAAGCTAAGCGTTTAGTGGACTGTGGTTATCCTATGTGCCTATCAACCACCGTCGCCTACAATGTAAGCAGGAATGCAAGGGCAAACGCCAGAGAGCAGGCAGCCGCCACTAAGGCAGCTAAGGTTGCTTTGAGGGCCTAGATGCATTACAATTTGCCTAACTTGGGAAGAATAGCGAGAAATGATGGTGCGGACGTAGTTTTACAACTCCCGAATGATTACATGGCATGCGCAAAGAGGGTAATGCAGAAAATAGCGGAAAACGGGGTGTTAAGGTAAAGCACAGAAAAAAGTGTGTGAATTAAACCCGAAGTGCTGTCTAGATGACTTGCGAACGCGTGAACATAGGCAGAACTGGAACGTGTGTAAACCAGACACTCATGGTACACCAGTACATCGTAGAAAAAGCAGTATGCGGACATAAAGAAATCCACTGTCAGAGGTGTGGTTGCTCCCCCATGTTTCAAAACACCCGTCTTCTAAATAGGACCTGAACAGAACTACGTGACAAATTATTGAAGTTCATGAAACTGACAAAATGGAATAAAATGTACGAGTGTAGCCTCCTTAGCTTTGCCAGCTAAAGAAAAGAGTTTAACTAGAATAGGCGCTTTGACGTTTGCGAGTGCAGATAGTCGTAAAGAATGATGACACGTCCATGAGCTGTGCTGTATCTTTAGATGATGTTTTCTAAGTTTCATCGACCTACTGTTATTGTAAAAATAGCATCGGTTATCGCAAATAAAACATTAGTTGCAAGTTAGAGCTGTGCGGGTATGTGTCTCTCTAGTGTGTCCCTGTCGTGGTGCGCTATAGTGATATGCATGTTGAAGCATGGGAAGTAAATAAGCAAGCGTGCAGGCAGATAAATGTAAGAAAAGACGTAAGTGATTGAGCAAGTGAGTTAGTGAGTGAGTGAATTTGGTTGGGTGAAAAATATGCATGTCTTTTCAACAGATGTTCATGTGCGAAATCACAAAGAAATGTTTCACCAGGTCAATATCTTCCTCCGCAAGCACTTCTGGAGCGGGCAGCTGGTGGTGTATTCGTGGGGCGTCAAGAGCCTCCTTCAAAGTGTGGTTCATCCATAAGGACCGCATCACCACCTGAAGAATAATGAGCATGAGGTCAACCTCAACCTCGTTCAGTGTGGCTTGCTCTAGTGATCATTTTGTACAGAAAAAATCAAACACTTGTCCCGCCAATCTCAGAAGCCCATCAATTCATGTTCTGTTATTACGTTTACAAAAAGAGTTCCCAATTCTTACAACTGCTTACATAATCAGACAGCTTACGCTTACTGGAGAATAAAGGGCTCACCCATGCATCACCAATTATTCTGGTATTGTTGTCCCAGTATCTCAGAGTCTTCTTATTTGTGTGTTTTACCTCATCATGCTCCTTTCCCCCACTGCACAAACCTTGTGTAAGAATCCTACATGTTGCCTTTAATTATTAGCAGCTACTTTGTCACTACTGGTACAAATAAAGTTGTCGAAGTTCCCGATAAGTCCTAAAGAGATCTGTGCGGATGTTCAAAAGGCGAAGTGGGATTTTAAGCAATTTAGGGAGCGGCAACACGTTTATTTCAAATGCAAAGCATGTCTTAGGAAACCTTGGTGAATTTGACTATCTGTCGGTCTATCTGCCTATCTAGCTGACTGCGGCTTTTAGATGTCCTGATAGTTTTGATAATGAGACCTATACCAAAAGCGGTATGGCGTAACATGACTGTATAATCAGCATAAGTGACTCATCATAACACAGAGATCATAACATCTATGTCATGAATGTCACGTGACAAAAGTCATAATCTTGATGCTGTTGCGGCAGTTTCGTTCACAGGATATATTAAAAAAAAGTTTGGTATGACGTGGCTGTATGGCGAACAAAGGTGACAGGCCCTGACATAGAAATCAGAACATGCATCGTCATGTATTTTATGAATGCAAGCCCTGCTCATGATGCGCTCGCAGCCGTTTCGCTAGCTTCACACATACCATATTTCATATTTCGTGACTTGAATGAACGACAAACCAAAATGACGCGTTCAAACATGGTAGTCATGATATGCTTGCTATGTAAAACATGACAATACGCTACGCTCATTGCATGCTCGCAGCCGTTTTGCTAGCTTCACACATACCAAATTTGATATTACGTGATTTGAATGAATGACGAAGGTAAATAACATGGGTAAACATGATAATCTGACATGTAAGTCATCTAAGGCTTCATTTACATGCCTACCACTGCTGGTGCTGATATTGCAAACGTTAGTGGTGCCGTCCTTACGCGTCTACAAACTACATACTTGCATCTTATCTAGATACGTGAGTGAGCATGACATTTCTACTTGTGCTTACTGGGTAATACAGCAATCCACCTCCAGAAGTTCTGCTGATAATAAAGTGACATTTTCACAATCATGCTTCGCATATCATCGACTCCCACTGTACGTTGCATCTTCCAAGTTTTTAATGCGAAGCATTTTTTAGCGAAAGTCAGCGACTTAGAGCGTATCTATCTATCTATCTATCTATCTATCTATCTATCTATCTATCTATCTGTCTGTCTGTCTGTCTGTCTGTCGGTCTATCTATCTATCTATCTATCGATCTATCTATCTATTTATCTATATACCTACCTACCTATCTATCTATATATCGATCTGTCTCTCTGGCTATCTTTGATTATGTCTATCTATCTATCTATCTATCTATCTATCTATCTATCTATCTATCTATCTATCTATCTATCTATCTATCTATCTATCTATCTAACCGCCTATGACTTTTAGCTCTCCTGGCCGTTTAAATAATGGTATCCACACCAAAATTAGCTTGGCATAGCAATACTCTTTGAAGCATAGGTGACTAGTCATAGTATGAAAATCATGACATGATGACATGAATGTCAAGATTCACTTTTCATGTTCTTGCTGCTGATTGATTTGTGGGGTTTAACGTCCCAAAACCACCATTTGATTATGAGAGACGCCGTAGTGGAGGACTCCGGAAATTTTGACCACCTGGGGTTCTTTAACGTGCACCCAAATCTGAGTACACGGGCCTACAACATTTCCGCCTCCATCGGAAATGCAGCCACCGCAGCCGGAAATCGAACCCGCGACCTGCGGGTTAGCAGCCGAGTACCTTAGCCACTAGACCACCGCGGCGGGGCCATGTTCTTGCTGCTCTTGCAGTGGTTTCATTCACATGACATGCTGCACACCAAGTATAGTGTGACATGGCTGCGTGGCGAACACAAGTGGCAGACCCTAATTTGGAAGACAAAACAAGCATATAATGTAAGTCATCACTACATGTGACACTCATGATGCCCTCGCACCCATTTTGCGAGCGTCACATATACCAAGTCTGGTATTACTTGACGTAAATGAAGGACGAAGGTATGTGACTGGTGCAAAAAACATAATCTTGAGAATCGTGTACTCTAGCATGACTATATGCCCTGCTCATGATACACTCGCGGCCGTTTCGCTAGTTTCACATATAACAAATTCGGTGTTATGTGACGCGAACGGGTGATGAAGGTAAATGACATGTCCAAACATCATAATTATGGTAGACGAAGAAAGTGCTTAACAGCGCAAACGACAGGAGGGGATAGAAGAGACGAAAACAGAGCGCTGCTCTCGTCTCTTCTATCCCCTCCTGTCGTTTGCGCTGTTAAGCATTTTCTTCGTCTATCATGTAGCACCTACCAGCCGAATCAAACACCTTGTTAAATATGTTGAGTATGGCTTTCGTGTCATGTAACAACATGATTTCGTGCCACACTCATGATGCGCTAGCGGCCATTTCACTAGCTTTCAATATAAAAAAAATTGTATTACGGACATGAATGAATGACGTATGTATGTGCCTGGTGTAAACATAATAATCATGAGATGCATGTCATGTAGCAACATGACTTTATGCCACACTCATTATGCACTCGCGGACGTATCGCTAGCTTCACTTATACTGAATTCCGTATATTGTGACGCGAAAGGATGACGAAGGTAAATGATACGTCCATAATGATAAATATGGCTTTCCTGTCATATGACAACATGACTACTTGCCACACTCATGATGCGCTAGCGGCCGTTTCGCTGGCTTCACATATACAAAGTATTTTATAACGGGACGGGAATGAATGACGAAAGAAAATGACGCGTCAAAAAAGCGTGATAATCATGGCACCTAAGTCAAGTACGACTCCATTTACATAGCTACCGTTGCTGATGCTGGTACTGCAAACGCCAGTGGTTCCGTCGTTACATGACTACAAGCTAGATACTTGCTTCTTATTAGATACGTGAGAGAACATGGCATTTCTACTTGTGTTTACCGTGTAATACGTCCGTCCTTCTCGCTAAGCTCTGCTGATCATAAAGTGACATTTCCTCTTTCGTGCTTCGCATATCATCGATTACCACTGTACGTGGGATCTGCCAATTGTTAAATGCGAAGCATTTCTTAGCAAACTTCGGTGACTTTGAGCACGTCTATCTATCTATCTATCTATCTATCTATCTATCTATCTATCTATCTATCTATCTATCTATCTATCTATCTATCTATACATCTATCTATCCATCTATCTTGCTATCTATCTATCTATCTATCTATCTATCTATCTGTCTATCTATCTATCTATCTATCTATCTATCTATCTATCTATCTATCTATCTATCTATCTAACCGCCTACGACAGTTAGCTCTCCTGGCCATTTCAATAATTGTATCGATACCAAAATTAGTACAGCGTAAGATCACTTTATGACGATCATAAGTGATTAGTCATTTTATCAAAACCATAATAATTATATCATGAATGTCATGATTTATTTTTCATGTTCTTGCTACTCTTGCGGTGGTTTCGGCCACATGACATGTTGCGAACCTGGTATAGTGTGACTTGACTGCACGGCAAGCACATGTGGAAATTGTAACATGCATGTAATGTAAGTCATGACTATTTGCAATACTCATTTTAAGCTTGCAGCCCTTTAGCGAGCTTCACATATACCAAATTTGGTATTAAGCGACCTGAATGGATGACGAAGGTATGGGACTGGTGCAATTATGATAATCAAGAAATGCGTTTCATCTAAACGTACGAAAACATGCCCTGCTTAGGATGCGCTTATGGCCGTTTTGCTAGTTTCGCATATACATAATTTGGTATTACAGGACGTGAATGGATGACAAAATATGTGACTGATGCAGATATGATAATTATGAGATGCAGGTCATGTAGCGACATGACTACGTGCCATGCTCATAATGCGCGCGCGGCCATTTCGCTAGCTTCACATATACAATCTTATGCATTACGCGACGTTGATGTATTGCGTAGGTATATGCCTGGTGCAAACTTGATAATCATGGCATGCTTGTCATGTAAAACATGACTACATGCTTCCGTCATAACACGCTCGCCACCGTTTCGATAGCTTCCCAGATATCGAATTGGGTATCACGTGATGCGAATAGACGACAAAGTAAGTGACACGTCCAAATATGATAATCCTGACATGAAGTCATGTACGGCATTATTTACCTACACCTCGTAACGTTGTGGCAATTTCAAATTTACATATTAACCTTCTTCCTCGTGCTTCGCATATCGTCGATTCGCGAACTGCTCAGTGAGCGAGTTTTACCTCGACTCTTCATTCCTTTGCAGAGCAATTCGGTTTTTGGGTGTTCACTAGTTTAGACGGGATTGGGGTGGCATAGACTGCCGTTACCTGGCGTTTCAGCCCTAAAAGTAGCCAACTATCGAATCAGCGGACGCCTGTGCCCATTTTACAACCGGTGCGGTAACGTGGGTTCAAACTAACGACGTCCCGCAGCGGAAGCGGATATGCCAAGTTTTTCTTTCGAGGATGAAAATCAAAATTTGAATATTTTAAAACTCGGTATTCGGGAAAAAAGCCTGAATGTTATGCCATAAAATCCTGAAGGTCAATCAGTATTAGAAGAGTACGAGGCTTGTTTTTTACAGAAAAAATGGGTACAAGTCATTGATTGAAGATTAACTAACTGGAGCATAGTGAACAAAAAGCATTGATAATTAAATAAAGCAGTGTCTTGAACCGTCCCCCAGACACACGAATCACTCAATCCACCATGGCACTCACGGCATCTACGAAGTGTCTGAAAGGTCTTCAAACGTTAATGTGGAGCTGCCAGTATGACGACAGTGAAATGCGGAATATTAAAAAAGCAGTAGGAGGCAACCAGAAAAACCTGGTTTAAGTTTTTGTTTATCGTTTTTGTTCATCACATCTGCAGGAAAGTTATAAACAGAGGAGTTTGAAGTCTTGGCTACTACGCTAAAGCCAGCAAAAAAAAAATACTTAAAGAAGCCCAGCAAAAGTATGGGATACAACAAAGAGGCAGACAGAAACACCGCTGGAACTAACAACCGTGACTTATATCACCTACCATGTCCCCCAAGGAAAGATGAAGCACACAATAATCTTCCTTACCATCGTGTCAAGACACTAAAATGCTTGTCGAGAAGGCAAACTTATAGTGAGCCTATAAATTCATCTTAGCTTTTCCAATGTGGTATGTCTGCACAATTTCACGCTTCGATTAACTCTTTCATTTTCCTAGACAAGTAACTTTACTGAAGACGGGTGGCACACCATATTCATGACAGGGACGATTATTCTTTCTCGTCACTGTCATGAATGTGGTTGTCCCCCTTACCTCATTAGGGCGCTGGTCCCTACCCGGCTGCAACCACTCCGCCTACGCATTGTTGGCGGATGCGCTGGGCTCACTGCGCTTCACAGAAAAAACTGAATTGAGCTCCATGATAAAGGTCATTATCCAGTCTTTTCAGTGACGTCTGATTTTATGCCTGGTTGGAATACCTTGTAGCAATGAGAATAGTAAGAGCAACAAAAGCATTTTTGCTGTACAAACTTCCGTTGTACCCAGAGTACGGTGAAACTATTCAATGTAGCAAAGCAGCAATTACTGTGCCTAAATTTAGACGAAGTGCCATTCAAGGTTTCTAGGAAAAGGTATTCGACATAAACTTATTAGTAGTTTATTCACGTTCCATTGAATAGGGGCAAAATATTGAAGGTTTGTGCTTTGAACTAAAGATTTTCAATGAATCGTAAATACCACAGACGTTTTTGGTGTCAGCTCCGTGTAATAATTAAAAAAATCAAGTTGTTTAATGTGAGTTCAAACGTTCGCCGAATGTGGCACAATTAAACATATTAAAACGGCTAAAACATGTAATATATATCTCAAGGCTTCACAAGGTAAGTCTATTCACCACGCGTAACAAACACCAACTATAAAAGGAAGAGGGCTGAGTAATGAATCTTTTCCATACGCACCACTGCAGCAGGCTGGGCGTTGTAATCAAGTGCCAAATGATTTTGGTACGCCAAAAAATTGTGCGTTCATCACGTGCTCGCAGAACCAGCGTTCTCTGCCGCATCTTTAGTAATGCGCATCTCTTCGTGGTTCAACTGCTTATTTTTTGCGGGTTCCTTTGAGTTTTTTCATGCCTGTGAAGTTAGAAATCGTGAAAGGAAGGACGCTTCCAAGCCGTGCGAATGATATGCATGTAGTGTCACTTCAATGAGGGCACAATGTTTTTTTTTTCTTGCCTGGGATGTAAAGGTTATTCAGATTTCACATACTCGACAAAATACAAAAGTACCACAAAACACATTGAAGACCCATCAATTTTGAGCTGACTATTGGTCAATACTTTGGCATTCTTACCAATGGTTCGATGCTCACAGTCCACTTTGGTCCATCCTCTTATCCCTTCACCACTTCAAAAACTGGCACACTAACTCGCAGAAATATTGTCACACAGATCGCACTTCTACATCCGCATTTTCGGTGGACGTACTCAAATCTTTTGGTTGCCGAAAATTGCAGAGTCAACGAAGAATAACCTGACTTCGACGCTCATGAGAAAGGCCACATCAAAAAAAAAAAATACTGTTATCACACATACTGTAGCACTGACGAATATTTTCAATGCAAAGCATGTCTGTAAGTACTGCAAGCACTTTTGGCATCTATCTATCTATCTATCTATCTATCTATCTATCTATCTATCTATCTATCTATCTATCTATCTATCTATCTATCTATCTATCTATCTATCTATCTATCTATCTATGTACTTTTCTATCTATCTATTTATCTATCTAGACGCTTACGTCTGGGTGCTCTTGTGATCACCTGAACAAAAATTAGTATTGGAGGATGAGATAATTTCATAAATATGAAGCGATAGTCAAGACATGAATACTTTCATAATCTGGTCACGTACGCGGTCAAACACTTTCCACTAGAGAGTGGCACAAACCTGCAGGCGGATATGTGCCACTGGTATTCGGGTACGTTTCACAGGTGATTCACACTAGTAATCTACCCAGCGAGGACCCCTATGCAGTTGGAATCGTTGAGACCGGTAAGTGTGACAAGTAATTTTCGAAAGTAATAGAAAAAATGATCAATGAACGAATTGTATGGTGGCAAGACATGAAAAAACTACTACCAGAAAGCATAGCCGGCTTCAGAACAGGTAGAAGCACGATGGACTGCATTCCGGATTTTGTCACAGATATGGAAAACCAACAAACGCAAGGAAACACCAATGTCGTTGCATTCCTGATGTGCACCTAGCATAGGACACAGCGAGTTACGTTCACGTTCTGGAAGGCCTGGCATTAAAGAGATTCAAAGGCAAGATACTGCGTTGGATCACTCACTTCCTGAAGCACCGGCAAATTTTTGTAGTTACGCAGGAGGGCCCAACGTCAGAACATGTCATCAACCAAATAGTGCTACTGGGCAGTGTGCTAAGCCCTACTCTCTTTAATGTAGTCATGGGGTAGCTCGCGTATAATCTTCCACCTAACATCAGATGTTAGTATGTGCTGATGATATAAGTACATGGACGTCTGGTCCATCGTTTTTGGATGTACAACAAACTTTACAAGACGGGTTGGATTATGTAGACCATATTCTAAGAAAAAGAGATATGGCGCTGACTCTGGCTAAAACAGCCATACTACCATTTACATTAAAAGACCCGGAGATTTTCAGAATATTCTGCAAAATCAGCCTATTCAAATGGTTACAACTCATGAATTCTTGGGATTAATTTTAGACCAGAGAATAACATTATCGCCTCATTTTTTTAGTAAACAAAAATTTTACCAGGCTATTTGAATCCTCCCGCATCTCTGCGCAGCCAAATGGGGTGGTACTATAGAGTCATTATTAGCTCTACATGTTGCCTGTATACGCCCCATCGTAAGTTACTCACTGCCCCTGCGGGACGGACTTCCAGCCACCACTGAAAGGAGACTTCACTTGTTATTTGCAAGGAGCTTGAAGTATGTCTGGGGTTGCCACGGTCCACTTGCAGTGCTTTAGTGTAAGCAGAAGCTCAACAGCCACCTTTGGCAGTACTCCGAACTAAAGAAACAAGTCGAAATTTATTTAGAATTTTCACGCAACATGAAAGTCATTCTTTATCTTGTGCCCTAACACAAAGGACGGCAACGAGACTACAGGTTAGTGTACCATCATTTCAAGCTGTAGTACCAGAATTTAAACGATGGAAACCTTCAAAACAACATTGGACGCTGCCACTTCCCAACGTTATCTGTGAAATAGGCGGCATAGAGAAGAAAGCAGACATGGCACCTCTAGTAGCGGCACAGATGGTACATCATCAGTTTCATATATTGCGTAACGAAAAAACAAAGATATAAACAGTTAGATCATGCACTGAAGAAGCGTCAGCCTTTGCGGTCTTTCTACCCGAATTTCAGAAAAAGAAAATGTACAAATTATTGCACAAATCTTCAACGACGACAGCAGAATTGATGGCTATCTTTGAAGCAGTTAAGCTTATCTGCGAGAATCCTAGCCACGAAAGTGGGTGATATGCATGAATAGCAAACCTGCTCTTCAGCTAATCAGAAATGCGAGATCCCTTTACAAAAAAAACTCCCAAGCATTTCCCCGAGGGTGAACATGGTTAAGTGCGAATACACGGGGTGATGCTATGAGGGGTATTTATTAATTCGCGCTATTATATTTATAATCACACTATGGTGCCTTTATGGTGTAATGGTTCCTGGGAATCGCAATTTGATCACACGGGGGAGTTTACGTTAACTCACTGGCGAATGCCAACGGATTTTCACTTTACTCCCCCTCACGACCCGCTCTCGACGGGAGACTGAGAGAGAAGGTGGGCGCGCGAGAGAGAGGGGTGCGCGCGCAGCTGCAGCGAGTGAGGAGAGCGGAGGAGAGAGCGAAGGGGGAGGGGGTATAAGGCGCGTTACTGACACCGATATCAGCGTCGCGTCCGTGGCTTATTCGGTAGAGCAGCGCGCTGCGGCCCGCCAAGTCCTCTTTCTTTTAAAGATAGAGAGAAGACTGCGGACGCCGGTGACGGCGGTGAATGGTTTGGGGTCGCTAATAAAGTGTATTCACACTTAAAATGGTGAAATAGCACAATGTATTGCAAAAACTGTGGAATATGCCTCATCGCAGGGTCACAACGTCGTATTTCGATGGCTACCCAGCCACATTGGAATAAAAGGAAATGAAGAGGCTGACAGCTTCGCGAAGAAAGCAGTGAAGCAAGGACGGAATTGCGCAATCTCTATGTCTTGGGCGGATATTCGTCATTTTATAACGCAAGGAGTTAACCATTGTTCGATGGAGAATTGGTTTGATAGCCCTAAATGAAAGGAAACAGTACTTTATGAAGTTGATCCAGACAGACAATTTTCAATAACGACAGACCTCCCACAACACCAAGAGACATCATTTCACCGACTTCGATTCGAAGTAGCATACACAAACAGCTTCCTGCACAAGATACATCGATCGAACTCACCGGAATGCCACTGTCGTCATGCAGAAGAAAATGTTCGCCATATTCTTTTGGAGTGCGTTAAATACGCGAATGAAAGAGAAAAATTAAGGAAAAAATGAGCAAGCTTGGACAGATGACCCCTCACAATAAACTACTTGGACCATGGCTTGAGATGCCCTTCCAGAAAAAGGCAATAATATTCCTAGCAGACATTTTAGTGCAGACTGGACTGGACAATCATAGACGCCTATAATAGACAGTCAGAGATGGACATATATAAAATGTGTTTATGCATATATTGTCAGTAGAAAAGGAAGGTGTGCGTGTAAACAGTTTATGACTTTGTGAACTGCTCCTAAAAAACTGTGCATTGGCATCATAGTTGAACTGGTTTCATTGTGCTATTATGTTTTTTTGTTTTCCGTATTGTTAATTTTTGGGTAGCGTTCTGTACTATTCTTTATTTTCGCCGCAGAACTTCGTGATATGGAGTAGCCGAGGCAATAAGCACCTCAACCTCTCCCCAGCAAAACAGTTAAAACAGAACAGAACAGAACAGACGAAAACACATAGGAGCAGTTTTAACACGTGAGCGTGAATAAAAAATTGACATTGGCAACGCTGATCCGACGAATGCAAACAATAAATGTGAAGGTCTGAGCAGAAATTAAAGCCAAGCAATATACATGGCAACCAAGCATTCTACCACAAAGCCTGATTATTGCCACGTTCCATTTCCCAAGTTTTGTTATTATCCCAAAACACTACACAATTCTCAGTGCAAACCGCGCCTGCAGTTTTCGAGAAGCTTCCGTACTGTAGTAGATCATTTCGATAAATCATGCCCACCCTGCGAACTGTACAGATTATTCTGGAAGCTACGCCACCACCAGCGATAACGCTAGAACATTCGACGGCAAGAGTATAAATGCCGACGCGCTTCGCCGCTTGTGAGTAGTTGATCGACGGCCGACGTTCCGTTCGCCACTGGGGTGTCTAAACGAGCACTGTATGTATAAAATGATGTAAAGAGTTTTTTTGAGTTTGAAGTTAATAAAGTTCTCTTTGTATCGCTCCAAGACTGCTACTGTAATCGGACTTTCCGTTTACCGGGCACAGGTTTGCCCAAAGAAAGAGTTAAATTCCAACACAATGTCTCCTGTCTTTGGCCACGTCACGACTCTGTGACATCTGGTGGAGGTGCTGCTTCTTTGATGTTCCGGACGCCCCGTCAAGCCGCGACCCCAGCCCAAGCGGCAAAAAAGACACGACGATAACCCTGAACAGCGAAGAAGCCGCAGGCAGAGCGGACTACAACCAGAGTACGAGCCCCTTCCTGAAGCAGCCAGGCAGAACCAGATCCCGACATCAACTACTGCAACCATGACCGCCCCCGTGCAGCCTGTACCACTCCTGCTCCGGCAACCCAAAGAGATGCCAACTTTCCGCGGTTCGCCACTGGAAGACCGGGAAAGCTGGATCGAAAGGTTCGACCGCGTCGCCGCCTCACAACGCGAAGCCTTACAACGAGGTACGTTTTTCGCGCCAGGTTCCTCACCACTTTTGCAAGTGTGGTGCACAAGGAAAAGGCCGCAGCTCTCCTCAAAACCCGCATGCAGAAGCCAAACGAAAACGTGGCGCTATTCACGGAAGAAATGATTAAACTTTTCCGCCACGCTGACTCTGACATGTCCGAGGAGAAGAAGGTCCGTCTGCTCATGCGAGGAGTAAAGCAGAAACTCTTCGCACGGCTGATCAGAAACCCGCCGAAGACGGTCGCCGAATTCATTTCAGAATCATCTTCCATAGAGAAGACGCTCGAGATGCGCACGGTGCAATATAACCGTAGCTTCTCGTCTACAAGCTACGCCGACATTCAAGCGCTTGGAACTACTGACTTGCGCGAGACGATCCGAGTGATCGTGCAGGAAGAGCTGCGAAAATTACTTCCTTCAGCGCAGCCATACGTGGAATCTTTCGCGGATGTCGTACACCAGGAGATCCAGCAATCGCTGGGCGTTTCCTGGAAGCCTCAAGAGCCTCAGCTGCAAGCCATGAGCTATGCTGCTGCAGTCCGCCGCCACGCCCCTCCTCCATGCGCACGCCAAAACGCTGCCTCAACGCACTTTCGTCGCCAGACGCCACTGCCGCCACCACTCCTACCGACGTCCTACCATTCGCCAGTGGCCCAGCGCAGTGCGCCGAGGGAGACTGACGGCTGGCGCACACCTGACCACCGCGCGCTCTGCTACCACTGCGGCGAGGCTGGACACACATACCGCTGTTGCCAGTACCGCCAGATGGGACTGCGTGGCTTCGCCGTCAATGCACCGCGTCCACAGCCAGGAGAACGGCCACGTCACATCGCCGACTACATGACAGGAACACAGTGGACACCACAAAGCCCTTCCCGTTCGCCGTCGCCCAGCCGCCGCACGTCACCGCACCACCAGCAGTACTCTGGCGCAACGCGGGGTCGGTCTCCTAGCCCGTATCCGGGAAACTAAGTGCAGCAATTGATGGAGGTGCGGTTGCTGTGCGACGAACTACCGAAGATCCTCCGACGACGACGACGCTGCGACAAAACTTTCCGAACACGACACCAAGCAGGCAAAGTCCTGACGGTGAAACCTCACTTACCGAAGGTAACCTGACGACGCAATATGGAAGCAGCGGAACAAGCCGACGCAGCCGTGACCCGATGCCACGCCCTAACTGTAACGCGAGACGACGAACTAGCGACCTCGACGTACTTATCGACGGCCACAGTGTGACCGCTCTTGTCGATACTGGAGCCGACTATTCCGTCATCAGAGGGCCGTTCGCCGGGAAGTTAAAGAAAGTTAGGACAGCTTGAGAAGGCCCTGAAATCCACACAGCCGGAGGTCATCTCGTAACACCTGCAGGAATCTGCACAGCTAGAGTCACCATTAACGGTCGTATTTATCCTGCATACTTCGTAGTCCTACAGCGTTGCTCGACAGATGTCATCCTTGGCATAGATTTTTTATGCCTCCATGGTGCTGTCATCAACCTAAAAACAAACTTGATAACGTTATCCACAGAAGAACTACTACTGCCAAGCACGCCATCAGGAAACCATGCCTTGAATGTGCTGGAAGAACGAGTCACCATTCCGCCTCGCTCAAGCGTCATTATTTCTGTCGGCGCTCCTGAATCACCTGACTTGGAAGGCGTCGTTGAAGGCAGTCAGCACCTGCTGGTCACCCGAAATATTTGCGTCGCAAGAGAAATTGCAGAGCTGTGGGGAGGCAAAGCAACGGTTATGCTCACGAATTTCAGCAATGAGTACAAACATGTGAACAAAAGAACAACGGTCGCATACATCGAAGAAATTGTCGAAGCCACCAGTGCTTTCGCCCTCGCCGATTCTGCGGAACCTGCTCAGAGGAACCAAGCCCCTCCCATAGCTTTCGATGTCAATCCCAGACTTCCGAATCATAAGCAAGAACAGCTCAAGGCCCTGCTTCGGCAATACGAAGATTGCTTTTCGTCGTCATCGAAAATTCGGCAGACCCCAATCACGAAACATCGCAACATAACCGAAGAAAATGCCAGACCACTCCGTCAGAGTCCGTACAGGGTTTCGACGCGAGAACGCGAGGCAATGAAAAGAGAAGTTTATGAAATGCTGCGGGATGACATTATCCAGCCGTCCAAGAGTCCATGGGCATCCCCCGTAGTGTTAGTAAAGAAAAAGGATAAGACCCTACGCTTCTGCGTCGATTATCGCCATCTGAACAAAATCACAAGAAAGGAAGTCTATCCTCTCCCACGAATAGACGACGCACTTGATCGGCTCCATAACGCCAAGTACTTTTCGTCAATGAACCTCAAGACTGGCTATTGGCAAATCGAAGTCGACAAAAGAGACCGAGAGAAGACGGCGTTTAAACACCGGACGGCCTCTTCGTGTTTAAGGTGATGCCTTTCGGCCTTTGCTCAGTGCCTGCAACTTTTCAACGCGTTATGGATACATTACTAGCAGGATTGAAGTGTAAGACTTGCCTTGTGTTCTTGGATGACGTCGTCGTGTTTTCCTCGAGTTTCGACGAGCATTTTCAGCGCATTGAAGCTGTACTTTAAGCTATCAAGACGTCTGGAGTCACACTGAAGCCAGAAACTTGCAGATTTGCGTACGAGGAGCTCTTGTTTCTGGGGCACGTTATTAGCAAGTCTGAAGTCCGTCCCAATCCACAGAAAACAGCCGCCATCGACGACTTCCCGCTGCCCACTAACAAGACGGCGGTGCGCCAATTTCTGGGCCAGTGCGCCTATTATAGGCGGTTCGTGAAAAACTTCCCCGCATCGCCGATCCTCTAACTAGCCTTGCCAAGGTGGACGTGGAGTACAAGTTGTAAACACCGCAAGAACACGCTTTCCAGGAGCTTAAACATCGCTTCCAGACGCCTCCGTTACTTGCCCATTTCAACGAATTCGCCGAGACAGAAATACACACTGGCGCAAGCAGCGTAGGTCTTGGCGCCGTTCTTGAGCAGAGGGCTGACGGACTTGAAAGGGTTATTAGTTACTCCAGCCGATCGCTATCCAAAGCAGAAGCCAATTATTCCACAACAGAAAAGGAGTGCCTCGCAATCATCTGGGCTGCGTCAAAATTCGTCTTTACCTCTACGGCAGGCCTTTCAAAGTTATGAGCGACCACCACGCCTTGTGTTAATTGGCTAGCCACCTTGAAGGACCCTTCAGGTCGCCTCGTACGATGGAGCCTGAGACTCTAAGAATATGACATTACCGTCATTTACAAGTCTGGCAAGAAACACTCCGACGCCTACTGTCTCTCTCGTGCGCCGGTCGACCAACCACCACCCGACAACCCGGAGGATGACGACTACGTCTAGGGAACGATACCTACCGACGACTTCACTGAACGACAGCGGGCCGCCCCGGAACTTAAGGCCCTAATAGAATACCGCGAAGGCAGGGCTGCCGAAGTCCCAAAGGTATTCAAGCGCGCATTTGTATCGTTCTTCCTGCGAAACGATCTTCTACAAATGAAAAACTTTTCACCGCTTCGAGCTAAGTACCTCCTTTTAGTGCCTTCAGCTCGGCGACCAGAACTGCTGCAGACCCTGTACGACGATCCGACGGCAGGGCACCTCGATGTTTCTTGCGGGCTCGTGAGGATACAAGAAAGTTAGTACTGGCCAGGTCTTACCACCGACGTCACTCGTTATGTGAGGACATGCCGGGACTGTCAGCGACGCAAGACACCACCGACAAGGCCAGCGGGACTTCTGCAGCCAATCGAACCGCCTTGCAGACGTTTCCAGCAGATTGGTATGGACCTACTGGGGCCGTTCCCGACGTCGGCTTTCGGAAACAAGTGGTTCGTGGTAGCTACCGACTACCTCACCCGCTACGCCAAGACAAAAGCCCTTCCCAAAGGCAGTGCATCCGAGGTAGCTAATTTCTTAATCGAAAATATTGTCCTACGTCACGGCGCCCCGGAGGTCCTTATCACCGACAGAGGAACGGCATTTACTGCCGACTTAACTCAAGCGATCTTGGCATACAGCCAGACAAATCACCACCGGAAGACAGCGTACCACCCAACGACCAACGGCCTCACCAAGTGGCTTAACAAGACGATCGCCGACATGCTGGCAATGTACGTCGATGTCGAACACAAGGCGTGGGGCGCCATTCTTCCGTACGCAACCTTCGCATACAACACGGCGGTGCAGGAGACGACGCAGATATCTCCATACAAATTGGTCTACGGAAGGAGCCCGGTAACGACGCTCGATGCCATGTTATCCAACGTCACCGACAAAGAAAACCTCTATGTGAATGAGTACCTTCAACGCGCCAAAAAAGCCCGACAACTCGCGCGTCTCCGTATCAAGAATCAACAGACGACGGACAGCCGCCGTTACAATCTTCGACGACGCTCCGTGGAATACCAGCCCGGTGAACGTGTTTGGGTGTGGACGCCGATACGCCAATGCGGACTAAGTGAAAAGCTTCTGCGACGGTACTTCGGACCGTACAGGGTAGTTCTACGTCTCGGCCCACTTGATTACGATGTTGTCCCCAACGGAATCACGAACCCTCAACGATGCCGATCGTGGCCTGAAGTTGTCCATGTCGCACGCCTCAAGCCGTTTCATGCACGTTAACAAACTGAAACACTGTTTTTGTATTATTATTGTATTGTAATGTATTCATTGTACTTTCTTGCATTATTGTTGTACCTTCATCTTTAGTTAAAGCGTCGGGACGACGACTTTTTCAGAGGGGGGCAATGCCAAGTTCCATTTCGCAAGCTTTGTTATCATCCCAAAACACTACACCATTCTCAGCGCAAACCTCGCCTGCAGTTTTCGAGAAGATTCCGGACTGTAGTAGATCATTTCGATAAGATCACGCCCACTCTGCGAACTGTACAGATTATTCTGGAACTTACGCCACCGCCAGCGATAACGCTAAAACATTCGATGGCAAGAGTATAAATGCCGACGCGCTTCGCCGCTTGTAAGTAGTTGATCGATGGCCGACGTTCTGTTCACCGCTATCAGGCCAAGACTGCTACTATAATCACACTTTCCGTTTACCGGGCACAGGTTCACCCAAATAAACAGTTAAATTTCAACACAAAGTCTTCTGTCTTTCGCAGGTCATGACTTCGTGACAATATTCTTGAAACGTTAATTGTGGTTGCCGTGCTGGCTACCTAGATATCTCATCATTACATATGTACTGCTACGATACACTCGTGACGTGGGTTTAATGTCGATTGTAGTTAGGTGCCATGCGCTGAAGTCGATTTATGTAAGAGCGTTCAGGGGTACCACCCTCGAGAGCACCAGCGCTTTATATCAGCTTATCGCTTTTGGTGTTGCTGAGAGTCACGTTCTCTGTTGACATTATCACGCAAGTGCAAAAAACTGAATATACAAACATCTGCAACGTGGCTGTGCGTGCAAGATTTGTACAAATATTTAGCGTCATTTCGTGACGTATCGAAATATAAAAATTGCAACATGGTCACCTTCCCTAGGCATGCTTCTCATAACGCTGATTATTAGGGTACGTAGGATATGCCGATTTAATTTTTGAAAAACTGTTGCGGCAACCTCATTGGCAAGCTTTTTGACAGTGCCTGTAAGTCAATATAAAAAAACAACACAACTTTCCGGAACAAATTGATGTATTTCTGCTGATATAGCAGAAGCATAAAACAAAACTGTATTGTGTAAATGTTTGGTTTCGCTCCCAGAGAAAATTATGAGTTCCGATTTCTTTAAAATGCTGGCATGCTAGCGCTTGCAAGAACAAAATGGAAATGAAGAATGAAACAACCATTTTGTATGGAACGTTGTCTGAAAAGCGCATCATATATCTACCGATCGGCCCCATTCTGAGACTTCATGTAATTTTCGCAGGCACACTACGCTGCAATGACTCTTTTACAATGAAACCATTTGGCACTGAAGGAATAATAAAGACAGAAATATTGCAACACGTGATTTTGAGTACACTGTATTCTCGTTGACACCCATATCTGCGCGCGTCCTTATTACACTTGCATCAATTGTAATACATCAGCTTTTTTTAGTGTTCATCGTACATTCAAAAATCACCGATTGAATTGTATTTTGATTTTTCCAGTGAATGGCAATTGATTTAGCAAAAAAGAAATATATGTCGGATACCATGTAAAAGTTTAAATACGTGAACAATGAACGCTACACGAAACAGATAGTCTATACAATTAGAAAAGGGGCAAATAACTATACTTTCTGCAGCCACTTCATGTTCAGACCATATATCTCACTTTATAAGCACCCATGAGTGACCACAGGGTGCTACGTATTCCACATTGATAATCTTAGCATCACTGGCGTCGTCTGGTGGACATACACGTGTGGTGGTTTCCCCTTCGAAGGAGAGTCAATGGTTAATAGCAGTGCCCCCTCTCTATCAATGCATTGTAGGGGTGCAATGCATGTATGGGTGCATTGTATGGGTGCAATGCATTGTATAGGCACTGTATTACGGGACAGATTTTGTGCACCGATTATTGGGGGACAAGGAGGGGATGCGCCCGGCGTGTCCCATTCGTGTGCACGCCTATGCTGACCGAAGTAGCTATACTTCGTTTCATATATCAAGTGCAACGTTGTGAAAACTATGCAAAAATTTCGGTCAGAAACATGTGTGACTTCACGCGTCTCGCGCTCGTTGTAAGCGCTCGTGCGAGACGAGCTCAGACGCGCCTCCATAGCATCGTGAAAGGCTACAAGTAAAACGTCAAGAAATAAGAACCAAGAAACGGAGTATAGAAAAGGACATTCGTAGAACACATGGACATTGGCTCAGATGTGTGCCTCTTATGTGGGTGTATGCCGTCATAATTGCTTACGATTTTCTAATATGCATTAATCCCGATTCTCTCACCCTCCCACTAAGTGCGACGCTGAACTTGATTGTGCTGCTACTCAATAATCTCTGTGTTCGTGCGAATACGTCACATTTGGAAATCTGCTCTTGGCAAAAATGAAGAATTTCCTAAAGCAAACTCCTCGTGGGAGCTTAGTTTATCATGATTTAGGCCGTATAGCACAAATACGGTGAAAGCAAAACGGGAAACACAGTGAATCAACTATAATAGATTATCCCACGTCATCCCATATACTAGGTCGTCTACGTAAAACTGGTGCTGTGATGGTACCACTGTAGACTGCGCAGTACGCGGCATAACGAAAACATTATTAGAAGCGGTAGTCTAGAAGAATGAAGCATGCCACGAATTACGCAAGCGACCGAAAAAAACCTCAAACATGTACAGGACGGCTGGCAGGGTTGAGGTAAAAGCAGACCTGCTGAAAAACGGAGGGCGAATCGTTTCAGGACAAATTGGTCAGATCTGACTTACATCGGGAATCGATGTTATGCCAAGAATGCAGATGGAAGAGGACTGTATTGTATTTTAGTTATTCTGCGAAACGTTACTAAATGACGCCAGAGGTGTGTACTAATGTACTTCCAGAGATATGTTGAACAGTCGCGATTGGTTAATTACATTACTATTTGTTTATAGTACCGCAATGATGTCAGCAGCAATTTCCGTATAACAACACTAGAAGCTGTAACGTGATATGTAGCGCATGTATTTGTGACGATAATAGCCGTTAGTAGTAATTTATAAATCAAATTCAGTGGATGGTGCCTAATAATAACGGAAGCTAACTAGACGTGACGGCTGTGTCAGGAGCACATATGTAATGTTTATAAAGTTTGAGCGCCAGCACAGCGATCAAATCTGACATTTCACAAAATCGGGCTTGATTTCAAAAGCCTGGTATAGCTTTATGCTAGAATACTTGATTACCAAGCAAAATGTTTGTGCTTTATTCCTGCTGGTGCCCTGACATTTATGCTTTGCATTCGTCGGGTCAACGCTGCTGATGTGCGCTTGTTTTCATAACCCCCTCACGTTAAAATAAAAAAAGAATATCTGTTCTCACCGTTCCTGGCTAGACGTAAACTGTCAACCACCTGTGGCGCATATCCAAATTTCTCCGGCAGATGGGTATATGCCACACGTATCTCAAAGAAAGGTTGTGACGAGGTATAAGTGTGCGTTATTCAATGCAACAACGAAAAATGACGTGCTCATGTGTGCCATTCCTTCTCCGTTCTTTGTTGAATATGAAGATATAATATATCTTGAGGGTATAAATAGGTGTTTATTTTAATAAAACTCTTTGTTCTGAATAGTATTGTGGTGATGTTCAGTTTTAACTATTAAACTGTGAAGTACACTTCATGTTTTGGCTGTACCTTCAGAATAGAGTAGAAACTACACTACAAGTACTTCATCGTCAAATATTCTTGTGAAAATATTCCCATCGAGGGGAGCGGGGCACGTTGGATACACGAGAACTCGCATTTTAAGTGACATGTTTAATCTATTGATAAACACAAGTGTCACCGCAAGTGATTGACACATTGCTCGTGTTACACTAATTCACAAGAAAGGTCTCCTCTTTTCGGTAAATGATTATCAGCCTGTATCAGTTATTAGCACATGTTACAAAGTGTTAGAGTATGTTGTTGTACGTTACAATCCAGAATTTCTAATTGATCAATGTCTATCGTGACCACAACAACATGGATTCAGAAAATTAATGTCTACAGTTACACATTTGGTTTTTATTGTACGCGAAATACTGGCCATACATGATGTTTCTGGGCTTGTTGATATTCTATTTTCAGTCTTTTTCAAGACGTTAGATAAAGTTCCATGTGATTACCTATTATATTGGTTAGAACGCCAAGGCTGGCCTTCTTTATTGTTAAATAGTTTGTGTAACGTTTCAAAAAGAAAACGATTCGTCGAAATAAAAAACCATTATCCCCTGTGCTTCCTGCTACCTTGGGAGCGTTTTAGACATTTTGTTATTTCTTGTCTAAGTGATACGGTTGAATTGGTTCACGGTACAGTATCAATACAGTTGTTTGCTGAATAATGTGTTGTCCTCAAGGAAATCTCGGCTACAAGTGGCCAAATCTTCATACAAAGCACTATATGTGCGATTGGGAAATAGTTTAACCATTGTGGAATTATTTTAAATTCAGACAAAACAGTGCTACTTCGTGTAACTAGAGAAAATCAGACCGCGCTTTCATATAATATATAATAAAGATCGGGTCACAGAAGTTGACAAATTTCGATACTTAGGCGTTACACTAACAAATAAGTTGACAAGGTCAGAACTTATATCCAATATTTGTGCAATCTGTCTTCGGGAACAAAGGCTTCCTAGAAGAAAAGTGTGGAAAGCGCCCAGTAGCATAAAACTCCTAGCTTACAATGCCTTTGTAAGGTTCGAATTGGAGTACGCATCAAGCATTAGCCTTATCAAAAAGATATTTCTCTACTAGACAATGTTCAACTTGAAGCAGTGACAATTTTATTCAGACAATACAAACATCTAAATTTACCTACAGATTTATTGTGCATCAATAAATCTGTAGGTGAAATTGCGATGGTGTAAGCCTCAAAAAATTACTCGCGTTTCATTTCTTCACAAAAACTCTGTAAGTAAAATCTAATTAGCTCTTTCAGCATCTTTTAGGCGTCTTAGTACAAGACCCTTACGACACAATCAAAAACATTCGTTAACATCAATCTTCGCTCGCACAAAACTATTTCAATACAGTTTCTTCTCTTGTATGATCGCGAATCGGAATTTGTTGCCGAATATCCTATTCAGTTTCGACGACTACGCTAGTAATTATAATAAAGAGCTGAGCCACTTCTCGGTAGCAGATACTGTATTAACAGACAGGATGCGATCGTAGGCATAGATAGCACGAACAATGACGTTCAGCGTGAGCCTCCCCAGTGTAGCGCTGACGATACGGCTGTGGAGCTCTGGAGGTTGCCCATCTTCTTCGTTACATTTTTCTCCCTCGCTGAAGACACAGCCACTTATGTGTTTCAGGGCGTCATAGGAACAAGTGTTTCATGGTACGCTTTTAGGCGGTCCACGTGAACAGTTCCGCGGCCTCGGCGATGCAGGTTTGCAGTGGGTGTGAAGGACTCTATATGGTAGTTGACGGGTGAAGTTTGCCATAGGACGCAGGGCCCGTGGTACTTGCTGACGAACTTCGATGAGACACCCGGGACGTAAGTGACACACATTCACAACCAAACAAGAGAGTTTGGTGAAAAATGGTTGTGAAACCATCCGTCGTCTTGTCGGAATTTCCGTTCGTCCTGTTCTTAACTCGTAAGCAAGTTGCAAGAATATACAGGTGCTGAAACTCTACCCGCAACGCGTTGAAAAGCGGAATCCCAGCGCGTCCAGATACTTTTCGGGCCGTTATCCGTTACCTTGCAGCTTAATCTATGCCTTCTTAGATGGAGCTACGGCGAGTGGGGTCAGCCGTCTCGGCAGCACACTCGGCGAAAAGGCATAAGCTGCTGATTCTGGCCCTTTTTATTGCCTAGTAGAACGATGCTGTTTGAGGCCAGATTTTCTAGGGGCGAAGCTCCATAGGGTTTGGGTTGTTCTCTTCTCCGTAGTAGTAGCAGTAGTAGTAGTAGTAGTAGTAGTACAATTAGTAATATGTAGCCACTTCAAGTTAGCTTTAAAAACCACTCACTCTATAGAGTTTTGTGTACATGTGTTTGGAAATTTTATCACTAAATGGCGTTAGTGGTTTTCGCATAGTTGTCGCACTGACCTCCATTAAAAGCCTGGACGACGCATCCCTGGTCTTCAATGCGGACGCTTCTGAAGCCACCAGAAAGTCCCTTCACTTTCCCGGAAACTGGCGTCTTCTGGGCATTTAGGCGTGTAAATGGAACGTTTGCTGTTGAAAAATGTTGTTCTTATCCTAATTTTCTAAGTTTTTCTATAATATAACATCGCGCGATCATCCAACGCTACAAAACATTGACAGACGCCGTAGCGACGCTGTACGAATACGGTGCGGTACTGTATTATGCAACTAGTGCACGCAACAGACCCTTCGATTAAACATCACTTGGAAAGTCGACTAACGCTACAAGAAAGCAGAAAATCACAGCTTTGCTGCAAAGGCAAAGCAATGATAGCGATAGCAACAAATTGGAAGTTAACGCGCAGAATGGCAACCAGATCGAAATGTGCCTCGCAATTTTCACGCACTAACAACGCGCGAAACTTATTCACAGGTAGAGACAAACGCGAATACGCGTCTCTGTTGTTACTTCGCAATGTCTGGAAAGCATGCTTTTTTTGCAAACGAAGACTGTGCAACAATTGCACTGACCTTTGTTCGCCTGGTAACTACAACAGAATTTTTCCGGTGAAAACCTAACGACAGCCATGACATACGATGGTCCCAACCGCGAAATAAGAGAGGGCAAGTGTGCGTTCAGGGGCTATACGACTACCCACTCTTCTTCGTGAGGCAAAGTACGCGTGGGAGATGGGGGCTCACGTCGCCGCATGCTCAATGCGTCATCTTGCTGTTAATGCTGAAAACATGATAGTTCCCCTTCGATATGCTCTAATACCAGCTTACCAAGGCCCAATAACCCAAGTCTGTCTAAAAAGTTACCGCTTGAAGAAATCAAGAGAGCCATTCTCTGTATGCAGAAAGGCATGGCGCAAGGTGCTGACCAAGTGTCAACAAATCCTCTAGCCAATCTCAGTAACGACATGCCCCAACACCTTTCAGATCAAATAAATAGGCACTGTGAAGCAGGAGATCTACCAGTAGAATGAAAAACAGCAGCCTGATCTTTTTACCTAAGACAGGCGAGCCTGTTAACATAGAATATGTACGTCCTATACCCATTACATCATGCGCAGGGAAAGTCATGGAGGCAGCCATACTGCTGTGCTTAACAGAATACTTAGAGAAACAGTATATCCTTCCTGACACGATGTTTAGTTTTTGACAGCATCTTATTGCTCAAGACGTTCTTTTACCGCTTAAGCATGAGATAATCAACCTAACCACCCCAGCTGCCCGACGACAAGAATGGATGATCCTAGGAATATGTTTTGAAAAGGCCTTCTATAACGTAAGGCTCCACACTATCATGCCAAACATTGATCGAAGTTGGGTGTGGACCAGGAATATATCTATACACCAAATCTTTCTTGGCCAAACGTCAACAATACACATGGATCTATCCCGACAACCTATCACGAAGGGCACCTCCGAAGGCGCAGTGATATCCCCACTA